>NC_057864.1:483861715-484461715 GCF_019393635.1 Dromiciops gliroides | reverse complement strand
ATTAATGTTTGATTTTAAAATAATAATAATTAGGTCCAGAATTTTTCCATGCCTTTGGTATCTTTCCCTCCTTTAGATACCTTGAGATTCTCTCCTGATGCTTCCAACATCATGTCATATCCAGCAAGGAGCCTGCCCCTTCTGTACTCTGGTCCAGCTGCTTTTTCTTCTCCCTTCAGAGTCATTCCCACTTAAGAAGGACATGCAGGATCGGGATGTTCAGTGTCCACATGTGGGGGCCCCACCGTCCTTGGTGGTGAAAAGAGTTTGTGACTAAAATCTGCACATATCTTTTCCATCTTTCATTTGTTTGTTGTCCTCCTTCCAGTTCCATCCTTAAATGCCCTCAGAATGACTTTGCTTAGTCAGGTCTCTTGCCAAGCTTTCTTTAAACTGGTTTTTCCTTTCACTGCTTCTCACTGTTTTATGAGGGGATACTGCTCATAATCTTCCATCATGCTTCTTTGTACGATTTTACAAATGAGTTTATAGTCTAAACTGTTGTTGCCCTTGGCTGTCACCTCTCTCCTCTTGGCAAGGAGATCAAGTGTTTGCTGACTGAGGTGGTTTTTAGGCTTCTTTGGTCTCCTTATTATGGCAACTGATTTACATGGGTTAAACTTCTGTAGGAAATCAATATAATTGGAGTTGAGGCCCTTTCTTCCATGATTTTCCATTTTTTGGCATCAGTAATTAGTTTAAATAGGTCAGGTTGGAGTCGTTTTAATTGCATACTATATCTTTTTCTCATTTGATTCTACTAGTTCTGGACTAATTTTGATCTTTGCTCTAAAGTTGGTGGTCTGACTATACATAGAAGCTGATCCAAGAATTACTCCCACATCAGTAAGAAGTTGTTTCCTGTCTGTTAAAATATAATCAGTTTCATTTTTTGTGTGATGTTATTTGGTGCTTGCCTCTCCAGTGGTTTCCAAATTTTATTTTCAAAGAAAGTATTCATGATGTTATAGGCAGGAGGCTTCTGTCTGGTCTACACGCCTTTGCCTTCTCAGATTTTTAACTCTTGAGTTTTCATTCTTTGCCAATGCACCCTCCTTCCTTGGAGTCATCGGCATCAATTCACATGTTGCTTTGCTTTGGAGGGTCTTAAGTCCTTCCTTGGATTTCCTTATATCTCCATCTTCTGCAACTTGTTGGTGCTGCCGTTGATGTTATTTTCATGTCGCTCTATGGTTAGTACTTATGATGAGTACTGTAAAGGAGGTGACAAATGCTCCACAAAATGACACTTCCTATTGTCTCTGGAAGTCAAGTCAACAAGCATTTATTAAGCACCTACTGTGTTCCAGGCACCATGTTAAGCACTGGAGATATACTATCTTCCATCCTTTTGTCCACTGCCATCTTTGGAGACTTTAAAAAATTTTATAAAAGTATTTGATTATTTTCCAGTTACATTTAAAGATAGTTTTCAACATTTCATAGGATTTTTAGTTCCAAATTTTTCTCCCACCCTCCCTTCCCTCCCTAAGCAATCTGATATAGGTTGTATATGTACAATCACATTAAACATATTCCTGCATTAGTCATATTGTGAAAGAAGAATCAGAGCACAATGGAAAAGCCTCAAAAAAGAAGAAAAAAACCCCAACCCCCAAATAGAAACAGTCTGGTTCAATCTGCATTCAGAATCCACAGTTCTTTTTTCTGGATGTGGAGAGCATTTTCTATCATGAGTCCTTTGGAATTGTCTTGGATCATTGCACTGCTGAGAAGAGTCAAGTCTGTCACAGTGTTGCTGTTCCTGTGTACCGTGGTCTCCCGGTTCTGCTCACTTCACTCAGCATGGGGCCACTTCAGTCTTCCCAGGTTTCTCTGAAATCTGCCTGCTCATCATTTTTATAGCACCACAGCATTCCTTTACATTCACACACTTGTTCAGCCATTCCCCAATGGATGGGCATTCCCTCGATTTCCAGTTCTTTTGCCACCACAAAGAGCTGCTATACATTTGGAGACTTTTAACATTCAATCCTTTGACTCTCCTGGATTCCAAATGGGGCGTCCTTAAGACAACTCACCGTGTCCAGAATGGCACCCACTGTTTCCCCTCCCCTCTTTCTCCTAGGATTGATTGTATATTCACGCACACCTGGCTGGGGCAGCACAGCACTCCCTGCTTTCTGCTGCAGCATCAAGGCTCAGCTTTTGTTGTCATCCTTCAGCTACCTCTTCTCCTTTCAACTTAACTTCATTCACATTTTCCCTCCTGTTCCAGGTGTGGGTGAGCTTGTGTACCAGCCTCCAAGTCATTCTCGTTCTTTCTCAAGGAGCTCAGCACCTGGCTCAGTATCTTTCCACCGACATTTTTATACTTATAGAAGGGGATTTCAGTGCCAAGTTGTTGCTCCCTCAAATTTTCTGACCCCCCCCAAAGTTCTCAATCCCTTTAAATTTTACTCCTTGCTCTCCCATACATACCCTAGGATGGCCACAGCCTGGATCTCACATTATCCATTTCCTTAAAACAAAAGTCTTGACTCTCCTCCATCTGCCTACAACACTGGATCATTCCATTTCTTCCTATGCTTTGTGCCTCCGAAGCTGATTCTTTGCTTTCATTGTGACTTCCAGATCTGCTGCCCCTTGTTACCTTCTCTATTGTGACTTTACTTTCCTCTCTTCTCAATCCTGACCTTATAGTTAACCAGCTCATCTCTGCACCGTTCTTTAGTCGTGAATCCCTCACTCACTTGTCTTTTCATTGGGCAGGATCAGCCCCACAATCTGCCTCTTCCTCTTTTACTCACATGCTGCCAAGCTGGAGAAAGCCACACAGCCATGCCTACTGGGTGCATGGTCAATTCACGTTAGCCAACTTCAACCAGACCTATGCTCCAGAAAGGCAAATTCTTTGTTTCTCCCTGGAGCCTTCCCTCACAAACTGTTCTGAATGTTCTTCAACTTCTTCACCTCAGTATAATCCCGCCTGGGCCTATTATCAGCACATAGACTGTCAGAGGCCATGTCTTGCTGTCCTCACCTCCACAATGGCTCTTGTACATGACCCGTCCTCGCCACTTGCACAGCCACCGTCTTAGCTCAGGCCTCCTTCACCTGTCTGCTAGATGATGGCAGCAGCTTCCTAACTGGGTACTCCAGCCCACCCCACACTCTGCTGCCAAGGCAATTTCCTTCAAAACAGATCTGATCCTGGACTTCTCTACTCAACTCTAGTAGTTCCCCATGCATTTTGGAGATACATAAGCTTCCCTGCTAAGCTCTTCATAACTTGGCCCCCAGCCTCTCTCTTCAGCCATATTCCACATCCCTCTCCATCCCGTGCTCTGTGATTCAGCCAGTTTGGCCTCCTCTCTGTGGTTCATACCGGACACTCCAATTCCCATCTCTCTGTATCTGCACCGTACTTTCTTCTCTGCTTGAAATGTACCACCTTGTGGAGTCCTTCTCCTTCCTTAAAATTTAGCTCAGGCACCGTCTTCTATGGGAAGCTTTCTGTGGTTCCTCCAGCTGTTAGTGCCCTCCTCCAAAGCGACCTTGTCTTTAATTACTTGGTTATATAGTTGTTTTAATTCTCTTGCTGTTGATGCTGTGTGTATTTGTAGACATACTGCGTGTCTTCCCCATTAGAATCTAAGTTACTTGGGAGCTGGTATTGTTTTATTTTCTGCTTGATTTCCCAGCTCTTAGACAGCGGTTGGCAGAGGTGCTGACTGATCAATCAACAGTGGTATCTTTACACATGAAGTACTAGTGGTTCATTATATTTTAGATGGACTCGGCAGGGTCACTATATGAAGGTGTTCTTGAAAGACGCTTTAAATAACTGATCAGCGACTCTCTGATTATTAATCTTAAATGTGGCATGAAATCGGTGGGCATGTCCTCACTGTAAGACTTTGCCACCATCATGGCGGATGGTGGGGGCTTGGAGATGCCCTAGCTTGCAGGTGCCATCAAGAGAGCCTTCTGAATGAGATTTCTTCACTCAAGCTGGCCTTTGGAGAGGCCACAGCACCTCACCAGGCCCCTGCTCGTAAGCCTTTTATGCTTGACAAGATCTGCCAGAACTTATGCTCCCCTGGCAGACTTTTCCAGAACCTAGGGTCACACCCATGCTATGATAAGGCCTTGAAGGAACAATTTAGTATGTGCTTAAAACAATGTATTGAAAGAAAGAATCAGTGAATAAACCAATGATTAAATTGGGGGTGGGTGGGTGATGCAAATTGACATGTCATATCGGCTTTTTTGGCCAGAGTAAATGTGATAATAATATTCAGCTATATCTCTAAATGAGGACAAGATTATATAAATATTGGTATCTGGTAACATTTTATTATTATAATTCATTTGGGAAAAGAATTTCTTTGCAGAAAATGATGGCATGTGACCATGAAATATTTGGACGATTCTTTTAAATAGAAGACTGGCAAATGTTTTATAGCTAGTTTTATTTTACATAACTGAATTTTGCATTTAAAGTCTAATCAATTTTAATTTTTTACAGATAAATTTTGTTAAACAAGGCATTGATTGAATTAAAAAAAATTTAAAAGGTCAAATATAAATTGGGCTGCATTAGTTCTCATTGGAAATATTCCATTTGTGGAAATTCATTTATTTGGGAATGTTAATTGGGAAGAGTTGAAGTAGTCCCTGGTAAATGTGGTCATTAGAGAATAGGGACAGACTTTTGTGTTTTTTGGTGCAGTCACCACGGGGTGTCAGGTAGTGGTGAAGGGCCTGGAGGGTCACTTGATGCGAATGATCTGGATGCTTCCATGGGCCTCCTCGCTGGCCCTTCTCTGGTCAAGAAATCCCATCTCCATTCTCCAAGCCTTTTTGCAGGCAGCCTGCTGCGCCTGAAATGCTCCTTGGGGCTTCTCACAGTCCATTTCAAACCCTCCCTCCTGATCAAGGCCTTTCTGGCTTCCCTCCATCGATCCTTCTCCCTGACCACAAAAAGTCGCGCGTTGTATTTCCCTGAGGATGATCTTGTCCCAATAGAATCCAAGTCCTTAAAGGCGTTGGCTGTTTCCTCTTTGTGTCTTGGCTCTCTTCCAGCCCCTAGCACTATGCCTGGCACATAGTAAGTACTTAGAGGTGTGCAGTGGAGAGAGTGCCAGGCCTGGACTTACTGAGTTCAAATCCAGCCTCAGACACTGGACAAGTCACTTCACCCTATTTGCCTCAGTTTCCTCATCTGTGGCAAATCATTCCAGGATATTTGTCAAGAAAACCCTGAATGGGGTCACGAAGAGTTGGACATGACTGAAGCAACTAAATAACAACAGATGCTTTGGGGATGCAGTGGCATACCGTGTGACCTTCTCCCATCTTGTGGCAGCCTTGCTGCTGCCTGAGGACAGACTTGCAGAAGAGTGATGTCCTCCTAGGAGAAGTGACACTTGTGGGGCGGTATAGGAACCGGCAGCTTCTTCCAGAGGCAGCTCACTTTTTCAAATAACTCGAGACACATGAAAACAGTGCATCATTTTGGAGTCAGAGAAAGCATGGGAGTTAGTAGCTGCCTTTTTCCTCAGTCCTTGCTCATGCTGCACATTCATTTTATGAGGATGGTTTCTGTGAGCTTAGGAACCGCGGAGGAGTTGTGGATGACCCTGGTGCAGGATCTGAGGCAGTGGTGTGTGATGGGGAGGGCTCCCAACTCTGCTACCATGTTACCCATAAAAAATTGTTGGAGAATAGCAAGAAAGCTGTGATGCATGGGGGCATGGAAAGCACAGAGACGTTGTAAGAAAGAAAGTGGAGAGAACTGGGTGAATTTGGGGTCAAAGAGTGCCTGGCACATAGCGATTGACTGACCAACTGCAAATGAGCCACTATGGCCTTGAGACCTATAAAGACCTGACCATTGGCACAGTAATGCAAGCTGTCAGAATCCCAAAGTGGCAGTCCCAGATATAGCCCCACACGACCCCAACAGACTTTTGGGTAATTGTGTAACCCCATCTTTGAGTCACTGGTGATCACACTCGTCTTTTTGAAGTGGTGTCCTAGCCTGACAATGAGTACACATAGCCAGCGGGCAAGACCTGGGACTGTGGATGAGAGCCCAGTGAGGGCAGTGCTTGTTGTGGGCATGAGTCCACCTTGGGTCGGCTTCATAGGGAGAGCTCCTGGGGGAGAGTGGAGAAGGAATGCCTCCCAGCGTGACTGTGGCTGCCCGTGTATTCCACCTCAGGGAAACCCTCAACTTGGAAGACAAGTCAGGGAGTGATTCTTTGCATTGACTGTGGATCGGACTGATTCTTTCTAGAACAACTTTCTCCATGCACGGATGTAGCAGCTGGAAAGAATGGGATCACTGATTTGGACTCAGTAAACCTTTGGCCCTGTCTGAAGCTTTTCCCTCTCTGTCCATTCTTCTCTCCTTCCCTCCTCTTACTTGCACATCTTTCCTCCTGTCTCTCTTCTCCTTCTTTTCCTTCCCTTCCCCTTGCTTTGAGTGACATGGTTTCTTCAGCCATATGAGTCAAAATGAACATTTATTTATGAAGTTGTTATTGGGAAAACAGGGGAGGCCTCTGAACTGTAATTAAACCACGTAAATCTAAGAGCCAGCAGAGTGCAGTGATAGGAAGGACAGCGAACGCCTCCCCTTCCAACCCTCCAGCTCCTCCGGACAGACCCAGAAAATGCATGAGACCAAATCCTGATTGGGGAAATCTAAGAAAAACCACAGCAGATCGATTTTCTGGCCCAGGTTGACCTAGGGAGACTGAGGCAGAGGTCTGCAGACACTGTGGTAGGAGCTAGCCAAGAGCAGGGCGTTCTAGCCCAGGCAGAAGCCAGGCACCCGGGCAAGATGAGGTCCCCGATACAGCATGGGGGTGGGGTGGGGACCTACACTTGTGGACGGCCTGGGAATTGGTGCCCAGTGGCTGCTCTGCCACTCACTACTCAGGCCTGGGTCACAGATCTAGAGGACACCAAAGAGGTTACCTGTTCCTAGGGGTGACATTCCAGGCTGACAAGCCATCCTGGGACCCAGGCTGTGTACCAAGCAAGGAGCAAGTTCAGAAGCCAGCAGCAGCCCTGGGCTCAGACCCCAGGAGAGGAACGGGATCTCAGTTCCAGCCCCATCTGAAACCTGCAGGGAAATGACCAGGGCAGGAATCCCAGACCAAAGGGAATCCTACAGTTCTGACCCTCTAAACCAGCAGGGCTTTCGGGCTGGCTGAGGGTGGCTCAGTCCAGCCTCAGGCTACTCAAACTCCACATGGACAAGCCCAAGGGCCTGTTGTTCAGGCCCAAACTTAAGAGCTCACACCAGGGGATGGTGATCAGACTTTGCTTTGGATCAAACCACTGTGGGAGTACTGAAAGCCTGAAGTTCCCCCAGCCTGAGCTGTCCCTGAGATCCTGAATAACAAAAAAGCAACAGCAAGAACAGCGTAGACATGACTTCCAGAAGTGTGCAGAGCCTGGCTCTAACATCAAGTCAGAAAGGAGGCTGGAAGAAGGAGCAAATGAGAAAGGAATCTAAGCCCCCCAAAAAACTATGGTGGTGAGAGGGGTGCTCGACACATACACTAAGAAGAGAACATTATAGACATCGATTCATCACCTTAGTCACCCATGTCTGCAAAGAAAGGAGAGAAATTCATTCTCATATTTCTCCTTTGGACCAAGCTGGGTGATTACAATTTCATCATATTCAGTTTTTATTTTTAAAAATCGTTTCCTTTTTCCATTTTTACCTTCGTCATTGTGTTTAATATTTTCCTGGTTCTGCCTACTTCATTTTGCATTATTTGTTATTACGCTTCCCTAGGTTCTTGGTATTCATCATATAATCATTTCTTTTTTTTAAATTTATTTTTTAGTGAGGCAGTTGGGGTTAAGTGACTTGCCCAGGGTCACACAGCTAGTAAGTGTTAAGTGTCTGAGGCCGGATTTGAACTCAGGTCCTCCTGACTCCAGGGCCAGTGCTCTATCTACTGCGCCACTGAGCTGTCCCCATATAATCATTTCTTACAACACAATCCTGTTCCCTTCTATCTATGTCACAGTTCAGTTAGCCATTCCCCAGTGATGGAACCTGCTTTGTTTCCAGTTTTTTTGCTACTACAAAAAGCACTGGCATAAATTTTTTAGTGTATGTGGGTCCTTTTTTCATTGACTTTTTTGGGATTTATGTGTAGATGTGAGATCGGGGGGTATGCACTTTGTTCAATTAATTCTAAATTGTTCTCCATAGTGGTTGGATCCAATCGTAGTTCTACCACGGTTATATTAGTGTGTCGTCTTTGAATCATTCTTCTTGCATTCACTCTTCATTCCTCTTTTATCATCTTGGCCTGTTTGCTGGGCATGAGTGGAAGGTTCCAAGCTTCGATTTATGCTTCTCTTCGTGGGTTTGGAGCGGTATTTCATGGGGTTGTGAAGAGTTCACGGCTCTTTCGAGAACCGCCTTCGTATCATTTCATGATGAGACATGTGAGTGTATTCATTGACAAGTAGGTGTATGTGTTTGCTGTTGAGTAACAGCGATATGTAACCGTATTAAACTTCTCTCTCCTTCTTTCCAGTCTTTTACTCTTCTACCCTTTTTCTCATCCAGTTTCCCTGGAACGGTTTTGACCTTGTGGGTCAAGTATTCTGAATGAGAGACACTACAATGATAACACCAAAACTAAATTACTTTTGTTGTTGAGTTGTTTCAGTTGAGTCTGACTGTTCGTGACCCCATTTGGGGTTTTCTTGGCAAAGATACTGGAGCCGTTTGCATTGGCTTCTCCATCTCAGGAAACTGAGGCCAACAGGGTGAAGTGACTTGGCCAGGGTCACGCAGCTAGTAAGTGTCTGAGGCCAGATTTGAATTCAGTTCTTTCTGACTGCAGGCCTGGTGCTGTATCCACTGCACCACCCAGCTTCCCTGTGTCACATAGTAGGTGCTATATAAAGGCTAACATCTTTGTTGTCGTCATTGTTGTTATTTTCTGGGACAGCCAGGCAGAAGTGACAGTGTGATTGACATCTTCCTCACTGCCACTGTGGTAGGGGAAGAAGCATAGGATGCTTTGATCTTCCCTGCATCATTTTGCCTTTACAGGGAAGTTTGATAGCAGGCATTCTCTTAAAAAGCTGGCCTTTGGAGCCTTGGTCTTCTGGCTGGATGCCAGCTGGGCTCCGTGCCTATCTAACAGCTTTGGGTTGGATGTAGCATTCTTCTGTGGCTATGATGTTGCTCGCCAGCTGTTAGCCAGCTGTTGCTGTTTTGGAGGTGGCTGTATTGCCATTTAAGGAGAAAACAAATTGTGCTTAAAATGTGGCATGTTTATTTTTTGGGGGTTGCTGGATAAAGGGGACACCACAGGTGACATTTGCTTGTCCTAGCACAATACAAGAGAAGCTCGACTTGGAATAGAACCCCTTTGCTCTACATACTGTAGCATGTTGTTGGTGCTCCAGAAGTGCCAAACAGTGTTAGACTGATCTTGGGCTCACTTTTTGTCTTTGTGCAGAGAAGCAACCGGTTCTTGCCTCTGCTTTCTCATTTGTTAACTGGAACAAAGGCAGGGCCTCTTTTTCCTAGGCACACTGCACAGCCTGTCTTAGAATTAACCCAGTACCCAAACCCTCTTTGCAGCATTCTGAATGCTCAGCCATCTGGTTTTCTCTTGGATTGTTCCAGTAACGGGTACTTATTACCTAATAAAGGAGTTCCATCCCATCTTTTAACTATTCTTGCTGTTGGAAGGTTCTTTCTAATAGTGTACATAACTTTACCCTCTAACAATTTTCTCTCTCTACCCACCCCCCCTTCCCCCAGGTACTTTTATTCATTAGATTCGCCCTAACATGTTTTGTTCCTCAGTTCCCAGTCCTCTTCTCTCTACTTTGGCAACCTCATTCCCTTCTGTTGCTGCAACTCTCAGGGCTACACCAAGCACTTCCAAGTTCACATCTATGCTTCTGCCTTCTTTGCTGAGTTCCAGGTGTGAATCTCTAGCTACCTACAACATTCTGCCCATTTGATATTGTGCGGATGCCTCCAATTCTACAAATTATAAACCAGTCCCATCGCGTGATATTGTGGGTTATTCCGTCTCTGGTGCTCAGAATCACAACCCTCATCTCCAATCAGTTACAGAGGCCTCTTGATTTGGTCACTTTGGAAGTGGTGTGAGAGATGAATTTGAAAGGGAAAAGAGGCTTAAGGCAGCCAAACACATTGGGACACTTATAGTAGGCCAGGTGAGACTTGGGGGTGAGGGATAGGAAAGCTACAAGGCTGACTCTGAGGCTCTAGGTCTGCCTGTGGCTGAAACAGGTAACGGCAAAGACACCAATCAGTCAGGCCTACCTACCCTCAAGAAGCTGATTTTTTGCTGGGTGGGGTGA
This sequence comes from Dromiciops gliroides, assembly GCF_019393635.1. Lineage (NCBI taxonomy): Eukaryota > Metazoa > Chordata > Mammalia > Microbiotheria > Microbiotheriidae > Dromiciops > Dromiciops gliroides. Next base: position 484,451,359 of record NC_057864.1, on the reverse strand, counting down.
CTAGTTATTCCTCTGCTTAGACATTTAGATAGTGATTGTCCATGGTCTCATCTCTTTTTCATGATTATCCTGTAATGTTGGTGGTGTTGATCTTATTACAAGCTCACACAGCTTGGAGGAACAGGGCTCAGGCCCGGGTCTTGTGGTGCCGATGCCAAGCACACGCTTCCAGTTGCTTACCTGCAGTTCCCCTCATCCAGCTAGTTGTTCTCCTGAATTGGTAGAGTTCATTCTCATTAACACTGTGTGGAGAATGACCTGGTATTCTCGTAGAAGTCCAGCCGGTATACCAGTAGAGGCCTATTTTTGTTTGTTTGTTTTTTTTAATTTAGTGAGGCAATTGGGGTTAAGTGACTTGCCCAGGGTCACACAGCCAGTAAATGTCTGAGGCCGGATTTGAACTCAGGTACTCCTGACTCCAGGGCTGGTGCTCTATTCACTGCGCCACCTAGCTGCCCCTAGAGGCCTATTTTTGACATGTGGAAGTTAGAGTCGTTTTAGGAAGGACTGTGCCAGAGGTTGGGTGAGAAACCAGGCCTGGACGTCATGGTTTTCTGGCCTAGTTGAAACTGGGAAAGGGTGATCGGCTCACCCTGGCTCCTTGTCGCCCCCAGGAATTTCAGAAAAGGCCTGAGTGCCTTCCTAGCGTATTGAAATACCAATAGGGCTCGATGCTTTGGACTTGATGTTTGCATGCTTTGCTTCTTAGAGACCATCAGCGTTTCCCACAAGGACGTACATTGATGTATTAGACTTCTGAGCAGCTGCTGGCTCCTGTGGAAACAGAACCCGTTTTCTTGACTCAGGGCAGACACGTTTGGTTCTCTCTCGTCTCATCCTCACCTGAGGAGGGTGAGTGTGTCTGTGCCAGTCCTGGCAGCCTCATGGGCACCTTCGTCCTTGGTTCCCTTCTAGCTGGATGAGTGTTTGAATAGCCTTCACATAATATTTGGGACTTAGAGTTGGGATTTCTGCCCTCAGCCTCCAGCCTCCTTCCCTCCTCTCACCTTTTCCTGCTGTTGTTAAAGGGGTAGAACTAGTACTAAGTGCACCTCGTAAGTAAGACATATGAGCACACATGCCCCTTAAAGGGATCTTTTGGGTCACCAGTCTCTAAATTATGGAAACTTTTCTGACTCGATCTGGTCAGGTGATTGGCTCATTGCCCAACCCAAAATGCTAAAAGAAATTCTATTGGTAGTTTAATTTCCTTCTCTCTTAAGTATTGATGTGTAAGCTGTGTTGGCTTACAATATTAAGTATTAAAACGCTAACCTGAGTCCGAGAGGAGTGACCTGAAACAACCCGACTGAGGCGGTGTTTGTGCAAAGGGCAGGGTCAGTCTTCCCCACTCTCAGCAGTCTAAGTCATTTGCACTAGTCCAGGCCTGCCAGTGTGTGGTGTGAGGTGAGTTCATGGCCCGCAGGGCTCTGCTGCTTATCCACTTTATATTCATGTCTGTAAGTGAACTTTGCCCAGCTACCAACCATTGCCCCTAAAATGATGTGTACACAGATTGTGCTCAGACTTCCCTCGCCCAAAGAATTTAGTTTCCTAATATAGACAAAGCCTGAGCTGAGGGCTGGGGAGTTCTGGGGCTCCCTGGCAGGCTGACCTTCCTGTTTGTCACGGGCATCATTGAGAGGAGAGGCTGGCTGGGCTCAGACTGAGGAAGCACTTGCTCAGACAACTGAAGCTGGAGCCTCTTTTTCCCCTGCACTGACATGGTGGCATGTGCCATTCCTCCGTGGCCAGCTGCCGTCACAGGGTCCAGGAAGATGTGGCTCATTCACGTAGACCTTGATGCTCAGAGCTTTTTTCCCCCTAAAGATATTTTCCAAATGATGAGGATGGAACAACATTTCGGCGAACCTCCCAAAGGAATGGCAGCTACGTAGTAGCCGCCTTCCTTCGCAGCCTTTCCTTCAGGGGGTGCTCGGGGGATCAGGGGCAGCAGCTTCTGCTGCTTTCCTTGTCGTGGAGGCAGAGATTCTTCCAAGGCCCTGACTGGGGTTGATGAAGATGAGGCAGCTGAAGCATCGAGGCCGGCTTCTCTCCTCTCTGTAAGTGCCCATGTCAGCCTCATCATCTTGTTTTTATTTATAAAACTTTCTTTTCCTTGGACAATTGGCAACTCACAGCGCTTTGTTTTTCTTTTTCCTTTTTTCCCCTTTTTAATTTCCTTCCTTCCTTCCTTCCTTCCTTCCTTCCTTCCTTCCTTCCTTCCTTCCTTCCTTCCTTCCTTCCTTCCTTCCTTCCTTCCTTCCTTCCTTCCTTCCTTCCTTCCTTCCTTCCTTCCTTCCTTCCTTCCTTCCTTCCTTCCTTCCTTCCTTCTTTCCTTCCTTCCTTCCTTTCTTTCTGGGGCAGTGAGGGTTAAGTGACTTGCCCAGGGTCACACAGCTACTAAGTGTCAAGTGTCTGAGGCCGGATTTGAACTCAGGTCCTCCTGAATCCAGGGCCCGTGCTTTATCCACTGTAGCGCTACCTAGCCGCCCCCCCCCTTTGTTTTTCTTATTAGCAGTAAAGCAACATAACATCTGGAAGAATAATCATTTTTTTCTGTAGAGCTTCTTGCCTGGTTAGTGTGTCAAGATAATGGAATGTGATAGATGAGATTTAGCAGATACTCAGGGGCCTACCTGGAGATTAATTTAAACTGATTGAATTGGATAAAGGGACTGACTGTGGAATGGATTACTGGCTGACTTCTAGTTAAGCACATCTGGCTGGTACTTAAGGGTACTTAAGAAAGTAATTGTTCTCAGAAGCTAACAACTTTGAACTTTAACCACCTTCGGGCCCAGTGAACCAATGAATTTGAATGACACTAGCCAATCAGCTTGAAGAACCTCCCATTTCTGAGAGGGGAAGATGAAGCAGGAAGCGGATGCTGGGGACTGGCTCCTGTCTCTTTGGCTGCAAGACATCGGTGGGTGGCAGAGAACTTCACAGGGGAGTTTAGGAAAGCGAGGATTTCAGGCTATAAGAAATCTGTTCTCAATCTTTCTCTTTCTTTTACTATCTTTCAATAAACCCTTAAAAAACCTAAACTCGTTTATCAGTGATTTTAGTCAGTTTCCCCCAAAACTGGGGGGGACAGAGTAGAACCCACATTTAGAATTTTAAATTACACATTAGTAACGAATAGAGTTCCCTTTACTATCAATTCAAAGGCCTAATTATGTGAGTTAATACCATGCCCACCTCTCTCATCCCTCTGCTCTTCCTCAGGGTAAGTCTACACATCCTCCTGCTGACAGATTTCAGTTCTTCCTGTTTGCCCTGATCCTATGCCAGATTGTGGCCCTCTCACCCATTCCTCTCTGGTCATTCAGGTCCTGTCTCCTCTTCAAACTCATTTCCTCCAGGAAGGGGTCCCGGAAGAATTCCATACCCTAGGAGATAAAAGGCTAAAACTTCAGCAAAGATACGTTTGACTGAAACTGTTTGTATCAAGGCACAATCTTTTCCTTATTCCTTCCGATTTAATAGAAGAGTGTTAGAGAGTAGGAAGAAACTACAAATTGGGGGAAAGCCCCTCTTATTGACATAGGAAGCGAGCACAGGAAGGAGGCAGTGCGGCACTTCCCAAAGAGAAGCAGAGACAACTGGTTTCAGATTCTTCCTTCTTTTGATGGTCATTTAGGCAGTTACACTTCAGACCACTGAAGAGGGTGTGGAAGGGAGCCTCTGAGAAGGAGGAAGGAAATGAGCCTTTAGTAAAAACCTACTATCTGCTAGGCATTGCCCTAATCAGTTTATAAATGGTACTGTACCTTGGGAGGTAGGTGATCTGATTATCCCAATTTTACAGTTGAGACAAAGTGAAGTGACTTGCCCAGGGTAACCCGGTGAGGAAGCATCTGGGGTTGGATATGAACTCAGCTCTTCCTGACTCTAGGCCTAGCCCTTTATCCTCTGCAGCGCCACCTAGCTGCTTCTGACAGATGGCAAAAGAAAGGCTAAGTACATCAAAGATAGATTTTTAAATCGTGTCTGTTGCTGTGAAAGGGGAAAAAAAGAAATAAGAGCCAGTGAAGCCAGATTTCTAGCTGGGTCTGCTGTTCTTCAAAAACACCTGCTTCCCACTTAGGATGTAGTCAGAAGGAGCGAGAGCAGTAGCAGGCGGTGGTTTTTTGGCCCTTGAGTACTGATCAGCTCTGTGATTCTTGGCCCCACTGTTATCATGTCTGGTTCTACCTTTTTTGCCCTGGCTTCTCAGGACTCCTGCACCCTCCTTAGTGCTTTCATCAACACACAGTTGGGCTGATGATCTTCCTTTTCCACTTAAACCTGACTCCCTGACCCTTTGCCACTTGGGGTCTCCATGTGTGTACACCCTAGAAGAGTGGGGGACCCCACTGTGTGAGTGGTGCTCCTGCTTATCTCTGACCGGCTAGACTGTGCCAAGGGAAACAGGGCCTGGTACAAACAGAATGTGGTCACGGTTGCCTTGTGTTCTGTACATGTAAGCGACTTAGCAGGGATTGTACTGTTGATCCATATACAGTGTTTCATGAATCATAAGCATCACTGCAGCCAACTTCATTATGAAGATTGTTGCCCAGGGATCATTTTCTGGGATTATGTAGTTTTCATTTGTGTTGGTTCTGCCTGTGAGAGTGCCACAAAGGCTTGGACCTCCTTTGTCTCTATTGTGAATACGTAACTCTTGGGACAACTCTGCACCATAATTGACCCTCAGTAAATATACTGACATAAAAAACAAAGTGCTACTTCTTGGAGAGCATTGTAGTGTCATGAAAAGAGCTCGAGATGCTTGGATTTAAAACCTGCCTCCTGTTTCTGCTGGCTGTGTGATCACAGTCAAGTCTTTTAATATCTCCTCATCTATCAAGCAGGGATAACATTTGTCCTAAGTATCTCAAAAAGTTGTTAAGATCAGTTGAGACAACATTTGTAAACAATTGGGACAAGCTCTGTAAACCTTAAAGTCTCATTATTCTTGTATCAAATGCCTTTTTTCCCCCAGACCTTTATTTTTTCCAATTATATGTAAAGATAGTTTTCAATATTCACTTTTGTAATACTTTTGTGTTCAAATTTTTCTCCTCTCCTTCCCTTTCCCTACCAAAGCCAGTAAGCAATATGATATAGGTTATATATTAAAACAATGTTAAGCATATTTCCACATTAGTTGTAAGAGAATCAGAGCAAAAGGAAAAGAAAAAACACAAGAAAGAAGAAGCAACAATAACAAAAGTGAAGATTGTCTGCTTCAATCTGCATTCAGACTCCAGACTTCTTTCTCTGCATGTGGAGAGCATTTTCCATCACGAGTCTTTTGGCACTGTCTGGGATCATTGTATTGCTGAGAAGAGCTAAGTCTTTCACAGCTGATCATCACACAATGTTGCTGATACTGTGTACAGTGTTCTCTTGGTTCTGCTCATTTCACTCAGCATCAATTCTTGTAAGTCTTCCCAGGTTTTTCTGAAATCTGCCTGCGTATCATTTCTTTTCTTTTCTTTTTTTGGCGAGGTGAAGGGGGTTAAGTGACTTGCCCAGGGTCACACAGCTAGTAAGTGTCAAGTGTCTGAGGCCGGATTTGAACTCAGGTCCTGAATCCAAGGCTGGTGCTTTATCCACTGCGCCACCTAGTTGCCCCCTGCTTATCATTTCTTACAGAACTTTTGTATTCCATTATATTCATATACCACAACTTGTTTAGCCATTCCCCAGTTGATGGGCATCCCCTCAATTTCCAATTCTTTGCTATCACAAAAAGAACTGCTATAAATATTTTTGTACATGTGGATCTTTTTCCCTTTCTTATGATCTCTTTGGGATACAGACTTAGTAGTGCTGTTGCTGGGTCGAAGGGGGGTATGCACAGTTTTATAGTCTTTTGGGCATGGTTCCAAATTGCCCGCCAGAATGGTTGGATCAGTTCAGAACTCTACCAGCGATTCATTAGTGTTCCAGCTTTCTCACATCTCCTCCAATGTTTATCGTTGTCCTTTTTTGGTCCCATTAGCCAATTGAGTAGCCAGTTTGTTTCTGAACAAGTGGAAAGAGGGGACTTTTCTGTAGGTAGTACTGATGCTGCTGCTTTTACCAAAGAGATGAGGATAGCGACTCTCTCTCTTCCCTTCTTATATGTCATAGTAACCCATAAGAGAGACAAACATGACGGATGGAATAGCCCTCCCTTGTCGTCAGGTGTTCTCTCTTCTAGGGTCTGTCTGATTTCTCATTCCAGGGAACGGTGGAGAATAGCCCCGGAGAACCTTTGAGACCCCCTCTTCTCCTTCTTGCCTTCCATCTCCTTGACACACGGGCACTTAGTTTGTGCTTGGACTTTGCTCTTTGTTGGGGAGGTGTGATATTAGCATAAAGGATGAAGAAGAGGATCATGAGAATGTATCCTGAAAACAAAGGTGATTCTCATTTTGTGGGGAGCCTCAATTAAGAATCTGGTGAGAACTGTAAAATGAGTATGTCTTAAGTGTTTACAGCAAGACTGAGTCTGGTATACTGATCTCATTTCTTAATAGGAAATAGAGTATGAGGTCAGAGTTGGGTAACTGATTTGTTTGTAGAAGAATCTCAGTCTTTCCAAACAACCAGGAAAAGGTAGACTTGTCCTTGTTTTCTTTGATGTAAAATTTTGTGTCTAATGCAGACTTAAAACCAAAACCGAAAAACCCTAAAATATCCAAGGTACAATTTTGTAGTCTGCAAAATAAGACTTTTTTTCTTTACTTAAAAGTTATTTTTAATTAGAAGAAAAAACAGAATAGTGTAGCGTGTCTCAGGAACCAGTTATTTGAACTGTGTGTTGAATGAATCTTCAACTGAATGTCTTTTAGGCACCTCATCTTTTTTTTTTTTTTTGCACCTCATCTTTAACATGTTCAAAAGTGAATTTATCTTTTCTTCTCCCTTAATTTACCCATTTCTGCCTGTTGCACCACTATTCTTTCAGTTACTCAGGCTGATTTAAGCAGGGATGAAAAGGTTTGGAACTGCTGCTGTGGGGAGTGGGAGCATGAGTTGATAAGGGGAGTATAGTGGGATTGCCTAGTGGCAGTGAGGGCCCAATTGAGGTTGTATAACATAAACTTGTAGTGGACCCTATCAGAACACATTTTAAGCAGTACATGTATAGGTGTGAAGACACCAAATGGTGGGGGTGATCCAAGGCTAAGGCATAGCTGAGCGTAATTAGCCATATAATGAAGGACTAGGGAAGGGAAAAGGAGTTGAATTGGTTCACCAAAGAATCAAGATGGAGAGAAGAGGAGAGTGCTTAGTGCTGGAGAGATGATGGCCTGGGAGAACTGTGAAGGGGTTAAGGGATGAAGAATAGGATTACATGAGGGAAAATTGAGGGAGAAGTGAAAAACCAATGGATTATGGTTGGATAAAGGGTTTTCAGAATTCTTATACCTCGAGGGATACATTTGTGGGGTGTGGCAAGATGAGGATGTGAACCATTTTTTGTGTGTGGCTGAGGTGGGGGGGGGCGGAGAAGCATAGGAGGTGAGGGAGGTTGGTTGGGTATTTGAGGGAGAGTCACTGTGTGTGTTGGAGTAAGGTAGTCTGAGGGTAGGAGCTGGGAAGGAGAGAAAAATTGTAAGCCAGAGATCCAGTTTAATGACGAAGGAAGGAAGGACTGATTGACTCAGGGATCTACAGATAACAGCTACCAGGATTTTGACTGGGTGGTAAATATGAATAACATGAACCTCAAAGGGGGAAAGATTACTGAATGATGGAGGAAGGGGGAGAACCTGGAAGTGGCAGTGGGGAGCAGGGTGTATTCCAGCTCTCCCACTTCTAACAGTGAGCTGAGGAGAATGAGTGAAGGGGCAGCCAAGTACTGAAGGGGTGGCCAGGAAGGCTGTATCACAAGTTGGGCGGTGGGGGTGGGGAGCCAGGTTTCAGTAAGAGCTAGTGGATGGAAGGAGTGGGAGAGGAAAAGATTTAGGACAAAGGGAAGTTTGTTGACTACGGAACAGGCATTCCAGAAGGCACAGTGGATGGGGTGGCTGGAGTTGGGTTGGAACTTTGAGGTGGGAAGGTTGAGGGGGATGGGGATGAGGAATCAGGTGGCGGTGGTGGTGGGGTGGTGGAATGGGAGTTGGATGATGGTCTGTAAGAGTTCAGAGACCCTGGGATGTGAAGAGTATGAACAGAGGTGAGAATGTTATTCTGTGAGTCATTCTTCTATTTAGCCACAATTGATTTATGTTTTTCGATTTTATTTACAGTGAGAATGTCAATTTAAATGGCTCCTAAAACTTTCAAAATGGTTTGTCTTCAGAAAATTGTTGTCATTCTATGTTATAAATTGTCATTCTATGTTATAAATTGTTTTCCTATATCGGCTCAGCTTTGCTAATAAGTGTTTCCAGGTTTTTTCTGAAACCATTCTCTACATCATTTGTTGCACCAGAATAGTATCCCTCACATTTATATTCTAGCGTTTGTTTAGCTGTTCCCCAAATGACAGGTGCACCCTCAGTTTTCAATTGTTTGTCACTGAAAAAAGACCTATAAATGTTCTTATCCATCCTCCTAATTTGTTTTGTTTAGAATGAATCCCTCCCTGAGTCTGCCTTTCCACTTATTCTCCCTTCCCCTATCTTTACTTTCCCTCCTCTTTCTTAATTTGGTGAAGTGTCTTTCTGTACCCAGCTCTGTGCGTGTGTTGTTACCTTCTTTGACCACTTCAGCTGCTGTTGCTACTCTTTCCTCCTTATATAGACAGACTTCTATTTGTGCTCCCTGATTAGATGAGATCTTTTCTCTTGCCTTCCTCTCCCTTTTCTTCTCCAGAGTATTTGGCAACAGAGACTTACTAGCTGTGTGATCCTGGGCAAGTCACTTAACCTTGATCACCTCCCCAAAAAGTCAATCAAACAAAAAGACATAACAGAACCAATTCCAGACCTTGTCTAATTAGACTCTTTGACCCCTGCTGGGTTCACATGTGTCGTTTTCCTGTATTAGAATGTAAGCAATTTATCCTTGGGCAGCTAGGTGAGATAGTAGATAGAGTGCTGGGCCTGAAGTTAGGAAGACTCATCTTCCTGAGTTCAAATCTGGCCTGTCAGATACTTATTAGCTGTGTGACCCTGGGTAAGTCACATAACCCTGTTTGCCTCAGTTTCCTCTTCTGTCAAATGAGCTGGAGAAGGAATTAGCAAACCACTCCAGTATCTTTGCCAAGAAAACCCCAAATGGGGTCACAAAGAGTTGGACACTATTGAAATAAACTGAATCACAGTTTTTCCTTGTTATAATTGTTCATTTCTGTTTACCTTTTTATTTCTCTTAACTCTTGTATTCAGATTTTCTGTACAACTCTACTCTTTTCATCAGGTATTCCTGGAAGTACTCTTTCATTAAAGATCCATTTTCCTCTGAATTATACTCATTTTTGGGGGGGTAAATTATTGTTGATTGTAATCCTATATCCTTTGCCATCTGGAATGTATTCTACACTCTATTTCTTAATATCGGTGGCTAAGTCATGAGTGAGCCTATCTGTGGCTCCTTGGTATACCTGGCTTCTTTCTTTCTGGTTATTGGTAGTATTTTTTCTTTGGAAATTCTAGATATTCCTGTGATATTCCTGAGAGTTTTCATTTTGAAGTTTATTTCAGGCAGTGACCAGTGGATTCTTTCTATTAACATTTTGCCCTTTGATTCTAGGAAACCTGAATGGTTTCCTTTTTGTATTTGTTGACATATGATGTCTTGGCTTTTTTTCTGATCATAGCTTTTAGGTAGTCCAGTAATTCTTAATTTTTTTTCCTCCTGTTTTCAAAATCAAACAAGGTCACTTTGTTATAAGGTAATTTACATTTCCTTTTTTCCCCAGTCCTTTTGACTTTGTTTTATTATTTCCTATTGTCTCATGGAGTCATTAGCTTCTATTTCACACATTCTTATTTACAGGAAGTTTGTTGCTGGGACAAGGTTTTATACCTTTTGATTCTCTTTGCCACTCTTTCTTCCATAGTTCTCATTTCTTCTCCAACTTTCTTCTAGCACTCTCATTTCATTTATTTAAAAGAAACCGTATAAACTTAAAAAAGCCCACTTTTTCTTCATGAAATCTTTTAGAAATTCTAGTTGAATTCATGAGTAAGGCATGGGGTTTTTTTTGTTTTTGTTTTTTTTGGAGTCTTTGCTTGGAGATGGTTTGAATCATTCTTTTCTTCTGAGTGTATGTGTCAAGCACCCCTCTCACCACCATAGTTTTTTGGGGGGCTTAGATTCCTTTCTCATTTGCTCCTTCTTCCAGCCTCCTTTCTGACTTTAGACTTGATGTTAGAGCCAGGCTCTGCACACTTCTGGAAGTCATGTCTACGCTGTTCTTGCTGTTGCTTTTTTGTTATTCAGGATCTCAGGGACAGCTCAGGCTGGGGGAACTTCAGGCTTTCAGTACTCCCACAGTGGTTTGATCCAAAGCAAAGTCTGATCACCATCCCCTGGTGTGAGCTCTTAAGTTTGGGCCTGAACAACAGGCCCTTGGGCTTGTCCATGTGGAGTTTGAGTAGCCTGAGGCTGGACTGAGCCACCCTCAGCCAGCCCGAAAGCCCTGCTGGTTTAGAGGGTCAGAACTGTAGGATTCCCTTTGGTCTGGGATTCCTGCCCTGGTCATTTCCCTGCAGGTTTCAGATGGGGCTGGAACTGAGATCCCGTTCCTCTCCTGGGGTCTGAGCCCAGGGCTGCTGCTGGCTTCTGAACTTGCTCCTTGCTTGGTACACAGCCTGGGTCCCAGGATGGCTTGTCAGCCTGGAATGTCACCCCTAGGAACAGGTAACCTCTTTGGTGTCCTCTAGATCTGTGACCCAGGCCTGAGTAGTGAGTGGCAGAGCAGCCACTGGGCACCAATTCCCAGGCCGTCCACAAGTGTAGGTCCCCACCCCACCCCCATGCTGTATCGGGGACCTCATCTTGCCCGGGTGCCTGGCTTCTGCCTGGGCTGGAACGCCCTGCTCCTGGCTAGCTCCTACCACAGTGTCTGCAGACCTCTGCCTCAGTCTCCCTAGGTCAACCCGGGCCAGAAAATCGATCTGCTGTGGTTTTTCTTAGATTTCCCCAATCAGGATTTGGTCTCGTGCATTTTCTGGGTCTGTCTGGAGGAGCCCGGTGGGGTGGTGGTGGTGCTAGTGCTATGGGCAGCTCCCTGTCCTTCTTTCTGCTACTTCCCCATCTTGGCTCTGTCCCCTCTTAGCATCACTGCTGTACAGAGACTGAAAGCCTTCCTCTGGGCATCCTTGTTCCTATGGAAGGAGGCGGCCATGCAGGATACAGGCCCGTTTGGTACTTTTCATGGTGTCTTGGGTCACCCTTGCCAAGAATTGATTCTGAAGGTTAAACTCCTCAGCTTCTCTTGACTTGTCCTCAGAAACTGATCCCTGTGTTGTCTGGCTTGGACTTGGAACCTACCAGAGTGTCTTTGGCCCTTGTGAATCCAGCACTACTTTCCCACCGGGATGAGCAGGATGTACTTCTTTAACTTGTTTTTCCTTGTCCTGTAGTATTTCATTCTGTGTGTGACCCTGGCAAAGGCCCTTAGGTGCCCAAGAACCTCTCTAGGATTTTTAAGTTACAGAAAAGCTGGTGATATGAATTGGTAGAGGGATAGGGACAATGAAACCACAGATCTCCACAAAAATGTCCCTCAAACATTGAAACATACTCATTTGTGGCGAGTGCCCTGCCAGCCTGCGGGTACTAGGCTTGAGGCTTCCAGGTGAGAACATAGCTCACCAGCCCTCTGTCTCCTCCCTGCTTTTGAGGGATCACAGGAGTCCTTGTGTTCTAGTTCTTCTAGTAGTGACCAACAGGTAGCTAGGTGGCACTGCAGGGGTCTGGAAGCAGGAAGACTTATTGTCTTGAGTTCACCTCCAGCCTCTAGCTATGTGACCCTGGGCAAGTCACTGAACCCTGTTTGCCTTAGTTTCTTCATCTGTCAAATGAGCTGGGGAAGGAAATGGCCAACCATTCTGGTATCCTTGCCAAGAAAATCCCAAATAGGGTCATGAAGAGTTGGGCACAACTGAAAAATGACTAAACGGGGCAGCTAGGTGGTGCAGTGGATAAAGCACCGGCCCTGGAGTCAGGAGGACCTGAGTTCAAATTTGGCCTCAGACACTTGACACTTACTAGCTGTGTGACCCTGGGCAAGTCACTTAACCCCCATTGCCCTGCCAAAAAAAAGACTAAACAACAAAAATAATGTGGTGACTAAGGTCTTAGAAGTGTGGCCCAGTCCTTGAGTGGTCTCAGAGAAGAAATGTCACATCACAATCAGTCTTTGTACTTTGTAGAAGAGAGTGTGCTTGTGACATCTGTCCGCTACTGGTGCTCAAAGCAGTCAGAGGCTTCCAGAGTCCACCCTTTAGGAGGAGACTGCATTGCCTGAGCTGACTCCTGCCTCCATTTACTGATTCACTTTCCTCTGGGCTGATGTGGTGGGCCTTGCCTCTGTTTCACATGGTCACCTTTGGTGATTTTCTTGGCCATTTGGGTATAGGCCACCTTGCCTTTCCTGTGGGGCCCACTTCCTAGTCAGTATTTATTGATATCATTGGTGGAGGGGCAGCTAGGTGGTGCAGTGGATAGAGCACTGGCCCTGGAGTCAGGAGTACCTGAGTTCAAATCCAGTCTCAGACACTTAATACTTAACTAGCTGTGTGACCCTGGGCAAGTCACTTAACCCCAATTGCCTCACTAAAAAAAAAAAAAAAAGAAATAATTGGTGGACTCCCACTGGCTTCTCACCCATTTACTTAGATAACTGAGAAACTACCCAGGGACATTGTGAACTGCTTCCACTGAGTCACCTTTGCCCTGCTCTCATTCCCGCTTTTTCCCTTTGGCTCCTGGACTCTAGTGTCTGACATAGCACAATCCCATCCTTGGGTTAAGCTCTTGGGCTGCATTTTCCAGTTCTAGGTCCTGCTAGTGGCCACCACTACCACCAGCAATCGCTTCATGGAGATATAAAAGCAGATAGTGAAAAAGAGGCTGCTCTCGGCATGCTAACAGCCTAGCCCAGCACCTTAAGGCAGAGGTATTCCTTGGCAAAGCCCGAGGCTGGAGATGGTCTTTAGGGTGATGTCACTAAAAATCTACAACAAAGCCAGCTTTTATTCTTTCCTTGCCAAAGCCCCTCTGGCTTCTGGAATGGGGTGGGCATGGGGGCAAGATGGTATGACTGTTAGGTGGGAGGGATGGCTGAAAACACCATTTCTACATTCATTCCTTGGCCTTTGGTGCCCTTCCTTTGGTCTGTAGTGTTTTTACCTTTATTTTGACAGACGTCATTTGTGCTAGACAGTCTGCCTTCTTCATGTAGTGGAGATCTTGGAGAGCAAAGCCATTCCAAGATCTTGACTGATGGATTCAGCTTATTTCACCCATTCCCCCCAAAGTCTGACACCAGCATCTGATCAATCACCACACTGGGCACATCTCAACTTGTGCAGGAGGGCATGAAGCTTCTTGTTAAAGTGGGCCAAGCAAGCCTTTGGAAGAGGGCTGTCAAATTCCTGAGTATCCATTTGCTTACCACTGCCAACTTGCAGTGTTGGCCATGGAACCATGATTCTGCCCCCTGTAACATTTTCTTTTTGTCTATCATCATATTTTCACAGAACCAATGAATGGGCTAAGGCAGGCTTGGTACCCCGACTAACCTGTTCAGACATGCCTTGTATATGCTTTTTCACATATCCCAGAAGACATCAGTAGTTCTTGATGTGCCCTGAACAGGTGCTATTAATCACTTAAATGGAATTGTCCAGTTGCAGTGTTTTTGTTTCCCTTACTTACCAAATTAAAGGACTGATTAACTGGAATTTTTTCAAAATAACACTTGTAGTCTTGCTTGCATTAGTGGCATTCTGGTTTTGTTAGTATTTAATTTAACAGGTGCTGTCAGCTTGTACATGGCTATCTGTGAGGCAGCAGGACCAGTGGCCTCCAAGCAAGGCTTAATCCTGCCATCTGAACGCAAATAACATTGGAAACGTCTTTGTAGATTAGCCATCTGAGTTAGACAGGTTAGCACAGAGTTCAAGAAAATCTCTTGAAAAATGGAATCTAGTGACTTGTTAAAGTCCATTCTGGGAAGCACATCTGAGCAGCACAACACAGTTTTGTTTGTACCATCTTGTAAAAACTCAGCCACCTGATTGCATAACTTGTGATTGTTAAAAAAACAACACTGATCTTGAGTTCGCAGTATTGTTTGAACTTTGGAAGAAGTAGAGAATACCTATTATAATAGTTCTTCTTGGGCAAAGAGCCTGTCATTGTTTCCATTATAAAATGCAATTTTGAAGGGGTTTAGCATTCAACTGTAAAACTTTTGTTCCTGGCTGATACTTTGTATATACAAAGATCTCTGCCCAAGAATGATTTCTTTTTTTTCCAAGAATGATTTTTTAAAATTAATTTTGAGGAAGATCAAAGCTCTGTGGCCATGTGAGTTGTGAGGCTTGGTGGTAGCCCTGATTTTCACTGCCCTGATGCAGTACCTCTTAAAGCAAAAGAAGAAAGGTGTTTCAGGGCAGCTAGGTGGCACTGCAGTGGATAGAGCACTGGCCCTGGAGTCAGGAGTACCTGAGTTCAAACCAGGCCTCAGACACTTACACTTACTAGCTGTGTGACCCTGGTCAAGTCACTTAACCCTCACTGCCCCGCAAAAAAGAAAGAAAGAAAGGAAGGAAGGAAGGAAGGAGTTTTGGCCCCCTCTTGGTGAACATGCAGAGGACAAAGATGATGATGGTGGCAGCTTTACCCTCAGAGGAGGCTTTCTTGTTGGGCAAGCCAAAGTTCCCACATTACTTCCAAGGAGCCCTTTACGAGGTTGTGCCTCATTTCTGAATGAAGAGATTTAGAGCTAGAAAAGACCTTCGCGATATCTCCATATTATAGATTGGAATACAGTCCGGGGACTTGCTCAGGGTCACATTGGTAGTGAGTATCAGAGTTGTGAGTCAGTCCTAGACTGTCTGTTTTCAAAGCCTGGGCTCTTCCCTTTCCTCAGGGTCCCCTGGTCATTTACTCCAAGGACCGTGGAGGTCATGTGGGTAATACTCTGGGGCTCTTGGAGTTTATCTTTCTTCTGTAGATCTAGTGATTTGGGTATGGCTTTCCTAAAGGAGTGCTGACCACATGACAAACATACCTACCTATCTTAGGGGATTGGGGTTTTATACATGGATGCTCAGAGCAGATCTCTTTGAATCCCTTTTTTTGACTTTGTCAATCTTTTCAAAGCCCTGGGAGCAAACCACAACATGGCCAGCTCTTCACTTTTTCTAAAAATACCCATGTGCTTACTCCCGCAGGCTTGTTTAATTGTGCGCTCCTGCTTGTTATAGCCTGGGTTCTCTTTTTGTTGGTCACCCAAACCTCATCAGACATGACCTCCAGAGCTTATTTCCTATGTGGCAGCCGGATTGGTCTTAGAAACCACAACAGCTTCCTCTGTTGTATCAACTTCTGAACCCAGAACAGCTCACGCCGTGCTCATAGTCCCGAGGGAGCGTTTGAGGTCTTGTGGGTTTGAAATGAAATGTGGCTTCATGGGAAATGTGTATTGGGAAATGAAATTGTCATACCCTGGAGATCCGAAGTCGAATCTCAGCACCGACCAGAAAAGGACCTTGTGGAGATGGAACAAGATGGAACAGAGCTTGAATTTATGCTGTCTGAAGCAAACATGACCTCAGAAGGCTGATATTTATTCAAGGGCTCGAATACTTCATAGAAAAGTCAAGTCTCAGAGCTCAAAGGGACTTCAGAAGTCATCTGGTCCAACGTGGCTTTCCGAGTTCTGCCCCAGCATTGAGTCAGTTCACCACTGTGGGTGGCAGTCCGGCCTATTTCTGGATAGCTCTAGCAAGGAATTTCTTGCTTATTTCATCCCAATATCTGTATCCTTATAGCGCCCATTTTTTGGTTTTTAAGTTCTGCCCCCAAGAACCAAGCAGAGCCTTCAAACATTTACCAACTCGTTTTCCCCTAAGCCTTCTTCTCTTTAGGTTAAACGTCTTCAGTTCATTCAGCCAGGCCTCCTACAGAAGGTTTTCAAGTCCCCCAGTCCTCCTGTTCTCCCTCTTCTAGTCATGGAACTGTTCCCCACAGATCTTTCCATAGATACAGCGCAGGAAACCTTTGGGAACTCTCTTGAGAATTGCAGGATGTTAGAGCTGGGAGGAACTTGTAGGCCTTTCCCTGCTCTCCCTCTGCCCTTCCCTCAGTCACTGGGAGGTATTACCGTGCAAAGTGTGGGCTTCAAGGGTCAGGCCCTCTTGTCTTGACCTACCTCACTTCTTGTAAACAAGCATCCTGGAGCTTTATTCCCCACAGAACAGCTCACAGCAAATAGCAAGAGAAGCTCCAAATGGAGACATGACTTACACATAAAAGATTACATCATAAGCAGATTAATGAAGCAAGGAAGAAATTGCCTTTCAAAGCTCTGAATGGGGGAGAGGTCATTACTGAACAAACGATTTGATTATATAAAATGGAAAAGCTTTTGCAAAAATAATTCTAATGCAGTTAAAACTTGAAGAGAATCAGGTAACTGAGGGAAAGTCTTTGTAGCAGTTTCTCTTATAGAGGTCTCATATTCAAGATGTATGAGGAATTTATTCAAATTTATGTTCCCCAATAGATATATGGTCAAAGGATATGAACAGGCAATTTTCAAAGCCAGAAATTCCAAGTTCTTAATAACCATGTGAAAAAATGCCCCAAATCACTAATAATTGGAGAAATGCACATTAAAGCAATTCCAAGGTTCTAGCTCACACTGATCAGATGGCAAAGATGACAGAAGAGAATGACAGATGTTGTCTGGGTTCAGCCTAGTGTAGTGCTACTGGGGCTATGAAGTAGGGTAGTTTAACAGCAATACCAAATGCACCCTTGAAGGAATCACAGAAAGGTGATAAAGGCCTACATGTATACACAGATGCCCATATTAGCCCTTTGGTGGTAGCCTCAAACTGGAAACTTAGCTGGTATCCACTGATTGGTTAAAAAAAAGGGTAGTCTCGGGGCAGCTAGGTGGCACAGTGGATAGAGCACCGGCCCTGGATTCAGGAGGACCTGAGTTCAAATCAGGCCTCAGACACTTGACACTTACTAGCTGTGTGACCCTGGGCAAGTCACTTAACCCTCGTTGCCCACCCAAAAAAAAAATGGGTAGTCTCTGGTGTTGATGGAATATTTCTGTGCCATAAAGAATGAGGAAATGAAGAGTTTTAGAGGAGATAGGGAAGATGTTTATGAATAGAGAGTGAAGTGAGCAGAAGTAGAGAATCTTTCTCCTCCCTCCTCCTTCTCCCCCTCCCTCTCTCTCCCCCTCCCCTTCCTCTTCCTCCCTCCTCTCCCTCCCCCTCCTCCTCCCCTGTTTTTCAGATTTCTTTTCTGTTTTGTCTTCCTCCATTAGATAGTAAGCTTCTAAAGAACAGGGCCAGTCTGTCTTTGTATCCTCAGCATTAGCACAGTGCCGGGCACATAGTACATGGTACATAGGGCACATAGTAGGTGCTTACTAAATGTTGGCTGATGGAGTTCACACAGCGATAACAAGATTCTAGAGAGCCACTGTTTCAAAGACTTGAAAGTTCTTTTTCACATCTAGAGAAGGGAAGACAATCACGCCACCCGCCTTCTAGGAGAATGAGCAACTCAGCCAGTGTGGATATTTGTTTTGTTAGTCTACGAGTTGTTGGGGTTCTTTCTTAGAAAACACTGAGCTCATTAGAAACCTCTTGAGGCATTCACTCAGATTAGAGTTCCACTTGACAGGTGTCATTTCCTTACTACCTACAGTAATAGCCTGCTGTTACTTTAAATGGGTGGAACCAGTCCAAATCATTACTGACGTTCTTGAAATATAGGCATATCCTTTCACGTTATATGTTGCACATTCCCTTTCCAAGATAACTAGAATAAAATCACCACAAGACTCCCTGTATCTTACTCCTCACCACCACCCTACATGGGCGTTTATGAGTTCAAGAGGAGACGGCTTACTTAGCAGGTTAGTGGGGCAATGGCTACATTTTTCGTTGCTGATGGGCACCCTCTGCCCTTCTCTCCATTCCTGTTTCTAAATCACAACCTTTTTCCTTCTGGAAGGAACTGATTTGAGCAGTGGTCTGACCAATGCTAGCCATGGCTTGGGACTCCTCCAGGGAATCTTTTGGAGCCATACGGGCTGGGGTGGTCCAGGATACTTTTGGTGGCCTTGGAATGCTTGTTCTACCATTCGTTCTGTAACAGGCCCCATGGTCTGCTTGGTTAGTTCTGATAAGCCGGAGGGCTGCCCACAGCTGGCTGCGGGCGTGCTAGGGCCAGGGTGCCCGCTATCTCTTGAGTCAGCCTAATGGGGTCCAGGTGCTTCAGACACCTTGGAATTCCTGGCAAGCAATGGCTAGCTTCTCCTTTCCCACACTGAGTACTTTGTGGGCCTTTTCCTTCCCGTCTGTGGCAGATTTTAACAAAGATCATCAGTCATCCTCCCTGCCTACCCGCCCCCCCCCCCATATTCTGACTTGTCTGGAGATGAGGTAGGGCAGACTGCTGACTTGAGGAACAGCCAATGCATCAGTGCCCAAAGGGACAATGCTGGCAGTGCGTGCCAGGGAGGGGGATTCCTTCTGCGGAGAATGGCTCTCTAGTCACTTAGCAGGCCCTTTACATGGTCTTTAGTTCATGTTGCTCTCACCAACTTTTGGAGAGGTGGTGGGCAATAATAAAGGTTTTATTCAATTAAAAATATTTATTAGGCGCCTCCTCCGTGCAGAGCAACATGTTAATCTCTAGCAATACAGAAACAAAACCAGAACAGGCCATGATTTTCTGTTAGTGGGAGAGGGGATGTTCCTGTACTTTGTAACTTTCTGGTTTAACATCAGCATTATCAGATCATAAGATCACCGGTGTTACTGCCAGTTTTCATGAGCTGGCCATGTTCACTTTTGGAAAGTTAATTCAATTTAAATCAATTATAACAATGTCAATAGATTGAATTTCTAACTTTGTCTTTTGGACCCTGAGAGTGGCTTATAGTGAATACAGCAAAAATGTCATCTTCCTTCTTGCATGTTTATACAGTACTTTCTACTTCCTAAAGAGTACATCGTGTGGCCAAAAGTCCCTTCCTTGTCATTGTCATTATTGGGTGTCCCCATGTCTGCAGTCTTTGATGAAGATCTAGGTCTCCCACTGAGGAGCCAGTTCCCAGGACCCAGCAGCCACGGGCCTCTTTTCTCTCTTCAGAAACAAGTCTGCCTTTTACAGAGGCAGTTCCACAAAGGCACTGCAACAGAGACTCCTCATGTTAGTGAGGCTGGCTTTGTAACAGAGCTCGCCTTGGGAGACAGGATGCTGCCCAATTCCACTTCCTGTAGACTTTGGGAGAGAAAAAAGATGCCTCCATCGGCCCCTGTAATACTTCTCTAAGGAATTTTAGTGAGCCCTACCGATCAAGCGACCAAAAATTATTTTATAGAGCTAGAAAGAAATAAAAACAAAATTCATCTGGAAGAACAGGTCAATATTAAGGGAATGAATGAAAAAAATGCAAAGGAAGTTGGACTATCTGTACCAGATCTGAAACTATATTATAAAATGGTAACTGTCAAAACTATTTGGTACCAACTAAGAAATGGATGTAGTGGTGGATTAGTGGAATAGACTAGGTACACAAGACACGTTAGTAAGTGACCATAGTAAGCTAGTGTGTGATAAATCCAAAGACCCTAGCTTCTGGGCTTAAAAACTCACTTTTTTACAAAAACTGTTGGGAAAACTGGAAAACAGTATGGCAGAAACTAGGTATATACCAATATCTTACACTGTCTACCAAGACACTGTCAAAATTGGGTACTTGATTTAGACATAAAGGGTTATCAGATTAGAGCAAGTAATAGTTTACCTGTCAGATCTGTGGAGAAGGGGAGAATATAGGACCAAACAAGAAATGGAGAGCATTACAAAATAAAAAATGAATAATTTTGATTATATCAAATTAAAAGGTTTTTGCATAAACAAAACAAATGCATCCAAGATTAGAAAGGGAGCAGAAAGCTGGGAAATAATTTTTTTTTTTTTTGCGGGGCAATGGAGGTTAAGTGACTTGCTCAGGGTCACACAGCTAGTAAGTGTCAAGTGTCTGAGGCTGGACTTGAACTCAGGTCCTCCTGAATCCAGGGCCAGTGCTTTATCCACTGCGCCACCTAGCTGCCCCTGGGAAATAATTTTTAAGCACACGTTTCTGATAAAGACCTTATTTCTCAAATATGTAGAGAACTGAGTCAAATCTATAAGAATACAAGTCATTCCCAATTGATAGTCAAAGGATTTGAACAGGTAGTTTTCAGATGAAGAAATCAAAGCTATCCATGGTCATATAAAAAAAAGCTCTAAATTTCTATTGATTAGAGAAAGGCAAATTAAAACAACTGTGAGGTACTACCTCACACCTATTATATTGACTAATATGATAGAAAAGGAAAATGATAAATATTAGAAGGTTTGTGGGAAATTGGGACACTAATGCATGGGGGGGGCGGGGCATTGAAGGTTAAGTGACTTGCCCAGGGTCACACAGCTAGTAAGTATCAAGTGTCTGAGGTCGGCTTTGAACTTGGGTGCTCCTGAATCCAGGGCTGTTGCTTTATCCACTGCGCCACCTAGCTGCCCTCTAATGCATTGTTGGTGGAGTTGTGAACTGATCCATTCATTCTGGAGAGGAATGAAAAAACATCTGTTGTGTACTGTGTGCCAAGCACCAAGCACCAGGCTCTGTTCTGGGAACATAGACACAAAAGAGAGATGCTTGCTGATGGTCTAACAGAGGGAGCCAGCCCAGAGAGAGAAGGTGACCAGCGGAAAGCTTCTGGTCTAGATGTGCCCAGGGCGATGAGAGGAACAAGGAGGTCACTCATGGACAAGAACATTCCGTAGGCAAGCCCCCAGTGCATGTCGAGAACAAGAGGTGGTTAAAGAGGGGAGCGAAGGAGGAATCATGGGTTAGCAAGGGTATCGGATAACTAGGGTCCAGGTGCGGGTGCCTGTTCCCAGGAGAGCTGAGCTCCTCTGGCCACAGGCTCTGGCAGATATGGTTTGCAGGATGGGGCCGCCACAGCTCAGGGGTAGTGTGCCCTGTTCCTTTGGACCTACAGGAGCTCTAGACGGATCCAGAGGCTGGTTTTATGGGCACATTCTACTGAGTTTCCAGGGTATCATGACAACCACTGGCCCCTGGGAAATAGCCATTGGTAGCTGAGCTCACTGTTTGAGTCAATCACACATCAGTTGATATCAGCTTTTTTTCTTGTGAGTTGGATTTGAAGATGTTTGTGCATTTATAATCTCCATTTTGAAGTTTCATGTTTGAAATTAATACCAGTCAAACCTAAAGGGAATTTAAAGGCTGCTTGAGAAAACTCTTGAAAGTTGTGAACTTAGTTTTTTGTTCCCATTTTTTGCTTGTTTTTCCCTCTTCTCCAACCGCTGTTCAAGGAAGTCCCTTCAGAAAATCATGAATTTGACAGTTTTCCGTAATGAACTTTTACAATCAAAGCCATCTTGGCAACCGACTCTGAGAACTAAGTATGGAAATCCTTCCTGTTTTCCTTCGCCCCCCCCCCCCGGGGTGTGCCCTGGGTGGGGTGTGCTTTGTCTCAGGTGTGTCCTTGTGGGTTCTGACAGTATCTTCAAACATGCATGATGGAAGGACCTTGGCTAAAGGACACCAGAGTCCAGGTGAGAAAGCTGTGGGGTGATGCTTTTCATAGCTAGAATTCTTGGCAGATACTAATTCTTTCAGAATTCAGAGGCCCAGGATAATGGCACAGGAAGGCTGTGCACTTTCTCCTTTGGGGCACAAAGAGTAGGCCGGACACTGCTCCAGGGTCTGCCTGAGCTCTGCAGGGGGCTTAGAGAGGGCCTTCTATATGTTACTGTTTTGGGGGTAGGGTTCTCTATAAAATGAGGCTCCTGCCATGCTTTCTCCTTGCTGACAGAAATGATCCTGAATTATGCTTTCTGACCTTTGCTGGTTTGGATTTTTTTTTAATAGGTTACTTTATGGATGTTTTATATCATGGGCTTGATGGATGAATGGGATTCAGTCATTTATTAAGCACCTACTATGTGCCAGGCCCCGGGTTTACAGAGAAAGGCACACGACAAGCCCTGCATAGTCTAAGGGGAGAAACCAGAGATAAAAAGAAGCTGAAATGATGGCTCCTCAGGGTGGGGAGGGGCTGGCAGCCAGAGAGGGCAAGGATCTGAGGTGTCACATTTCCTCTCACAGAATGACTAGACGTCCAGTAGAGCAGCCTGGTGGCAGATGGTGAGATGAATGCCCTGGTGCCCCCCTCAGAAGGGGGATGTGGGAGGAGGGTCCTAATGCCCATCCCCGGCTCTCTGAAGAGGAAGGGAGGGTCCAGGTGACCCCAGGGGCAGGGGTCCAGAGGGAGGTGTGAGCTCAGAACTGATTTGTGCTTATCTGTGTACTTCCTTGGGAGGTCAGGATTCAGCATGAACAGGTTGGGTTGGATTGTTTGGGAGACAGTGAGGGCTGTAGAGTTTAAAACAGTTTATTCGGAGTGTACGCTGCCTAAAGCAGAGGAATGGAACTTAGGATGGAAGTTGTTAAACTGGATTAGATACTGGACTTGAGGCCGAGAATGTAGGTTGACTCCTCTGCTATCGAGTTGATGGCAGGTGGAAGTTTGATGGGTCAGGCCTCTGATGTATCAGGGGAGCCCCTGCACAAAGTTCACATAGGATGGGGAGACAGGGAGTGACTGTGACTGACATCACTGGAAGAAACAGCAGCGTCTTAAGGGAGACAGCAGAGATGTCAGAACAGAGGAGAGAGGAGGAGGTGGGGCTTAGGCTGAGGGATGCTGAGAGCTTTGGAGAAAAGTAAGAAGAGCAGCAGGCCTGCTACGACAAGCAGTTTTAGGAAATGACAGGTACAGATATCACAATTTAATAATGTAAACAAGGAAACCGCAAAAGGTTAGGACAGCCATGAGATTGTCCTGCTATCACCTAATCCATCGCTCTTTAAACCTGTCAAAATGTAAAGCAGTTTGGAGCAGTTCAGAGCAACCTAACTCTGTTTCCTTGTTTAAACAAGTGAAACCTCGATCTGATTTTTCCTCTTCACGAAGAAACAGCCACTGCAAAGGCTTGGAGATGAGAGAGTGGAGATGGCTCGTCATGTGGGGGAAAGAGCAGGTTGGCCAGTGGGGCCAGATCAGACAGTGTGTGAGGGGCTCTGACTGTGAAGGAATGGAAACAATCCAAACAAGGAACTCTTCTCCTTTTCCCAGCCCCCACCCTTTCTTCACCTCGCACACATCTAGACCTTCACTAAAGTTACCCTTTGGTGCTCTCTTGGCTTGTACCAGGCTGTGGGCTGGCTTTGCCTGGAGGTCCCCTCTGCCCACTCTCCAAAGGTTCGTAGGAGTTGGGAGAGGATTGTTAGCACTGGAAGGTAGCCACCTGGGGAAATCTACTTAGGAAAACTCCTGTGGTGCAAAGGGGTCACAATCAGTGCTTGTAGAGAGAGTGCTCACACCTCTTGAAGTAGAATGCCCTCCCCCACCTTGTGTTGTTATTGTTCTGTGGGCTGCATGGGCCAGTTTTAATAAGAAGTCATTCTTATATACATATATATATATATACACACACACACATATAGGGTTTCTTTTTGTTTTTGTTTTGTTTTTTGGGCAGGGTAATGAGAGTTAAGTGACTTGGCCAGGGTCACACAGCTAGTGCCAAGTGTCCAAGGTCAGATTTCATTTATTCATTTAGTGTTTTGAGTTCCAAATTCTATCCCTCTCTCATTCCTTCCCTCCCTGAGGTGGTAAGCAACCAAATATAGGTTATACATGTGCAATTATGTAAAACATTACCATCTAAGGTCAGATTTGAACTCAGGTCCTCCTGAATCCAGGGCTGGTGCTTTATCCACTGTGCCACCTAGCTGCCCCCACACACATAATTTTAAAGAAATAAATTGGAAATAAAGATGACACGTTTGGGTCATAAAATGTAGCCAAGAGTTCAAAGACAATCTCATTTGAAAAATTCAGAGGTTGGAACTGAAGCCATTTCAAAAAGAAGACTCTCGGAAGCACCAAATACCATTTAGGTGTTTGTTGCCCCTGACTTGTTGAGAACCTCGCTAGGCCTTCTTGGGTTCTTGATACAGACTCATCAGAACGATGGGCTTGAAACTGGACTTTTCATTGTTGCTTTTTGGGGTCTACGTGGCAGTTCCCACCAGTTCTGATGATTCCTTCTGATTTGAATTCAGTCTTTATTAGACAGAGGACATTTCACTTGATAACTTTTCCTGACATGTCATTGCTAGAGGTCTTGTGGTCTGGGGCTTTGACGTGATCTAAAAGGAGCGTTAATCTTTTTGGTCAGTGACTGGGAGTTTACTTAGATAGTAGTGATCTAATGTTTACTAATCTTCACTGATTAGTGGCTCTTAGAGTCACCTGTTGGTTGGAGCACAAGCAGCCAGGTGTGCAGCATCTTGGGCATTCAAGCTGGAGAGGGAGAAGGAGGCAGACTTGTCAGCTGGTGGTTAGAAAGGTCTGTCCCACTGGCATAATAATCCTATTCCTTCATTATCCCTGAGGCCTTTATGATGCCCATTTCACAGAGACTCTATTGTGCCTTTGTCCAAGCTTCGCCCCCATCCCGGGAGTGCTTGCCTTCTCACCTCTGCCTCCTGGACCCCTCACTCCCCTGTAGGATGAATTAAAGGGTCCCTTCCTTCAGAAGGCCCTGTCTGATTCTTTCAGCTCTTAGTGCTCCTCCACCCCCACCCCAGTCCTTCATAGGATTTTCCCAAAGTGTTTCTTTTCTAAACTAGTGTGGCCCCTGGTTTCCTGCTTGTTCCACTTTGGCTTATGAGCTGTTTTAATTACAGAATGAAGCCGGGCCTCATTTTTATCCTTCTAATTTAATGTTAATTTTGATCTTTACTTCAACAAGTCAATGGTCTGATTATAAACAGGTAACTGATTTGGAGATGACTCCCATGTCAGTAGCCAGTCATTTTCTCTCTGCTAAGATAGAACCAGCTTCATTTTTTGGGTGATGCTATCCAGTGCTCAACACATGAGGAAGCTTCAGATTCTCTTGAAGAAAGATATTCTGGTTGTAGAGAGGCTAGTGAACTTTGCACAAGCCTTAGGTGTTCCCTCTGATCTCTTAGTACTGAGCCATCTTTTCTGACTTTGGTGCCAACCTCCCCATTGGCCATCCTTGTATAAAAGTGACTGAGTCTTCAAGCTTGCATGGCTCCAGTTTGCAAGGGCGTCTTGAGTTCTTTGTAGACATGCTTCTCACCCTTCTCCTCTGGAGTGTGTGTTGGCATGGAAACTGCCAGGTTTGGAGTGGCCTTTTAGCAGATGCTGCTCTGGAGTGCTCTGTTATAAGGTGAGCAGATGTGCCAGGAAAAGACCTTTCTTGTTACGTATCCCATTGCTTTGCCTTTCCAAGGAGGGTCTCTGGACAATCTGTCCAGTGAGCTATAGCTTTCCAATGGTTTCATTATGACACGAATGTCAGCATTGCTGTCATTTAGCATGTCTCCTCTTTGGACAAAGAAAACCTATTTAGAGCATGGGCAGAAAGGTCCTGCTGGTGGATTCTCTGTCCCCAGGACCTCACCCAAAGTCTGTCTGCTGCCACTTGGCCTTTGCTGGCACAGTCTTTGGAAGCCGTGGTCATCTCTGGCTTGTGACGAGACCCAGGACTAAGACTTTACAACCATCTTCCATTCAAGCACTGTCTAGGCTTAATCCCACCAGGCCCTGGGGATCAGCACCTCCTGTGGGCCAGGGAGATAGCAAACACTTCATGAATGCTTGTTGGAGTGGATTGAAGGAAATGGAATTTTTGTTGAACTGATCAAAAAAGCTTTTGTATTTTCAGGGTTCTATGATAGGATCATAGGTGAAAGTTGGAAAAGACTCCAGTAGCTTTGAAGCATATTCAGTTTCCCAGGCATGACTAATCCTACTTTGGTATCTGTATCTGTATGTATAGGTACTGATAGAGTAGTATAGATATAGATTTCCTGGTAGGCGCTGTCTATGCTAGCAAAGTGACTCATTTGTGTTAGCATCTCTCTAAGTGATTTTTTTGTATCATGTACACACCTAAAACTGGATATTTCCTTTGCACGATTTCTTTCTGGAAAACTCCAGTATCCCCAAAGAACAAATTGTTGTAAGTAAGTTACTCTCATCTGAAAATGTACGGATTGTTTTAGGAAGTGTTGAAGGATCAAACCAATTCACACACAGGCAGCCTTGGACTGTCCAAGGCTCAGCACCAGCTGAGTTCTACTCTGTTTTCTTATTGAGTGAGTAATGACTAGCGTTGTGATGAGATGGAATCCAAGTGTTTTTCTGCAGTTGGTTGATAGTGGAGTTACTGGTGGCTTCAGGCTATGCCCTCCTTCTTTGCTCTGCTCTAAACATAGTCCACCAGGGATGATCTTCATATCCTAGGAAGGATGTTGACCAGTCGGAGATTCTCCAGAGGAGGTCAGCCGGGATGACGAGAGGACTTGAAAGCACTGCACGTGAGGATTGATCAAATGCCTTAGGGGTTTTAGCCTGGAGAAGATGACTTGTCTGGGGTCTTGCTTTTTGATCACAAGATAGGGAATTGAAAGGTCATATGTGCTCTGTGTGTAAATGATCTCTCTCACTGCTTTCTGTTTCCGTGGGTAGAGCCCAGTACAGTATCTACCAGTGATTTGATGCCATTGATGAGGGGCTGTGGATCGTTCTGTATTTGAGGCAAAGCCAGAATGGCTTGCGGTAGGCGGGGCATTGGGTTCATGCATACTAGAGGGCAGGGACCCCGCCTTGTCCCCCTGAGGCAGTACTGACCATGAATACCCTCTGTGTTTCTGGTCCTCTCAGACCAGCTGCTGCTTGTCCATTTCTCCCTTGTTGAGGATCCATGAAACAGAAAGGACTGAGACTGAGTGGGCTCCTCTCTTTGACTTCTCCAGGTGATTAAGACAGATGACAGTGATAGAGGAGCTGATGCTGTGCCCGAGTCTGATGTCACCGAGGAGCTGTTGGAGACTCCACCTCGGCAACTTGGGAGGAGGCAGGCTGGTGACAACCCTGATGTCATCCTCGAAGCTCAGCTTAATGATGGCGACCCTGAGGATGGGCACGAACATGGAGCAGGTGTGCTGGCTGGTGGTGCCCCGGAGAAGGGTGAGTTTCAGTTGCTGCTTTATACCATCTTGTCACACACTGGTAGGACTTTTGAATGCTGGATTGACTTCTTTTCTCTGTGCTCCAGCCTTAGAATATATAAAGTTGAAGTGGGACCTTCCTTACCTCCGAGGCCTGACAGATGTTTGAGCAGTGGACATCTTGGGAATGATTTGGCTTATAATTGCACCTTTGATTCATAACATCTTAGAGAAAGCAGGGCCCTCTGAGGTTACATAACCCCATTCCCAAGAGAAACATGAATCTCTTCTGTTATATCC
Source organism: Dromiciops gliroides (assembly GCF_019393635.1). Taxonomy (NCBI): domain Eukaryota; kingdom Metazoa; phylum Chordata; class Mammalia; order Microbiotheria; family Microbiotheriidae; genus Dromiciops; species Dromiciops gliroides. Next base: position 484,423,773 of record NC_057864.1, on the reverse strand, counting down.
CTGACTCCTGGTTGTTTTACCTGTGTTTGAAGTCCTCCAGTAATGGGGAGCTCAGATCTTGCAGAAAGAGGGGGTCATCTGGCTGATGCCACAGCCTGCGCTATTGTTGTAATTGTTCTATAAGGTTGACATTTTCTTTTTTTTCTTTTCTTTTTCTTTTTATTGAATACAAGTATTTTATTATTTTCCAGTTACATGTAGAGATAGTTTTCAGCATTTGTTTTTATAAGATTTCCAGTTTCAAATTTTTCTCCCTCTCTTCCCTCCTCCCCTCCCCTAGACAGCAGGTAATCTGATATAGGTTTTTATATATATATATACACATATATACACACATATATACACATATATATATACATACATATATATATATACATATATATATATATATATAAAATAACAGTAAACATATTTTGCATTAGTCATGATATAAAAGAGGAATCAGAGCAAAAAGGAAAAACCTCAAAAAAGAAAAACAACAGCACCAGAAACAAAAGAAATAGTAGGGTTCAATCAACATCCATATTCCACAGTTCTTTTTTTTCTTTCTGGATTCGGAGAGCCTTTCCCATCATGAGTCCTTTCTTGTATTGGTGAGAAGAATCGAGTCTTATCACAGTTGATCAACACATAGTGTTGATGTTACTGTGTGCAGTGTTCTCCTGGTTCTGCTCCTCTCACTCAGCATCAGTTCATGCAAGTCCTTCCAGGCTTCTCTGAACCCCTCCTGCTCATGGCTTCTTACGGCACAACAGAATTCCATGACATTCATATGGAGTTGACATTTTCTATGAGATTTGCGGTCTTGTCCCACAGTACATGTAAAGCAGCATTAAATCAGTTTTGACAGTTCTTAAGAAAAAAGACAGAGTTCTCTACTACTTGTTTCACTTGGATTATTCCTCCTCTCATGCATGTGCATGTGAATGTGTATGTGTGCATGCACTTGGGGTACTTACCCTGTAAGCAGTCAGTGGGAGGAACTCACTGGGTGAGGAACTGGCTTGGGCAGGTTTGTATTCATTCTTCTGAGACTCTTATCAAGCCTTTGGAAGAAAATTCCAATATGCTGACCAAGAACAGAATAATATGTAGGAGCACTGAAAAGAGCTAACTGAGCCGGTGAGATATGTAGATGGGAATGAAGCTTGCAAAGTCTTCCACTTAGACTCTTCCAGAACTCTGTGCAAAAAGTACACCTTCCAGCCTGATGCATTTTAAGCATGTCTTGCAGTGGGAAGAGATTGAGCAATCTTGACCATTAGGTGCTGGGTCAGATGGTAGACTTTGTCCAGAAAAGAATTCTGGCTCTGATCCCAGTTTAGAGATAGAGGCAATACCTACCAGTAACACAAGGACAGAGGTTCAGTCTCTGGGGTACAACTGAGGGGAAAAACATCACAGGCATCTTAGGGAAAACTGGGAGTAATGTGCAGTTCTGGAAATGTCTAAAGAGCAGTTGCATTATAGGTCTCTTTTGGAAAGAAAAGGTGAACCTGAACCAGTGAACATTTTCAGACTGGGTAATTTTTAGTGTTTGCTGCCACTCACTCAGAGTGAAGACAATGCAAAAGATTCATTGGGAACATTAATGCTCTTGGGTTTTTCCCTCCCTGAAGGCTTCTTTAGAGGGCTATTGACTCTCAGATTGTCTTTATGTAATGCCTAGGGGCTGTTCCAAGGTACAGAACATCTCCCAGGACTTTGATGGGTTCTTGGCTACAATCTTGAAGGATAATTTTTTTTTCCAAATAAGAAAATAATGCTTCAATTTGCACTCTGAGTCTATCACTTCTCCCTCTGGAAATAAATAGGAACTTGTTCATCAGAGGCCCATTAGAATTGTCTTAGATCATTGTATCCAAGTACATATCCTGTCATTCACAATCGAGCATTATTGCAATATTGCTGTGACCATGTACATTGTTTTCCTGGTTCTGCTCATTTCACTTTGCATAAGTTCCAAGCTTTTCTGAAAGCCTCCTGCTCATCTTTTTTTATTGTGCAATGGTATTTCATCACGCTCATATACAACAACTTGTTCGCCTGTTCCTCAATTGATGGGCATCCCCTCAATTTCCCATTTTTTGTAACCACAAAAAGCTACTGGAAATATTTTTTGTATAAATAAGTCCTTTTCCTTTTTCTTTGATCTCTTTGAGATACAGACCTACTAGTGGTATTGCTGGGTCATATAAATTTATAACCCTTTGGCCATAGTTCCAAATTGGTCTCTGGAATGGTTGGACCAGTTCACAACTCCACCAACAGTGCATTAGTGTCCCAGTTTTTCCACATTCCCTACAGCATTTGTCATTTTCCTTTTCTGTCATGGTAGCCAATCTGATAGGTGTGAGGTGGTATCTCAGAGTTGTTTTAATTTCTATTTCTCTAATCAGTAGTGATTTGGAGCATTTTCTTGCATGTGACTATTAATAGCTTTGATTGTTTTCAGATACCATCAGTTCTTTCTCTGTAGGTGTATTGCAATTTTCATAAGTTCTTCAGAGTTCTCTTGGATCATTGCATTGCTGAAAATAGCCAAGTCATCCGCATATCTTATAATATTGTTGTTATTTTGTATACAGTGCATTTCACTCTGCATCAGTTCATATAGGTCTTTTCAGGTCTTTCTGACAGTATCCTGTGCATCATTTTGTCATAGTAAACTACATGTATATAGTACTTTAAAGAGAGATTCCCTTACCATAAACCCATGAGGTTGGTTATTGCAACAACAGTATTAGGTAACATTTATATAGTACCTTAAACTTGACAAAGAACTTTCTTCACAATAGCCCAGCAAAGGACCATCCATCCATCATCATCGTCTTACATTACTCTTGCCATTGCTTCAAAAATTTTTTCACAATTACTATTGTTAATGGTTTCTCTCCATCCTATTTCCTTCCCATGACATCCACTCTCTTTTCCATCCTCTTTCACCCTATCCCTCCTCAAAAGTGTTTTGGTTTGTGGGGGCAGCTGGGGGCGCAGTGGATAAAGCACGGGCCCTGGAGTCAGGAGGACCTGAGTTCAAATCTGGCCTCAGACACATAACACTTACTAGCTGTGTGACCCTGGGCAAATCACTTAACCCCCACTGCCCTGCAAAAATAAAAATGAAAAAAAAAAAGTGTTTTGGTTCTGACTGCCCCCTCCCCTGCTCTGCCCTCCCTTTTTTTTAGCCCTCCCTCCTTATCCCCTCCCCCTCCTGCTTTCCTGAAGGGTTAGATAGATGGCCCCATCCAATTGAGTGTGTGTATCACAAAAGTGCTCAATAATAGTGTCACTTTGCCCTCTTCCAGGCCCTTCAAAATGAAGCGTGGTCATCCAGTTGGCACAGACGGGTTGTTCTGTGGGGGGTATGGGTGTGGGCATGTGTACATACATATACAGATGAGAATTCTAAGTGAATAACGGATCAGTTTAGTGGGGTAGAGGGAGAGAGATTGCTCCTGCATATTTGCAGCAGACATTATTAAGGAAAGTTTTCAGCTCTCATGCAGTGCCTCGATCTGTCTTTCTGTCTCCCTGGGCAGTTCCCTGCTTTGTGAAGTCACCGAAGCCCTTCAGCATGTTGCCTGCATCGCTTCTCCCTTCTGCTGTCCTGACCCCCTTAGGACACCATGCCTAGCAGGCAGGCGAGCAGCGGTTGTCCTGTGATGGGACCAAGCTATTTTATGACTTCCCAGCCTCAGGGAGACAGTGACAAACCAAGCTCCCAGGACCAGGGGGATGTGCAGCTTTTGTGTTTCTCCACTGAGTTTGGTCCTGCAGATAGTACTTCATCTTTTTTTTTAAAAGTAGTTTGATTGCTCAAGATCATTTTGAGACAGTCTTATTGCATCCAAGAAAGACAGTTAACGTCTATCCTGCTGAAGATATAGATAATGAAACCCTATTGAAGAATACCTCTTCCCTAGGTAATAAAGGAGAGACAGTACAGGGAGTGGTGTAGTTAGACAAGAATCGCTCAGCCTCAGTTTCCTTATCTGTAAAATGAGGGAATTAAGTTAGATGCTCTCTGAGTTTCCTTCTAGCTTTAAATCCTATGACCTAGAGTTTAAATAGACCACTTTGGGGTCCAGTTTTATCAGTAGTTACACTTCTCTTCGCATGAGTCTTTACGGTCACTAAGAGACACACTGTAGTTGGAGTTCCTCTGGGATCCTTGTGTCCTTAGAAATTCAGACAACACCTTTCTTCCCTTGGACAAATTAGTGAGGCCCTGGTTGGTCCCTAAGAGAATAGTCAGTTTAGCTAGCAAGCCCTTACTAAGTCTTTCTGTGTGTTAGGTACTGTGCTAAGTGCTGGAGATTCAAAGAAAGGCAACAATATAATCTGCAGGACACTGAAAACTGAAGGGATGGAATTCCTTGGAATGCCCAATGACAGAATCCCAGAGTCTGGGGAAGGAAGCTCGGTAGGGAAATGGACCATTTTCCACTTAGCTCCATGAAATTCAAGACTTGGAAACCTCATCATTGTACCAGGTCCCCTCAGCCTGGGGACTCCCCCTCTTTCTTCTCCTCCTCCTCCCCCTCCCCCTCCCCCTCCCCCTCCCCTCCCCCTCCCCTCCCCCTCCCCCTCCCCCTCCCCCTCCCCCTCCCCGCCCAGGGTCACACAGCTAGTATGTGTTAAGTGTCTGAGGCTGGATTTGAACTCAGGTCCTCCTGACTCCAGGGCTGGTGCTCTATCCACTGTGCCACCTCGCCTTCCCCCCCCCCCCCCCCCCCGCTTTGACATTTGACTGCTGCCCTCATCCCTCACATCTTGAGTAGCCTGAAGGGGGTCTGCCTGCCTCAGTCCTCTCCCTTCTCTGGTCCATCCTCCATTCAGCCACCAGAGTGACTTTCCTAAGACACAGGCCCAGTCATGCCACCCAGACCCTCCTTGATAGACCCTAGTGGTCCCTTGTCACCTCCAGGATCAAATACAAGATGCCGTTATAACCCAGCCCCCTCCTACATTTCCAGTCTTCTTATACTTTATTTCTCAACACATCTTCTTCAGTTCAGTGACGCTGGCCTCTTGGCTATTCTGTGAACAAGATACTCCATCCCGTGGCTCTGGGCATTATCTCTGGCTGTCACTTCACCCCTCTTTGCTTCAGTTTCTTAATCTGTAAAATGGGATTAATAATAGCATGTAACTGTCAGGGCTTTTGTGAAGATCAAATGGAGATGAAGTCCTTAGCGCTGTCCCTGGCCCACAGTAAGACCTATCACAATGTTAGTGGTTATTATTATTAACATCATTATTATTTGCATGGGGCTGAGGTGAGGGAGGCCTGAACAGGCTGAGGAGCCCAGTGATCAGGGTGTCTGAGGCAGAGCCAGCGTGTGTGCTGAGGCTGCCTCGTAGGAGGAAAGGGACATTTCTGGCTCTTTACTGAACCCTGAAGGAAGCCCAGAGACAGCAGGCACCAGGACTGTGGTTGGGCTGTGGGGGTGAATTGCATGAACTTCAGTGGAGAAGAAGTGACTGAGTGATGGAGGGAGGAGGACAACCTGCCACGACTTCTTCTATTCTTTTCCTTCACAGTTTTTTTTTCCGTGGGGGTGGGGGTGGTGAGGCATTTGGGGTTAAGTGACTTGCCCAGGCCCAGGGTCACACAGCTGATAAGTGTCAAGTATCTGAGGCTCAATTTGAACTCAGGTCTTCCTGACTCCAGGGCCGATGCTCTATCTACTGCGCCAACTGCCTGCCCCTTCACGGTTTCTTACAATACAGTTCATGTTCCATCATATTCCCTTGCCACAATTTGATTCGTTATTCCCCAATTGATGGGTATTGGCTTTGTTTCCAACTCTTTGCTCAAGGTGAAGATGTTACTGTCACTGGGGACTTTCTTTCTGTCTTTGGCTTCAGTGGGGTAGTGGCCTCATGGTGGGATTTCTGGGTCAAAGGCTTCCTTTCCTGTGTCCTGCTGTCTCTGGAATATAATTGTGGCCTGGCTGTGCAGGCTCCATTGTGGAAGAGGAAGGGCTGTTCCCCGACACATCCCCAGGGCCAGGAGAAGCCAAGTGACTGCAGGCATTGCCCTCACTAGCCTCAGTTTCCCTAGCGGTGAGATGAAAACAACAGCACTTGTGCCTCATGGGAGTTAGTGCTTTTTAACATCTGGAATGCCTTGGGGGTGTGCTCTCCCCAGAACCCTTTCGACCGAGGCTATCACTTGATAGGTCATGTTGGGTCAGCAAGCCTTTATTGAGCCCTGCCCCGGGGATAGAGAGAGAAGCAGAAGACAGGCCCTGCCCTGGAAGAGCTCATCATCTAGTGGGGAAGACAGCGCACAAGCAGCCTCATACACACACACACGAGAGAAACAGTGTGTAGGGAGCAGCTTGGTGGCCCAGTGGATAGAGCACCAGCCCTGGATTCAGGAGGACCTGAGTTCAAATCCGGTCTCAGACACTTGACACTCACTAGCTGTGTGACCTCGGGCAAGTCACAACCCCCATTGCCCCACCAAAAAAAAAAGAAAGAAAGAAAAAGGAAAAAAAAAGAGAAGCGGTGTGAGCTGGAGACAAACCAACAGAGGGAAAGTACCAGCTTGAAGGTGCATCACAAAGGGCTTCTTGCAGATGGGGGATTTCAGCTTGTCCTTGCAGGAAGCCGGAAGGTGGAGATGAGGAAGGAGAGCAGCCCAGGCACAGGGCCCAGCCAGCGGATACAGAGGTTTGGTGTGAGGACCACGCCGCCAGATTCCAGTGTGTGTGCGTGTGCGCTGGGCGAGCGCCTCCTGGAGAGAGGCAGGAGGGAAGCACTGGAAAAGCCAAGTAGAAGCTTTTCTCTTTGATCCAGGAGGACTTCAGGGCCACTGGGGTGGATTGAAGAGGTCAGAATTGGGGTCAGACATGCCTTTCAGGATGACGCAGGGAGAGACTTGTGGCAGCATTCCCCATGTGGTGTGACAGGGGTGGTGGCAGCATCAGAAGAGAGAAGCAGGGACGCACAGGACTCGGTCACTGGTTTGGAATGGCCCCCCCAGGGTGTGAGCTTGTGGGGCTGCAAGGATGGTGGTGCCCTGGACAGCAGTAAGGAAGGCAGAAAGATGGATGGTAAACTCAGTTTGGGACGTGCTCAGGTGGGCGTGTTTATAGGCCGTGCCCGGGAGGTGTCCATAGGAGATTAGAGAATTAGAGCTGGATTGAGTAGATTTGAGACTCCTGGGGTAGAGATAAGAACTGATCTCATGAGGTGACAGAATTCCCAAGTGAAGTCAGAGAGAGGCAGCAGTGAACAGGCCCCCCAGACCAGAGCCTCAGCTGCAGGACTGGTCAGAGCAGTAGGAAGAAGAGTGCCACAAAGACTGCACGTCCCTTAGGCATGGTCCAAAGCAGAATTCCCCCTAAGCCTTCCCTCATTCCCAGTTTCTTATTACAGTCAAGGTCACCCAGCTTACAGTCTGGGTGTCACCCTTGGTTCCTCACTCACTTCTCCCCTCCATTTGGTCTGTTGACAGATCTCTTGTAGATGTTCCCTTTCCTCCTCTGGCATTGTCAGCACCCTGTTGGAGGCCCCTAATCTCCTCACCCCTGGACTAATGCTGTAGTCTGCTGGTCAGTCTCCCTTACTCTGCCCGTCTCTACGTGCAGGTCTCACCTGCAGCCCTGCCGCTCATTCAATTCCAGTGGCTCTGTCACCTCTGGTGCTCTGTTTGGCATTCACAGCCTTTCATTACCTGCCACGCCACCCTCCTAAACCTTTCTGATCTCCTTTCTTCCTTCATGTTCTCCGGCCTCCCGGCTGCTCCTTGCACAAGACCCTCCGCCTCCCACCTGCCGGCATTTCCTGGGCCCTCTGCCTTGAATGTTCTCCCTCCCTCCTCACCTCCACCTGAGGGCCTCCCCAACTTCTTTCTACAGGAAACCTTTCTAATGCCCTCTGATTGGACTTCCATCTGCTGATTCTTTCTGCTCTGTCCTGTCTGTATCTTGTTTGCTTGTTTTCTTCCATTAGACTATGAGCTCCTCATGGGCAGGAACTGTCTTTTACCATTCTCTGTATCCCCATAGTTTAGTCAAGTGCCCGGCATGGCCTGTAAGCTCGTAACAGATGCTCATTGACCCACCGGTCAGCTGTCAAACGCTGCAGAGAAACGAGATGGTGTTTGAGCTGAGGCCTTTAGATTTGGCAGTTAAATCGTCGCAAGCCATTTCAGTCGAATGATAAGCTCAGGAGCCAGATGGCAGAGAGCTCTGAAGAGACCGGGAGGAGAGCAAGGGGAGGGAGGCATCAATTGTGGAAGGAGCAGAAGGGAGGAAAGATGCAGGGTGACAGTGGTCAGGGAAGGGCAGATCCAGTGAGGGCTTTTTGAGGATGGAGAGACATGGTCATGTTTGTGGGCAGTAGGGAAGCAGTCAGGAGCTAGGGAGTGATGGAGGATTAATGGGGAGCACAGGTGCTTCTGTTGGAGGAAATGCCATCTGGGCATGTGGAGGGACTTGCTTTGGTAAGAAGAAGGGCCACCTCCACGTGTGAGAGAGTGGCATCTGGGTGATGGGAGGTGGACGTGAGGGGAGAAGAGGGAGCTCTGGGGCGATGGCCCAAATTTTTCCAGTAAAGGACGGGGCAAGGTCACAGCTGATGGGGGGGGGAGGAGCCCCTGTAGTATTGAGGTGATGATTTGTTGAGGACGTTGTTGCCTTCACCTAGAGAGGGCCCAGGTGTGTCATGGAACCAGCCAACAGGATTACTTTTCCTCAGCCTTAGTTCTGGTTTTGGAGTTATATTTACAGCACATGTTATGGGTATTAAGACTGACCCAGCCTCTTACCTGTTTGATAACTTGAGGCATATTACACCAAGGCCTTATGGGAGGAACCAATTACAAGATTCCTAGGACCTCTAGTTTGGCAGAAGCAGCAGTGATTCATCTCTGCTCAGACAGCCTGGCTGGAGAGATCCAGCAGTCGCTTGATTTGCATGGAGAGCTCATTTCCTTATTAATGAGAAGCTATTTCCTATCCAGACTCCTTTGGAAAGGGGGCAGCATTTGGCTTCCTGGGGGATCCATTGGGTCCCTGAAGAGATGCAATCTGTAAACATCAGTTTCTTCCTCCTCTTATGCTGTTTTTCATGTCTCCTACTTCTTGTAATTATCACTTTTCTGCCCGGTTCGTTTCAAATCACAGCGATAGAAATGAAAAATGGGTTGGCTCGGAGGAGGCTGCATCCCCCTCGCTCTTCCCTTTTGTGCTCAGCAGCAGGCGAGTTCTCCACCATGCACTGGCTGCTTTCATTTGCTTTTGGAGTGCACGGCCACCAAGGCGACAGCACGGTCCCCTCTATCCCCTCTGTCCCTCTATGAAAGAGCCTAAGGGAGAGCAAGTGGATTGTCTGAGCAGGCCATGGTGTTAAAACTGAAGAAGTGGCCATTGTGTAATTCAGTTGCCCAACCCCGAGTTTGTTTTGTTCAGTTTGGGTAGGCAAAGGTTTCTTGATTAGACCTTGCAGTTATAGAGCACCTTTATCCAGGTGGTAAAACTCTCTTAGAGTAATGAAGTGATGTTCTCATTGGCTCATGAATCCAGCTTTTCTGACTCAAAGTCCAGAGCTCTTTCTACTCAGATCCAACTCGTGGCGCACTATGGCCTCCACATACATGTATTTTTAATTGCTGTACTTATGTCTAAGACAGTTTTTCCCTGTTGCATTCATGGGAAGGAGTCAGGACTCCGTACTGGGCCTTCTGACTGAGGGCATCCCACCACGCTTCCCTGTTCAGTCTTTTTGGGTGCTGGATTTTCTTGCCTAGGACCTTTTGTAAGCCAGAAGGAGGCCCTTGTGTTTGACTACGCCTTGTTCTTTTCTGTTCTCTTCTACCTTTTGTAATACTTTCATATCCCGGAAGGCATTGATGTAATCTTTTTTTTTTTTAAATTCTTTTGGTAGCCGAGTCTGCTCTGCTGGTGGTTTGTTACTCATTTCTCCACATCCTTCGAGAATTGTCCACAGAGACTCCAAGTTCCTGTGCTGACAGGCCTAGCAGCAGGATCCCTGGCATACTTCGTTGGTATAGACTGTCATCATCTCCTGCAGTCCCAGTATTTCATCCTCTGGTCCCCATGGCCTCCATTTCTCTTGCTATGCCTATTCAATTATTCCCTGCTTCCTCCAGGACTTGAACTCTTGGGGATCTTTCCCCCATCACCAGGTGTCTCAACTGTTCTCTTGTTCCTATTGAAATTCACCCTTTTTCCTTTTCTTTAAGACCAAACCAGACTGGGGCAGCTAGGTAGCGCAGTAGATAGAGCACCTGCCCTGGAGTCAGGAGTACCTGAGTTCAAATCCGGCCTCAGACACTTAACACTTACTAGCTGTGTGACCCTGGGCAAGTCGCTTAACCCCAATCGCCTCACTTTAAAACCAAAACAAAACAACCCAGACCAAACCAGCCACATGTGTCCTTATTAGTCTCCCAGTGACAGGTCTGATGTGGGCAAGACAGCCATCGTTCCTGGTGGTTCTGATCCATTCTTTCCTCTTTCATTTGTTGGGCTTTTACTTTTGAACTTAGCAAACACCATATAAGTTGAGCCCTTCCTGGGTTGGGGGCAGAGCTGGAGCAGAGAGTGCTGAGTGAAAATGAGAGATGCTAACCAGGGACGGAATCATGAGAAGTCGTTAATAATTCTATCTCATAATAATACAAAGGAGCAGCAGGAGGCGGAGCAGCCAGATGCTAGAGCAGGGACCTCCTTCTCACACCCACTCTCACGAGAGCCGCAGAGATGTTAGCTCAGTAAAGGACGAGTGTGTGGCCCAAGAGAGGGAGAGAGACCGGCCAGCTCTCTTTCCATGCCTTGGTGGGACCCTGACTCCTCCTCCCTTCTGACCCAGTGCGTTTGCTGTCCCATCCGCTGACCTTGTTCAAGAAAAACATTGTTACATGTAGTGACAAAGAGTGTAGTATGTTGCTTTAAGTAGCGTTGCCTTTTATCAGAGAATGATACTTTACGTAAGTGAATGGCCACATGCCATATCTGAAGTGCGCCTCATTCCCAGGAGTGGAGGGAAAGGGTACATGCCCCAGATGTTCTGGGAAGACGGGACACCCAATGGAGTGGGGAGAGTGAGGGTCTCAGTCCTTCATCTGGCCAGGGAAGGGGTTGAACCAGACCACCTCTAAGCTCCCCTTCCCTCTAACCAGAAGATCCTTCTTCCTTGAATATTGTCCTGATTCTGAGCCGGTGAGCTGGTGTGAAGAGCAGTGTGGCAGTGTCTGCAGCAGAAACCGGCAGGCTTGGGGAGCCGTCTGAGGCCTTCGGTTCTCTGAGGACATCGAGGAAGAGGGAGAAGGTGGCTGAACCGGGGGCATTCAAGAGGGGTCAGAGCTGGACAAGATCACAGCATTCCTCTGGCAGCTCTGAACCCATGCTGGTTCTTCTCAGAGGGTACAGTTGGTTTCACAGGCATGGGGCTGGACTGGCACAGTGGATATTGACTACTGGGCTTGTTGTGAAGAAGACCTGAATTTGAATCTAGCCTCACACACTCACTCTGGCTGTGTGACCCTGGACAAGTCACTTAACTCCTCCTCTGTGAAATAGCCTTCCTAGAGTTGTTTTGAGGATCAAATGAGATTATGACGTGAAAGCCCCTTCTGGCTCAGGCTTGACTGCGATACTGCCCGTGTTCCTCCCCCTTCTCTGCCTCCTCTCTGTCACATGGATCCAAATACTCAGTAATTCTTTTTTCTTTTCTACATCCTATTATATGAACCTGCAGCCTGTTGCTACTGGTTAGGACTCTCTGCATCTGCAGGGCCTTTTTCTGCTTTCTTTGCTCTTTGAAGGATTTCTTCCATGTTTCTTTGCTTTTTTCCCACCCCCTCCCAGTGAAGACTTCATTCTCCCTGGCAGCATGGTGCAGAGACAAGCCCTTCCCCGACCTTTCCATTTTTTTTTTGGAAGGCCAGCTTCCAGCTGGTGCTCACTTAGCTGGTACTTGTCATTGGCACCCCCAGCCCACACGCTTCAATTTACTGCAGTATTCCCCTGGACCTTCAGACATTTGGGAAGCGAGATGCTCAGTGCACTGTCATTCTTGCTCATATCTCTTCTGGCTAATTCTCGGAGGAAAAAAAATAAACAAGCTACAAATTAACTTTGAGAGAAAGAACTGCAGGACCAGATGGATTCACAAGTGCATTCTATCAGACATTCAAAGAACAATTAATTGCAGCATTACATAAATTGTTTACAACAATAGCAGAGAGAGAGAGACAGAGAGAAAGTGACAGAGACAGAGAGACAGCGAGAGAGATCCTACCAAGTTCCTTCTCACACAGATATGAGCTTGATACATAAACCAGGAAAAATCAAAATAAAGTGAAAACTGTACATCAATATCCCTAATGATCATAGATATGAAAATTTTAAATAACACTAACAAAAGGAGGCAGCTAGGTGGCAAAGTGGATAAAGCACTGATTCTGGATTCAGGAAGACCTGAGTTCAAATTCGGCTTCAGACACTTGACACGTAATAGCTGTGTGACCCTGGGCAAGTCACTTAACCCTCATTGTCCTGCACCAAAAACCAAACCAAACCAAAAAAAACCCCCAAACCCCCACCAAAACAACAACACTAACAAAGAGGCTAAAATACCCTAGCCAAAGATTATACTTGATAACTGGATTGGATTTATAGTAGGAATACAAGGTTGGTTTAATATTAAGAAAATGATAAGCTTAAAATTAGCCATATTAAAACCAAAATCAACAGAAATCATATGATTACAGGTAGATGCAGAAAATAGCTTTTGACAAAATATAATACTCATTTCTGTCAAAACACCAGAATGCATAGGAACAAAGGACTTTTTCCATAAAGTGATAAAATGGTATATATTTAAAATCAAGTGCTACTCTTGTAACAGAGATAAATTGTTTCCAATAAATCAGGGGCAAAAGAAGATATCATTTATCACCACTTCTGTTTGACATAGTATTAGAAATGTTGGCAGTAGCAATGGGACAAGAAAAGGAAACTGAGGGAATGACCACAAGTAAAGAATAATCACTTTTTTAGATGACATGATGGGGTACCTAAAGAACCCTAAAAAACTAAAAATGAAACTATAACTTCAACGAACTTGCAGGCTATAAAATCCACATAAATCATTATCATTTCTATTAAATTCTGATAAAACTCAATAGGAAGAGCTAGAAAGAGAAATTCCTTTGAAAATGACTGTGGGGGGCAGCTAGGTGGCGCAGTGGATAGAGCACCGGCCCTGGAGTCAGGAGTACCTGAGTTCAAATCTGGCCTCAGACACTTATCACTTACTAGCTGTGTGACCCTGGGCAAGTCACTTAACCCCAATTGCCTCACTTAAAAAAAAAAAAAAAGAAAATGACTGTGGAATATATAAAGTACCTGGCAGTCTTCCTTCCAAGATACACATGCATGAACACATATAATACACACAACACAACTGTTTATAGAAATTTTGTTGTTGAGTTGTTTTTAGCCGTGGCTGACTCTTCGTGACCCCATTTGGGGTTTTCTTGGTAGAGATACTGCAGTGGTTTTGCCATTTCTTTCTCCATCTCATTTTACTGATGAGGAAACTGGGGCAAACGGGGTAAAGCAACTTACCCAGGGTCACACAGCTGGGAAGTGTCTGAGGCTGGATTTGAACTCAAGAAGATCATTCTTCCTGACTCCAGGGCCCGGTGCTCTATATGCATTGTGGCGCCACCTAGCTGGGCCATGTTATAGGAGACAGATCTAAATCATTGGAAAGTTACCAATTGCTCAAAAGTAAGACAAGTTAATATAATAAAAAATGATAATAATGCCAAAATTAATTTACGTATTCAATACCTTGCCAATTGAACAGGCAAAGGATTACTTTATAGAACTAGAAAAATAGTAATGAAATTCATATAGCAGAAACAAAGGTCGAGAATCTCACAAGAAATACTGAGAATAAATATGGATAGAGTGCCTTTCTGCACTGGATGTCAGACTACTATAGACCACAAAGTAGTAAATATCGAAGCAACTTGGTACTGGTTAAAAATAAAAAGACCAGGCAGGGGAATGCAGCATACAGAAGCAAATATAACTTGTATGCTAGAATTCTGTAAATCCAAAGACTCCAGCTCCTGGGATAAGAACTCACAATTTGACAAAAAAAATGCTGGAGAAATTGGACAGCAACATGGAAAAAATTAGCTTTATACCAACACTTCACCAAGATAAGCTCCAAATGGAGACATGACCTAGATATAAAAGGTCACCTCATAAACAAATCAGAAAAACATGGAAAAATTACCTCTGACATCTATGGATAGGAGAAAAGTTCATAAGCAGACAAAAAATTGAGAGGATCACAGGAGATAAAATGTCTAATTTTGATTTTACAAAATTAAAAAGGTTTTGCCCAATCAAATCTAATGAAGCTAAAAATAAAGGGGAAACAATTGTGGGGAAAAAAATCTTTGCAGCAAGTTTCTCTGATAAAAGGTTAATGTCTAAGGTATTTAGGGTACAGATTCAGATTAATAAGAATAAGAGCCATTTCCCAATTGACAAGTGGTCTGATGATATAAATAGGCAATTCTCAAGGGAAGAACCTCAGGCTCTCTGTAGCCATATTAAAAAATGCTTGTGTAAATCAAATCAAAAAGAGCAAATCACTACTGATTAGAGAAATGCAAATTATAGCAGTTCAGAGCTTTCACTTCATAACCATCAGAGTGGCAAAGATGACAAAAACAAATGGTAAATGGTAGCGGGACTATGGGAAAACAGTCACAGTGATGCACTCACTATTGGTGGACCGTGTGTGTGTGTGTGTGTGTGTGTGTGTGTGTGTGTGTGTGTGTGTGTGTGTGTGTGTGTGTGTGTGTGTGTGTGTGTGTATGGGTACAACCATTCTGGAAAGCAATGTGTAATTATACACAAAACATTACTGAACAGTGCATGCCCTCTGACCCCATTCATTATACCAGGGCTGGGCCTATCTCCCAAAAGATCAAAGAAATAAGAAAAGGGCCTTTAGGGGATCTTTTTTGGTGGTGGTAAAAAAACAACACTGGAAACTAAGGGGTTGCCCATCCACTGGAGAATGGCCGAGTGAGTTGTGGTTTATGAATGTGATGGAGATGACTGTGCTCTGAGAATGGAAAGAAATCTTTTCAAAAAGCTATGGAAAGAGCTCTCTGAATTGATGCAGAGTAAAGTTAGCAACCCTAGAGCAGTGTATCCTGTGACATCGATAGTATAAAAAGAAACAATTTCGAAGACTTCTATAAACTTAGGGCAAATGAAATGAGCAGAAGTGGGAGAGCAATTTATAGAGTAACAACATTGTAAAACCATATTGCTTTGAAAGCTGTAAGAGACCGGGTCCAAGCAGTGACTCTCAGTTACTGCAGAGGACCGAGAACAAGCAAGCCCGGCTTGCCCTCCATGACAGAGGTGATGAACTTGGGACACAGAAGGAAATGCAGATTTTTGTCCACGGCCAACTCAGCTGTGCATGTTTGTGACAAGGAATTTGTCTTTTGTCCTTTTCAGTGGCATTGGTGGGGGAGGGATAGAAAATGCATTTCTGTTCATTTAAAAAACCAGAGAGGCGGCAGTGCTATAGACTGGAATGCTGCAGGCACTTTTGTATGAGGCCGCTGTATTATTAGTTTTACTTAACTGTTTTACTTTGTTACAAGAGACCTCTCAGCAAGTGGGAGTCATTTGAAAATGTTTGTAATGTAAAAACAAAACATATCCATAAAACTTAAAAAATCCTCAGGGCAAACCACCTGCTAGTCACTGATCTGGGCTTATGAGTTTAGCTTCATTAATTTATTTTAATCCACCTATCCCTGTTGGTATATGATTATATGATTTGGAATTCTGCCCCCAAAGGGACCAAACTGCATACCTTTTGACCGAACTGTATACCACTACATAGTCTGTTACCCTACTGCCTCTCCCCAGAGAGATCAAAGAAAGAGGGAAAAGACCCATATGTACCCAAAATATTCTGAGTA
Source organism: Dromiciops gliroides (assembly GCF_019393635.1). Taxonomy (NCBI): domain Eukaryota; kingdom Metazoa; phylum Chordata; class Mammalia; order Microbiotheria; family Microbiotheriidae; genus Dromiciops; species Dromiciops gliroides. Next base: position 484,407,758 of record NC_057864.1, on the reverse strand, counting down.
GCTATTTTCGTGTTAACCTCAAGTTGGAGATTAAGGGGGTGTTATGCTGGGGAATGGCTAAACAAATGATGGTATGTGAAAATAATGGAATATTATCGTGCTGTAAGAAATGATGAACTGGACTGTGTCAGAGGAAATGGGGAGTCCCTGGTGAACTTATTCAGAGTGAAGCAGACAGAACTAGGAGAACAATTGTACAGTGAGAGTTGTAGAGAAAAGCACCTTGAAAAACCATAATCCTGATCGACACAAAGGTCAGAGGAATGCAGCTGAAACATGCTGATCACTTCCTGTCAGGGAGGTGAAGAATTGAAAATGCATTAAGACAGGGCTTCTTAAACTGTTTCCACTCAAAATCCCTTTTCAGTCAAGAAAGTTTTCCACAGCCCCGGGTATATAAAATAGGTATAGAAATCAAACATTTACTGCCAATTTTTTTGCTATTCTCCCCCTCCCCACATTCAGTTACACAACCCCATGGGGTCGCAACCCACAGTTTAAGAAGCTTGGCGGGGGTGGGGGGGTGGTGCGCAGCTAGGTGGCACAGTGGATAAAGCACCAGCCCTGGATTCAGAAGGACCTAGTTCAAATCTGGCCTCTGACACTTGACACTTACTAGCTGTGTGACCCTGGGCAAGTCACTTAACCCTCATGGCCTCACCCCACCCCTCCCCACCACACAAAAAAAGAAGCTTTGCCCTAAGAGGTGTGTTTTTTCACATGGCCAATGTGGGATTTATTTTGCTGAACTGTGTGAACCTATGGAGTGAGGGCTTTATTGTTAGCCTTTTCCCCCCACTTTAAGTTGTGAGGGACAGATTAGTTTTTTAAAAATAATTGTGCCTTTTGTCGGCTGCCCTTAATGGACAATTAGCAGATTCCTGTGAAGCCCCAGTGCAAGCAGAAGTAGCCCTGAGCAGACCGCGTCTGAAGTGCTGTTTTCTAGGGTTGGGCGTCAGCTGGGTAAGAAAGGGCATTTCTTCCTTCAGCCAGCGGGTAGTTATTGGGTTAGTATTGCCATGTGCCATGGATACAGCAGCAGAAACCAAGTACACCCTGTCCTCAAAGACCTTCTCTTCTACTGATACCTTTGAACTAGAGGGGGGACAGAATGGTGAGATGACTGGAGGCTGCCATTTGAGGGTCAGTTGGAAGAACCGCATATGTTTAACATAGAAAAGAAGACTTTGGAAGGGAAGAAATGACAGTTTGCAGGGCTGCCATATTGCTGTTGGACGTTCTAATTTGCCCCAAAGTACAGAACTAGGAGTAGTGGGTGGAAGGAATAGAGCAGCAGATTTAGTTTGGTTGTTATTGTCGAGTCATTTCAGTCATGTCCGCCTCTGTGACCCCATTGGGGGTTTTCTTGGCAGAGATACTGGAGAGGTTTGCCGTTTCCTTCTCCAGCTCATTTGACACATGAGGAAACGGAAGCAAACAGGGTAGAGTGACGTGCCTGGAGTCACACAGCTAGTAAGTGCCTGAGGCTGGATTTGAACTCAGGGAGATGAATCTTCCTGATCCTAGGCCTGGCACTCTGTCAAATGCACCACCTACCTGCCCCTTAGTTTAAATTAAGGAAAGACTTTTTCACAATTAGGGTTATCCACAAGTGTAATGAACAGGCTTAGGAGGTAGTGTTTTTCTCCTCTCTGGAGAAAGCACATCCTTCTAATGCATGTCTACTTGTTGGGGATGGTGTAATGTGGGTCTGTTTTGGGGTGGTGGCAGGGCCAGGACATAGAGGAAGAAATCATCTAAAGCAGATGATCTTTGATCTTGAAAATTACCAGGAGTATTGTTCACCTTTCCCAGTGTAATAACAATGATGCTGCTGATGCTAGTTAACGTTTATATATTGTCTCCTTTGTGGCAGGCATTGTGCAGAGAGCTTTACAAATATTCTCTCATTTGATCTTCCCCACAACCCTAAGAGGTAGATGCTGTGATAGCCCTATTGAGAGGCAGGATGATATAGGAGGAAGAGTGGTGGTGGTGGTGGTGGTGGTGGTGGTGGTAGTAAAGGCACTGCCTTAATTTCTCCTCTTCTATTTGAGATGTACTGAGGATTCCATTTGGAGGGAGGAATCTTAGAGAAGAGACAGGCAGCTTGTGTGGGCCGTTATCTCGGACCCTTGGAAATACTCTTCCCAGATTCTTTGTGGGGAACAAAGGACTTAGAAACCTAGACTGGAGCTGAAAATGAGAAGAGAACTTTGCTTGACGGTTTTCCTTTTTAACTTATGGCTGGGGGGTAGGGGGGGGTGGGACAGAGACTTTGGAAAACTTTGTTTCTGCAGAACAATGAGAACTCTACTCTAAGTGGACGCGCTGGTAGGTAGATGATTTCAACATAGATGGAAAAACAAACAGTTGATCATTCTTCAGTCCCCTTCAGTTCAGACCCTGTCAGTATTTCCAGAGTACGCCCAGAACTGGTAGAAGTTGGCTTTCAGCTGAGCCTTCACTAAGAAGGGGCCAGCCCCAGAGAGGATCGATTTATTTATTTTGGCCCACGTCATTTAAAATGATAATGAGTACAAGCCACCCCCCAGTTGTTGGCTTTGGGGGCTTAGCCCACATGCATTTGCTTCTGCACCTGGAAACTCCAGTTTGTTTGGTTAAGGCCAGGATTGGGAGGTTGGGGGCTGGGGGAGCCAGAATAACAAACAAAAATATAAAATATTGAATGTTGAAAAATGTTTAGCTTGCTACTTTTTCATGAGGATTTTTAATACTCCTGGTACAACGCCTACATGTGTCTTTACTGGAGAGATGTGGTTTCACTTTCTTGGGTGAATGTGCATTTTATAAGTGTTTTTTTAAAAGGAAATTAAACATTAAAGGAATTTAAGTACTTTACTCTTTATATAATGTAACTATGAAAAGCCAGGAACTTCAGGGTTGGTTTTTAAAAATTTAATAAATATAATCCATTTTCCACCATTTTGTTTATTATGGCTGGGCCTTTTACAAGTTAGAGTTTATTTTGATTTTGTTGTATTTCAGCAGATGTGCACAATAAATTAACCTATCTCTTTTCTTCATTGGAACCTAGGGCAGTATTAAATAACATCTCATTCTTATGCATTTTGACATGCAAGTGATTTAGCTTAATTCAGCTTGTGTCGTCCTCTGAGTTGCCGTGTGACACTTAGCAAATGAGTAATGTGAAATGGGCAAAGCACACTGGGCTGAAGCCTGGCTTTCAGGGCGAAAATTCAGACCAATATAAGACTCATCTTGCAGAAGTACCTTCTTCTGGACCTCATGTCCTTCATCTGCGAAATAAAGAGGTTAGATGAGATATGACCTACAAGGTCCTTTTAGCTCTAAAGTACTTTTATGTCATTCATTTGCTTACTATTCATTACATGTCTGGGTGCATCACTTAAGTTGTGCTTGAGTCATCTGGCCTCTTAGAACCTCAGTTCGCTTGTGTCACATGGGAATTACAGTTTTTGAATTCCCCACTGCACCGGGGCATCGTGAGGAAAGCATTTCATAACCAACTGACAGACAGTTCGTTTATTTAGCTCTGGCTGTATGCCAGATGTTGGCCTAGGTGCTTGTGGATTCGAATACCGAAGGGAAAGCCATCCCTGATCTCAAGAAGCTTGCATTCTAACAGGGAGAGACAGTGTCATTTATAAGGTTCAGCTGCAAGTGGCCAGAAAACCGCAAAATTCTGAGGGCTCAGGGGGTGGAAGAGATGGCCAGGCCCCGGGATGCTGAGGCTGTACCAATAGGTGTGACCACAGTGCTTAGGAATAGAGTTGCTGACTCCCCTCATCCAGTTGGTGCAAACGGTGGACTCTGGGAGATGAAGGGAAGGCAGGGGAGGAGGGTGTCCCTGGGGACAGTGGAACTTTCTCTCTCGCCCCTTTCTCCTTCTTGGGGCAGCCCAGAGGATATACTTTGTAAAACTGAGTAACTTCTAGTAGTACCCTATCCAGGCCCTGTGTGGGAAGAGGGAAGATGCAGAAAGGATGGCAATGACATACGCCATGCCTTCCTGGGACAGAGAATTGAGTAAAATCTTAAGAGGCCATGATTCTTTCTGTGTAATGTGTCAAAAGAATTCTATTGTTATTATGAGTGGAAAATGTTTCCTGGTAATAAAGGATGAAGACCTGGAATCAAATTCTGCTTTTAGGCTTTAATGCTTCTGTAACCTTGGGGAAATTCCTTCATCTCCCTGATTTCTGGAATCTTTAAGAATTATATACTGAGGTATAGCTTGATTGGACACTGGGAATCCTTGACTCATTGATGTATTCTGGTCATTTAGGAAATGAGAATGTTGATACACAGAGTGCAGCCCAGGGAAACCTCCCCAAGTGCCAAGACCCAAGACTTTGCCCAGACAACTTGCTGCAAAGATCTGCAAAGGTAACAAGCCGTCCTCCTCTGGGCAGGAGTGCTCTCTCTTGTCCTTCTGTCCCAGGCTGTCGGTTTCCTCTGGGGGTCTGGGCTGTAGGGGGTGCAGGCTTGAGCCCACGGAGCCACCTCCTCATTGGCTTCCCGTTTTCTGTACTTTCCTTGTGATGTCAGTGAAGGAGAACAGGAAGTTTGTCCTGGTGTGCATCCCATGGCGTGCTCGCCAGCCCGATCCCCATTTGAATGCAAGCTCCTTGAGAGCAGGGTCTGGCTTTGCTTGCATGTCTCCCTAGCACTTAGATCCATGCTTGCTGATTGATTGCTGTTTCTGCCCGGCTGCCTCTGGGTCTCAGGGAATGTGGTTTTCTCTTCTATCTTACGCAACAGGAAGCATGTTGTGGTTTTAAGAAAAAGAAGAAGATGCACTTATTGAGGAAAGCAAGTCAAAATGGCAGAAGATGTCATTGTTGGCAGTGACTGCAAGGAAGCCTGAAAACCTGAGAGGGCACTTTGAGGGGGGCTGTAACTCAGCTCACATCCCATCATTGTGTGCTGGGCTCCTGGCTCCCAAAACTTATGAGGACAGTTCCATGTAATGTGGATTTTTTTGTGCTTAAATGGGGATTCTGAAGGAACATAGAATTACCAAATACCAGTCTTTGGGGTCATTCGTTCACTTTGGGCAGAGGAACTGGTCCCAGAAACTCTCTTCTGGTCCCACCCTCTCACCCCCCTCACTTCTCCTGGTGTGATGCAAAGTTAACTCCAGCTGTGTTTTTGGTGTTTTCTTCAATCGTTTCAGGTGGTTTATATCTTGGAGAAGAAGCATTCCCGGGCAGCCACTGGGTTTATCAAGCTCTTGGCCGATAAGAACAGTGAGCTGTTCAGGAAATGTGCCTTGTTTTCACCCTCCGATCACCGAGTCCCTAGGGTTTATGTGCCCCTCGCTGACTGCCCTGTGGACTTTGTGACGAGGCCCAGTGACTATGCCCGGACACTCTTTGTCTGCAGAATTGTGGCCTGGGAGGAGCACAGCCACTTTGCAGTGGGGTAGGTGATCCTGTGTGTGCAGTGAAGCTGGTGCTTAGGGGATCTGGGGGCCTACCACTGGGGGGGGGTTGTGGGGGGAGGCTTCATTGTTTATTGAACAGCCAGAGGACTTGGCTTGTTTGGATTCTAAGTACAACTTATATTGAAGAGGGCAGAAGGGGCAGCTCTTGTTCCTCTTAGCTATTTGAATGTGCATGTTGGTTGGCATTTCCCTCTGGACCCTACAAAGGATGCAGATGATCTTTTTTTTTGAAAAGAAGAGGCCTTGTCACTCAATCAGTTCATGGTTCCCATTTTCAGAGTGTATTGAAAATAAACTTCTTGGGGCAGCTAGCTGGCATAGTGGATAGAGCACCAGCCCTGGAGTCAGGAGGACCTGAGTTCAAATCCAGCCTCAGACACTTAACATTTACTAGCTGTGTGACCCTGGGCAAGTCACTTAACCCCAATTGCCTCACTTTAAAGAAAAAGAAAAAGAAAATAAACTTCTTTACCATGCACCTATTCAGGCCAAGTCCTTGGTGGTGCCAAGTGGTCTAAGGTACAGTGAGAGTCAGGGCCATGCTCAGGGAACATTACTTTGCCTTAAATTAAAGCATGTAGATATTTGGAATACCTGCCCCCCCCCCCAAAGTGTGTGTCAGTTTAATGATTTTAAGAAACTCCATCAGGGATAAGAGGGTGGCATTCTTTTTCATAGATTCATACATTGTCAGACTTAGAAGGGGACATGAAGGTCATTAGTCCAACCCCTTTGTTTTAGAGATGAAGAAACTGAGGTATAGAGAAATGAAGTGGTATGTTCAAGGGCACGTAAACATTTCTGTGAATTCTTGGACCACCATTTTGAGAAATGGGTGAATGAGTGAATGAAAAAACATTTATTAAACACATACTGTGTACCACACATACTGTGTACCAAGCACTGTTCTAAGTGCTAGGGACACAAAAAATGGTATAGTCCTTGGTCTCACGGAGTTTTCACTTTAATTGGAGAAGATATCAAGTTGTCTGAAAGAACTCAGCAAATGGAAAGGCTTAGAAACTCTAAGGATGAAGCAGCAGGGCAGATGGCAAGGCCTTGCAGTCCTCAATCTTCCAACAAACGAGAATGGGAAAATGTGGCTCACAACAAAATGTCTAAATAACAGATGACAATAACATCACTGAGACTCAAATCTCTTTCATGAATAGCCATTGCTATGCAGTGTTTAAATATCTCTCAGTTATATGAAGTTTAAAAGACAGAAGGACAAAAATCTAAACTATGTTGCTAATTGTTGAAATCAAAATGGTTTATGAGTATTTCAGTAAAGGAAAACTTTAATAGTAAATAAACACTTTTATCTAATATAGGAGCTGGCAACTTAGTTTCCCTTGCTTCTAGTTGCAGGACCAGGGAACTGTTTCTACGTTACTTTTACTTGCCTTATGAAGAGATTGGATGAAGGTGCCCCATGTATGTAGGTGTGGAGAATAGAGCTCTGGGTTTAGGCGTCTCAAAGACTCAAGCTCTAATCCAGCCAGCCTGACACGTGGTGGTGGAAGACCCTGGGCCAGTCACTTTATGCCCCCTTAATCTTAGTTCTCTTGTCTGTCAAATGGAGATAATAATCCCAACTGCCTGCCAGAGTCCTTTTGAGGAGCAGATGAGAGATGGTTGTAAAGTGCTTGGCAAACCTTCAAGCCTTGTTGTAGATGCTGCTGATAATATTTTACATGTTACGGAGACAGTTGCTCCTTTCCATTCTGGCTGACGTCACCTCAGTTCAGGCCCTCATTACTTCATGCAGGGCTGTGCCCCAGCTAGCTTGAACTGGTTTGTGAGAGCTGATTGTTAAATTTTCATCTCTGAAGTCAGCCACCACCACCAAGCAGGGCTCAGCGTAGTACTTTACTGATGACTGTTGAAACTCTATCTTTCCCTGGGGATCTCAAGGATTCTTGTGACAGTTGGACCCCAAGCTGTCCTCTCTGTCACACCTCTTCTCACCTTGGTCCCCAGAGCACAGTCTGTCTGAGGAAGTGCTGCTTTCATTGTGTTGCCCTCTGCTCATGGAGCAGGAGGGGTTCTTTGTTTCTCTGTACTTCAGGGGCCCTTTGGGCCTGTTTTCAAGACTCTCCCAAAATCTGATGTCCCTCTGCTTATCTAACGTATTGCCCATTTTTATTTCCTAATGTGAACTTCCAATCAATTCAGGTTCATCTCTTCATTGTCCTTCTTCAGACTTTATGTACTTTATCAACTTTGAGAAATTGGCAGAAGTTAATAATAATTGTGGGACAGCTAAGAGGCACAGTAGATAGAGCTCTAGCCCCCCCCCCATCTCCATCTCTCTCTCTCTCTCTCTCTCTCTCTCTCTCGTATTTTAAAATTCTAAACGTGGGTTCAAATCTGCCCCCCCCCAGTTTGGGGGGGAAACTGGCTAAAATCACTGATAAATGAGTTTAGGTTTTTTAAGGGTTTATTAAAAGATAGAAGATAGTAAAGAAAGAGAAAGATTGATAACAGATTTCTTATAGCATGGAAATCCTAGCCTTCCTAAACCTCCCACTTGAAGTCCTCTCCCACATAACAGATGTCTCAAACCAAAGAAGACAGAACTCCCCACTAGCATCAACTTCCTCCTTCATGTTCTTCTCCCAGAAATGGGAGGTTCTTCAAGCTGATTGGCTAGTGTCATTCAAAGTCATTGGTTCACTGGACCCGAAGGTGGCCTCAAGTTAAGTTCAAAGTTTTTAGCTTCTGAGAACAATACCCTCTTAAGGGCCAGCCAGATGCGCTTACAGTCTAGTTAACTGGAAGTAGGCTAATCAGCAGTCAATCACTCTCACTTAATTCAGTGTGTGTGTGTGTGTGTGTGTGTGTGTACTCAGCAAGACCCAAATTTAAAATCTAGCCTCAGACACTTCCTAGCCGTGTGACTCTGGGTAAGTCACCTTACCTTGTTTGCCTCAGTTTCCTCATCTGTCAGGTGAGCTGAAGAAGGAAATGGGCCAACTCCAGTCAGTATCTTTGCCAGGAAAGCCTCGAATGGGGTCATGAGGAGTCAGACACAACTGAAGCGACTGAATAACAACAAATTGACATTTGTCTTATGGTTTGCACAGTACTTTATTATCTCATTTACTCCTTGTCAGTAGCCCTGTGAGGTAGGTGCATTATCATCTCTGTTTTATAGATGAGCAAATAGAAGCAGCAAGAAGGCCCTGCAGTGAGAGAGTGCTGGGTCTGGAGGCAGGAAGACCTGGTTCAAATCCAGCCTCAGACACTTAGCTGTGTGACTCCAGGCCAGTCACTGAACCTCTGTTTGCCTCAGTTCCCTTGACTATCAAATAGTGATAGTAATAAGAGCAGCTTCCTCTTCCAGGGTGGTTGTGAGATAGAGTGCTGAGCACAATGCCTGGCGCGTAGGCAGTGCTGTACACACACTAGCTGTCATGAGCTATTACAGAGAAGCTAAAGGACTTGACCAAGGTGACGCAGCTCTTAAATGAGGCCAGGTCTCTCTTCACCCCAGTTTCAGTGATTTTGGACCCTCACTCACCACACTGACTCTTCGATTTCACCTAAGCAGTTACTGTGCTCCGATCGTGTGGGCTACGTAGAACTAGAACTCTCCTTGGACCCTTGTTACCCAGCTCCGTGTACGTGGTTGGCCCTGTGAACCCACACTGATCCCAGAGAAGAATGGTGTCCACATGGGCAGAATAGACCTTGGCTAGGCTGACTTCAGGGGCTTTTCTGAGTTCTCCCAGAGCCAGCTGCAGGTCACCATTAGGGCATCCAGTCCCTGGGAGCTGAGCAGGATCTGGAGGTACCCAGGTGCCCTCCAGCTTTGGGTCTCTGTACAGGCCCAACTCTGGTTCTGGGCTCTCCCTCCATACTTTGCTTCACCAAGATCCATGCCCAAGGTCAGGTGGGGTTGCTCAGGCCTGCCTCCCCTTTCTCATCAGCAGAGCCAATAGCTGACCATGACCGTGCCTTCTGGTTTCTCCTCCTGTTCCTGGAGTATTGGGTGTGGCAAAGAGAAAGGAAATTGGTTGGGCAGGTCAGGGGCAACTCTGAAGGGAGGGGAGGGGCAGGCTTCTCTCTTATCTGCCCTTTTGACAGGGCCCATTGTGCATCCCTGATGTAGCTACTTCAGAAGGGTCTGCGTGGCCAGGGTGTGGTCAGGAAGCCTTCCCATCGTGTCCTGATGGGAAAGCTTGAAAGTCTTTCTGAGGTTATTTCCACCCTGAGTTCTTGGGTGGGAAACCATCTTGGATGGGAGGTTGTAGGAGATAATGGGTGGAGGGGGCTGATGGGAAAAGGGTGTCAGCTTTGCTTTTTGTCCTCCTTATCTACTAAGAAAGGAAAATTGGAAGTTAATGATTATGGACCTTTGCCTTTTCCTAATGAAATTCTGGTTCTTTGGGTAAGGAAATTGAAAAATCTCTCTTGAGAGGTAAACTTCCTTTGTTCATTCACCAAACGTTCATGAAGATCATATTATGTGGAGTGAGTTATGAGAATCCAGTGATATTAGTGATAAATTTCCAGCCCAGCTTTTTTCTTTCAAGATCCAGCCACCTAACCCTGGGGGGACCGTTTTCATTTGGGGTGTCAGTTATTGATCTCCAGGCTCCAGTCAGTGCATTGGGAGTCTGTGCTGCATTGTGGCCATGCACTTGGGGGTCCTGACAACTGGGTTTTCTCCTTTTGCTTTGCCAGTGTTTGCCAGCACCGAGAGGAAGGAGCTTGAGGGGAGCACTTGTGTGTGCATGGGTGTTTGGGCATGCTGCTCCAGGGATCAAGTTGTCTGTGCCCTGTCACCTGTGCCCTTTGTGCTGTCTTCTTATTCCTCCCTTAGTGTCCTGTTTCCTGAAATGTTCCCATGCTACTTGTCCTTCTTGGTACTTTCTGGTTGGCTCATGCATCCACAGATAGGTAGAGCCAGTCCAATTGCACCCCTGTCTGCAGTACAGAGTGTGTGTGTGTGTGTGTGTGTGTGTGTGTGTGTGTGAGAGAGAGAGAGAGAGAGAGAGAGAGAGAGAGAGAGAGAGAGAGAGAGAGAGAACGAGAACAGTGGAAGGAATTTGGCATAAATGTGCACATAGTTTTAAATTTAAAATTTTCCAGTTAATGAAAAACCATCTTTTTTCCCTCCTATTTCCTCTTTCCCCATTGAAATCTAACCCTTTTTCATTGCAAAAGAAAGAAAATAAAACCCTTATAACAAGTATGCCTAGGCAAGGAAAAAAAATTGCATTGTCTGTGTTCAAAAAATGTGTCCCCCTCTGCACCTTGAGTCCAGCCCATCAAAAGATGAGGGAGTATGTTTGAGAATGAGTATTCTGGAATTGTGGTTGGTCATTGCTATGATTAGAGTTCTCGAGGCTTAATTGTGCTCCTGGTTCTGCTCCATTCCTTCTGCATCAGTTCAGAGAAGTCTTCCCAGGCTTGTCTGAAACTGTCCCCTTCATCATTTCTTATATCACAATAGATTCTGTTACAGTTAGGTCCCATAACTTGCTCAGCTATTCCCTAGTTGATGCTCAGTTAGTTTCCAGTTCTTTGCTCCCACAAAAAGAGCTCCTGTAAATATTTTTATGTCTATTTTGTACCTTTTCATCCTTTTTTGATTTTTAAAAAAGAACTTTAAAAAAAATACTACTTTGTGGCACTTAGATGTATGTTTTGTGTTGAGCCATATTCTCTGGGTCACAGTGGCGGCTCAGCGCCTCTACTAAACAATAACATGAGGTGCAGACACTTTTAAGTGCTTTCCGTGGGTATGCCTCAGTGTCCTCCCTGAGTACCTGGGGGCCTTCACACAAGATAATGGCCATTACGGGCAGAGGTTGTTATTGGAGAGCCAATTGACTCAGCATAAAAGAGGAGAACCACGCCCTCCTGTCCAGTTTGTCCCAGGATAATCTGTTTCCCAATTTTCTATGAGCTGGGTCAGAACATGGTCAGAAATATAGAGGTTACAAGTTGGAGTCAGTACTTCAGCCTTTGTGCCCTACCAGGATACACTTACGCTGGAATGTTTGCTGTAGCGTGTGCTTCTATTTCAAATGATCTCATCAGCAGTGAAGAAAGCCTGTTTTTCTCCTGTTGGTGACTCCAGGGGAGACCAAAAGTAGAACTTGTCTGGTGGCTTGGGTTCCATGACAAATGGGTGTAAGGTCACCATCTTCCCCAGCCCATGCCAGGCACTCGGGCGGGCCTCTCTATCATTTCTCCCAAGACAGTTTCCCTCACACTCTTTATTGCAACGCATCAAGTAGAGCGAGTGTAGAGAACCTGTTCTCTTTATCCTTGGTGGGGGATGTAAACCTTGGGGAGAAGTGATGTTTGCTGGAAGAATGAGGTCTTTGAGGGAAGGAGGCTTTGCATTGAGACGACTCCCCTGCCTCTGAGCCTCCCATTTTGTGCTTTAGTAGCAGTTCTCCATCAGTGGACACAGTGGGGTGACAGTATAACTTACCAAATGTGAATTCAGGGGTTTAGAAACAAATACTGCTCTGATGGGTAAAATTGGAAAAGGGTCTGGGCTGGGGAGGGGGCTTCTGTAAAACAACTTTTCAGCGCCCCCTGGTGGCTAATGAGAACTAGACCCTACTTGAGAAAAAGCAGTTTTCCCACCTTCAGCTGTCCCCAGACAAGGTAAGCCCAAGTCGAAGGGATTGGGGGTGGGGTGGGAGTGGATACCAGGCACTGGTTTTTCTGCGTTGGACATTAATCTTCAACTCTGCTGGCACAGCCATTGTTTCCACGTCTTGCTTCAAGCATACTATGGTAAGAATCACAGATCTTCAGACCTGAGGGGGAGACACTTGATCCAGGCCATTCCCCTTAGGCTCTAATACTAGATCCCTTTAGTTAATACTGAGTTCTTCACTTTCAGACTTTCATGTACATCATCTTAGAGAACTGGCTCTTTTACCCTTCCCATCCTGCCATTTCGGTTCTCTGCCTTGTGTTTCTTCTCCTAATGTTTCCATCTTTGTTTGATACATTCTCTGTTGTGATGTCTTCATTTAGAAGGCATTTATTCCTTGCCTTTTAGTATCTTCCTTTCCTTTAAGTGCCTCTCAAAAGTTTACCTCTTGGTTAAAGCCAGTGACAACAAAATGAGAATGCTGCAGTAACTGTGGAAGTCCGCATGTCTGCAATAGAACCAGACAGTCAGTAAAACGTTTATTAAGCACCCATTGCATGCCAGGCACTGTCATAAATGTGGAGGATACAAAGAAAGGCAAAAGATAGTGCTTGCCCTCTCATAGTCCAATGGGGACGACAATATGAAGACAACCATGGACAAATATCACACACACTCATATATGCATACATACAATATAGACATACATGTGTATATAGTCAGTGGAGGAAAAGCTTCTTGTAGACAGTGGAATGTGAGCTGGCATGTGAAGATAGCCAGGGAGGCCGGCCAAGAGATAGAGGTGAGGAGAGAGAACATTCCGGGTGTAGGGAGCACCCAGGGGACGTCCCTGGAGTGGGGACATGGAGGCTGGCGCTTGTTTGAAGAGCGGCCGGGAGGCCAGGGTCACCGGACCATGGAGAGGGTGGGGGAGGAAGTCCGAGGAAGATCAAAAAGGGTTTTATTGGGAGGGGGTGTCAGGGAAGTGCAAAGTAGGAAGGGCTCTGAGTGCCAGTGGAGGAGTTGGCATTTCATCCTGGGTCACTGTGGAGCCTTTGGAGTTGAATGAACCCGAAGGTCCCATGGGGAGACGTAGACTGCAGGAGGATCATTTGGGAAGCTGCATGAAGGCCAGCTTGGAGTTGAGAGAGGTGTGAGGTGCGAGGCCGAGGCCGACTGACTGCGTGAGCCAGCTTGGCAACAACAATGCTTAAGTACGTCATGCTTTGGCTAACTTGGGCTTCTTCATTTGGCATCTGTGGACTTGTTTTTAAAAATCACTTGGGTCACTGTCTTTCAATAGAATTGATTTCCTATGTAATAAAAACCTTCTGAGAAGGGATCCAGAGTCTTTGCCAGTCTGACCAAGGCCCTAGATTAGAACAAAGTCTAAGAAACCTTGACCTACAGCTCTTTTTGCTTGAAAAGGCTGCGTACCACTGTTTCATTTGGTCTGCTGTTTATTCTCTTTGCCGTTTTCAACAGTCTGAACTCAGCAGACATTCGTTAAAATGCGCATCTCCCCGCAGAAAGCAGGATGATGAGGATTGCAGCAGGAGGCACGTCCAGCTTGCTTCTCCCTTCCAATGGCATGTTATTTTTAAAGTCGTCCTGCTTTGTCTGTGTTTCCCAGGGACTTGCCTCCTGTTTTCTTCTTGCTTTCAAAAAGTGTATTGAGTGAGTCTGTGAGTGTGCTAGATGGTGGTGAGCAGTAGCTCTAATGATCTTTTCTGGGGGAAACAGACCCTGCCAAGGACAGCGTGAGAGGAGAGGAAGGCAAGCCAATCCTTTGGATTTTCGAAAAACCAACCAACCAACCAACCAACCAAAAATGCCACTCTTAAGTACGGTTCTGCTGTCTCTCTCCTCTCAAGATGGAGCCCAGGCCTGGGGACATTCCTGTCTGGGGTGGGGTAAGGTGCGAGGTTGCTGTGCAGGGTTTCCCCTCCCCTCCCCCCACTTCCTCTTCATTTTTATTGGCTGTCACTTCAGCAATGTCCCAGCCATCTGTCGTCTGCCATGGAACAGGCCCGAGAAGTCAGCTTCTCATCTCTTATCAGTTATAAAAACGTGGGCCCAACTGAGTGGGTTGGGAAGGGCTGTTCTGAGTGAGACCGGCAGCTCCGCCCATGGTCAGGGAACAAATCAGGGAGGTGTTTGCTGACTTTCCGCGTCCTACGTTTTTGTTTCTTTCTGATTTGCTCTTGTAGAGATGCCTGCTTGCTGCTCACCCGAGAAGGAGAGGTTATTGTCTGGCTAATTACATCCAGTTGGCTCACTTTCCCAGGCCGTTTGCAGAAAGAACAACGTGCCCCTTTCTCCCCATCTTGAGTTCCTTGGAGATGTGGCTGGATGAAGTGCTTTGCAGGGAAAGGTCCATTAAGCCAGCCCAGTGTACAGCTGGTGCAGCCCTTGAAGTAGGCAAAGTGAACAGCTCTTCAGGGATGGGCACTCGAGACTGAGGGCAGTGACTGCTTTGTCCCAGCCCTCTCCCCACCAGCACCAGCCGTGCAGACTGTGTTCAGCACACGTCCCCAGAGTACAAGGCATTGGTGTTCTAGACCCTTGTTGATGATGAAGCAAGCTCTGTGATCCAGATGGGAGGTTTCCATCTGTTTCATGGATTAAACTTCTGAGGCTTCAGGCCTTAGTCTGCAAGTTCCTTTGGACGAACAGCCTCGGAGCACCAGGAGTACGAAAGATGCTCTTCCTCTTTAGACATTTGGTCCATTTTCTATCCTACGATGATACTCTGTGCTTCTGCACCTCTCTGTGCCCTGAAGGAGAAAGGCATGGGGATCGTGTGGAAGCTGGTGCTGTTGACCTTTAGCCCATACAAAGGAATCCTTTGTTTAGTTTAAACCAGAACCCGACTGGGCTGAAAGAGGCATTTTCAAAATGTGGCAGGTACATGCCTGTGAACACACGCGGTGGTGGCTGTAGTGCTGTTTAAATGTCCCGCTGTTTAGGTGGCTTGTGTTGACACCTGAGCCGGGAGAAGCTTGTAGTTGTGGGTAGCCTGGGAGCCAAGCCACAGGCCCACAGGAGTCTCTGCTTCCAGAGGCAGTCACTGCTTCCATGCTGACCCGTTGGATTTCTCTCCTCTGCCTTGGCGGCCATTAGATCTCTCTCCAGTGAAAATCCGGAGCACGTTTATTTAAATAGAAAATGTTCCCTGGAACCTTGTGAAAGAAATGTTAATTACTGTTACTGTTAATAGGAGCTTTGACTTCCTGATCAAAGCTGGAAACCGTAACCAGAATATCCCTTTGTCCTTATGGGCCACGTTGTAGTCTCAGCAAACAGAGCCAGATTTCTTTGACTCAGAATTGAATCTAGAGCAAAGCAGACCCCTTTCTGTCCTGCCTTTCGTTCTCTGGCCCTAAAGACCCCAGGTTCCCTGTTGTTGTGAATGGTAGATCAGTTACTGCTTCTGCCTTGCTCTGTGTGCTTAGCACTCGGGCCCATGGTGGTACCAAAGTCAACATTCACGCTAAACCCCAGTGAATACTTGCCTTCCTTACTCAAAGAGTCCATTGCCTCTTAGAATTTTGATCTCCTCTCCATCTCCTGTCCTCATTGTAGGAAACTTCCACATATATATTGATGCCCCCTCAAACGCTCTGACTTCCTACTTTTTCAGTGTACTCTATACCCACGCAGGTATAGAGTACATACACACACACACACACACACACACACAGGTGTGCCCTTCATCTCACTACCACTTGCACTTCTCTGTTCATAAACTGTTTTTTTTTTTAAATCAGATCAGTCTTTTCTCATTCTACCGGTTTTTATACCTTCTGAGCCCATCCCTATTCTTTGTCTTCATTCTGATTTACATTCTCCTCTCTACTCATGTTTCTGTTGTGTCTGACTCTTCCTGACCCCATTTGGGGTTTTCTTGGCAGACACTGGAGCGGTTTGCCATTTCCTTCTCTAGTTCATTTGACAGATGAGGAAACTGAGGCAGAGTCAAGTGTCTTGGCCAGGGTCACAGAGGTAGTAAGTGTCTGAGGCCAGATTTGAATTCAGGGAGGGGAGTCTTCTTGACTCTAGGCCCAGCATTCTATTCACTGCGCCAATAAATGCTTAATAAATGCTTGTTGACTGACTGATTTACAAATCTAAATAGATTATCTCACCTATCTAATCAGCTGCCTACTCTATTTCTTTGTCTCCAACATCTTTTGTGTGGGTCTCTGTGTCTGTTTCTTTGCCTCTATCTATGCCTATACTATATATCTATATCTCTATATGCCCCCTGCTCGCTACTCTTATAGGCACTCATCCCTCTCGTGTGGATTATGGTAGGTGCTCCTTGTTGTTCTCCATTTCTCCAGTCCAGCTTCCAGAATCCAACCATGTCATCACCCCCACATTGTTTCTACTGGCTTCCAGTTACCTCTAAGATCAAATAGAAACTCCTCTACATAGCATTTAAAGCTCTTCAATTGGGCAGCTAGGTGGTGCAGTGGATAGAGCACCATCCCTGGATTCAGGAGGACCTGAGTTCAAATCTGGCCTCAGATACTTGACACTTACTGGCTGTGTGACCCTGGGCAAGTCACTTAACCCCAGTTGCCTCACTAAAAAAAAAAAAAAAGCTCTTCAATCAATCAGCCAACATTTATTAAACACCTGCTATGTGCTGGGGACTATGTTAAACACTGGGGTTATAAAAAACAGCAAAAGAACTGTTCCTGTCTTCAAGGAGCTTACAATTGAATCAGGGAGACAGCAGATACATGATCAGTAGGAAATAATTAACAGAAGAAAGGCACTAGAATTAAGAGGGGTTGGGTATGCTTTCAGGAAAAGAGGGGATTTTAGGTGGGGTTTAAAGGAAGCCAGTAGTTGGAGGGGAGGAGGGAGAGTGTTCTAGGCCTGGGGGATGGCCAGAGAAAAGGCCTGGAGTGGAGAGATGCAGGGACCTGTTGGTGGAACAGCCAGGAAGCCAGTGCCACTGGATTGAGGAGTATGTGTCAGGGAGTAGGTGTAAGAAGGCTGGAGAGGTAGAGGGGGGGCTGTGTTGTGAAGGGCTCTGAAGGCCAAACAGAGCATTTTGTATTAGATTCTGGAGGAAATAGGGAGCCCTTGGAGTTGATTGAGGGGGGGTTGAATGGAGGATGGACTAGACTGGTAATGATCCAGGTGGGAGGTGATGAGGGCCTGCGCTGGGGCAGGGGCAGGTTCGAGAGAAGCTGCAGAGATGCAGTCACAGGCCTTGGCATCAGACTGGGTGGTGAAAGAAAGTGAGGAGTCCAGAATGACACCAAGGGTGTGAGCCTGAGGGGCTGGGAGGTAGAAGGGAAGGTAGCGTGGGGCACAGGCTTAGGGAGAAAGAGGAGTTCTGTTTTGGACTTGTTTCCTTTAAGATGTCTGCTGGTGTCTGAAAGGCAGCTGGCAGCATAAGACTGGAGGTCAGCGGAGAAGTTGGGGTAGGAAAGGCAGACTGGAGAATTGTCAGCCTAGAGCTGATGAGGTCACCCAGTGAAGAAGAGCAGAGGCCCAGGCCAGAGCCCTGAGGGACCCTCATCCTTCATAACTCATCCCCACCCCAACTTTCTGGTCTTCTGACAAGTCGCTCCCCTCAGTGGATCCTCTAGTCCAGCTTTGCTGGCCTGCTTCCTTTGTCTCTTGCCCATCTCCTTGCCTTTGTGCTAGTTGATCCGCCACGCCTGAATGTCCTCCTTCCTCGCTGCCAGCGCCCTGCCCACCAACACTGCCATCCACCTGTTGTATATGTGCTCAGCTGCATTATTGGCTCCATTTGAATGTCAGCTCCCTGAGGACAGGGGCTGTTGGATTTTCTTTGTATCTTCCTGGCACATAGTAAGTCCTTAATAAATGTTTATTGATTTGTTGATTGATTTAACAGGCAAGAGTGATATCTGGAAAGAATATTGGATTAGGAGTTAGGGACCCAGCTCTGCTTCTGATGACCTCTGTGACCTTTGGCAAGTCACTGAAAGTTTCTGCATCTCAGGTTCATTATCTGTGAAATGAAGGGGTTGAACTAGATGGCTAATGAGTGCCTGCCAACCCTGAATGCCCTGTCCTCTGTGGTGAAGGCTTATGAAGTCATGGCTGTTGTATGCACTCTGCCCAAACCCCAGTAACTTATCCCAGAGACCAATTTAACAACAATACGGCCATGGGCAAAGAACCCAAAGGTAGGCACACAGCCTTCTGTTGGACTGTAACGCGCTCTGAAGGGAGTGTTTGATATGTCTGGTGTGGTTAAAAAAAGCCCCCATGGCCTAATGTTCTGCACTTGTTGCTTGTCTTTGTCCGCCTAGATCGGAGTCACCCTGATGCTCATTATGAGCTGCGTTATAAAGGGGGTTAAACTCTTCAGATGGCTTAGATTTTGAGCTGGGCAGAATGAACAAAAACGGGACATCTTGGGGATGTTTTCAGAATTCTCGTAACTTGTAAAATGGCATTTTTTGATCTTTAATGTTGTATCGTAGGCTTTATGACATACTATCTTGGTGGATTCTTTGCTCACAGACTATTGTAAAGACTATATGCAGAGTAAAAAACAAAAAACATACCCCAAAGCCCCCAAGAAACAAAACAAAAAGGACTAACTATGGCAGGAACTGAGTCAGATATGCGGCACACGTAAGGGGCAGCCCCTCCCTTCATGGGGCCTTGGAGGTGGCAGGAACAGTTTGGGGATCTCTCACAAGCTGGAGATGGGAAGGGGATTGGACAGAAAGATTACTGGGGACCGCCAAGTTTGTTTCTGGTATGGAGAAGGGGACACCATCAGGGCATTTGCTTGGATAGAGAAAACCCTACCTAGTATATGAGGCTGTATAGTTCTCAGGGAATGTTGGTGAGTTATCTGTATTTTTCAAGCACTCTGTGTTGAATTTTGCTTGTTTTCTTTGACCTGTAAATAGTGGTGTCATGGTAAATGTTTAACAATCAGCTCTTTGGAATTAAAAATTAATCTACATCATTAACATTTTCCCCATTACTTTTTAAAATCTAGAGTAGTCAACCGACAGGTATTCTCACCTTGAATTTGTCATGTTTGTTGATTTCTAAGGTATAAATTTTCAGACTGAAGATTTAACAACTCGGTCTTACAAGGCAATCCAGGCCGGCTCTAACACACCTCTGTCTGTCAGTAACCCTGGTCCTTCCTGGCATGGGAAGCCCCCCATATAAAGGTTAAAGTAATCACATCTTTCCATTTTATATCTTAGTAAATTATTAGAACCAGGTTTAAGGCCTCTTGTAGTTGAGTGAATGATTTTGCTTGCTGTCCTGTGCTGGTACTAATGGTTCTGTTCTCAAAAGAAATTTTCTCCCTTGGAAAGAAGCAGTCATGCATTTATAAGTGCCTGCTGTGTTCTAGGGGTATATGGGTGTTCAAGGAGGACTCGTATCTCTGGTGTGAGCCCATTTCAGGGCTGCTCGTCCATCTTTGGTGTCCACCTGGCATTCACCTCTCACCTGTGGCTCCAAGGAGCCATAGTATGCACAGTGGCCACGCTCTGGTAAAACCATCATGGCAGATAGGTTAAAACAGGTCGAGGGGAACCGACAGGTCACAGACCTGTCAGTGAGTTAGGAGGGTATCTACCCCAAGCATGGGAATACTTTCCCAGTGGAATGGGCAGATGGGAACAGTTTGTTCCAACAACCATGAAGGAGGCTGAAGCAGGCACTGTGGAGCACTCAGAGCTTGGTCAGACATCAGGACTTTTGTCTCGCCGCTAGACTCAGATGACTCTGGAGGAGAGAGTGACAACCTTGTGCAGCTCTGCCTCACTCATACGTCAAGACATCACCCTGTGATATCACTTGTTCTCTTGGAAAATGAAGGCCTAGTCTCTGGTGGAGAGGAGGGTTTGGAGTCACAAGGGAACCCAGGGCTTTCCTGGGTAAGGAGCAGAATGCAGACTTGGAGAGCACTGACTACATCTGTCCTCTGATCGTACCACCCTGGAAACTCTGAAAACTTAACAGGTGTCCAGAACTAGTTCTGAAAGCAGTGGTGTAAAAAAAAGCCCGAAGCTTGGGTCTGTTTCCTGACCCCCCAGTCCCATGAGTAGAGCCCAACTCTAACGTAAAGATCAAAGTCAAGAAATATTCTGTAAAATTGAGCAAATAACAAAAAAGACTGTGACCATAAAAATGCTACAGTGATGGGAAAGCTCAAAACACAAACAATGTGAATACTCCTGTGAACAAAGCCTCAGAGAAACATACAGATTCTTGGAACGGCTAAAGAAAGAGATTGAAAAAAAATTTTTTTAAATGAAATGAAAGTGGGGGCGGCTAGGTGGCGCAGTGGATAAAGCACCGGCCCTGGATTCAGGAGTTCCTGAGTTCAAATCCGGCCTCAGACACTTGACACTTACTAGCTGTGTGACCTTGGGCAAGTCACTTAACCCCCACTGCCCTGCAAAAAAAAAATTAAATGAAAGTGCTAGAGGAAAATCTGAGGAAAAAACGAGAGCAATACAAGAAAATTTGAAAAGAGAATGAATAGGGAGTAGTTAGGTGTCACAGTGAATCAAGCACCAGCCATAGATTCAGGAATCTCTCTTTAAAGGACTTGGATCATTGTATTGCTGGAAATAACCAAGTCATTCACAGCAGATCATCTTACAATATTGCTGTTATTTTGCATACAGTACATTTCACTAAGTCTTTCCAGGTTTTTCTGATAGCATCCTGCTCATTTTTTATAGTAAACTACATTTATATAGTCCTTTAAAGAGAGATTTTCTTACAGTAAGCCCACGAGGTTATTATTGCAACAGCAGTAATAGATAACATTTATATAGCACCTTATACCTGACAAAGAATTTTCCTCACGATAGCTTAGTAAAGTAGGTACCATATGCTTTATCATAATCATCAATCAATAGAGGGCAAGTTTTAAAATGGTCACGTTGAAGACAGAGAACACGAGCAGATGGAGGCATTGCGTGGAGGGACTGTGAGACCACTTTGGGGTCTGACAGCCAGTTGTGTGTGAGGGGTATGGTAGAAGAACGTACCCAAAATCACTTCCCCCAAAGAGACCCGAGGCACCTGAGTAATGAGGTTAGAAGGAAGAGCAAGTATAAGGGGAAGAGAAAGAGCTTAGTTTTGGATAACCATTTGAGCTTGAAGTGCTGATGAGAATATAAATGTGGGGGCAGCTAGGTGGTGCAAGTGGATAAAGTGCTGTCCACCTGAGTTCAAATCCAGCCTCAGACACTTGACACTTAACTAGCTGTGTGACCTTGGGCAAGTCACTTAACCCTCATTACCCCACCAAAAAAAAAAAAAAAAAAAGAATATAAATGTGGAGATAACAAATGCCATTGAAGGCCCTGAGTGGAGCTCAGAAGAAGTGCTGGAACCAGAAATGAATGAATGAACGAACAAATGAATAGATAAATAACCAGGGTCTTTGAAATCATGGAAATGGATGAAATCACCAAGGGAGAAAGAGGAGATGACCCTTAGGGAATACTCACATTATAAAACTTGGAAGGAGAGAAGTCAGTAATAGAGCATTTAGAGAAGGGAGAGAATAGGAGAGAGTAATGTTGATGAGGTCACAGGAGAAGAGGACCCAGTTGGAGAGAGGAGGGATCATCTCTGATCAGCAGTGGCCTGTTTTCCTGCTACCTGCCTCCTTCTACAGTTGCCTAACACCCTCACTAGAGATCACGCTGTGGAGGAATTTCTGCCTTGGGACCCCACACTCTTCCTGGCCTATGCCTGCCTCTCTTAGAATACTATTTGAGGAAAGGCCTGGCTGTGTTTTGGTCCCCTTCCTCCTCTCTGGCCACCTCTACTACAGCTTTCTCTTCAGGGAATGGGAACAAGGGTCAAGGAGAATCCTAACTCCTTAGTAGGAATATCTCGCTTACTCTATGACCGGAGGGAAGAGGATGCCCAGAAGTTCTGAGAAAAGGAAAATGAAAGGGGGTGGGTGCTGTTTGAACTCAGAGCAGGTGATCTCTGCCTTCTCAGGGAAGTAGGAGGCTAGGACATCTGATTGGTGTGAGGGAAGGAGGAGATGAGAGAAGAAAAGTCACATCTCAGCTTGCCCAGAGTGCCTGACCAGACCAACCCAGATCTCCTGGTGTGGTGTTCTGGGAATCAAGCTGCCATTATCTTCTTGGGTTAGGTCAGAACACTTTATTCTCAGATGTTAGGGGAAATCATGACAGAGTTAATTTGCCCAAGAGAATATTAACTCGTCTGACTATTTTAAGAAGTTTGTGAGCTAATGATACTAAATCATGTTCCCATAAAACAGGTCTACAAAGCAGTGCTTTGTGAGCTAGGTAGTATGAATGTTCTGCTCCGCAGAGTTTTGGTGACTAAGTGTGAGAGCTGAGATTCCCAGTGTAGACTCTCCGGAGTCCCCAGCACGGTGCTTTTACTGCTCTGTGCCCCCCTGTGATGCCCTTTTGGTTTCCTGAGCCTTACTTTGGTTGTGTAAGTCATCCCTTCCTGGGCTCTGGGAGAAGAATCCTCAGTGTTTGATATCTAGTCTACAAGAGAGGAAGGACAGAGAGATGAGGGGTCAGAGTCAGGGGACCTGCTACCCTGCCATGGCAGGTCCCCTTTGGAACTCAGGATTGCAATCAGAGTGGAGAGAATGTTGAATTGGACTGCCCCGAACCAGATGTAGATATTTCTGAGCAGGCTCAGCCAGGAGGGAGCCTTGAGCCAAGGGCCGACATTCCTAGTGCAGCTCAGGGAAGGAGGGCCTTCCTTCTGGAGCTGAAGCGGGGGCGGGGTTGTTGCTGAGGGCATGAACCCTCAGGAAACCAGGTAGATGGAGTTGGAAACCCGGCCTCCCCAAATCTCTGGGTGTGCCTGTCGTTCTCTCAGGGCTTCGTCCTTTCACTTGGCCCCTAGAGAGGTCTGGGGGGGGGGGGGCGGTCAAGCCTCCCAGCTGCTCCCACGGCCCTGAAGCCTCGAACAACCTCGGCACCGCAGGAGGAGGCTGGGAGCCAGGCCGGGTTCTCCGTGTTCCTGCAGTGGGTTTAAGTGAGGACATTTCTATGGTTTCCCTTGGTTTTTATGATTTTGGTTTAGTGTGTGAATACTCTTAGTACAGAAAAGAGAAAGAGAAGAGTGAAGAGGTTACCAGTGTCTGATTCTTGCTCCATCCACGGTAGTGATCAGGGTGTGGGGGGTGAGGGGATAGGAATTCCTCCCAGCCCAACCCTGCAGCTCTTGCTTTGGGGATGGTCTCACCTTAGGAGAGGTCTGTACTTTCTCTAGGGGATGGATACTCAGAAGTGGGCATCCTGAGGACCCCCTATGGTAAGGTATTTTCCGTATGCTGTGTTAGTTCTCCATAACCTAGCAAGTTGTGGAAATGGAACGGTTGAATTATTTATTTAATCCATGGACTGAAGAAAACTCTTCTGGAGACTTTAAAATGCCTCTTCCAGATTTTCCTACATCACATTATTGTATCAGAATTCCTTATCTTTGTCAGAGATTTCAAGCTCTGCTATCCCCAACACCTCTGCTCCCTTCACAGAGGATTTGCAATAGTATTGACCCTGTATACTAAGTTATAGGTAGGTTGTAGTCTTCATGGAGGCAATGCCCAGAGAAACCTCATATCCTTAGGCTTTTTTGTATTTTTTCTTTATGGCTCTCTTTACATATGTTATTTCTCCTGACAAAATGTACACTTCTTGAGGGGAGGCACTGCTTCATTTTAAAAAAAAATATTTTTTAATAATAAACATTTTTATTTATAGCTTTGAGTTCCAAATTTCATCCCTCCTTCCTTCCTTCCCTTCCCCCCTTCCTGAGGGGGGAAGCAATCAGATATGGGTGATATGTGTGCAATCATGTAAAACATGACCATATTAGTAATTTTGTACAAGAAAACTTGAACAAAAGAAAAAATGAAAGAGTGAAAAATTGCATGCTTCAGTGTGTGTTCAATCAATATCAGTTCTTTCTTTGGAGGTAGATAGTATGTTTCATCAATAGTCTTTTGGGATTGTCTTGGATCATTGTATTGTTGAGAATAGTTAAATCATTCATAGTTCTTCATCAAACAATATTGCTATCTCTGTGCACAATGTTCTCTTGGTTCTACTCTCTTCACCATACATCAGTTCATGCAAGTCTTTCCAAGCCTTTCCGAACTCATCCTGCTTGTTATTTCTTGTTATTATTGTTTTTTTTTTTAGTGAGGCAATTGGGGTTAAGTGACCTGCCCTGGGTCACACAGCCAGTAAGTGTTAAGTGTCCGAGGCCGGATTTGAACTCAGGTCCTCCTGACTCCAGGGCCGGTGCTTTATCCACTGTGCCACCTAGCTGCCCCCCTGCTTGTTATTTCTTATAGCACAATAATATTCCATCACCATCATGTACCACAGTTTGTTCAGCCATTCCCCAACTGATGGGCATCCCTTTGATTTCCAATCCAAGCCCCCACAAAAAGAGTTGCTAGAAATATTTTTGTACAAATAGGTCTTTTTCTCTTTTGGGGATGTCTTTGGGATATAAGCCTAACAGTGGTGTTGCTGGGTCAGAGGGGATGTTCAGTTCTATAGCCCTTTGGGCATAGTTCCATATTGCTCTCCAGTATGGTTGGATCAGTTCACAACTCCACCAAAAGTGGATTCACTGCTTCATTTTTGCCATTGTATTACCTCTGTTTGGCCCATAATAGATTCTTTATAGATAATTGCTTGCTTGCTTGAGCCATTGACCTATGAATAGAGAAACTAGAACACCAGGTGCTGTTACAAGGCTTGGGATCTTTCCAGTGAATCAGTGCCAAAGACGAGAACAAAACCTGAAACCATTCGTGAGAGGGAGACCATGAAGG
The DNA here is from genome assembly GCF_019393635.1 of Dromiciops gliroides. NCBI lineage: Eukaryota > Metazoa > Chordata > Mammalia > Microbiotheria > Microbiotheriidae > Dromiciops > Dromiciops gliroides. The sequence continues at coordinate 484,382,837 of NC_057864.1, read as the reverse complement.
AGCCACAGAGATTTTGTGTAGACTGATTAAGAAGGGCCACAGAGCTTTTCTTTATTGCAGCAGCAGCAGCAGCAGCAGCAGCGTAATTGTAAGACTTTCACTGGACTTGGGAATCCTTTATGTCTCTGCCCTGGTTCTAGAGAGGTTCTGTAGGAAGGCCTACCAGAAGCAAACCTCATCTGTCTCAATGAAGGCACCCCCTTGACCCCAGGTCTCTTTCAGCTCCGTTGGCTTAGAAGTAGGTGATAAAACATGGGAAGTCGCAGGAGTCGTCGGTTATTCCAGAAGGATGTCAGGGACTTATTGTGAAGAGCAGAATGGGAGCCCTGCTCCATTTGGAAGCAGCCGGGCAAAGCAGAGACCCCCAGCCTGGATGAATGAAGACCAGAGTTCAAATGGCAGAACTTTATCAAGAGAAGGTGCAACTCTGAGGGGTCCTGATGGGGAACTGCATTTCTTTTGGCAGCGGCTTAGTGTCAGTGTGATGATGCAATCCTAACATTAGGTAGATAAAGAGAAATCCTGGGAGATGTCTTTACTGGTAAGTTTGCCCTCTGACAGAGTGTAAGGGTTTGGTTTGGTTTTCCTTTGTTTTCCCTGTAAAGGTTGCATTGATTCAAGCTCCTTGGCCATCTCTCCCGATTTGCCAAAGGAGGCCGGATTCCTCTGGTTGGCACAAATGGCTGGGCTTTAATTTTGCCTGAGGACATAGGTGGGTGGTCTAGGGAAAGCAGCTCCATCCGAGGAATCTGACTGGAAAAGAGGCTGACGCAATGAGAAAGTCAAGGGGAAGCATCTTCTGAGCAGGATTTGGGGGCCTTCTGGTGGGTGTGGCCAAGATGCCGGAGAACAGGATTTAGATTCCAAGCCATCTTGACAAGCTACAGCGAGGGTGTGGGGGAAGGCGAAGTGCGGTGTTCGGGCCCAGGCTAAAACAGCCAGTTCTTCAGCACCTGTTAGGAGCAGAGCACTGTGCAGGGCGCTTGGGAAAGCCAAAGTAGGACAATGCAGCCCCCTGCCCTGATGGCAGGTCCCCATCAGACACCATGTGGAAACAAAGTCAGGTTCTCTAGTCAGGCCACCTTCTTGGACACGGCAGCATTCAGGCTGGGCTCTAAAGGATGGGGAGGTATTCCACCAGGGAAGGGGATTCCTAGACCTGAGCAAAGGCAGGGGGCGAGACAACATGGGGGCTGGGCTGACAGCTATCCACTTTTCCTGGGGTATGACGTGGATACAAGGGGTCACGTGGGAGGAGATGCAGGACCACGTACACGGCAGCAGTTGTTGGAACCAGTTTTTTTTTGGTGAGGCAATTGGGGTTAAGTGACTTGCCCAGGGTCACACAGCTAGTAAGTGTCAAGTGTCTGAGGCCGGATTTGAACTCAGGTACTCCTGACTCCAGGGCCGGTGCTCTATCCACTGCGCCACCTAGCTGCCCGGAACCAGTTTTAACATTATCCTTATCAGATCCCACCTAGAGGCCCTACTTAGGGCTGTGTTCTTTCTCAAACTGACCATTGGTGAGCCACCTGGATGAATGGGGCCCTCTCCAAAGGTGTGGCATGACCATTTGGAACATGGAGGAGAAAGACAGTTTTGCACAGAGCCTTTATCACAGGCTATTTTGAAATTTCCCTGAAAAGCAGCTGCAGGCATCCTACCTCTGGTGCAGGATCTCGGCCCATTTTTCGGGTTGAAAGATCTCAGACAACGTGGCCTAGTCACATTGTTTTTAGATGACGTTTGTGCCATGAACCCCTGGGCAATCGGGTGAAGCCTATGGTCCTCTTCTCAGAAGAGCATTTTAAAACGTACATGATAAAATCGATAGGATACAAAGGAAGCCAACTATACTGGAAAGGTGGGTGTTTTTATCAAAGTTCACAGACCCCAGGTTAATGTCTCTTGCCCCAGAATGAAGAAGGGGAAAGAGCACCTGGTTGAGAGGCAGGTGGTTGCTAAGTCTCTACTCTTCTTGAGCTATTTCTCCTCCTGGGCCTCAGGCACCTCAAAGGAGATCCTCCCTCTCTTGTCCTGCTCTGCTCTGGGAACTGGGAACCCGCCTCTTAGAATAGGCCAGGGATGGGCTTTGAATCATTTGGGCGAGGTCCAACCTTTGGTGACCTTGGTTCTGTTGAGAATGGCCGGGTCTTTAGGGGCCTTGGTGGGTTCTATTCCTCGTCTAAAAAAGGAGGGTGAACCCAGATCACGTGGGCCTCATTTGCTAGCTGATGACCTGTGTTTCCCTTGTATCCTGTCCATAGACATCTGGCTAAGAGCCTGGGCCAGGCCGGTGAGATCGAGCCTGAAACAGAGGGGATCTTGACGGAGTACGGGGTGGATTTCTCTGATTTCTCCTCAGAAGTTCTGGACTGCCTCCCCCAGTGCCTGCCTTGGACCATCCCACCTGCAGAGTTCAGCAAGAGAAGAGATTTAAGGTAAACTCTGGATTTTTCTTTTTCCTTATAATGCTTGTTTCCTCTCTGCCCCCAACCCCAGAGCCTGAAGGTGCCTGGTTCTTATTGCTCCCTCCCTGACTCTCCCCTCATTTACTTCAGTTCAGTGAATCTCTATTACAGATAGATAGAACATCCTGTTTCTTTTCCTCCCAGTTAGGGGGATTGCTTTGCAGCAAGACATGCTGTATTCTGGGACCTAGAACCCAGGCTCAAATGAGATCATACTTTTCTGAGTTTCCTTTCATTTACCTATTAAAAAAACAAAACAAATCCAGTTGGGTGGGAAGCAATACTATCTGCCTGGCGTGGCTGCCAGGTTTCTTGGGCGGCTCCAAGGAGATAATGTCTGTGGCATTGCTTTGTAAAGGACCAAAGCAAGGAAGGAGTTATTACCCTGGGCTGGGGCGGGAAGCTCCCCTTTCGGGGGACCTCTCCGCGGCCGAGCAGGGATTCAAGATTTCATGCTTGGAGCCTCTTCTCTGAGCGTCACTGTGAGGTCTGGAATGGACGGGAAAATACTTCTGTGGTGTTTTTATAATGATGTCTTCTTTGAAGATGTTTCTTCATTGGGGGATGGAATTACTTTTCTGATATTTCGCCTCCTAATTTGGTTTCAGTGCTGGCATTCGTTTTGGGCCCCATTTGGGGATGGTTAGAACCAAGAAACTTCTCAAACAGTCCAGTGGCACTGTTAGTCCTAATGTATCGGAGAGCTTCTGGACTTAGAAACTCCCCTTCTTCACCTTATGCCTATTGTTGTACCTCATTTGTGAATCTGACTCTCTGTCTCTGACAATTGTTCTGCCTCTAGGGCAGATTAGGGAAAAGAAATCCTTCAAAAGATCAGCTCACCAGGTTAGGCAGACCTTCTCCCACCAACGCAGACTGTCTTGGGAGATGGTTTAATGAATTTCTGTGTCCCAGCTCATCCAAAACATTCCCTGGTAGCCACTTGCCTTGTACTGCACCTCTCTCAATGCAGGTAGGCCAGTGTTGTGTGTGAGCACCCATGTCACAGCCGCAGTGGGGCGTGAGAAGGCAGGTGCAGAAGATCAGCGAACACAATCCCTTACTGGTTGTCTAGAAGAAGAATCTCTATCACTGTTCTCTTAGTACCTTTATGGTCGCTCTGGGAGGTGGGGTGCAACAGCACAATTGCCTCATTTTACATTGCTTTAAATAGAAATAGAGGCAGAAACACTAGGTGAAGGACCTTTGCCTAAAGTCACAGAGCGAGTAAGTGGCAAAGCCCGCACTGCACCTCAGCCTTGTCCCCTTTCTGACCTGTCTACCTCACAGCTCTGCCCTGAGGATGGGGGCCTCTTAGAAGGTGAAAGTGAAAGGCCCCAAATAGAGACCAATTGAGCTTCCACTTCTTTCTTTTTCCTCTTTTAATAAGCTGTAGTGGTGCTTTTTATTTGTATTTTAAAGCAACTTCTGGATAGTACTTCCTCTCCACCCTGATTTGAACTCTCCCCTTGTAACAAAGAAACACAACTAATTTTTTTTTTTTTAGGGGCAATGGGGGTTAAGGGACTTGCTCAGGGTCACACAGCTAGTAAGTGTCAAGTGTCTGAGGCCGGATTTGAACTCAGGTCCTCCTGAATCCAGGGCCAATGCTTTATCCACTGCACCACCTAGCTGCCCCCAACTAATTTTTTTTAAAAGCCCAGTGTAGTGATGGAAGAGCAGTGTCCGCAGTATTTTATCCTTGGCTCTTCCTCGCCTCGCATTTTAGAGGGGGCTAGATTCGGTTGTTCTTCGGGACCAAATTACTGCATCTTCCTTTTAGCATTTGGTTACATTATTGTAGTCACCCTGTCTGGTCGGTTCTCCTGTCTCGCTCACTTTATTGTGCATCAGATCATGCCAATCTTCCAGTGTTTTTCAGAATTCCTGAGTCATCATTTCCTGTTCCCCAACCATATTCTGTTTACTACCCTTTGTCTGGCTGCAATCAGTGGGGGCCTACTGTGTTTCGAGATCTCTGCCCACAAAAGTGCCGCTGTGAATGTTTTGGTCAGCCTGCCTCAGGCCTTTTTGTCCTTTGTTTCCCTGGTATGATGTTGGGATACCAGCTTTATAGCCCCGATTTCTAGCACCGCCTCCATTCTAAGAATCAGTCAGTCAAAAAGCTCTCATTCAGTGTCTGCTCTGGGCAAAGTACCATGTAGATACAAAAGGGAGGGGGTCCCTACCCTCATGGAGTTTGAGACGCCCATGGTGCATCTGGTGGGAAATGTGCTGTGGGTGGTGCTGAACTGGAGCACAGAGATGATGGTTTGGCCTGTTCGAACTGATGATGTTAATGGAGAGAAGTGGGCCAAGAGTGCCCAAGGGATACTCAAGAAAAGAGACTTTGGAGGAGCTTTGGTTACACAAGAGTGTGACCTCTCTTGGCCACCCCCATTTCTGCAGTTAGCTCCTAGCCGGAGCACAGAGACTGTTTTGACTGCATCACGGAGGGTGGGTTGTACATCAGCAGGGATTTACTGATCAGCTTTGTTGGTCATCACCATAGTGTGTGGAGTTGGGAGAAGCTGAGGTCCTCAGCAGACTTGTCTGTTTCCTGGAGATTCCAGGGACTGGTGGGCACGGTAGCTTCTGCCTATGTTTGGTGCCCCATTCTTCCTCTAATAAAGGTCTCTCCAGGTAACCTTACTTTTGTCCTCCATATGATCCAGATTGCCGAGTGATCCTTGAAACTCAACACCACACTCCATTGGCCCAGTGCCTACTGAGGGCAGAGTGTGGTGCTGGTGGCTGGGGCTGGCATATCCAATGTCTAGGAACAGATCAGTGTGATCAGAGTTTATGGGGTTATTGGGGCATAAGGAACAAATACACATGAGCTTCTCACTAATGTGTCTTGTTGTTCTTGGAGAGGCACAAGGTCCAGACCATGGTGATGTCTGAGGAAGGTTCTTAGGTACCTTTTGCATTGTGCTGGAGAAAGGTGGAGGCGATGCTGGCATAGCCCTTTCTCTATTGCCCTGCTCAAGCTTCCTTCCTTTTTCTTCCCCTCTCCTCATTGTTGCCACACCTGTAAACTTACAGGTGTGAATCTGGGCTCCAATCCGGTTCTGTTGTCCGATTTACCTCTGACTACATTTGCTTATCCTGGCTTGGGAATCATCTTGGCGGGGGAAAGCATGTGTCTGATCAAACCTTCCTGTTAGAATAGAGGTTATGTTCCCCAGGTGCAGTGAGGCAGAGAGCCCCTGCGCGTGGGAGGAAACACTAGCCCCGTGGTCTTGCTATCAGATTCTCCACTCTCATTAACTCTGATGAGGTAAGTGAGAAAATGAGCACCCCCAGGACCAAGGAAAGCAGCAGCCCCTCTGAGGTCGTACCTGAGGGGTGCGGCTGGGGGCGGGGCACAGCTCCCACAGCGGGAGGGGGCGCTGCCGTCCTGACCCTAGGGCTGGCTTCCAAGCCAGCTCTGCCAAATCCCCTTGCAGGTTTAAACAGGACCTTCTAACCTGGCTTCCAAGCATCCCCATTGATTGCAGTGTGTTAGAGAGGATTCCGGGCGCTGTCCTGGTGGCTTCCTGCCTTCCGTCCCCCTGCTCACCTCTTCAGAGAAGCTACCGGACCTTGAGCATCTCCTTGTCTGTTTCTCTTCCCAGACACAAAGTGGGCGTCCCTGCCACTGTCACTTGCCCTTGCCCTCTGGTTTGCAGCATCAATATAAAATTCTCTTCATCACCCGATCCCTCCTGCTTGCCCGCTCTTCTCAAACCATCGTCCTGGGCGCATTTTTTCTGATCTGCTGCCATTGGCCCCCCCCAGCTGTTGGATGAACAGGGCCCTCTGTCTCTTGGCTCTTCTCTCTTTCTCTCCCCCATGGCTGCAACGCTCCCCCTTCTCCCTTCTTCTTGCTGACAGCTGAGCTCCTTTGCATCCCAGCTACAATCTCGCCTCCTCCAGGATGCCTTCTCCAGCTCCCCTTGCTGCTAATGACTTCCCATTTCTCCCGAGTGCAGCTGTTTTGTACAGATGTTTGTTGTCTCCCCTGTCAGATGGTGAGCTCTTTGAGGGCAAGGACCTGCTTTGTATCCCCAGTGCTAAGCACAATGCCTAGTAGGTATTTAATAATGTTGATTGATTGATTGATTTCCACATAATATGTAGTAAACAGTTAATTTTGATTCCTCGTTTGTCCGAAGACTGGCCTTCACACTGGAATGAGTTCAGCCTAGGTCAGAGGGCTAGAAATGACAAGTATATTTGCTCCATTGGATGCAGGAGCTGCCATTTGGGGTGTTCGAGTCTCTCTGCTTATACCCCCTCTTAGTCAAATCTGCTGCTTTGATTTTCCTCAGCAAGATTGAAGGAATTCCTGGATGGGTGTTACACAATTGTCCCGGAGACAGATTCCCCGCCGTGATTCATTGGAGGGAGCCTGGCCAAGACTGCCCACAAGAACAGTCCGTGGCCTGTTGACAGTCGGAAAACCCCCCCAACACCGTTACTCTGCAGATGTCTGGAAAACTGGGTATAAGGACCAAGCAACCAGCAGATCTTGGCTTCTAGTCTCAGGGAAAGGCATAGGATCCCTGTGACCTGGAGGAAGGTGCCTCTTGTGGAGAGAGGCAGCTTCAGGACGGGCCAGCGGAAGCCACCACAGAAGGCATTCGCTGGACCCAGAAGCACCTGAGAAGAACGCAGGAAAAGCTTGTGTAGGGACGAGAGCCGGGGGTGTCAAGTCCTGACTCTGCCTTGCGGGGCTTGCAGGAATTTGGGCAGCCCCCTTCTCTCTGGCCGCTTTCCCCATCTCTAAAAGAGGGGCTTACGGCTTTAAGGTTCCTTACAGCTTACATTCCATGGTTGTGAGAAACACAGAGAGAGACAGAGACACAGAAAGAGAGAGGGACAGAGAGAGGCAGAGACACAGAGAGAGACAGAGAGAGACAAAGAGACAGAGACACAGAGAGAGGCAGAGACAGAGAGAGACAGAGACAGACACAGAGACAGACACAGAGAGAGACACAGAGAGAGACAGACACAGAGACACAAAGAGAGACAAAGACAGAGAGAGACAGATACATAGAGAGACAGAGACAGAGACACAGAGAGAGACAGAGACAGAGGGAATGTTGTGTGTGTGTGGGGGGGGGGGGCGGGAAGGCTGGGCAGGAGATACAGACAGACCTAGCCCTAAGGCATTTCCAGTCTAATGGGGGATGCCAGGCAGTGGTAGTGGAGGGGGGTTGCAGAGGGAAAGGTACCCGAGCAGGGACATAACAGCCTAGGAAGAGATGGAAAAGCACCGGGAGTGAAGGGAGCTTGGCCTGGGCACCTCAATCAGACAGAAAGGCCTGTGCAGTGTGAGACGGCTGCTGATGGGAGCCGGGGTAAGAGTGTGGTGGCGGTGCGGTGGTGATGGTGGTTTGGGGGTGTGCAAAGGTGGAATTGGGAACATTCCCTCCTTCCTGGAAGAGTGATAAACTCAGGTATGTGGCTAGAGAAGTGTGGACTCTGTCAGAAATGAGGGAGACGAGGGGCAGCTAGGTGGTGCAGGGGATAGAACACCAGCCCTCAATTCAGGAGGACCCGAGTTCAAATTCGGCCTCAGACACTTACTAGCTGTGTGACCCTGGGCAAGTCACTTAACCCCCATTGCCTCACCCCCCCCCCAAAAAAAAAAAACTATTAAAAAAAAAGAAAGGAGGGAGACGGGAGAACATAAACCTTCTGAAATGGTGCGTGTTCCTTGGGATCAGGCCCAGTGTAAAGTAAGCTGGCCCTCAGGCCCTCCTCATCTCCCACAGCACTTGACAAGTCCTTCCGCTCCCAGAACCACCTTAGTGGCCACAGCTGTCTCCTGAAATTCTGCCTGGGTGTCACCAACCAGTCAGTTAGCACTGACTGCCTGGGTCAGGCCTCGAGCCAGGCTCAGCCATTGACAGAAGAGGAAAGCAGCGCCTGTCTTCAGCAGGACTGGGAGCTCACTCAGGATGACAGACTAGACCCGTAGACCAAGGTGCCAACAGCAGTTTTCAAAAGAAACTGTCCCTGGGGCAGCTAGATGGCACAGTGTATGAAGCATCAGCCCTGGATTCAGGAGGACCTGAGTTCAAATCCGGCCTCAGACACTTGACACTTACTAGCTGTGTGACCCTGGGCAAGTCACTTAACCCCCATTGCCCTGCAAAAAAACAAAAAAAACAAAAGAAAGTGTCCCTTGGGCCAAGGTCCAGGCTCTGTGACTTGTGGTCGACTGCTTTGATGAAGTCTCTTGGCTCCAGCCGTAGTCTCCTACGGAGCTTCTTTCTGTTTCCTTCCTCCTCTAGTCTCCATGAGCAAAGTCTGGCCATGGGGCTGCCTTTTTTCCTTGCGCTTGTCCTTTCACAGGCCTTTGGAAACCCATGGTCATCCGTGCCTGGGGATGGGGAAGCTGTGGGAAGATGATCACCATCCCTCAAACTCCCCACCCACTCAGCCTTTCTGAGCTCCTCATCTTTTGCTCATCCTTGTTTTCCGCCTCAGGTGATGCGAATAATCAGGTTGGACCTAAGTCACCTTTGACCTCACCTCTTTCTAGGAATTGTGTATGGTTGTTTTTTTTTTTTTAGTGAGGCAGTTGGGGTTAAGTGACTTGCCCAGGGTCACACAGCTAGTAAGTGTTAAGTGTCTGAGGCCGGATTTGAACTCAGGTCCTCCTGAATCCAGGGCCGGTGCTCTATCCACTGCGCCACCTAGCTGCCCCTGTTTTTTTTTTAATTATGAAAGTATTTTATTATTTTCCAGTTACATGTAGATATAGTTTTCAACATTTGTTTCCATAAGATTTCTAGTTTCAAATTTTTTCTCCCTCCCTCTCCCCTCCCCAAGACAGCAAGTAATCTGATATAGGTTATATATGTACAGTAACATTAAACATATTTCTGCATTAGTCGTGTTATAAGAGAAGAATCAGAGCAAAAAGGAAAAACCTCAAAAACCAAAAACAACAGCACCAAAAACAAAAGAAATAGTAGGGTTCAATCTGCATCCATATTCCACAGATTTTTTTTTCCCTGGATTTGAAGAGCCTTTTCCATCATGAGTCCTTTGGAATTTTCTTATACTGTTGTATTGGTGAGAAGAATCGAGTCTATCACAGTTGATCAACACATAATGTTGATGATACTGTGTACAATGTTCTCCTGGTTCTGCTCATCTCACTCATCATCAGTTCATGTAAGACCCTCCAGGTTTCTCTGAACTCCTCTTGCTCATCGTTTCTTAGAGCACATTCCCCAGTTGATGGGCAGCCCCTCAATGTCCAATTCCTTGCCACCACAAAAAGGGCAGCTATAAATATTTTTGTACATGTGGGTCCTTTTCCCTTTTTTATGATCTTTTTGGGAAAAAGACCCTATAGTGGTATTGCTGGGTCAAAGGGTATGCACAGCTTTATAGCCCTTTGGGCATAGGAATTGTGTATGGTTTTTTTTTAAAGCATCCTTTTCTCTTCCCTGGAGTTTCAGAGATAGTCTCAGGGCCCTGATACTTCTTCATGGCTCTCTGAGACTTTCCCCTGTATCATTCCATAGGGATGATCAGAGATTCTTTCACTTATTTATTTATGTAATGAGGCAGTTGGGGTTAAGTGACTTGCCCAGAGTCACACAGCTAGTAAGTGTCAAGTGTCTGAGGCTGGATTTGAACTCAGGTACTCCTGAATCCAGGGCCGGTGCTTTATCCACTGTGTCACCTTGCTGCCCCTTAATGCACTTCCTAGCAGTGTGACCCTGGGCAAGTCACTCAGCCTTTCTGTGCCTCAGTTTCCTCAACTGTGAAATGGGGAATAACTAGCACCTACCTCCCCGGAATGTTTTGAGGATCAAATGGGATATTTGTCAAACACTTAGCCCATCCCTGGCAGATAGTAAGTGCTTAATGAATACTTATTCCTTTCCCTTCCAATCAGTTTTGTGACTCCACAATAAGTTCAGCTGTGCAATATCATTTGCAGAAGACTTTGTGTCTCCTTCTCCCTCTATCAAGGACGCTGTAAGGAAGCCCTCACTCACCAATGTGTCTGCCTCTTCTTGGAAGACCCTGAGCCCATTGTCCAGCAGGCAGAGGGCTCCCCTGGGAACTTAGCCTGTGCTTCCTTTTGCGTTGGTGGCATCAACCTCTCAAATATCACCGAGCCTCATCAGTAAGACCCATGATGACCCCCTCTTGTTGAGGTGAAAGGACAGTACTCTGCGCTCTGGGAGTTCAAGGGCCTGTGTTCACGTTTCACCTCGGCCATTTGCTTCTTGGCTACTCTTCCTTCGTTCTCCTCATTTTTAAAAGCAGCAGGTTGGACGAGATGTCTCCACGGAACGATGAGGATCCAGGCTCAGGATCAGCCGCAGTGTGGTCCCAGCTCCGCAGCTTCTCTCTCGGGCAAACTCCCCTCTGTTTAATAACCCTTCTTCCAGTGCTCTGGGAGCCAAAATGGTGGTTCATCCAAGGGCATTGAGTGCTGAGACCCCTGAGAACTCTGAGTGGGAGCCTAAGAAGGAGCCGGTGACATGGCGTGGTGAAGTGTGTGCAAGATAATGGGCTTAGAGCCGGAGCCTGGAAGCCAAGGCTTTGGGAGGCAAGGGGTCGCGGCCAGGACCTAGGGGGCCACGAGGGACTGAGCACCTCGGGTGGGCTGACTGCCTGGATCTCAATAGTCAGCATGTGCAGCTCACCATCCAAGGACGTGGGAGGGCTACGGAGTTAACAGTGACGGGTCTCTGCCTTCCTGCTTGCCTGTGTCCTTCCTAGCAAGTAGATGCTGGTCACACACAGTAAAGTCTCATACCAGGTAGGGCACAGTTGGCTTACAGATGAACTCTAGGAATGTCTGGGGGATCAGGGAAGGTCTGGGGGAGTCGGAGGAGGCCCCTGAGCTGGGCCTTCTCAGTGGAGATGACATGGAGAGTTCTTCTGTTACTGATAGCAATCCCTTTGCTTTGGTCCCCCCCTGAGAGCTGAGCCGATTAGCCTAAGACCAAAGAAGCCATCCAGCGCCTGTGCTCATGAGGACTCTGACCCTTAAGACTGGTAGACCTGAGCCTTGCCTCCAGCTGGGGAAGAGTGTAGGCTGGAGAATGGGGGTTGGGATATGCCCCTTCTTCTAAGGTTCTGTAGGGACAGGGTCCTGAGCATTAAAAGCCTGTCTGCATTTCTGTGTAATCGTCTCTTTAAGTTGTTAATTGTTTATTTGAAAGTGGAGCTGGGTGGAACATGTAATTATCCAAAGACAGTCTAATTCTAGTCCTTCATGATGGGGAGATTATAAATACAGCCTCCAGTGAGGATGAAGCAAATCAGATTTTTTCTCCCTCCCCCACCTGCCTTCCCCTGACTGCTCACTCATCCACACAGCTCATTGTGTAGTCAGTTGGTTGGTCTGTCTGCTTGTAAATATGGTAATGGCTAGAATCTGAGCAAAAGCTTTGGGGCAGATCAAAGTGTGTTTTTTTAGCTAATTCTGCTTTTTCTTCTGTGCCCACCCCCAGAGGATGTGCTGTTTGACGGGGCAGCTGCACCTTTGCTGGGTTCACCTGGTGTTATCCTTGGGCCCTTGGATGTTTGGAGCTCTGCTCCCCAGCTGGCTGTTTGCTTGGTGGCGAATGGCTCCCTTCCCATGGAAGGGCCCGTGTGAATGGGCTCAAGGGCTGCTTGGAGTGTGCATCCACATTGGTCTCTTGGAGTCAAAAGGAGTGGGAGGAAGCCCTACACAGACATGGCTATGGGATGGCCAAAGACTCAGTTACTGCCCTTCTCCCCACCCTTTGCCCTCAAGTTTTTGAATCTCCGAGTCAGAAGAGACCTTCTAGGTCCTTCTCCAGGCCAGCCCCCTTCTCGATGCCTGGGCCCCTGCCACAGATGTCTCTAACAAGTTGTAGGGCTTGAAACAAAGCACTCAGCCAGAGGCCATTTGAAGGCATGCTTTGTCTCATGGTAAATGGAACCGATTTGGGGATGTTACTTTGTGTTTTTCTCGCTTCCTTTTCCCCCTGCTTTTGAGAAATAATTACTGTTTCTGTTATCACAAGCTTTTAGGATTCTCTCACTCTACATTAATTTATCTTGTTAGTTCTGTCTTCTTAAGCGGCAGCTTCAGTCTGGCGATCTGAAGGGAATCAACTGAGAGATTGTCCCCTTCTTGGTGGCAAAGGGAAGAGGGCCTGGGAGATGGACTCTGCTAGTCGGAAGAAGGCAGTGTCCTTCTGGGGCCACAGTACTGGGCTTCTCTCTTTGACGGACCTGGCCCATGAGCCCCTCAAGGTGGGTGCTTCTTCCCTAAGAGGTGGGATGGGAATTGAGGATTCCTGACTTTCCCAGTAGCCTTCTGACTCTTTACCCTGGGTTCCGTCCCCTGGAAGCCCCATCCTAGTGCTCTGGCCCAGGTTAGGTAAGAGCAGCTCTTTATGCAGAGAGTTTGGGTTTGGTATTTGAACAATTATATTTGGAACAGAAAAGTTCCATCAATCTTGAAAGCTCATAATCCAATTATGTCAGTAAAATTCCAGATTTTTTGTCCAGTGGAATTGGGGCAATCTTTTGCAAGCTGAAGTGGAGAAGCAAAAGAGGTGTTTATTTTGAAGAGAAAAGTGGTTGGTTAGCAATTTTCAAGCACTGAGCTTGGTGTGAAATCTCAAGGGCTCCTCGCGTGAGCACCGCTCTTCTGTTGGCCTCCCCTGTTGCACGGACACTTTCTCAGAGTCTGCTGCGGGGCACCAGAGGGAAAGACAAGCTGCATCTATCCGATGGCCCCAACTTTGGGGGAGCCGGAAAGGAGACCATTTAAAGGGGCTTCATCAAGAACCAAAGAAACCCCACAGTGATTTCTGCAACATGTTCCAAATGTTTCCAATTTTATTCATATCTTTCTGCTTCCTTTATGGCTAAATTGGGATGGGAAGTCAAAGCCAGGAAAACCAGATCACAGTGGACTAAGAAAGCCTAAATACTGGAGGTAGAAAAAAGCCCCAGCCTCCCAAAGCAAGGCTGCTTTGTGCCTGTCTCCTATTGTTAGCGTTACTGTGGAAAACTGGATCACGTCACTTTTCTGGAGAACCGTAAACCGTATTGTGGAGTGGAGATGGTTTCTATAGTCTGACCTGGAAAGACTGCTGGCTATCTGTTTCTTCACCGTTTGCTTCATAAAAAAGGGAGCCCAGTGACCTCCCCTGGACCATCACACATGTGAAACTTGGCACCTAAAACTGCTGGCTCTGAATTTTCCAGTTGCTTTCTCTTTTTTTCCATTTGGTGTCGACCTGCCAACTAGTGACTTTATTATTATAAACAGGACAGCGTATTCACTTTTAAGAAGCAATATGAGGCTGGAGGTCAAATTACAGACTGCAGTTTCCGAGCTGCCAAAAGAGAAAACAATGAGCTAAAAATACTGATCGCAGAAAGGTGCTATGGAAAGAAAGACTGAAATATCTTCAGCGTGGAACTGGTCCCAAAGGACAGAACTTTCCCCTTGCTCCAGGTAAAGTCAGCCTCAGACCGGCACTCAGAAGGAAAGATGGACAAGAAGAGCCTCTTTTGGGCCAGTCTATTTGTGGGAAAGTTTTCAAACATAATTAGCAGCCAGTGACTAACAACTCTGCTCTATACCAGGAAACCCACTGTAATTCCACGCTCCATTTACAGAACACCACTCAGGTCAGGAGACCAGGTAGCGTCCAGGGGAATGGTCAGGGTACCAAGAGTTTGGGGCCTAGGTATTCATCTCAGCTTGGCCATTGTCTGGCTGCCCAACTCCTAGTCCATTTTCAGGCCTTCTCCCATCAGGATCCATTTCCCAATCTAACTCTTAGGGGGAAAAAAAAATCTGTGCTTTACTTTCTGACCCAGATGACTTGGCTGCTACGGAGAGGACACTATCCCAGTCAACTCTCAGGACTCTGGGGATCTGTGATACCCCTAACTTCCCCTCTTTGAATTGAAACAGGCAGATCCCAGCTGCTGTATATCATCCCCTCAAACCAATGGTTTTCGGGGAAAGTGCTTACATTTTAGCCTTTACATTTTACATTCTCCAGCCCAACTTGTTCTCTGATTTTGCTGCCTTGAAAGGATATGTCCTGGAAAATGACAGAGGGCAGTTGATTTTATTTTAGTGGAGGAAAATCCTTTAAAAATACTTAAGGAGAGAAAATAGGATTTGTCTTTAGTCCTTGGGTATTTCCCCTGGTACTAAAATCTGGTGATGTACCTACGTCACAAAAGTGAAGATTTTTTCCAAGTTTCTTCCAAGAAATTGGATGTGAAAAAACTTAGGTCAGCTTTGGAAGTACCTGCCACATAACTTGGGGATTTAGCCTCAGGTCTCCTGGAGTCTGTTTTGGTCGTAAGACATTGAGTTCATTCCCAGGATGGTACCCAAAGAGTAGGGAGGCAGTGACTTTGTGGTGACCTATGTGGGTTCTGAAGGTAGAAAAATCTCAGGGGTGCAAGCTTTTGGTGAAAAAGATTGGGGAAGAAAAGTGACAACTTCTAAGAAAAAATTCCCTACAGTTCTTAACTGTAAGGACTGTGTATTACTCAGCAGTTTAGAACTGATTGTCCTAAAGCTTAAGGAAGCCACTCCCCACCCCTCTCCCTCCCACAAAGGTAGTGAGGAGCACTGTGGGAATCCAAGCCAGGATTTCCGATTCCCTGTCCATTGTGCTTCTCCTCTGCCTGCCGCTAGTTTCTTAAGGTGCTTTTTGGAAGAAGAGAACCTCCTAAAACAGAAAAAAGGGAGAAGAAAACAAGTAGAAACAGCTGAACCATAATGTTTAGAAATATACAGAACATGCACAGGTGACCCAGGAGGAGAATCTGTGAGAAGGAGACAGAAGATGCATTTCAGGAGACCTTTGGGAAATAGCAAAGTGGAAAGAGAAATGAGTTTGTGTCCTGGTAGAATAAAAGCTGAACAGTGTTTGAGCTGGACCTAAACTGAATGGAGAAGAAGGTGTATTGGAGGTCTCATGGCTCTGGCCCAGAACTGGGATCCATTGGGAGCACCTGGAGCCGCCCTTTGGCTTTTTTCAGGCGAATGAACAGATTAGCAGCTTTTTGTAGAGAGGAATAAAGATTTATAGCATCATCCAAGTACATGAGGGCTCTTTCCTTAAAACCAGCATGCAGGGGCAATTAGGTGGCACAGTGGATAGAGCACCGGCCCTGGATTCAGGAGGACCTGAGTTCAAATCCGCCCTCAGACACTTGACACTTACTAGCTGTGTGACCCTGGGCAAGTCACTTAACCCCAATTGCCTCACCAAGAAACAAAAACCAAACCAAACCAAACCAAAAACCAGCATGCAGTGTGAGTTTGGAGTTCCTTGGTATGGTGAAAAGTAGGAGGGATTTGTTCACCGTCACATTCTGTCTGAGTTTGGATCTCCTGCTCCTGTTCTCTCTGCATTTAGCACATAGTAGGTACTTAATAAATGTTGTTCCCTTCCTCTTCTTTCTCCTCTTGGACTCTCCGAGATTCAGGCAGTAAAGGGGAAGCTCTGGCAATGTGGAGGGTTGACCCACCTGTTGAAGTCAGTATGGAGGGGGATGTGGCCAGGAGGTTGGTTTCCATGTGAGCACATGTTTTGACCACAGCTGCTGAGGAGGGTACTATGTTGTGAAAGGCTCTGGGATGCGAACAGAAGTTTTATCTTTGCTCTAAGACAGAATAGGTAGTTATTGGAGTTTATTGATGAAGCGTGCTAGCCATCACTTGACTGGTGATTGATTCAAGATTCAGAATGAGACATTCATTTTTGGACATGATCATTGCGGGAATTTGTTTTGCTTAACTATACATATTTTTTTAATAGGGGAGTGATAGAGAAAGGGGGGATAGGTATAGTGTTGCCATAACAAAATAAAGAAAAAAAAGGTTCATTGAAGCATTTTTTTTTTAATGCATGGAAGAGATCAGAAGGCCAGAGAGAAACATAGATAAGCAGGATAGCTTTGAAAGTTACGTCTTCGCGATAGTAATGTGTAACCTAGGAAATAATGAAAAAAATGTACAGGAAGGTGGGTTAGGTGTACCAAATCTGAAGCTCTACTATAAAGTGGCAGTCATCAAAACTATCTGGTACCAGGTTTTTCTGAAATCCATCTCCTTATCATTCTTACAGCACAATAGTATTCCATTACATTATATACCACAACTTGTTTAGCCATTCCCCAATTGATGGGCATCCCTTCACCACAAAAAGAGCTGCTATAAATATTTTTGTACATGTGGGTCCTTTTCCCTTTTTCATGATCTCTTTGGGATATAGACCTAGTAGTGGTATTGCTGGGTCAAAGGGTATGCACAGTTTTATAGCCTTTTGGATATGGTTCCAAATTGTTCTCCGGAATGGTTGGATCAGTTCACAGCTCCACCAACAGTGCATTAGTGTTCCAATTTTCCCACATCTCCTCCAACTTTTATCATTTTCCTTTTTTGTCACCTTAACCTTTAGAACATTTTTTCATATGACTGTAGATAGCTTTAATTTTTTAATCTGAAAACTGCTTGTTCATATCCTTTGACCATTTCTTAATTGGGGAGTGACTTGTATTCTTATAAATTTGATTTAGCTCTCTACCTATTTTAGAAATGAGGCCTTTATCATAAATACTGGTGGTAAAAATTGTTTCCCTAAGTTTAGAATTAAAAAAAAAAATAAAAGGTCTTCTGAACAGGTGCTCTTCCCTTCCTTACCCCACCCCTCTTTGTTGCTCCATCTTAGCTTGAAGCTTCCCAGTAGCGATTGGATTTTTTAAGACTCAAAAATGGAGCGTAGGAATTCTTAAAGTATATGAGTTATTGGTAAGAGCTCTTTTAAAGACACTCAGACGTGGACATTACAGAATTTCCTTTTGAAAGAGAATACTTCATCTTCCTCCTTGCCTTGGATTTAAGCATGATATTCATTCCTAGGACCCAGTATTTACTTGAAGGAAATCTGAGTAAAGTCAAGCAGGCCCTGCCCAAGTAACCCTGACTGGTTAACGTGTGATATGAAGAACGATCCATCCATTTTTTGTTGTTGCCATAACAATCGTCTGCATGTGTGGAAATCATGTGCCTGGCCTTTATAGAAATGCAGGGACACCATTTTCCCATATCAGAGCAACTGTTTTCAGATTTGAAGAAGACGAGTGGTTTCAGCCTTTTTGAGTTCGCTCAGTGGGGGTCCCTCTGAAAGCTTGGTGAAGTCACAGGAGTGGAGAAATCCATTCACTCCTGGCATTCACATTCCAGACTGATAAATGAATTGAGGGTTGAGGAGGGTGATCTATTCATCTAAACAGCAGATTGTGAATTCCACCAGCAGTCATCAGGGAATGGAGAATGCGAGAAAAAGAAATGATGTGTCCGAAGCAGGAGGCAGATAGACTTGGGGTGTCTAGACATAATTATTTCCTCTGCCTTGTAACTCTTCTTCATTCTTGCTCTTGACAGTTAAATAAGGTGGATTCCAGTACTTAGCTCATAGTGTCAAATATCTGATGAAAATCATTAATAATCTCTCTATCTGTATTGGCTACACTTGCACTTGGTCACTTCAGGAAATTCTGAAGAGAAGTTTGGAAACTGATCTGGACATTTTAATATGAACGAGAAAGCATTTATTGAGCACTTTCTGGGGGATACAGATAGAAAAGTGGGCAGAGATCCTGCCCTCAAAGAGCTCCCATTTTAATTGGGGAGAAATTTTGGAGCTGAAGATGATGGACATTTCCCCTGGCCCCTACAGAGGAGATGAGGACCTTCTGACTGGCGGCACGAAGGACCATCTCTGGCTCTCAGGAGCTGGGCTGCTGACAGTCCTGAGTACCTGGAAAAGCAGGGTTGCTTCCCTGGGGGATGGCCACAGGGGCTGGGCTGGAAGCAGGGCTGGGGGTTCCTTCTGCTGGAAGCCTTGCCTAACCCCTCTGAATTCTGCCCCCTTCCTTCCCTCTGTTGATAAGCTCTCCTTTAGCCAGTCTCTAGCTTGTTGCTATGTCGTTGCTGGCACGCTGTCTTCCCCATTAGACTGGATTGTCATTTGTCTTTCTCTCCAGGGCTTAGCATAGTGCCTGGTACATGGTGGCACCCTTGCTATCACCTGCCCATGTGCCCTCGCCCCACCCCTTGCAAATACTGTATTATGTTCTTGGAGAAATACAAAGATGAGTAGGACAGAGCTAGCTTGTGCTCTCTCGCGGGCTTTCTCGCATTCGCACTCGCACGCACTCTCTCTCTCACCCTCTTTCTCGCTCTCTTGCTCTCCTTCCCTCTCCCCTTCTCTCCCCCCTCTCTCCCCTGGTCCCCTCCCCTCCCCGTTTTGCACAAACACTGCCCTTTATTCCATGATTGGGTCTGCGATCTCCCCAGACCAGTTCCCATAAGACACATCTTCCACCCCCTGCCTTCTTACCCTGTAAGCATCCTCTCCTTGCTCTTCCATAGGACCTTGGGAGGGGTTCCCTTCAACATGAGGGGTTGTTCTAGCAGGTCCTTTTACATTCTGAGGATGCTGGTGGAGCAGAAGGGCAGCTATTTGGTACCAAGCCCATGCTGGCATCCCACAGCCAGCTCAGCCCCTGTTTTGGTCATATTTCATCACTTCTTGAGCAAGGGGCATCACCGACAATTGGCATCAGTTTCCTTGCATCTGCCTACTGTGGATGGTAGCATGCATTTCCCCATTCTCTTTTAGGTCACTTGCAACTTGAATTTGAAGATTGTTGTGTTACCTGATTTGTAACCATGGGACATGACCATGAGAATATTTATATTGAAAAGGTAGGCCTTTGCATTGGGCAGCAGGTTGAGGATTGAGGCACTAGCCTCCCCTTTAACCTGGGGAACAGCTAATGAGAGCTGCTGTGCCCCAGGAAGCCAGGTCCTGCAGCCTGCTGGTCTTTGCTCCAGGTGCTGCTCCCCTGTGTCAGTTTGGTATCTCTCTCCTGCTGATCGAGTGCTTTGAAGCTGTGGGGAAATGGAACTCTCTGGCACATTCACCACAGGGTTTAAAGTTGTGTCAACCCACCTCTTAGGTATGTTGAAGGCAGGCTTTTCTGACTAGAGATGTGTTCAAGCTTAAGCTCAGGCTAGAGTAGCTTCCTTTCCCCCACCATGTTGCCCACCCCTGTGGCCAACTAGCCTAGATCACTTTTTTTTTGGTTATAATAAACATGTTTATTTTAAAGTTTGGGTTCCAAATTATACCTCTCCTTCCCTCCTTCCCCTCCCCCCTTTTCCTGAGGCAGTAACCAATCAGATATAGATTATCCATGTGCAGTTATTAAAACATTACCATGTTAGTCCTTTTGTATAAGAAAACTTGAATGAAAGAAAAAATGAAAAAAATAAAGTGAAAAATCGCCTGCTTCAGTCTGTGTTCCAACAATATCAGTTCTTTCTTTGGAGGTGGAGAGTATGTTTTATCATTAGTTCTTTAGGATTGTTTTGGATCGATTTGGAACTATTGCTGAGAATAGTTAAGTCACTTACAGTTCTTCATCAAACAATATTTCTGTCACAATGCACAACATTCTCCTGGTTCTGCTCAGTTCACTATACATCAGTTCACACAAGTCATTCCAGGCCTTTCTGAAATCATTCTGCTTGTCATTTTTTATAGCACAATAATATTCTATTACAGTCATGTACTATAGCTTGTTTAGTTATTCCCCAAATGATGGGCATTCCTTTGATTTCCAATTCTTAGCCATCACAAAAAGAACTGATATAAATATTTTTTGTACAGATAGGTCTTTTTCTCTTTTTAGGGATGTCTTTGGGATATAAATCTAGCAGTGATATTTCTGGATCAAAGGTTATGCACAGTTTTATAGCCCTTTGGGCATAGTCTCCAGAATAGTTGGATCAGTTCACAACTTCACCAGTAGTGGATTAGTGTCCCAGTTTTCCCACATCACCTCCAATATCCAACATTTTCTTTTTTTTTGCTCTATTCTGATCTGATCATTCTGATAAGTGTGAGGTGATACCTCAGAGTTGTTTTAATTTGCATTTCTCTGATCAGTAGTGCATTTTTTCATGTGACTGGATAGCTCTGATTTCTTTGTCTGAAAACTGCCTGTTCATATCCTTTGACCATTTATCAACTGGGGAATGACTTGTATTTTTCTAAATTTGACTCGATTCTCTATGTATTTGAGAAATTAGGTCTCTATCAGTGATACTTGTTGCAAAAACTATTTCCCAGTTTTCTGCTTTCCTTATAATTTTGGTTACATTGGTTTTGTGTAAAAGCTTTTAAATTTTATATAATCAAAATCTATGCATTTTGTAATGCTCTCTATATCTTCTTTGGTCCTAAATTCTTCTCTTGCCCATAAATCTGACAAATGAACCATACCATGTTCTCTTGTTTTTTGTTTTTTTTTTTAGCGAGGCAATTGGGGTTAAGTGACTTGCCCAGGGTCACACAGCTAGTAAGTGTTAAGTGTCTGAGGTCGCATTTGAACTCAGGTACTCCTGACTCCAGAGCCATTGCTCTATCCCCTGCGCCATCTAGCTGCCCCATCCATGTTCTCTTAATTTGCGTATGATATCACCCTTTATGTGTAAATCATGTACCCATTTTGACCATATTTTAGTATTTGGTGTGAGATGTTGGTCTCTACCTAGTTTTTGCCATACTTTTTTCCAGTTTTCCCAGCAGTTTTTAATCAAGTTTTTGTTCCAAAAGCTTGGATCTCTGGGTTTATCATATTTTAGATTGCTATAGTCATTCATACCTACTGTATTCAACTGATACAGCATTCTATTTCTTACCCAGTACCAGATTGTTTCGGTAATTGTTGCTTTATAGTACAGTTTGAGATCTGGTATGGCTAGACCACCTTCTTTCCCATTTTTTCATTGATTCCCTTGATATCCTTGAGCTTTTGTTCTTCCAGATGAATTTTATTTTATTATTTTCTATTATATTTGTCATTTTATTTGTTATTTCTAGATCTATAATTTTTTTATATTTTGATTGGTATGGCACTAAATAAATAGATTAATTTAGGTAGGATTGTCATTTTAATTATATTGGCTCAGTCTGCCCATGAGCAATTAATATTTTTTCAGTTGTTTAGATCTGACTTTATTTGTGTGAAAATCGTCTTATAGTTGTGTTCATATAGTTCCTGGGTTTGTCTTGGCAGGTAGACTCCCAAGTATTTTATATTGTCTACAGTTATTTTAAATGGGATTTCTCTTTCTATCTGTTGCTGCTGGACTTTGTTGGTCATGTATAGAAATGCTGAAGATTTATGTGGGTTTATTTTGTATTCTGCAACTTTGCTAAAGTTGTTAATAATTTCAAGAAGTGTTTTAGTTGATTGTCTAGGATTCTCTAACTATACCGTCATATCATCTGCAAGGAGTGATAGTTTGATTTCCTCCTTGCCTATCCTAATTCCTTTAATTTCTTTTTCTTCTCTTACTCCTGTAGCTAACATTTCCAGTAC
Source organism: Dromiciops gliroides (assembly GCF_019393635.1). Classification (NCBI taxonomy): domain Eukaryota; kingdom Metazoa; phylum Chordata; class Mammalia; order Microbiotheria; family Microbiotheriidae; genus Dromiciops; species Dromiciops gliroides. The sequence goes on along the minus strand of NC_057864.1, from coordinate 484,360,923 downwards.
GATATTAGATAATAGAAGTGATACGGGGCATCCTTGTTTCACCTCTGATTATCCTGGGAAGGCTTCTAGCTTATCCCCAGTATAGATAATGATTGCTGGTGATCTGAAATAAATATCACTTATCATTTTAAGGGAAGCTCCATTTATTCCTATGCTCTCTAGTGTTTTTAATAGGGATGGGTGCAGTATTTCGTCAAAGGCTTTTTCTGCATCTGTTGAAATAATAAGATTTCTGTTGGTTTTGTTATTGATATGGTCAGGCCAGGTCATTTTTACAGTGGCGATTGGTCAGTGTCCAAGGACTTCCCTTCCCCCCAGCCCCACCTCACTTTACTCCACTCCTATCCTTAGCTGTAAGATTCCATGTTTAAGCCTGTTGTTGACCCATATAGCCGTCCCTTGGCCAGTAAGAAGGGTGTGTTGCTCCTCTTTTTCTTCCAGATGAGCACATGTAGGAGTCAGTAAGCTTTACAAGTGCTGGGTATAAGTATAGAAAAAGATGCAATGGAGCTAGGGAGTTAATTCCATACAAGATAAATTTCACTATGTATGAGAAATAGATGTAAATGTAAATATAGTGAGTAAGAGAAGCCAGTTGAAAAACAGGATCCACATATATGTTAGAGGCTATGAAAATGAGCTGTTGCTACAAAATAGGATGTGGAAGGAAGCATGACTATGCCACTAGACATTTCAAACCCAGAGTTGCTGTCCGTTAAGGAAGCCTGGGCTCTAGTAGGTCTGGCCTTGGTGGGAGGACGTGACTTTGTTAAAGATGGTCTCCAAAGTATATAAGCATGCCATATGTAGACCATTGTTCTGAAAGGTGCTGCCTCTCTTGGGAGATCGTTTGTGCTGGCCAAGGTGATTCCATGGTTTGGGGGCCTCCTTGTACTGATTGTTTTGCATCCATCACACTTTAATGGGAAATGGGGACGATCAGAGTGAGCATCTTTGTATTTTTTCCATTTCTCACTTTTCAGGATTGATGACTCATCTGAATAGGTCAGTTTAAAACTACTGCAGTCATTTGCAGTTGTGTGCCTGGTACACAGTAGGGCCTTAGTGAGGTGCAGGATGGTAAATAGGGAAGCATTTGTTGGCTCTCTGTTAAGATGGAGCCATTTTGGGTGCACAGTGTTTTGGGTTTTGCCATCTTCAGCTACAGTGATTTGATTTTTGGCAGTCTGTGAATCAATCATGTCACAGTCTAGGACAGACATCTCGATGGTTTAATGCCAGGAAAGGATAGATGTGTTCCCAGTATAGATTTGGGGAAAAAAGCTTTAGATTTCTTCCAATTCAAATTCCCAGCTAATGTAGGCGATCCCTCTCTGCCTTTCCTTTATCTGCGTGCCCATCTTGGTGCCTGAAGGCAGGTGTTCTCCGGTCTCTGTCCTTCATACTCTTGTCCCTTTAGATTCTTTCACTGTCTCACCCCTTCCCAGCTCTCAGCTTCTCCATGATCATGCTCAGAGGTGTATCGTCCACTCCAGCCTCTCTCTCCCTGCAGTTACTACGTTTCTGATGATCAAGCCTGTAGTTACCAACATCCTGGGGATTCTTTCAGGCTTCTAGTTGCAACTTTCTTAGATGATTTTCAGAAACATTGTATTCTAGCCCTTGGGGTCATCTTGGGGTTTTTTTCTTTTTCTGGGAGGCCAGTGATTCCTAAGTTGTCTCCCTGAGCTCTGTCTTCACAGTCACACTTTTGGTTTATAGACACCTCAGCTATGCCTCTGGTTTTCTTGTCTTTGTTCTGCAGCTGTGCATTTTGGGGTCCCATCTCTTCGATGTATAGCTTCGTGGGGCCTAGTGTATTATTAAAAACGTCTCGCTCCTGTTCCAAACCATCATTTTTGCCTTGACATTCCCTTTAAGACCCGTAATTTTGCTGCTTCTTTCTTTCCTTTATTCTTTCATTCTTGGAGCTTTCTCCTATTTTCCCGGGGTTCTCGTTATTGCAGCCATTCTCTTCTCAGCGTTTTTCTGATTTCATAGTGTTTATTCATTATGCCAGCAGCACTTTTTGTTCTTGTTTTTTCACTGTCTTTGGGTTTTCTTCACATTTTCTTCTTGTTGTCTTATCTCACTTGATTTAATTCTTGCTTTATTGTGGTGGACGGTGATGGGGAGCTGGCCACAGCCTCATTCTTTTGGTCATCTTGCCAGAAGGCTCAGGTAGTTTAAAAATGTTTATTTGTAATTCCCTTAAGGTTATTTCCTTCCCCTCTTGTTCTGCCTGACCCGTCTAGTTTTTATTCTTATTTTTTACTATTATTATTTTTTTACCTGGAATGATATCGTTGAGAAGGGTGAAGAAGAGAGGAGCTGTACAACCTGTACTTCAGCTAGGAATCAGCCTTGGTCCGAAGCTCAGAAAATACTTTTATGGGAATAGAATGTCAGCGAAAACCTTTGAAAAGCCAAAGGTGGGAGAGAGCGTCGCCGAGGGCTGGACGTGGGGGTCTTTGAATTTCTGTTCCTTGATTTGCAGCGAAGCTACCTCAGACATCTGAGTGTGACCACGTCCACCCCTTCAGAGCCTTGTGGCTCTTTCCTTACCATGAGCCCCGATGCCCTTGGCCTAAGGAACTGAAATCTCTCTGGGGTGTTGGCTGTGACCTGGGATAGCAGTGTAGGGAACCAGAAAGGTTCTGGTTGTTGTCCGAGGTGGCATCTTTCCTCCTAATGGGCATGCGTGAGCCTGCCTCCTGCCTTTGGGAATTCAGATGGCCTACAACAAGGTCTCCTTCCCTGCCTTTTTCCACCTGGCAGTGCAGCCTCTTCAGCTCAGGGTGACCCAACCATGGCTGAGGAAATTAAAAATGGCTCACCTCCTTCTTGTCACTTGGACATCTGGAGAAGGAGCCAATAAAATCTGAAACAGTTAAAATAGGGTGCACCATGGGCATGGGCAACCATGCCATGAACACACTGATGTCAGCAGCTTAGGGCCATACAGAAGTAACCAGCCGACCTTGGGCACTGCCTGGGGGCCGGTTAGGGAGAGCAGTGATGACCACTGATTCCCTGGCCCTGCGAGGGTTCCTGCCTGCCCCTTTGCTTTGCCCAACTCCCCTAGTGACTGAGCGAGGGAGCAGGTGAGTTGGTTCTGAACCTCTGTAGCTCCCCTCTCCCCCAAAGGCCCTTGGAGGGTGGCTCCCTGGGGGTGGTTGAGCCCATGCGTTTCTCTGCTCATGTCATTGCCTTCCTACCCAGAAGGACCTTCTGCTGGCTTGTTACAGTTTGGGAAGGTTAGAGCTTAAACCCCAGCCTTGCTGATGGAGGCTGTTTCATGGGCTTCTTGCCTTGAGGGAAGCTCCTCAGCAACAGTGGTCATGCCCACAAGGTCAGCTGAGTCACTTAGTAGGCTACTTACACTGGAATTGAATGTCCTCTGGACCAGGTGTGGGCTCAGGTGCGATTGTCTGCCTGGTGCTTCTCAGGCACAGGTGAACAGCTTTGACCAGGAAAGAGGACTGGGGGGGATCTGCTTTCCCCAATGCGCTGCTGCCCCACTGTGGGGCTGGGCTGCTGTGGGCATGTTCTGTAGCGTCCTCATCCAAGCTCTGAGCCCCGTCCAGTGTAGCAGCAGCTTGGAACTACTTCTGAGGCTGGGTGCTTCACAAGTGAGCCCTCCGGCATTCCCCAGAATGAGGGCTCAGCCACTCTGCCCTTTCTGATTTCGACTTCAAGAACTCTTGGCAAGCTTTAAAGTTCATGTTGTAATTTCAGCTTGTTCAATATAGATGGAACAGTCTGGGTCATTTATGTTGACACTCCCTTATGTCAGAATTGGCTCCGGACCCTCAGTGCTGGCATTCAGGTGAAGGATGTGGGAAAAGCTCTTCAGTGAGATGGATGGAGCTCAGAGGCTCCTTCCTGTTTCCTTCCTATCACAAGACCAAATGTTGAGCTCTTCGCCCCATGATTTAATAGTGAGTGATATTGCTTAGGCCAGTCTTAAAATGGCTGTGAAATTCCAATTCGCCCGTCTCCCCAGCAGCCTCTGGAGTGAAAGCACCAAGCATGGCAAAACAAACAAACAAACAAACAAAACTGTCAGGAGAGAGGGGAGATGCCCCAGGCTTTGCCTCAGAGTCCTTCAGCTCTTGTGGCTTCTCCAGTTAGCAGACAAATCAAAGAATTGGAAGGAGGGGAGAGCAAGGACTGGGGGCCAGAGTTCCATTTCGATGAATGTTCATCTCACCAGGAGATTGAAAAGAAAACCCCTCCTTCTCAAAAATAAGCCTTCCCCTCATTCTCCCTTTCCAAATGAGAAAAGAAATGTGAAAGAAAAGACTTTTAAGGTCAGATTGAGACTCAAACAGGATTCCATGATCAGGATATTTGTTTTCCTAATGTTTTATTCATCCAGTTGATGTTTCTCAGCCTGTATCTTAATGTTTATCAACTCTTCTGCATCTCAGCTGGTTCTTGCTGCTCTTTCCAATCGGGATAGGCCTTTCGGGCATGGGAACAGGTGACTTGTTTGTTGCTAATAGCCATCTCAATTTTCTACTTAAAATAAAATGATGTTGTAAGAATAAGATTCTCTCTCCAGCTTCTCCGTATCCATTCGATATTCAATTCAAAGATGTGTTGCTAAGGAAGTAAGCAGAATGCTTGAGATGTGGTGTGGTCTGAGCAGGACCTACCCAACCTCCTTGACTCTGGACATCAGGCCTCTATTGATGCAACCTTGAATGCAGTGCCTCCGATGTGGTCTGACATGTTGGGGAGGGGAACAGGGTAAGAGGTGAGGGTGCTCCTCATCTTCTCTGTGCCAAGTGGTAGACTTCCATAAATGTAGCCCTGGCCAATGTGGCATCCAGTGAACTCATGCTACCAAAATTCCTGCCCCTTTTTCTGATGAATTGTTATCTATCATCATCTCCCCATAAGACTTTGTTCTCTATTAAACCTTGTCTTTGTAAATTTAGCCCCCTCGTGCAAGTCTGCTAAGATCATTTTTATCCCAGTTTTTATTAATTAGCCTTTCACCAGTGTCTTCATCTAAGTCACTGGTATCAACCTCAGATAAACTGGGATCCCTTCAGGTGGCACATTGACTTAGGAAACCACAAGTTAACATTATCGGTGTTGCATTGTATGTTTGTTTTCTTAAACAGTTCCCAGTGCCATTTATTTTTATCTGGTCTGCAGGCCATGATGCCGCAAGTTTGACACTTAGAATCAGTCATTGATAAAAGTGATGAATTGAACAGAGAAGGATTCCAGGCTAACACTGATCCCCTGGTCACCAGGCCTTAGGGAGCTTTCTGTTCTAACAGGGAAAATGGCCCGTCCATCAGTTAATGGATATGAGACACAGCCAGAGAAGGCAATAGCATCTGTTGGGTCCAGGAGAAGTCTCCTAGAAGAGGCGCCTGGGTAGTGGCTGCTGGGAGGCAGAGCGTGCCAGGGCAGGGGCCCAGTCAGTGCCAGGCCGTGGAGGCTGCAGATGGAATGTTGGCTGTGAGGATGGCGAGTGGGCCAGCATGCCCACACTGTCAGGTCATGTGTTAAAGGACTAGAATACCCTTGGGGTGCTGATGAGGTCATGGAGGCTCAGAGACTTTCTTATCACTCCCCAGGGAAGGGGCAGCGCTGGATGAGGAGGTTTTTGGTGCCAAAGAGAGGAGGTATTTTGAATGATTAGGTTTAGTGGGTGGGGTGGTGACTGGGCAGCTGTGTGTAGGATAGATTGGAAAGGAGAAAGGGGAGAAGGGGAAGGGGGCAAGCATGCCTTAATGCCTAATGTGTAGCAGGCAGTGCACCAAACACCTAACAGATACCCCATCTTCTCCTCACAACAAGCTTGGGAACTAGGGGCAATGATCATCTCCCTTTTACAGATGGAGAAACTGAGACGAAGAGAAGTTGGGTGACTTTCAGAGGCTGGTTCCCAGAGGTACCTCTCCAGAGATGAGAGACTTGGGGCACGGGGTCCAAATGGAGTGATTTTTACAGTAGTTCAAGCAAGAGTTAATGAGACTACACTGGTTTGGGGGTTATGTGAGTAGAGAGAAGGAGATGTATAGGAGAGTTGTTTGAAGGTAGAAATGACCAGAAGTATTGTAGAGGGGGCAGCTAGGTGGCACGGTGGATAAAACACTGATCCTGGATTCAGGAGGACCTGAGTTCCAATCAGGTCTCAGACACTTGACACTCACTAGCTGTGTGACCCTGGGCAAGTCATTCAACCCTCATTGCCCTGCCAAACCAAAAAAAAGTGTGGGGGGGCAGCTAGGTGGCACAGTGGATAGAACACTGGCCCTGGAATCAGGAGGACCCGAATTCAAATCCAGTTCCAGACACTTGACACTTACTAGTTGTGTCACTTAACCCCGATTTTGCCTCGCCAAAAAAAGAAGTAGTAGTAGTAGTAGTAGTAGTAGTAGTAGTGTGGCACAGCTAGGACATGCCATAGTGCACAGAGCACTGGTTCCTGGCATCAAGAAGACTCCTTTTCCTGAGTTCAAATCTGGCGTCAGACACTTACTAACAGTGTGACCCTGGGCAAGTCACTTCACCCTGTTTGTCTCAGTTTCCTCATCTGTCAAATGAGCCGGAGAAGGAAATGGCAAACGATTCCAGTATCTTTGCCAAGAAAACCCTACATGGGGCCACAAAGCGTTGGGCACGACTGAAAAACAACTGAACAGAGGTTCACAACACCTTCGCCTAGGCTTGTGGTTGTTCTCGTAAACCTTTGTCCAAAAGGAGCCGTTAGCCACAGCCCCCCACAGTTGCATTTCTACTGTGACCGTTTAGTTCGTGCCTCTGTCTCTGATCAGGACTGTCCTCCTCCATCACAGGCAGGTGACACCATGTTCCGCTATAAAAGCTCTCCAGAAAAGATTGTACCTCCTGTGAAATCTCTTCACACTGCCCTGACCCCCAAACTCCTCATGTGAGTCACCACTTGGGTGCGTGCCTTGTTATTTCTCAGCGGCTTCTCCTGTAGTCTAGACCTTGCCATTTCACTCTGGGGCCTGCCAGTGACCTTCCCTCCTCCCACACTATTCACCTCTTGTAGCTCTTGAGAGTCACTTCTAAAGGGCTCTTCTTGCATGTGATTTTGATTAAGCTAGCCTTTCCTGTTCCAGTCCCAGGAAAGTGGGCTTTTTCCATCAAGGTCCATAACCACTGGGCTCATTTCCATTCCCCACCACCTGTTACCCTAAGCTACTCTCCATGGCTTCAGACTTTGTGCTCATGATCTCTTCTGCTGGTGTGGTTGAATTCCATTTGGAGAGGGAGGCCGAGACAAAACCAAGAGCCGCAAAGGCACCCCCAAGGCCATCAACTTTCAGTCCCTCATTTTACAGATGTGGATGCTTGAGTCCCAGAGAGGTTAAGTCACACAGCTAATTAGCAAGGTCAGTGTTTAAACTGAATCCCAATTTAGTGGCAACTCAGTAAGAAAAAAGGCTGTTCTCCAATCAAAGCCTGTCATTCCTTGCCTGCTACCACCTGGGCATTCTGTTGGAAGGAAGGCCTTGGCTGGTTTGCTTGGGAATCTGGCTGCCTCATCCTCCCCCAATCCTGACTTTACCTAACTTTGTCTGAAAACTGCCTCTTCATAGCCTTTGACCATTTATCAATTGGGGTATGACTTGTATTTTTATAAATTTGACTCATTTCTCCAAATATTTAGAAATGAGGCCTCTTATCAGAGAAACTTGCTATAAAATTTCTTCTCAACTTTCAGCAATTCTTATAATTTTGCTTGCATTTGTTTTGTTTGTGTAAAATCTTTTAAATTTAATATAATAAAAATTATCCATTTTATATTTCACAGTGCTCTCTATTACTTGTTTGGTCCTAAATTCTTCCCTTCTCCATAGATCTGACAGGTAAACTATTCTCTGCTTCCCTACTTTGCTTATGGTATCACCCTTATGTCTAAATCATGTACCCATTTGGACCTTTTCTTGGTATATGGTATGAAATGTTGGTCTATACCTAGTTTTTGCCATACTGTTTTCCAGTTTTCCTAGTAGTTAAAAAAAAATAATGTGTATTTGTCCCCAAAGCTTGGATCTTTGGGTTTATCAAACACTAGATTATTGTGGTCATTACCTACTTTGTCTTCTGTAACTAGTCTATTCCACTCATCCACCACTGTTTCTTAGCCAGTATCAGATTGTTTTGATGATTACTACTTCATAATGCAGTTTGAGATCTGGTATGATGTGGCCACCTTCCTTCATATTTTTTCCCCATTAATTCCCTTGATATTCTTAACCTTTTTTTCCCCAGATGAATTTTGTTATTTTTTCTAGCTCTACAAAATACTTTTTTTAGTTGTTTAATTGCTATGGCATTGAATAAATAGCTTCATTTAGGTAGAAACGTCATTTTTATTATATTGTCTTGTATTAATAGTATTTAACATTTTTCAGTTGTTTAGATCTGCCTTTATTTGTGTGAAAAGTGTTTTGTAGTTGTGTTAATAGAGTTTCTGGATTTTTCTTGGCAGACAGACTCCTAAGTATGTTACGTTGTCTATGGTTATTTTAAATGGAATTTCTCCTTCTATCTCTTGCTGCTGGACTTCATTGGCAATATATGGAAATGCTGATGATTTATATGGGTTTATTTTATTGATGAGGGGATTTCTAAGGTCTTGCTTAGTTCTTCTAATATTCTGTCATGCTGTCCTTTCCAGTTCTAAGAGTCAGATTCTAGTATCTTTTTGTGGCTTTGATGTTCTCTCCACTCCTGGAAATAGAAGCTACGTTTGCTCTCCTTGGCCCTGGGCCTGCAGTGTCTTCCCTCTCCTTCCTTGGCTCTTAAATTGCTGTGCATTATTTTAATGCCGCCTCTTTCCTGAAGCCTTTCCCGATCACTCCAGGCAGTTTTGATGTTTCCTTTTCTGTGTATGTGCCATCATGTTGACTTATTTTGAGCTCACAGAACCCAATGATAACACTTTTACTTTTCTATTAGTTTGGTTCATCCTTCTGACTTGTTGAGATCTTTTTGAATCCTCCACAAACTGACTCTTAAATACTTCATCCTAATTCTTCTCCTAGTTTCCTGCCATCTCTAAATTTGATAAGCAGATCAGATCATTAAGAAAAAATATAAATAGCACAGGGACTAAAAACAGATGCCTGGAGCATTCATTCCTCTGGGCACTGTCCTCAAAGCTGACATCAGCCCATTAGTGACTGATGACTCCTGGTATAGGCGTGGAGCCAGTTCCCCAAGCCATGACCTGAACTATTGTCTACCTCACATTGTGTCCACCAGGATATCAGGAGAGATAGTATCCTGTGCTTGCCCTAAACCTGCAGCATTCTCCTGATCTGCCAGTCTCGTCACCCTTTTGACCTAGGCCTAAAGCCTGGAGGATATTCTGGTAGGAACTGTTCTTGATGAAACTCACCCTTTCCTTTTCTAAATGGTCACAAACCATCCTTTGAAGATGAGCTTTATCTCCTTGCTGAGGATAAAGTCAAGTTGAAAAGTGCACCCTTTGCAGATGCCACTCTCTTACCTTTTTAGAAAATCAGGAATCTGAATTGCTGCAGGAGTGTGCAGGTCCCAGGACCAGCCTCTGCATTCCTTCACCTTCCTTGTTCTCTTGCTGCTAGGGAGAAATAGGGTGAGAAGGATAGTGAGGAAAAATAGGAAGGAGAAAAATACAGAACAAGTAATTGTAGGTTAGAATGTGAATGGGATGGATTTACCCATAAAACAGAAGTGGACAGCAGAATAAAAATGCGAATCCAACAATATGTTGCTTTCAGGAAACATTATAAAAAGGGTAGGTAAAGCCAACATGATATTTTAATTAATTAATTAATTTATTGCACTGAATCGAATTTATTTATTTATTTTTTAATTAGTAAAGTATTTTATTTTTTCCCATTACATGTAAAGATAGTTCTCAACTTTTGTTTATACAAGCTTTTCAATTTCAGATTTTTCTCCCTCCCTCCCCTCCCTCGTCCCTCCCCTAGACAGCAGGTAATCTGAGATAGGTTATACCAATATGATATTTTAAATAAAAATTTTACCTAACCTGTGGACTCAAAGTTATCCCAATTAAATTATTATTTTTTAAAAGTAATAAACATTTTAATTTAGTTTTGGGTTCCAATTTTTATGCCTCCCTCCCCTCACCCTCCCTGAGGTGTAAGCAATCAGATTTGGGTTATACATATGTGGAAATTTATTTTGATTTGAGGACCCTACCTTTGGGCTGAGATTGGAAAGCCTTAGGCCCTCAGGGTCTCTTCTGTGTGGGAGGGGCTGGTGCCCCCTCCCCCACCCCCCAGCTTCAGCTGAGCCAAAAAGTCCCGTGGGCTGTATAAGACCCCAGGCCAGACAGCTGGGGGGGGGGAAGCCCCCAGCTCCCTCTGACCTGAGCAGAGTTATCTGAAAGATCCCAGATAGCCTGTACTGAGGCATGGGATGCATGAGCATGCCCCCAGCCCCAGCCGCAGCCTTGGCTGGCAGATTAGCTTGGTCTGTGGGGGCGCAAGAAGCCCCGAGATTTGAGTGGAGAGAAGAAAAGGTGTATATATATAGACCTGGGAGTTAGACTCGGGGGTGGGGTGGGGTGGGGCTGAGGAGATTAGAAGGGGTTCGGTTTGGACAAGGAGACAGGGGGCTGAGAAGAGGTCAAGAGGGCTGCTGACGAGATTAGAAAGGGATCTGTCAGGGGGGACGAGATGAACGGTAACGCAGGCCTAGGAGCAAGGAGGAAAGGCCGGCGGACAAGATTAGAGGGGCGACAAAGGTGGCAGAGAACAGAGCAGGCAGACTGACCAGGAGGCAGCGGAGAGTGCAGAAGCGGTAACCAAAGTGTAGTGTGCCCTGAGGCAGGAGGCGGTTAAGGCCCTTATTGTATTCAAGAAGTTGTAATTCGCAGCAGGTGGGAAAGAGACCTCAGGAAAGCAGTCAGGTTGTACATTTTATTTCCCTGTATTCTTAATTTTCAACAGTATCTCATAAATAAACTTTGCTTTGATTATTTAGTTAAGAGGCTTCTTAATCTTTAGTTTATCAATTTGGGAGTAGAGCAGTGTGGTGGAACTTTATAAACGGCCCATGTTAAATTAATAGCAGTCAGATAGCCAGTGAGTCAAAAGTCCCCAGACTAGTCACCCACAGATTAGGCCCCCCAAATTAGCCCTAGTCTTCAAAAATATTTTCACATTTGAATGGCAACCCAGGTTAGTTATAGTTATTAATAATTAATTTTTATACACATACATGATTATGTAAAACATTATCATATTAGCTATTTTGTAGAAGAAAACTTGAGTAAAAGAAAAAAAATGAAATAAAGTGAAAAATAGCATGCATCAGTCTGTATTCAGTCATCCTGATATATATCTTGCCACTAGACCCTGATGGCTCTGGAGGAGAGAGTAAGGTTGATGACCTTGCACAGCCCTCCCTCTCTTAAATTCAATTCAGTGCAAGTCATGACATCACCCCAGTGTCATGGTCTTCTTCAAGAATGAAGGACAAACAACAACATGACTGCAAAACATTAGGGAGGGAGAGAATTTAGAACTCAGCTTTTAAAAAAAGAATGTTTAAAATTGTTTTTATATGTAATTGGGGGAAATATTTTTTAAAAAGCAAAGTAAAACAAGAATAACAACAATAATGTATATCATCTGTTAGGGTTCTCTCTCTGAATCCAGTAAGTCAGCTCTCTCCATAAGGTCTGGGGTAGACAAAGGAGACAGCTCTATAGGGTACCACATAAAGAAAGGTCACTGGGAAGGACTTCATGCTTCTTTTTAAAGGGGAATCATGTTCATTGATATGGTCCTGCCCTCAGGGTTGCATGTCCTTGACAGCCTCCCCTCCTCCTCAGACTCCTCCTCCTGTTTCACATCCTCTATAGAAGATCTACCAAGTGCCCTCAAGACCTTCTACTCATAGGCCTTTCGCTATCCAGTGGGGAGAAGTGTGGAATGTGTCTTCCTTCACTTTGGCCCATCACATTTTCTGATCCTGATGATGCCTGTTATACCATTTCTTGTGCTCATGTCTATGAAAGGACACTTTCCATATATAATCTCCACTTCTCTTTGGGGGACTCAGATTCTGATTCTTCAGAGATTGTGGTTTTCCTTGATTCACAGTCATGAAAGGTAATTTTAATAAATGCATGTTTTAATACTCAACAACCCTACTTTCCATCACCTCTGGGTGTCTAATTTTGTGATAAGTAAAGACCTACATCTTCAGTGAATGGAGGGATGGAGACAGCTGTGCCCAGGGTGGATAAAGGCCTTGTTTGGTCTCTGCTTACCCCACAAGGTTCTGGGCGCTGCCGAGAATGGAGTTGACTAGGAAGGACCTCATTAGGGAATGAATGAATGAATGAATGAATGAATGAATGAATGAATGAATGAATGTTGCACTGCAGGATCACACTGGGATTGGGGAACATCTCTCTAGCACTTCTTGAACAGCCACTTTTGTTTTTGTAATCTCTCCTAGGAAAGACTGTGTCTTCACGATCGACCCTTCCACAGCTCGGGATCTGGATGATGCACTCTCCTGCAAGCCCCTTCCTGATGGTAGGACAGATCTTTGCTGATGTTGTGTTGTGCTCTTTTGGGGTGGTGGCTCACCAGCGTTCACTGTTACCCTGTGGACTCATACTGGTGTCTAGGTAGTGTCATGAATACCGCCAAGAGGGTGAAATTTCATTCAGGCCTCTTACTTGCCCCGTTTGGGTAATCTTTGCTCTGGGCTTATGGAGCTCCTTGTAGAAATGGGAATTATTTTTCTGATGACTTCAGCAGGTAGCAGCAAGGATTCAGGTCTCATGTGCCAGGCTTGAAGAAATGTTGTCAGTGTCCTCATATTCTCCAGGGTCTCTTGTTCTTCCTTCCTTCCTTCCTTCCTTCATTTTATTTTTTCCAGTTACATGTAAGGGTAGTTTTCAACATGAGTTCCAAAATTTTCTCCCTCCCTCCCTCCCTTTCCTCTCTTCTCCACAAGACCACAACCAGGTTATAAATGTACAATCCACAAGTGCTCTTTTTATCAGTTCTTTCTATGGGGGTGCATAGTAAGCTTCATCATTAGTCTCTTGGGATTGTCTTAGATCATTGCATTGCTGAGAGTAGTTAAGTCATTCACAATTGCTCATTGAACAATACTGCTGTCACTATGTACAATGTCCTCCCAGCTCCGCTCACTTCACTATACATCAGTTCATGAGTCTTTCCAGGTTTTTCTGGGATTATCCTGTTTGTCATTTCCTATAGCACAAGACCATTCCACCACAATCATATACCACAGCTTCTTTCATCATTCCTCAATTGATGGACATTCCCTTGATTCTCAAGTCTTAGCCTCCACAAGAGTTGCTATAGATTTTTTTTTGTAAAATTTTACCCCATTTTCTCTTTTTCATGATTACTGATGTTAACTGTTTCCCTTCCATCCTATTCCCTTCCTTATGATATTTATTCTATTAACCATCTTCTTTCATCCTATCACTCTTCAAAAGGGATTTGCTTCTGTCTGTCTCCTCCCCCAATCTGTCCTTCCTTCTTTGCCCCTCTCTCTTTATCCCCTTCCCTATTTTCCTGCAGGGTTAGAGAGATTACTCCACCCAATTGATCTTGTATGTTATTCCCTCCTTGAGCCAATTCTGATGAGATTGAGGTCTTTGAGCCAATTCTGATGAGTGTTAGGCTCACTTACTGTCCAGATTAAATAGATTACTCTACCCAGTTGGATGTGTTTTTTAATCCCTCCTCCAGTGCATTCCCCTCACCCCTCAATTTAACCCTAAAGATGTCATCATGGGGTAGCTAGGTGACACAGTGGACAAAGAATCCCACCTGGACTCAGGGGATCCCAGCCAAAACCCAGCCTCAGACACAAGACAGTCACCGTCTGCACGACCCCAGGTATGTCCCCCAACTCCAATTTTTCATGGTTCTCTAGGGTCTTGTATCTGAAAGTCAAATTTGCCATTCAGTTTAGGTCTTTTCATCATGAATACCTGAAAGTCCTCTTTTTCATTAAAATCCCATTTTTTTTCCTCTGAAAGATTATGATAAGTTTTGCTGGGTAGGTGATTCTTTTTTTTTTTTTTTTTTTTTTTTAAACCAAAGTTAATTTATTTTTCATGGGTAGGTGATTCTTGATTGTAATCCCAACTCCTTTGCCCTCTGGAATATCCTATTCCATGCTCTCCAGTCCTTTAATGTAGAAGGTGCCAGATCTTGTGCTATCCTGACTGGCACTGGTATTTCTTTTTGACAGCTTGCAATATTTTCTCCTTGACCTGAGAGCTCTGGAATTTGGCTATAATATTCCTAGGAGTTTTCTTTTTGGGATCTCTTTCTGGAGGTGATCAGTGGATTCTTTCAATTTCTATTTTAGCTTCTTCTTCTAGAATTTCAGGGCAATTTTCCCTGAGAATATCTTGGAAGATGATGTCTAAGCTCTTTCCTTGATCATGGTTTTCAGGTAGACCAATAATTTTCAAATGATCTCTCTTGGACCTATTTTCCAGGTCAGCAGTTTTTCCCAGAAGATATTTCACATCGCCCTCTATTTTTTTATTCATTTGGATTTACTTTATTGTGTCTTGATTTCTCATAAAGTCACTAGCTTCCATTTGTTCAATCCTAATACTTAGGCAATTATTTTCATCAGAGAGCTTTTGTACCTTCTTTTCCATTTGGCCAATTTGACTTTTCAAGCTGTTGAATTTTTTTCTCATGTCTTTACTGCATCACCCTCATTTCTCTTTCCATTTTTTCCTCTACCTCTCTAACTTTATCTTCACAGTCCTTTTTGAGGGTCTTTTTGGCCTGAGACCCATTTGTATTTTTCTTGGAAGCTTTAGATATAGGGGCCCTGATGCTGACATCTTCCTCTGAGGGTGCCCCTCGGTCTTCCTTGTTACTGAAGAAACTTTCTATGGTCCTCACCTTTCTCTGTCGGCTCATCTTGCCTTTCTTTTACTTGACTTTTAGCTCCTTAAAGTGGGGCACTGTTTCCAGGCTGCAGTTTCCCAAGCTTAAGACGTCCCAGGTGGTCTGATTTAAGGAGGAGCAGGTTCTTCCCTCGCCCGGCCTGTTTCCTGGTCCTAGATGACCCCAGACCAACTTGCTAATCAACCAGCTTTGTGTGTTGTGGTTGTTAGCTCTGATGAGCCTGTGTCCCACCCCCACCTGGGCCACTGCTACTCGAGCCTACCTCCTGGTTCTCAGCAGGGGTGTGAAATCCAAGTTCTGCCTGAGCACCAGCATAGACCCCTGTAATCTCCCCCCTGCCCAGGGCTCAAACCACTCACCAGACTGTGAGCTTAGTTCCAGATGACACTGGTGCTTCAGCTGATTCAGAGGCTCTGGGGGTCTCCTTCTCTGGTGAGGCCTTCCTGGGACTGCATCTGTGTCAGGGTGACTGTGGGTTTGGGCCCGACTCCTGTCTCAACACAGCAGCTCCCTCCTTCTGACCTTCCAAGCTGTTCTTGGTTAGAAGATGGTTTCAGTGCATTCTTCTGTGGGTTTTGCTCCTGAAGGCATTGTGCTATGGCATTATTCGGATGTTTTTTGGAGTGATTGTGTCATGAGTTCGACAGCTCACTGCCTTTTCTCTGCCATCTTGGCCCCTCCCCCAAGGCTTATCCAGGGTCTCTTGTTCTATCAGATGCCCAGATCAGCTTTTTGTCTTGATGTAGTTCACGAGGGTTGGTTCCTTCAGGACCTGAAGGATCAGTGGGCCCCTCAGTAGCCTCCACTCTTGCGGCCTGCAGCCCCTTTTTAGTCTGGGGGTGTCTATCTCCAGAGTGAGCTGTATTTATCACTCCAGGCCTGTCCTCACTGGGGCGATGACCCTGCTGGCATAGCCTCTGGAGGCTCCCGTGGCCGCTGTGCATCAGAGGACTTGAATCTTAGGCTAACAGTCACCCAGCTATGTAGCACATTCAGGGCCACAAAACACTTTTCTCACAACAGCTGTGGGAAAACAGGAACCCAAGGGATCCAACACTCATTGCAGAGAGGGAAACTGTAGGTCAGGTCGGTGCCCCAGCCAGTAAAGGACTATGCTGGGACTCTAGGCCCATCCTTTCCATGCTTTCTCAAAGTCAAGTGGGCACAAAGCAAGGCTCACCTAGACTTCCTGTGACTCACTGCCATTGCAGCCAAAGTCCATCGGCCTGTTGCTCTGATGATTTTTCTGGGTATAGATTGAGCAGCAGAACAAAAGGGGAACGTTCTGAGGGCACTTTTGCCAGGACTTGATATAAGCTTAGACTTTCATGGGGCTGGCTTCTCGATGTCTCACAGCTTTCAGCTGGACTGTTAGAGAACATTCTTATGGGCGTACTTACGTGGCTCAGAAGTGAATAGATGGGTGAGTTTTCTGAGCGTGCTTTTGGGCACACCTGGTCGTTAGTGGTAGTGAGAATAACCGTGTCCTGTGGGCCTAAAAGTGAACAGGGACAAATGTGACTCAACTGCCATGTCCTAGTCGATGCTTTCTTTGGATCAATATTTCTCAGGTGTCTGATTCAACTCCTGTCACTTACATCTGAATTTATAGATTCATTCATGTGCCAGGCACTGGGCTGTGCTAGGAATACAAAAAGTGAAAGGACAACCTTTGTCCTCAAGGATCTTATAATCTCATGGCAGCTCTGGTGGGGATGGGAGGGGATAAGGACCGGGGGTCAGGGAGCAACATGCAAACATATGTCTACAAAGCAAGCTCTAGATAGGATTAATAGGAAATAATTAACAGAATAAAGCCTTCTAGCAAAAGATGGGATTTTAGTTAGGATTTAAAGGAAGCCAGTGAGGCACATAGTTGGAGGGGAGGAAGGAGAGTCCTCCAGGCATGTGGAACATGCAGGCCGGTGTTATTGGATGGAAGAATAGATGATGGGGAGTAAGATGTAAGAAGGCTGTGTGTTGTTTGAAATATATTAGGGGTGCCTTCCCTGTTTTCTAAGCTATTGGGGGAACTTAGCTGGGGTTTCTTTTTTTTTTTAATTAATAAAGTATTTTATTTTTTTCCGTTACATGTAAAGATAGTTCTCAACTTTTGTTTATACAAGCTTTACAATTTCAGATTTTTCTCCCTCCCCCCTCTCCTAGACAGCAGGTAATCTGATATAGGTTATATATATATATACATACACACACACACATAATAACATTAATCCTATTTCTGCATTATTCATGTTATACAAGAAAGAATCAGAGCAATGATGAAAAACCTCAAAATAGAAAAAAACAGCAGTACCAAACCCAAAAGAAATAGTATCGTTCATTCAGCATCTATACTCCGCAGTTCTTTTTTTTTTTCTTGGATTTGGAGATCCTCTTCTAGAGAGAGAACACATTGCTCAGAATTAGAATTCCTACATACCTAGTTAGAGAGAAAGGGCGGGGGGGGGGGGGGGGGGGGGGGGGGGTCTGTGACTGCCTCCTCCTTCATCCCAGCCAAGAGGGCTCATGAGAGAGTGGAAGAGGGGGCTCTTACACACTGCCCAACGTTAATTGGCTAGCATCATTAAAATCTATTGGTTTACTGGACTTGAGGTCCTATTAAGATGGTTCCTATTAAAATGAGCAGTATTTGCTGAGGTCAGAGTCCAGAGGACAGACCCTCTAAGGGGAAAGACTTTCACACAGCTAGTAAGTATTAAGTGTCTGAGGCAAGATTTGAACTTGGGTCCTCCTGACTCCAGGGCAGGTGCTCCATCCACTGCACCACCTAGCTGCCCCAGGGAGTGACATATTTGGAACTGTGATTTAGGAAAATCCCTTTGGTGGCTGAAGGGAGGATGGATTGGAGAGAGATATGGACCAGACAGACCCTCTAGCAGCTAAGAACAGTCTAGGTGTGGGCTGATAAAGGTCTTTACCAAGTTGGGGATAGTGTCAGAGGAGACAAGGGGGTGAATTCAAGATATGTCAAAGAGGTGAAATCTACAGGGTTGACTCCATGGTAGATGTGAGAGGTGAGGAATTCAGGATGACTCCAAGGTTGGGAGCCTGAGTGATTGGGAAGATGGTGGGGCATTCTGTGACACAGGGAAGGTAGGAGGAGAGGAGATTTTAGGAGGAAAAGATAATAATGAGTGCTGTTCTGGATATTTTTTTTGGTGAGGCAATGGGGGTTAAGTGACTTGTCCAGGGTCACACAGCTAGTAAGTATTAAGTGTCTGAGGTCAGATTTGAACTTGGGTCCTCCTGACTCCAGGGCAGGTGCTCCATCCACTACACCACCTAGCTGCCCCTGTTCTGGATATTTTTGAGTTTAATATGTCTGCTGATCATCTAGTTCCAAATGTTGGAAAGGTAGTTGGAGATACTAAATTAGAGGTCAACAGAGAGGTTGGGGCAGGATCGATAGATTTGAAAATCCTCAACAGAGAGTCATTAAATCCATGGGAGCCTATGAGACCAGCAAGTGAAGTAGCACAGAGGGAGGAATACTTATGGTGAGAGGTTGTGATCTGATCTGGAGGAGGATCCAACGAGGAAGACAGAGAGAATGAGAAGAGAGAGAGAGAGAGGGAGGAGTATCCCAAAAACCTAGAGAAAGAAGAGAGTAATCAAGGAGGAGAGAGTGACCAACAATGTCCAAGGCTGCAGAGAGGTCAAGAAGAATGAGAAAAAGGCACTGGATTTTTTTTTTGGGGGGGGGGGGGTTATCCTTTCATTTATTTATTGTCATTTAAAAATATTTTTCCAATTACTTGTAAAAACAATTAACATTTTTTTTAAAAATTGAGTTCCAAATTCTCCCCCTTTTTCCCTCCTTTCCTCCTTTCACCCGTCCCTGAGACAGAAAGCAGTTTGATATAGATTATAAATGTGTAATCATGCAAAACATTATTTCCATATTAGTCATTTTGTGGAAGAAAACACAGGCCAAAAAAACCCCACCAACAAACCAAAAACTTGAGGAAAAAAAAGAAAGTGAAAAATAGTATGTTTTGGTTTGCATTCGGGTACCATCATTTCTCTCTCTGGAGGTGGATTGCATGTTTCATCATGATTCCTTTGGAACCATTGTCTTGAATCATTATCTAAATCAAAGTAGCTAAGTCTTTCACAGGTGATCATTATTATAGTATTGTTTTTACTGTGTACAGTGTTCTCCTGGTTTTCCTTACTTAACTTTGTATCAGTTCATTTAAGTCTTTTCACCTTTTTCTGAAAGCATCCTATTCTATCACAATCACATACCACAACTTGTTCATCCATTCCCCAATCAGTGGGCATCTCCTCAATTTCCAATTCTTTGCCACCAATAAAAGAGGTGCTATAAATATTTTGTACATATAGGTCCTTTGCCCTTTTGTGGGATCTCTTTGGGGATACAGACTGATTAGTGGTATTTCTGGGTCAAAGGGTATGCATAGTTTGCCCTTTGGACATAGTTCCAAATTGCTCTCCAGAATGGTTGGATCAGTTCACAACTCCACCAACAATTTTCCCACATCCCCTCCAACATTTATAATTTTTCTTTTCTGTTCATATTAGCCAATCTGATAGGTATGAGGTAGTACCTCCGAGTTGTTTTAATTTTTTAATTTGCATTTCTCTAATCAATAGTGATTTAGAGCATTTTCTCATGACTATAAATAGCTTTGATTTCTTTGTCTGAAAACTGCCTCAATATCCTTTGGCCATTTATTAATTGGGGATGACTTATTTTCTTATGAATTTGATTTGGTTCTCTATATATTTGAGAAATGAGGCCTTTCTCAGAGACACTTGCTGTAATTTTCTCCCCAGCTTTTTTTTTTTTCCCTCTAATCTGGGCTGCATTGGTTTTGTTTATGCAAACCCTTTTAAATGTAATATAATCAAAATCATCCATTTTATATCTCGTAATGCTTTCTATCTCTTGTTTGGTCCTAAATTCTTCCCTTCACCCTAAATCTGACAGATAAATTCCCATGCTTCCCTAATATTCTTATGGTATCATCTTTTATGTCTAAATCATCTGCCCATTTCCACCTTTTCTTGGTATATGGTGTGAAATTTTGGTCTGTACCTAGTTTTTGCCTTACTGTTTTCCAGTTTTTCCAGAACTTTTTGTGATATAGTGAGCTCTTGTCCCAAAAGTGTGCATCTTTGCATTACACACCAGACTACTATGGTCATTATCTACTCTGTATTATATACCTAATCTATTCTACTGAATACCACTCTATTTTTGAGTCAGTACCAGATTGTTTTGATGATTACTGCTTTATAATATAGTTTGAGATCTGATACTTCTTGGCCACCTTCCTTTCCATTTTTTTTTCATTAATTCCCTTGGTATTCTTTTTTAAAAATAGTATTTTGTGTTTTTTTCCAATTACATGTAAAAAAAGTTATCAATATTCATTTTGGTAAGATTTTGAGTTCCAAATTTTTCTCCTTGTTTCCCTTCCCGTTCTCCTCCTGAAGCCAGCAAGCAATCTGATATAGATTATACATTATGATCATGTTAAACATATTTCCGTATTAGTCATGTTGTGAGAGAAGAATCAGAACAAAAGAAAAAAACACAAGAAGAAAAAAAACAACAAAAGTGAAGATAGTATGTTTTAATCTGCATTCAGACACCATAGTTCTTTCTCTGGATGTGGAGAGCATTTTCCATCATGAGTCCTTTGGAATTGTCTTGGATCATTGTATTGCTGAGAAGAGCTAAGTCTATCACAGTTGATCATCATACAGTGTTGTTACTGTGTACAGTGTTCTCTTGGTTCTGCTCATTTCACTCAGCATCAGTTCATGCAAATCTTTCCAGGTCTTTCTGAAATCTGCCTGCTCATCATTTCTTACAGCACAATAGTATTCCATCACATTCATGTACCACAACTCGTTCAGCCATTCCCCAATTGATGGGCGTTCCTTCAATTTCCAGTTAAAACCCTCAAACCATTTTTTTAAAGAAACAAATTTATCTAGCTGGATTTTCACCATATTGTATTTGTGAAGTTTGGTGGAGGGGGTTAATCCCCTAAGGTAGGATGTCATGTGCATGCCTGTTAAATTTATTTTATTAGATTCTGACCAGTGTTCTAACCTGTCAAAATCTTTGGATCCTTGTTCTGTCATCCATTGCGTGGCTTTGGGTAATTCGCAAATTGGGCTCTGAACTCTCTGGGCTTTTTGGTACAGTCATGTGCTTAGCTCAGGGCACTTACTCAGTATTCCCTAAAAACATCTGAAGCCAGGAGAGAGAAGACAACACGATGGCTGCAGAAGTAGAATCCTCTGAGTATTTGAGCTTCTGGGGGTTTGGGGGAGAGACTGGGGCTGGCTGCTTGTCAGTGATTACCTCTGTGAGCCCGTCTTTAAGGAGAGAGAAGACAGAGGACCAAGATGCAGAACTGTGAGAATGGTTGTTTTGGGAGAGGATATCAGACGATCATTCGGCACTTATTAATTGTCTCCTGTGAGGGTCCTTAGGAATGTGACTCTAGAACTTAGAAAAGAGCTTCCTTCCCCCACACCCCAGGGGCTATCCCAGCCTCCACAGTTTTTTAATGATTTATTGGCAATAAAAATGCTATTGTGACCAGTCATCATCCACTTAGAACTACCCTTCTTGGTGGGCCTATTAATGCACAAGATTGTTTGATGAGCCTGAAATCAGAAGAAGAAAATGATAGAAGTGGAGCCAAGATGGCGGAGGAAAGACATTAAACCCACAGGGCTCCTGATACAATCACCCCCAAAATAGCAATAAAAGAACCCTTGGGGCAGAAAAACACACAAAAATATGGGCTGAGAGTTTTCTCCCCCTATAGATAGATTTCAGGGGGCCATGCTGGGCCATGATCAACACACCAGACACCCGCCTAAGGAATTTGCCCCAGTGCCTCTGAATCAGCTGCAGCACTGGTGTCTTCTGGAACTGAGCGCAGGGTCAGACTGAACGGCTGGCCCGGGCGGGCGGGGGGGGGGGGGGCGATAAATGCAGGGGTACCAGTGGATTGGGGGGAAGAATTCGATTGTCCCACCCCAGTGGGGAACCAGGAAGAAATCCTGAGTGGCGGGAGGCCCAGGTGGGGGAGGGGAGGAGAGGAGCAGTCTCATCAAAGCTAAAAACCACACCACAGATAGCTTTGCTGGTTTGTTGTTTAGTAAGTAGGCCTGAGGTTATCTCCGGACTAGAGAACAGGCCAGGCAAGATTATAACCTGCCCCCCCCCCCCAACCAAAACACCTGGGACCCTCTGAAGCTGGGAACAGGAGTGGAGCCAAGAAGCACCCCCCCCACCCCAATGGAGAGTTTAAAATCATAAAAGCAAGGCCAGGCAGGCTGAGAAGAAGCCCAGGCATCCCCTAGGCCATGCTGTAGCTCGAACAGTGTGTCCTGGAAGCAGTGCCACACTTTAAGAAGGAGTTAAAAGCCAAGAAATAGTAAGCCAGGATGAGTAGGCAGAGAAAGCAGAAGACCATCGAAAACTTCTTTGGGGGTAAGGTAGACCACAATACAACCTCAGAAGAAGAAGATAATAACAGGGTCAAAGGTCCAACATCCAAAGCTTCCAAGAAAAATATGAACTGGTCTCAAGCCATGGAAGCTCTCAAAAGGGACTTTGAAGGGAAAGAAGGAGAAACAGAAAGATGATGTAGAGAAAGGGGGGAAAGAATGGAGAGAGAAATGAGAGCGATGCAGGAGAATCACGAGAAAAAAGTCAACAGTTTGAAAAGCCGAATGGAAAAGGAGATTAAAAAACTGTTTGATGAAAATAACTGCCTAAGAATTAGAATTGAACAAATGGAAGCTAGTGACCTTATGAGAAACCAAGACACAGTAAAGCAAATCCAATTGAATGAAAAAATAGAGGGCAATGTGAAATATTTCCTTGGAAAAACAGCTGACCTAGGAAATAAATCTAGGAGAGATAATTTGAAAATCATTGGACTACCTGAAAACCATGACCAAAAAAAAAGCTTAGACACCATCCTCCAAGAGATTGTGAGAGAAAATTGCCCTGATATTCTAGAAGCAGAAGCTAAAATAGAAATTGAAAGAATCCACCGATCACCTCCTGAAAGAGATCCCAAAAGGAAAACCTCCAGGAATATTATAGCCAAATTCCAGAATTCCCGGGTCAAGGAGAAATTATTGCAAGCAGCTAGAAAAAAGGAATTCAAATACTGTGGAGCTCCAATAAGGTTAAAGCAAGATCTAGCAGCTTCTACATTAAAGGACCAAAGGGCATGGAATATGATATTCCAGAAGGCAAAGGAACTGGGACTACAGCCAAAAATCATGTACCCAGCAAAACTTAGCATAATCTTTCAGAGGAAAAAATGGGATTTCAATGAGAAAGAGGTCTTTCAGGCATTTGTGATGAAAAGACCTGAACCGAATAGAAAATTTGACTTTCAAATACAAGACCCTGGAGAAGCATAAAAAGGTAAACAGGAAAAAGACTTCATGAGGAATATTAAAAGATCAAACTGTTTACATTCCTACACAGGAATACTTCAAACTCATAAGAGCTATCTCAGTAAGGAATTCACAGAAGACACAGGTCTGAACTGAATATGAAGGGATGATATCTGTAAAGCATTTATGTTTTCTTCTTTGTGGGGCAGACGGGGTGGGGTCTTTTATTTCTGTGGCCAGATCTGGGCTTGGGGCCTCCTGGGTCCAGGGCTGGTGCTTTGTCCACTGTGCCACATAACCTACCCATGATGACATCTTTAAAATAGGGTTGAGGTGTAGGAGGAATGTACTGGGGGAGGGAGAAGGGGAGAGATGGTCTGGGGAGGGGCAATTCACATGAAGGAAACAAGAAAAAAGTTTATGGAGGGAGCAGAAGAGGGGAAAGGAGTTGGGG
Source organism: Dromiciops gliroides (assembly GCF_019393635.1). Taxonomy (NCBI): domain Eukaryota; kingdom Metazoa; phylum Chordata; class Mammalia; order Microbiotheria; family Microbiotheriidae; genus Dromiciops; species Dromiciops gliroides. The sequence goes on along the minus strand of NC_057864.1, from coordinate 484,337,088 downwards.
AGTGAGTGAATCTTAATATCATCAGAATTAGCTCAAAGAAGGATTAACATACATACTCAAGTAGGTATAGTAATATATTTTTGTCCTGAGGGAGGGGAGGGAGATAAGGGCGGGGAGAGAAGGGAAGGAGGTGTAGGGACCAATTTTTAATTGGGGAGTATTAGCTAAGCGGCTTGCTGCAATATTGGGGCAAGGAAGGAAGGAGACAGACAGCCTCTCTCAAAACAGAGCAGGATTTATTTAACAAGAACAAACTTAAAAGAACACAAACAGGATCAGTAGGATTAAGGGAAAGGAAATAAAATGGGGAAAGGGAAAGTATACAACCTGAACAACACCACTGCCCAGGAATCAGCTGAGAACACACAGCAGCGTCCTGTTGACTTCCAGCTTCAAGCTAGAATGACGAAAAAAACCTTCCTTCTTCCCAGCAGATCCCAGGCTGACCACCCACAGCCCCCCAGCCAATTGGCTGGCTGCTCTGACAGTCACATGACTGCCCTCACTGGGCTTCCAATCATTATAATTTTGCCAGGCCCATGTAGGCATCAGCAAGTGCCTGTGTCCTGCCTGTCCAGTTCACACCCACATCCAGACTGCTGACTTGGCGTTTGATTCCCTTGCTTCCCACTTTATCTTACTTCCCTGGCAACAAGACTTGAGATGGTAACCAAGTGGATGCTCCTGCCTTGGTCAATGCCCTCCTTGGTCCTTGTGAAATCTGTGTCCACGTGCTCCTGTCAGCACATGATGTGCCCTGTTTATGTGTCCTCCCTGGGTCACAGAAGTACAGCAAGTTGCATTCTGTGCCCTACAGGAAAAATGGGAAATTGAGTAGTAATAGTGACCAATTGAGGAACTATTGCAGACAGTTGGCTTACATGGGTTGAGAGTCATCATTGAATGACATAATACATTATGTTTCCAATACAAATTGAGTACTTCAGAGTCAGGGGAAGAACCTCTGATGTATCTAAAGTAAATTTGGGCAAAAAAGGTTTCATGTCTGGGCAGTTTTGCTCATTTCATGTTCTCTTTATTCTCTAATACCTTCATGCTCTGTGTGCCTTGGGCATGCCTAGAGTGATTTCTCATTCTGATTTTGAAATGATCTCTCCTAAGGAGGTCTCTTTATGTCATGGGGCATTTTTGGACTCCAGGGAAGTTCAGGTGGTCCACTTGTTTGAGCTCATGAAATTGTGTTTTGTCTTGAGAAATTGGCCCATGTATGGCATCTCCACTCTGGGACATGTACAAAGGAACACTTTTATTTGTTCTTGTTGTGTGGTAACTAACTTTTTTTTAAAAAATATTTTATTTTTTAATTGCAAAAATCTTCCTTCTCCATCTCCTACCTTCCACCCCAATTGAGAGCATAAGAAAGCAAAACCTCTATTACAGACGTGTATAATCAAACAAAACAGATGCCCTCATTAGCAATCTCCACAAAAAACATATGACTCATTCTGCCCTCTCTATCGGGAGGTAGGCGGCAGGCTTCATCACGAGGCCTCTTGATCCATGACTGGTCATGACACGGATCAGTGTTCCTAATTCTTTCAAAGGTTTTTGTCTTTGCTGTATTGTTGTCACTGTGTAAATTGTTCTCCTGGTTCTGTTCACTTCACTTTGCATCAGTTCATATAAGTCTTCCCAATCCCCTTCATCATTTCTTACAGCACAATAGTATTCCATCGGCTTCATATACTGTAACTTGTTCAGCCATTCCCCAGTTGATGCCCACCACTGCTCCAATTTCAGTTCTTTGCCACTGAAAAAAAGATCTATAATATTTTTGCACATATTCAGTTTGTTTAGCTTAGGGCTAATCCCTTCTTTAATGCACTCCCTTCCAATTTCCCCTTCTCCCCATTTCCCCTTCTCCCCTTTCCCCTTTCCCTCCTACTTCCCTGTTGAATTAATATATTTCTGTACCCAACTGTATGTGTTTGTTTATGTATTCTTCCCTTTTTATAATGCTTCAGATGAGAGTGAGATCCAAGTGTCAATCATTCTCCATCCCTTCCACCTTGTACGTATGGATGTCCGTCTATACATCCTGATGATATGAGTTAATTTTCTCTCCACTCTAAACCACTTCTGGAAGATCTCCAAAGAGAAGGCACTTGTGACTTCTCTAGGTGGCCTATTCCATCTTGGGAGAGCTCCTGATATTGAGCATAAATTGACTTCTTTGCAACTTAAATCTCTCCTGGATCTCTAGGGTCAAACAGTTAAGTCTAATCGATTCTTTACATGATAGACCTTTGTACAAGAAGCCTTCCCCAACCCCTGTTCATTGCTGGCCCTTTCCTCTAGTGATCATTTCCTGTTTATCCTTCACGTAGTTTGCTTTTCTTACACTTGTTGGCGTGCTGCCTCTCCCATTCAATTGTAAGCTTCTTCAGGGAAGGGGCTGCCTTTGGCCTCTTTGCGTATCCCCAGCACTTAGCACCATGCCTGGCATCTTGGAGGTGCTTGAAAAGTGCTCATGGACTGACTGACAAACTGTCCCAGAGTGTGTCAGAATAGGTTCCCTCACCTGACATCCCTGAGAGCCCTGATCCTTCTGAGCATAAAGAGCTTCTGCCCTTGTCCTGCATCTTCTTCTCTCTCCCCATTTTCCAGCTGCCCTATTCATGGAGTGGCTCGTGCAGCACTTTGCTAGGACTGCCAGCATTTGTTTTTTCTTCTGGGGTATCTATCTTTGCCAGTGCAGTTTGCCTGCCCTCAGAGAAGCTGATGCAACACTGAGCAGCCCGGCCTAGTGCCAAGAACCTCCCCAGGGGCTTTGGGCATGTCTGGTTCCCTCTTTGGACCTTGCTTCCTCCCTCAGAAGGTGAAGGTGCTGAACTGGGTGACCTTCGTCCCTTTCCACTCCTGATCCCGACAATCTTCCCGTGACTTCCACCTCTCACTTGTTCGCTCTTCGCCTCCTGGCAGCTTTTCTTCTACTTTCAGCCTTCTCTTCTGCCTTCTGACTTTTTCACCCTGCAGAGGAGGCAGTTTCCCGTGACAAGGTACCTGGTGGTCTCCAGGCCCCACTTTCTGCCCTTTATGTGACCCAGTGACCTGGGCTTTCCCACGTCCTTGTAAGGTAGCTGGCCTCACACCCCCTTCTGCTAATGAGGATGACCATTGCTCAAGGAATTCGGATGGGAAAAAAAAGAAATTTACTGCCTGGGTTGTCTTCCTCCTCCACACTGTTCATATAAACGTCAAGTTACATTCCAGATCCCCCGAGTGAACGTGACAAAGATTGCTGTGTTGGCTGTTTAAGTGAGTGTTTGCAGATCGATGGGGTCAGGGTTCTTCCCAGGTATGTGCAGCTTGTTGTGAGCTCCCTTTCTCCCCTTCTCTTCACCTCCGGTCACTCGGGTGCCTCTGGCCGCTCTCTCCTCCATCACCCCATCTCACATGATGGTGTGCTCTCTTCCTTACAAAGGCACGTGATCTCATTCCATTGGCTCCTCCAACAGGTTGCCCCCCTCTCATCCTCACTCTGTCACTTACCTTCAATCACTCCTTCCCTATTGCCGACAAGTGTGCCAAGCATGCCCAACGCCCCAAAAGGCCAGAGAGCCGAATAGCCTGTGCTTTCTCTCTCCTCTGACTCTCTCTTTAACCATTTACAGTCTGGCTCTTCTGCCTCATTCCACAAAGTTGCCTTTTCTCAATCCTCAGTCTCCTTGGCCTCTCTGCAACCTTTGACACCGTTGGTCACTTTTTTCCTCTAGGTTTGCAGGCCATCCCCTCGATTTCCTGGGTCTCCTCCCACCTCTTTGGCTGCTCCTTCTCTGTCTCCTTTGCAGGATCCTCCTCCAGATCATCCCCTTTAACCGGGGGTATCCCTCGCGGTTCTCTCCTGGGCTCCTCTCTTCTCCCTCGAGACTATTTCACTTGGAGATCTCCCCAGCTTCTGTGGATCTAATGACATTCTCCATAAGCCTTCCCTGCCCCAGTGTGTCAATGACCCCCGTCCTGCATCTCCAGCTGCCTTTCAGATATCCCGGATGTCCAGGGGCCACCTTAAACTCCACATGTCCCAAGCACAAGTCGTTATCTTTGCCCCGCCCCCTCCCATTACTGTTGTGGGCAACACCCTCCTCCCAGTCTCCCAGACTCACCATCTAGGAGCCATCCTGGCCTCTAGACTCTCATTCCCATATTCAGTCTGTGGCCAGTGCCCACTGATTTCACCGTTGCAGCATCTCTCGAATATGCCCCCATCTCTCCTCTGACACTGCTACCACCCTAGTTCAGGTCCTCCCCTCCAACTTGGACTATCGCAGTAGTCTGTGGGTGGGCCTGCCTGCCCTGTATCTCTCCCCACTCCAGGCCATCCCCCGTTTAGCCACTAAAGGTCATTTTCCTCATGCACACCTCTGATCTACCTCCCCTCCCCCAGCCTCCCAGCAAACTCCAGTGGCCCCCTATGGCCTCCGGGACCAAATACAAAATGCTGTGCCTGGCATTCAGAGCCCTTCATGAGTAGCCCCCTCCGAGATCTCCAGGCTTCTCACACCTTCCTCCCCAACACGTGCTCTTAGACCCAGTGACACTGGCTCCTGCTTGTGCTCCACCAAGGCCCTCCATCTTGGCGTCCTCTCTGGCTGCCTCCCACACCTAGAATTCTCTTCCACCCCGTCTCAGCCTCATGGCTTCCCTGGCTTCCTTTGTTTGTTGTTGTTTGTCCTTGGTTCTCGAAGAGGACCATGACGTCAGGAGCTGATGCCATGATTTACAGTGAAGTGGATTTAAGTGAGGGAGGTCTGGACAAAGTCAACCAACCTCACTCTGTCCTCCAGAGCCATCGGGGTCCAGTGGCAAGATATACATCAGGATGACGAGAGATGGCCCTGGATGTTTGAGGCAGTCGAGGTTAAGTGACTTGTCCAGGGTCACACAGCTCGTAAATGTCAAGTGTCTGAGGCTGGATTTGAACTCAGGTCCTCCTGATTTCAGGGCCAGTGCTCTTTCTACTGCATCACCTAGCTACCCTCCCTGGCTTCCTTTAAGTTCCAACTAAAATCCCATCTTCTACAGAAAGCCCTTCCCAGTCCCTTAAATCTAGAATCTTTTTTCCTCGTGTTAAATATTTTATACTTGTATAAATTTGTTTGTCTCCCCCAATAGATTGCAGGCTCCTTGAGGGCAGGGATTGTTTTTGCTCTCTTTTTTGTATCCCCACTACTTAGCAGTGTCTGGCGCATAGTAGGATCTTACTAAATGTTTATCGATTGATTGGTGAGCTCACACGTGAGAGAGTTTGACAACCCAAGTTGTTACTTGACCCTTTGCTAGATGACAGGTGGCAGTCGCTTTTCATGGGGAGGAAGAGTTCACATGCTCAGTTCTTGAATGACTTGACGTACACTCGGCCTAATGTTACTGTCTGACCATTTTAAGTGTATGAAATAGACTCAAACTAAGACCACGTCATTTCTAAGGAGAGCTGCCATTGCGTGGTGGATCTGTGATGGACTTCTGCAGGCAATTACATAACCAAATACCACACAGAGTTGGACAGCACGAAAGTTTGGGTTGTCCCCCTTACCTAGCAACCTGATCCGTGTTTCCATTAAAGCCAGAGAGAATTTGCTGACTCTAGCTCAAAGTTGGAGTTTATTGTGTAGCCACAAGGTGCTTTGAGCCCAATTGTTTTTCAGCTACAGAATGCGTCTCCAGAATTCCATGTGACCAAACTTGGATTCCAGTGCCTGCAGCCCAAGCTTGGTGCTCTGCCCCCAGGGAGAGCACACTCAGCTGACGGAGCTCTAGGCTTCCAGCAGACACAACCCCCCACCCCCAGCTCTGTGGGACCTTTGGGCTTCTGTAACAGCCTCGATGAGAGCAAACGGCCCTGGTCAGGGAGCGAGTGGGGACAAGCCTGCGATCCCAGCCGAGCAAGGCACTTCATTCATTCCACAAGCTTTATCAAGCATGCTAGGGCACTGAGGAGCTCAAATGAAAGAGAACCAGTTGTCCTTGCTCTTGGGGAGCTGATGTCAGTGTGGTGGAGAAGAGAGCTCTACACAGTAAGCTTGGCTCGGTGCAAACAAGAGGAGATGCCAGGGTTTGCTTCCTGCGTACGATGCTATGTGGCCCCGACCACATCCCTTCCCTTCGGAGCCTGCCTCAGCTGACGGTTATGAGGATCAAATGAGATAGTAGACGTGTGGCCCACTGCAAATGTTTTTGTGCTGTACACATCTCCGTTATTGTTCAGTGCCATTCAGCAGAAATTTGGGAAATGATGTGAGTGTGCTTGTGTGTGCCTTGGAAGAGAAACAGAATCAGAGAGGTGGTGTCACTTTGCTTGTGTCACACAGCTTCGCTACCCAACATGTCTTAATCGTCCATGTGTTATCCCTTACCCATACAGACCTCACCCGGGTCCTTTGTGCTTCCTGTTCCCTGACTGACTCACTGTGATTCTTGTTCTAAACCTTCTCTTCTAGCCCCCAAACCACCCCTCTCTCCTCGCTTTCTGGAGGCTATGATCTCACTCTTCCCAGTGTCTCCAGCTAAATCCCCTTGTTCCTTTCTGCCGAGGACATTTCTGCTGCTCCAGCCCTGTGCCCAGGTCATGCCTTTTGAACCTCCCTCCCCACAGTGGTTTTCCTTCTCTCCCACCTTCTGCCTTTTGAAAATGTCCCTCCCTTTCATTCCTCCTGTTGTGAGCACTCTGCCCCATAGCACACACATAGGAAATGGCTCTGTAGCTTCCTTGAGGGCCGGGGCTGTTTGGCTTTTGTCTTTGTATTTCCAGTGTCTCCATAGGGCCGGTGTCAATCGTGCAGAATTCTAGTTATGGGAGGAGCCCGATTTCCCAATGGAAAATGGTACAGCAGAGAGCTGGCCCGCTGGTCACATGGCGCCCTCTGATAACGGGAACATTTCATCCATCTTTGTTCCCCCCGCCCGGAGATGTGAGGTTCTGGGATCCTGCTGGACTTAGAGTTCAGAGAAAATAGACGTTAGCATGGAATGGGGGGACAGTCTGGCACGGCTTCAATTCAGCAAGCGTTTATGAAGTGCAAGGCACTGGGGATTAACTTACCAAAAAATCCTCTGAGGGACTGTATTCTGTTAAACCTGGGCTGAATTTCAGGCCTGGGCAATGGCATCCATCCATAGACGTGAACACAGTCCTGAATGTGCCATTGGAAGGGGGAGGGCTTCTACTGAAGCAGCTCACGGTGCTGGGGAGCGTCAGAGTACCCTGAAGACTAGGCAGAATGCACAGGATTATGGTAGAGTCGTGCTCCTTTTGCTCTTGTTCCCCTCCTACATACTAAGCCCCCTGGGAAGGGGAGGGAACAGTGCCTGCTTTGTGCCACGCCCTGTGCTCAATGCATGACCAATAGGGTCTCGTTTGACCAAGGAGATGGAGGCCCAGGCCTGAATCTTTACTTTTAGATCTCCTGCATATCTCTGAGACCACAAGTGCTTTATTAAATGCTTATTTTATTGTATTGTTATTTTATGAAACCCCTTCATTTTTTAAATTAATTAATTTTTTTCAATGATGGAAGATAGCCTTCTCTCCCCCTCCCCTATTAAGAAAGAAAGAAGGACAAAACCCTTGTTTCAGACGTGTATATAATCAAGCAAAACAAATTCCCCCAATGGTAAGGTCAAAAAAAGTCTCCATTTATACCTTGATTTCAACACCTTCGTCAAAAGATGGTTCGTATGTTTCATCATGTTGTTTTTTGTTCAGTTGTTTCAGTCATGTCTGACTCTTGGTGATCCCATTTGGGGTTTTCTTGGTCAAGATACTAGAGTGCTTTGCCATTTCCTTCTCCAGCTCATTTTACAGATGAGGAACTGAGGCAAACAGGGTGAAGTGACTTGCCCAAGATCACACAGCCAGCAAATATCTGAGGTTGGGTTTGAACTCGGGAAGAGGAGTCTTACTGATTCCAAGCCTGGGGCTCCAGGCACCATATCATCTTGAGTCCTCTGAAATCATGCTTAGCCATTGCATTCATTGATCAATGTTCTAAAATCTTTTCAAAGGAATGTCTTTTACAATAATGTTTTTGTTTGAATTGTTCCCTTGGTTCTGCTCACTTCACTCTGCATTAGTTCATACAACTTTCCCCAGCTTTCTCTTAAACTGTCTCTTCCATCATTGCTGATAGCACAGTAGTATTCCATCTCATTCATGTGCCTTAACCTATTCAGCCGCTCCCCAATTGATCCTCCCATGCCCAGAGTACAGTTCTTTGGCGCTGAAAAACGAATGAACACCCATCTTTGTCTCTGTCTCTGTCTCTCTCCTCCACATACACACATTATATATATTATAGATAGGTTTTCTTTTCCTCCTCCTCTTATATCTTTGGGTAACCCCTTCTCCCAATTTTTTTTGTTTGTTTGTTTTGTGAGGCAATTGGGGTTAAGTGACTTGCCCAGGGTCACACAGCCAGTAAGTGTTAAGTGTCTGAGGTCGGATTTGAACTCAGGTATTCCTGACTCCAAGGCCGGTGCTCTATCTACTGCGCCACCTAGCTGCCCCTCTCCAAATTTTTTGTTTTTTGTTTTTTGGTTTTTTTGCAGGCAATGGGGGTTAAGTGACTTGCCCAGGGTCACACAGCTAGTAAGTGTTAAGCATCTGAGGTCACATTTGAACTCAGGTCCTCCTGAATTCAGGGCCGGTGCTTCAACCACTGCGCCATCTAGCTGCCCCTCTCCAAATTTTTAAAAAAGGAAAATCCACATTTTAAAAGTTATATTTTAACATAATTTTTTATTATGTTTTGCTTTTATATCACCAGCATCTGAATAACTAATGATAATATATTTATTAAGCTTTTACTGTGGGAATACCCACCCGAGACCTGCCTTTCATAACAAAGAACAATAAAGAAAAAGAAAAAGCAGTTCAACAAAACTAGCCAACATATCCAAAAATGATGACCTTATCTTCAGTATTCCACACCCATAGCCCCTCACTTGTGCTGCCTTTTATCTCTTCTTTGGCACCACATTTGGTCATCATAACTTTCCAGCATTGAGCTTCAATTGCTTTCAAATCCCCTCAGTTTATAGAAAATTAGTTCTGCTGCAGAATTGAATGAAGAAAGTAATGAATTCATTTTTGAAAAGTCAGGGCAGAAGAGTTTGGACTTAATTGAGAAGGCAATCGAGGGGTTCTTGGTGGATTTTCTGAGCAGGGCAATGGCAATGGGAGGGATGGGAGGCTGATTTCAGGAAGGTAGCTCTGGCAAGAATGAGGGACAGGAGACTAGGAGGAAAGGGATTAGAGAGGACTCTCTGAGACCTGTGGGCATCAAGACTTTGTGGGGGTAAGAAAAGCCTTCATTTGTCATTTATAATAAAACAAAAGATGATAAAATCAGTTTTAATAAAATGTTTTTATGGAAAGCAGGCTTATTATTATTTTCTTAACATTTAAATTTACATTATAAAATCAAAATATAAAAAGTAATCCATTAATGCTATTTTGTGTTTAGAATATAAAGACTTGTAAAGTTAAAAGTGAAAACCAATCTCAGAAACTGAAGAAATATATAAAATCAAAGAAAAGGGGAATTTTAAAACCTGAAATAAATATTTTTGAAGAATTGATGTGCTTTCCTCTTATTACTTGAGAAAAATAGTCTCCCCTTATTTATACAACCTGGCAGGTCCCTGTGCATTGGGAAGTGGGGCAGGGCAGAGCCTGGGTGGCACCCCAGCTCCAAATGCCATCTTAAGACACAGCACTGCCAAGTTGTGCCATGTTCTGCCCGTGAGAAGTTGTTGGTCACACCTTGTCTGGCCTCTTGGGTTCAGCTCTGGCTGCTGAGACGCTCTGAAGAGGATCTTAGTGGGGCGGGGGGGGGGGGGGATTAGGGCTCTCTAAGGACCTGCCCCATGAAGAAAAGTCGGAAGATCTGGGAACATTGAACCTGCAAGGAGGGGGGAGAGCGTTAGCACTATCTGTCTTCCAGTGTTGGAAGAGCTGTGATGCAGACAGAGAGAGAAGATCAAAGGAAAACATTGTGGTGCAACCTCAGAAAACCTTTGTTTCAGCTAGAACGGCCGATGTGGAGCCAGCAGGGTCCCTGGGAAAGGGATGCGCTCCTCCCCCTCCCTGGCTGGAAGAAGGAGGGAGAGATGGGCCCTGGGGACATGTCCAGAGGAAGAATGGAAGGTGAGACCAGAGGGTTTTTAGACCTCCTCCCACTAGACTAGGCTGTGGCAATCATGCTGTGATGATGACGATGATGTCAAGAGAACGTGAGGAAGGCCTGCAGTGCATGCTGGGGCTGGAGGAGAGGAGCAGGAGCCATGCGAGATGGGCTGGTCTGGGAACACCCAAGTCAGTGAGATCATGAAACGTTTGGGAAACGATGTTGGTGCCTGGCCACCTTCCCTGGCAGGGTGTTACCCACAGTGCTGCTGGTTTGCAGCCAGGGTGGGCTCTGTGCTAGTGGCCTTGACCCTGGCAGTGCCCCTCCCTCCTCTCTGGGCTTTGGACAAACTGCCCATCCACAACCAGCGAGCGCACCCCCCTCCCCCCTCCCCTTGTCCCTCACATGCCAGCTGACCTTACAGAAGACCAAGGGAGTTTTCTGCTGTGGAAACAACATTTTTGCAAACACCAAGTTGCAGAGAGCTCTTGCTTGGCTGGTGGTAGAGATCTCCCTCACACACGCTAACTCTTCAGCGTCACTACCGCCAGGAGCTGCCAGTTCACATTATGTAAATATATGGAATAAAATATTTACTTAGGGCTTCCATAAAAAGTGCCAAAGTGGGGGGAGCGCTGACCACTGGGGAAGGGCCTCAGTGAAATGGAAGGCTCTCCCATTTGTTTAGATTGGCCCTCTGCGTGTTTTCCCTACTGTAATGAGATCTTTGTCGGTTTGTCAATTTTGACTGAGGACAGAAAGTTCATGTGTAGTAAGTGAAGTGCACAGTGACTGTTCGGCTAGGGTGGATATGATGTCATGACCCCCTTCCCTCTCCTTTAGTCAATATTGATCTCTTAGGTCAATAAATTAAAATAGTGACTTCAGAGGAAGCCATTCTTTTTTATCTTCTCAGTGCCGGCTTTAGTTACTTTGTAATATCAAAGTGGAGGCTGAACTTCCTGAGACTGCCTTTGTTGGTTGCTAGGCCTGGTGACAGCACGAGGTGGCTGTGCCTGCTGCCGTTGATGCCCAGATCAGTGGAGGCAGGCCTTCTTCACCACTGGACGAGCTGCCCCCGCTCCAGAAAGGAGTGGCCCCAGGCAGGAATTCTGCTGGGACAGCATACTGCCTTCGTCTTCTGGGCTCTTTGTAGCCTCAGCAAGACGTGAGGGAAATGAATGTGGTTTCAGGCTTAGACTTTGGGGTAAAGAGGATGAAATCCATATTGGAATCCTTGGCCTATCAGGCTCTTGGGTCATTCACTTAGAAGGTAGCATATTTTGTTCCTCTTGTTTATGGAATTGGTGTAATAATGGCCACTGTGGGGAGAGGCTGAGGAGAGCAAGCAGATATCACAACAGAATCCATCATGGTGTAGCTAGATGGAGAGCAGGATCCTCTGCCGTGTACGTGGCGGTGACCCTGAATATTGAAGGCTGCACATGGTAAAGTAGAAGATGTGGCAGGCCTTGGAGGGCACTGTGGGCTGCTCCTGGACTCTGTCACTCGAGACCCAGCTCGGCCTAGCCACAGGATGGCAGGTGAGAAAGATTCCTCATAGGCTGGCTGGAGGACGGATGGATTTTCCAGCAGCAGCAGATGCCTTGCTCCCATCTCAGGCCCCACTTAGCATGTGCTGAATCTTCCTTCCTTCCTTCCTTCCTTCCTTCCTTCCTTCCTTCCTTCCTTCCTTCCTTCCTTCCTTCCTTCCTTCCTTCCTTCCTTCCTTCCTTCCTTCCTTCCTTCCTTCCTTCCTTCCTTCCTTCCTTCCTTCCTTCCTTCCTTCCTTCCTTCCTCCCTCCCTCCCTCCCTCCCTCCCTCCCTCCCTCCCTCCCTCCCTCCCTCCCTCCCTCCCTTCCCTCCCTTCCCTTCCCTCCCTTCCCTTCCCTCCCTTCCCTTCCCTCCCTTCCCTTCCTTCCCTTCCTTCCCTTTCTTTCTTCAGTGGAGACTGACTCTACCAGACATGAAGAAGCATGTGAAGACTGACTACCACATTCTTCTCAGACCGCTGAGAGCCCTTTAATAACCTGCTCTTTGGATGTATCCAAGTAGTATTTATTGAAGGCCCCCACTGACACATGACTACCAGGGTTACAGACAGACATCTGGACAGGCTCTCATTTAGTAAGCTGCTCTTGGGGAAGATAGCCAGGATGGGATGAGTACCCCAGGAAAAGGACAGAGAAAGGACCACAAGAGTTCAGAGGACAGGCAGCTTGTCCCAGGATGGCAGCCGGGAATGAAGGCCTCATGACAAACAGCGTCAGAGCCGTGGCCTCGAACTGCCAACCCTAGTAGTAGTTCCGTGCTAATGGCCCCTAAGAATACCTCTGGAGTGAGGCGATCAGAGGGTGCTTGAGGTCGATGAGTCTGGAGGTTGGAGAGTGGAGAGGCAGACGGAACCAGCTGGGAGGCCGTCATCGTAGTCTGGGGGGAGAAGCCACAGGAACCTGATGGGAAAAGGAGCCTTCCACCATGGAAATGGCCAGTGGGGTGCATGCAAGAGACTCGGCAAAGCCAGGACTTCTGCATCCTGGCGACTCCGTGGGTAACTACTAGCAGTCCGAGAGTTTGTGCATTACTAGATGGGAGCCACACACCCTCGTCTGAGTGGTAGAAACAGGTCTGGTCGTGTTAAGTGTGACAAAGAAATCCTTTGGAAATGAAAAAGGGTTTTGCGAAAATGTTTGATCTTCCTCTGAGAAATGGGCCCATGATCCTCTGCTGTGGCTTGTCACCAAGCCCGGTCCCTCAGCCCTTTTCCTTCCAAGGAGGGGCCCTGCCTGCAGGGACCCTCAAATGCCTGGGCCTTCAGAGGAGCTCAATGGGAAGGCTCTGTGCCTGCCCTTCTAATCCTCTTGTGCCTTTGCAGGGAACTTTGAGGTGGGAGTTCACATCGCAGACGTCAGTTACTTTGTTCCAGAAGGATCAGCCCTGGACGGAGTGGCCAGCGAGAGAGCCACGAGTGTCTACCTGGTGCAGAAGGTGAGAGTCAGCCTCTGTCTGCTTGGTAAGGGGCTTTCTTGTTGCTTTCCTCGTCCTCTTCGCCTTTCCCTTGATGCTGCATTTGGGAGCAGCTTCTTTGTTGTTCAGTTTTTCAGTCGTGGCCCCAGGTGGGCTTTTCTGGGCAGGGATCCTGGAGTGGTTGGCCATTTCCTTCTCCGACTCATTTGACAGATGAGGAAACTGAGACAAATGGGGACTTGCCCAGGGTCACACAGCTTGTCTGAGGCCAGATTTGAATTCAGGGAGATGAGTCTTCCCTTCTCCATGGCCCTACCTGAGAGCAGTGGTCCTGTCTGACTTGGCCGAGCTGTCTGGGAGGCCTTAGGAGAATGCCCTGGAGCACACTCGACCTTTGACTTTGCATTGCCTGCTTCTGGCTGGCTGCATCATCAGTGGCCGTTTGTCCCAAAGGAAGCCTCATTGGAGCTGCTGCAGGAAAAGCAGGTGCGCTTTCCCAGGCATTTGTAACCCCGTGTGAGGGCAAGTCGGCCCTAGAGATTCCGAGATTGGGAGCCGGAGGCATATCAGGAGTGCGACTGGTTATCTGACCGACTTGAAGCTGAGGCCTGGAGCTGGGCTTCACATGCCGGTCCTCCAGCCCCACGTGGCTTGCTTTCCATCATTGTGGCCATCCTCATCTGCGTGGCTCCAGAAACACATGGGCAGGAAGGTGCTGCAGATCGTGCACGGCCTTCCCTGCCTCCTGTCTCCAAGAGAAGCCTCTCTTTCAGAAAGTACACGGCAAAGGAAAGGGCTGGTAGCCGGTGGCAGGGTTTTCTTTGGCTGTATGGATTGTAAAAATTGGAATTGGAGGCCGGTCCCAGATCTCCTGCTGACTCCCTGGGTCACCTTGCACAAGTTATGGGCCAGTAGTGACACAGGCTGAACTCTGTCACGCCTCACCCTGGGAATCCTGCTGGCTTCCTTCTCTGGCTTCTTCTGTAAGATGAGGGGGTTGGACTAGTTACATGCCCACGAAGGGCCCTTCCGGTTCTGACATTCAGTAATGCCTGGGGGGGGGGGTGTAATTGTCCACCTCTCTAGGCCCAGACAACTTGAACCAAGCGCTGGTGTCATCCTAGTCCTTTGCAGAAATCAGTGTTTCTGGGACTGTCCTCATAGTCAGAAACTCTGGGGCTAGTCTGCGTTGTCTGATTACTTTTTTTCTGAGCTTCAGCCTCAAATACTAAAAAATCATTTCAGACACTATTGTGATAGGTCTGTCGTCCATTGGAGCGGTTCTTGCTCTTCCTCCTGGCTTCTTTCATCTTATAGCAAGATGGGGCAAATCCTGGAGAAGAGGGGCTTGGGAGCCTGGGGCAGACAGCTAGCACAGAAGGCCTCTCCCTCAGGAACCTCAGCCTGGTCCCCCAGGGTCTGGCACCCAACCCTGGGCAGCAGGAACGTGGGTGTTTGTGTTACTTCGGACCTCGGCTCTGACCTTTCGTTTCTTGGAGGACTTATCCAAGAGCTTTTCTGCTGGTTTTTACCTGTGCCTGTAAAGATCAGCTGTGGTAGCTGGCCTGGCGGCTTTCCCACTTCAGGAAAAGTTTGTGTGCTTTTTCATGTGGCATTTGCTCGGAGCCTCTCCACACCCAGAGGCTCGTGTGTCCAGTGACCCTGCCAGCGTCTGTGAGAGAGAGGGTCTCCTGCAGTATCCCCGTTAGGGTTTCTCTCACACCATCTGTGGCCCTGCTTCAGTCTCCCTCAGGCAGGAGAACTGAGCCTCTGACCTCCTGGGGATGGAGGTAATGACAGTGACAATGTAAACTCCATGCCTCAGCATGAGGGAAATTACCCCACCGATCAGGACATTTTTATAGGGAATATCATCTTGGATCTGAAGTCCTTCTTGCTGACATTTAAATGAAGTCCCTTTGAGAAGATTTTGCTCCTGGTGAGAAATGTGTATTTCTTCTGGTTAAAAGGATTGACTGGGTGGGGGCAGAGGAGGAGAATTAAAACAAGATGGCCTTGAAAATCTCCTAGAAACCGGCCTTCCTTTGGAGAGGGTGTGGGGGAAGAGGGAGCTTTAGAAAGCCAGGTGGGATTTTCTGCCTTCCACCCCAGCTCAGAACTCTGTGACCCTTCCTAAGAAGGCAATTCAACGTTCCTATGGAATTTCTCTGGACCATCTTCTCTGAGCTGGAAGGGAGGTACCCTGTGATTGCAAATGTTTTTCTAAGTCAATTTTAAAAATGAGTGTATTAAGTTTAAAAAGCAAGAGCAAACCTAAACAGTTGAAACCTAACCGTAAACTTTCTGTCTTTTGGCTTGGGCAGTGGTGTTGTTTTAGGTGTGAAATAGCTCAAGGGAAAGGTCGGCCATAAATCTCTACAGTATTTTATTGGTGTTGCTTTATAATGGAGATCAAAGATCGAGCCTGGAAGGAGCCTGAATGTAGCGTCCAAAGGATTTTAAGATGGTCACTTCTGTCAGCAGCAAGTTGTCAGCAATGTTGGTATTTTGTTAATGTCAAGCTGGGTAACGGAGTTGATCAAAATTTGAATTCGTGGAAGTGTTGATATGAAAAAGAAAACTCTTAAAACAGAAATGTTGGCTAGAAAATGAATTGACCATTTCCTCTAAGTGTCATTCAATACGTGAGTGGTAAACTACTTCATTCTACCCTATTGTTCACCCTCTGGAGTCCTCCACCCTAGAGAAAGACAGGGAAACCCCAGTCAAGCTCTCAGGCTAAAAGTCTGCACAGATAAGGTAGAGGGACCAGCCAAGGCCTAGCACCAAGAGTCTTTGGTTATTTTAAAATCTGGGGGCAGCCTGAAGATGCTACGGATGCTTTTTGTTCCTATTTACTTGATTGATTCTTATCCCACATAGCTCTTCCCATTGGTCACAGGGCTCCATTGGCTAGCCTGCGGCTGAACTTGGCCGGTCCATTGGCTGTGGCTTTAGCACATGTTTCTGGGTTTGGGGTTTTTTTTTGAGGGGGGGAGAGTAAGAGGATAATCAAAGGTTTTATAGTCATATTGGTAGCCTGAGTGGCTGCCCTGAGAAATCTTTTATTTACCCAAAGGATTAACTTTATTCCAATCTCCCCCAATAGCCTTAATCCCCAAAGTTTAGAAAGTTAGTGCCCTGCCTTCCCTTTCTTGGAAGCAGCTGGCATACACCTGAATTGGTCTCATTTCTTTCCTTGCCCTATAAAGAACAGTAAAGAGGAAATTACCCATAGACTTCCTTCACTGCCTAAAAGCTGAATGCACTGCTGTCTTCCCTCTCCCCTGAACAGGCTGTGTCAGGAAGCCTCCTTTTAGAAGATAAGGTGCCTGAAATACTCTGTGCTTCCAGGGAAGGGCCTTTCCAAGGCTTGTCCTTAGTCACCATTTTGAGCCCCTGCCTCTTGGCTAGGCCAGGGGAGGGAAGAGGGAGCTTGCCCATCCCCCCTGAGAGGAAGGTGGGAGGGAAAAGGTAGCTAGAGGCTCCAGGAGCTGAGGCTGAGGAAGCGGGGCTTGTGTTTGTTTCATCCAGTCTTTTCAGGCTTAGAAAGAATAAGTAAGTTGATGACATTGATCACTTTGGGTCTCCCAGGAACCTAAATACTCCTAAATGGAGGGAAACACTTTCACTCTGTTTTCTGCCTCAAGTGTTCCAGGGTCAGGTTAGTCCAATAAATCTGAAATGAGAAACAAAAACAAAGTTCATCTTTCATCTCATGATTGTTGACGTCACTTTGAAATAAAACGTCGCTTCTAACTCAGCTTAAAGATGCTTTTTACTCATGAGAACAGACATATGTGTTGGGAACTACATCCTTGTTCACACACATGACTCGTTCAGGTGTTTTTCAGCGATGTCTGACTGTGACCCCATTTGGGGTTTTCTTGGCAAAGATAAAAAATTGTTTGCCATTTCCTCTTCCAGCCCATTTAACAGAGGCAAACAAGGTGAAGTGACTTGCCAAGGGTTATGCAGCTAGTAAGTAAGTGTCTGAGGTCAGATTTGAACTCAGAAGTCTTCTTGATTCCAGGCCTGGCACTCTGCACTATGGCGCCACCTAGCTGCCCTCAAACGCATAACACAGTCATTGCCCAGCTGTTTGTGACACTGCTGAAAAATCTCATTAAATATTCAACGTTTAAATATTGTTTGGAGGAAGCTGTGTCCTAGATGGTGTGAACATGGATTTGTAACCAGGCCCACGTGCAAACGTGAATGTGTGTGTGCCAGCTGAGGCTGTTGTTGGAGCTTGGAGCGTAGCCTTCTCTGTGCCCGGAGATGGAGCCTGGAGACTGTTGTCTTTCTAGTTCTTTCACCCAGTGGAGAAGAGAGTGAGCCCTGGGTAAGGAGCGGTGCTGAAGGGAAGATTTGTCCCCCTTCCCACCCGATCCCTCTTCCTGAGGGAGGGTAGAGGAAGAGAGAGAATGGAATAGTTGCTCTAATCCACAGCCATGAAGAAGGCTGGTGAGATGTGGAGTGGACGGCAAGGATTGAGCGCCAGACATCAGATCAGATAAAGCAAGGGCCACACTTCTCTCTCTGGAGCCACACTGGGAAGAGATGGGAAGAGATGAGAACTCTGAGGATTAATGATGAGGGCGAAATGATTTGCTTAGAGCTGAGCAGACGAGTAGGAAGTGGGGGGCGGTCCCTGGTTTCAGGAGATTCTGTCCCAATGCGGGGGGCTCAGAGGGTGCGTAGAGCCCTGGGGCGAGGGGTACCCCCATCCTTTCTTGGAGCAATGACAGAGTTGGTTTGCTTGTGGTTTCAGAAGTGGATGGAGATGGGTGAGGGTGAGACACCCAGATGGGTGAGTAGCCTCAAGCAGGACTGGAGCTGGGCCAGGTGTAGGAGATGATGAGGCTCCATCAGACAGGGCAGCAGGTGACGCCTTCAGGATTGCCATGCTGGTCCAGGCGGCCTGGTGTCCCTGGTGAGGAATTGTAAATTAGACCAAGTCACTTAATGTTTTTAAGTTTTGACTTGAAGTCTTTGGAACAATCTTTTGCAGTGCTGCTTAATCAAGAGTTCTGGAGTGAGAGGCAGCGGGGCTTAATGGCTAGTGTGCTGAACTTCCACTCAGGAAGACCTGGATTCAAATTTACCTCGGATACTGACTAGGTGTTTAACCACAGACAAGCCACTTTCTTCCAGGCTGTTGTTGGCATATATAAACTTTGAGCCCTCTATAGTGGCCGGACTTGGGTTAGGAATAGGCTCAGTGTCCTGGGAAAGACAGACAGGTCGGTATGGTCACAGATATGAGACGGACGGGAGCTGAACAGATGGTTTAATGATGAGTGACCATGCCCAGGCCAGACCCCCATCTAACTAGGGGCCTTCTTTAGTCTCCCAGTACTCTCTGGGCAAACCGAATGTGCCTCCCCCCAGTAATGGCTGCGACACCCAGGTGGTGAGGCCAGGTGGGATGGTGACATGTCAGCAGTGGGGTGTCTTGTGAGGAGCACAGCAGCTCCCTGGGCCTGGTGGGCCGAGGTGAGAAGTCCCCGGGCGGTGCTAGGCCCACATTAGAGCCCTGAGCCTCTGAGCTGCGCTTAGAGACCCCAAGTCCTCTTGGGGCAACTGTCTGAGCAACTTTCTTAACACTCCCAGGCTCTGCCTTTCCAGACTAGGCTACGTGGTCCCTCTCACATCATAACAGAGGTGTAATTTATGGAAGGGAGAACCATTGTCCCTGTGTTTGGGCAGCCTTTGTGTTGGGGAAGTGGCTTATCTAGCTCCTGAGGAATGCTGGGCTCCCGCCTTGTCCCAGAGTGAGCCCCACGGCTGCCTTGGCCACTGCCCAGGCTGTCTTTGGGGGCCTTGAAGAGGACCTCTCACCCGAGTGCACACAGCCACAGGACTGTGACAGGGCTGTGACAGGTCGCAGACAAAACCAAGGGTACCAGAAAGGCTTTCTTAGTTTGGATTCTGGCTCTGGCCTCAGGTTTATTAAATACGCTGTTTTGTTGTGTAATCAGAGACTAGCAGAAGCACTAACTGAATCAGCTGTTTCAGAGGCACAGTGGGGTGATTGTAACTCCTCCTCTAGAAGCCAGTGCCGAAGCTGGGACCCGAGGCCTCTTGTGCCCTGCTATGGAAGGCGGGTGCTGGGGGACTCCGTGGGGCCGGCGTGGGGTTTGAGCCAGCAGGAAGCCTTCAGTGACCAAATGGAGGTCTGGCTGCAGCTTGCTTAGTGCCCTGCACGTAGCCCCCCAGTCCTTGTGCAGAGTTCAGAATGATCGGAAAGGCCCAAAGTAATGGGAGACACGGGGATGCTGCTGTCTTCTTCAGTCGCCTTTGGAAGAGTAGAAAAAAGCCTGGACGCCACCAGGAGAGAGCCAACAGCACCCTGCCTTGGACCTCCACTAGCTGGGGTGCCAGGGCCCTTGTCAAGATCAGATGAGGCCATAGGGACGAGCCAGGGGGACTAGACTGCAGCATTGCCCTAACCCTGGCCCAGCCGGGCCTGGCCAGCCTGATACTTGAGCAGGTGGGACTGGCTGGCTCCCTTCCCCATCCATCGCTCCCTTAATAGAATTGTGTCCTCCTAGAGGAGCGGAAGTGCCTTGAGGGCAGGGACACACAGAAGGTGCTTCATAAATACTCACTGCCTGTACAGGGCAGAAAGAATCCTGAAAATGACCAAGATAAATATGGGAATGCCCCCTCAAAGTTTCTTCAGTACGGATATGCTAGTCTATCCGCCGTGTGTGTGTGTGTGTGTGTGTGTGTGTGTGTGTGTGTGTATCAGGAGTGAACCTCTGAGGCAATTTAGTCCAACAGGTAGTGGGCATCAGGGAAGGATTTGAACCCAGGCCTTTTACTTTAGAACTAGTGGTCTTTCGACTGTGCCACTCTGTGCCCTATGAGAGCAGCCTCATCCTTGGTATTTTTCTCAGCATGAAATGTCCTGCCTGAACTTTGCTTCGTTCACCCTTATATCTCATCCATCCTCCCTAAGGATGAAAATGACTTGTGCTTTTCTGTCTGGACAGGTCATCCCCATGCTCCCCAGACTGCTCTGTGAGGAGTTGTGCAGCCTCAACCCCATGACTGACAAGCTCACATTCTCTGTCATCTGGAAGCTGACCCCAGAAGGCAAGGTAAGGACCCGCTCTCCTTCCCTCCTGATGCTTGAGCAGCTCCTGAAACGACTTCATCCCCATTTTTGTATACCTTACATTGACCTACACTTGTACCTTTGATAACGTTGTGTAGAAACGATATTCCTGATGACCGGACACAGTGCCTTGCACATAGTAGGTGTTTATTCCACGTTGGCCCTTGCCTTGGAATATCTCCTAGTCTGTTGGGGACACAAGACTGACATATGTGACTAATAAGAAATGGCACAAGCATGGCAGTCAGAGGCGGTCACACCACACTGAGGCTTTGCGTGTAGACCCGCTTTCCTTTACCTGGGACACACACACCCCACGAGACTTTCGTGTTTAGGTTGGACATCATGTAAGGAGGACGTTGAAAACCGGAGCGTGCTTTGGAAGACAGACAGTGGGCGTGTAGCCTAGGAAAGAGCTCTGCCGGGAGGGAGGCAGGGAGGTCAGATCTTCTGGTCAGTCTGCCCATGCTGCAAGAGCACAGCAAGGGGAGATTAGGCTGGGCCGCAGCATTTGGGAGGTGAGACTTGGGCAGGCAGAAAGGATTGAGGAACTGGCGGGAGCAAGAGATGGATTTGGAATGTTCGGATCCTAGCGAAGAGACGCGTAGAAGAGGGTTTGTATTGAGGAGTAATTGAGACATTCCTGCATAGGCAGAGTGCAGCCAGGGGCCCAGAGGAGCAGGGAAAGGTGGTGGATCTTGCTGACTAGGGACGTGATGTCTCAAAAAGGATGTTTGACGCCTGCATCTGTGGGCGGGGGTGGATTGGCCACCACCAATAATAATATTGGTAACCTTATTACGCAGTGATGATGGGAATGGTGATGGTGGCGTGGATGGTAATAGAACCCTGTAAGGTGTGCAGAATCTCTTACAAAAATATCTCATTTGTCACCCCCATTTTACAGGTGAGGAGACTGAGGCTAACAAGGCAGGTGACTTGCCCAGGGTCATGCAGCTTGTGTCAGGGGCTTTTTGGCACTCAGTTCTTTCCGACTCCGGGCCCAGCAGTCTGTGCATCATGGCGCCCTCTAGTGGCCTGCACTATACAAGCTCCTTGGTAGTACCTGGAGAAATGGTAGGGAGGGGCAGCATGGAAGGACAGGTGCTTAAAAGTTCAAATGTAAGTTATGAGACCAGTTTTAGGGGAATGATTGGTCAGGAACTGGAAGTTTGTTGTTCAGTCATTTCAGTTGTGTTTCCTCTTTATGGCCCCATTGGGGGTTTTCCTGGCAAAGATACTGGAGTGGTTGGCCATTTCCTTCTCCAGCTCATTTGACAGATGAGAAAACTGAGGCAGACAGGGTGAAGTGACTTGCCCAGGGTCACTCAGCCAGGTATTATATGGGGCTAGATTTGAACTCAGGAAGATGACTCTTCTTGACTCCAGGCCTAGTGTTCTGTGCACTGTGCCAGCTGCCTTGGGACTGGAAGTGGTAAACACCAAATAATATCAAATATTAAAATGGTTAAATTTTAACAGCCAGGAAATGAGTGGTTACTGATATAGGAATCATTCCCCTACTAGGTGTTTCTATAGTATAACCAGCACTTTGTTAGAGAAAAGATCAGAATTAGTACAAAAGTAGAAAAGAATAAAAATGAAAAAAAGCAATAACTGGCCATTAAAACCACTCTGCCTTGCTCTATTTAAGCAAGTTGTTGACACTGAAAAGTGGGAAATGAATGGAGATATGAACCTCAGTCCAAATTAACCCTAAGAAGTTTAATTGATATAAATCAGTTACTGGGAGCCCAGAAGTGGTGTTGGCCAACAAACACTTGATCTCTTCGCCAAGCAGAAGCGATGGAAGCCAAGGGCAACACCGACTTAGGACACAAGCTGTTGTTTGTAAAATCTTATGGAGGAAGGTGGTAGAATGTTTTAAGTAGCATTGCTTCATTAAACAGCAAGGAACAGCAGAGGGGGAAAAAAGCTTGAAGAAATCTTGGCAAGGGACCGGAAAGAAGGGTCATGCTGAGGGCATTTACGGATGAAACTGGAAGGAGAATAACAAACAGGGAAAAAATGGAAAAGATCTGTCATCAGCTTCTCATCCTCAGTGACAGCTGAGTAATATCCCAGACCTAGATGCTTTATACAATTTCGATGGCTTTGGGTCGGGTCTCAAAGTATCTGAAGGAGGGGAGTATACCAGAACATAGAGAAAATCTTGGACTTGATCATTCCCAGAAATATGATAGAAGGTATATTTCTACACCTCCTTTCCTGTCTACATAACATTTTATGGGAATTATGGACATTTACACTGAGGGGTATCCTTGGTGAAGAAAGACAAGGACACAGGCGATTTCTGGATAGCCTATGTACACTATAATTTCTCCAAATTATTATCTACAGTGGGCACTATTTTTATATTTACCCAGTTGACTGAAAGTCAAGGGGAGTACAAGATTCCACCTTATTTATTGTTTGTTGAGTATTAAAAAGCATTTGATGCAGGAGACCAAAGTGTTGCCTTAAAAACTCTTCTCAAATAAAGTGTCTCCCATACACATGTCAAAGGAGGAAAAATTTCCCCAAGATACAGTAAAGATGACTTTGTTGACTCTTTGATGATTAATACCAAATGAAGCACAAAACAGGGAGATACATTTTTCCCATGATTTTTGTGTGTGTGGGGGGGCAATTGGGGTTAAGTGACTTGCCCACGGTCACACAGCTAGTAAGTGTCAAGCATCTGAATCCAGATTTGAACTCAGGTCCTTCTGAATTCAGGGCTGGTGCTCTATCCACTGCACCACCTAGCTGCCCCTGGGAGATACATTTTTGTCAGAGATGGTTCCCACTCTCCTGGAGGACAGCCAGTGCAGAGTCCCAGTTAAAGAGGAATTCCCCATCCCAGAGATGGTTCTTCACACCTCCTCATTTTCCTCTGTGCCTAAAGCGCCACAGAGCCTTCTGAATGGGATCTACATCACTCAAGGGGGAAGAACTTTGTTCTTCACAAGTGGGTGAAGAATGGCTCATGATGACCAAGGCTCAGAATTGAGCAGGACAGATGCTATGCAGTGCTTTGAGAACCTCAGTAATCTCCCCAAGACAGAGACCCCCAAGACCAGTAGAAACTCAAGGCCGTCAGAGAGGCTTGTGGTGAGGGTCAGCGGGCTGTAGCACATTATAAATGAGAAAGTAAGCAGGTAAAACGGGCGAAAGATGTCCTCCAAGAACTATCAGACTGTAAGAAGAGGTGGAGATGGGGGATCACTGCTGCTCAGCACCAAGAGGCTTAGAGCAAGATGCCCCAGGGAGCATTGATGAGAGGGTGTGGCCAGCAGCTGCAAGGGACTGGCAACACGATTGGCCAAGGGAGGGTCTGCTGAAGGATCAGTCCAGCTGATGAAATTTAGAGTTGAAGGAGAAAGTCAAACAAAGGTAATGTGGAATATCGTGGCCATTTTTAAAAAAGGCAGAGCTGTTTATTAACCAACCCTTTGACAGTATGTTCTAGAATTTCCCCAGGAATTGAAGTCAAGTTCACTGGCCTATAGTTAGACGAATCTTTTCTTTTCTCCTTTTTGAAAACTAGACATTTGCCTTTGCCACCCTATGATACCTCTTCTGTTCTCTGTGATCTTTCAGAATCATTGGTTCAGCAATCACACCCACTAGATTTGAACCAAGTGACTTAATTCATCAAAGGGCAGCTAAATGCTCTTACTTTCTCCTTAATTGTCTTGTCCATTTTTTTGGTCTTGTTTGTAATCCCCAAATCATTCTGCTTGAGAAAGAAAATAGAATCAAAATAAGGTTAGAGAAGCTTTCTTTTCTCTGTTTTCAGTGACCATTATCTCATCTAACCTTAGCAGGGGTTTTTTTCCTTCCCTGAGCTTTCTCTTCTTCCCAATAGAGCTTTAAAAAAAAAAAAAGGGAACCTCAGAAATCTTTTCAGTGTCCTTTGCTTTCTTCATCAGCCTCAGATTATTCTGACCTGTCCTTACAGAACCATGCCAGGTTTTTATATTCACCCTCTTGTTACCTTCCCTTGCTTCTGTACATATGCTTAAAAGTCTAAGATATTCGGACAGTTCTCTCTATATTCACTCCCAACTTTTTAGGTAATTTTGATTGTTCTTAGTGAAATTGCTGTCCCTTTGTATCTTCAGAATGTCATTCTTTTTCTTCTTTTTTTTTGCGGGGCAATGGGGGTTAAGTGAATGTCATTCTTAAGATTTCTCATTTTTAGGGGCAGCTAGGTGGCGCAGCGGATAAAGCACTGGCCTTGGATTCAGGAGGACCCGAGTTCAAATCCAGCCTCAGACACTTGACACTAGCTGTGTGACCCTGGGCAAGTCACTTAACCCTCATTGCCCTGTACACACACAAAAAAAGAGGCAAAACCAAAAATTTTTTTAAAAAAGGATTTCTCATTTTTCCTTCCCTGACTTCTCTTGTGGATTTTACATCCCCAGGACCCTACCCTTGAAATCTGTTCATAAGCACTGTGGCCCCAGGAGGCTGCCCAGTTTTCCTCCCTTTCTCTGTTACTGACTATGACATCTTTTCCTCAAAGTTCCTGTCATCTCTCGCGTAGTTTCTTCCTGTTGGTGAGAATCAAATACAGAATATAAACTTCCCCTCAATTGTTTACTCACTTGTCAAAAGATCACATTGTCACGAAGTCCAGAATTCATTAGCTGCTGCTCTGCTCTTGGCTGAGAGAACTCAGACTTCTGGACGAGGAAAGTGCCCCGTCACGGTGCTGCCGTGCCTCCAAGCCAAGCTTGGGGTTTGTTTCCCAGACTTCATATTTATTTCTTCTTTCTGTGTAGGCAGTGTGCACTATATGGAGGGAATGACAAAATGGCTTCTGTTGCTCCCTCGATTGAACTTCTTCTAGATCAGGGCTTCTTCAACATTTTTCACTTGTGACCCTTTTTTGTACAAGAAATTTTTATGTGACTGGGTATAGAGGTCTATAAAACAGGCAGACATAACCTTTTAATGTTGCCAAATTTTTTGCAACCTCTACATTCAGTTAGTTACTTGACCCCATATGGGGTAATGACCCACAGTTTGAAAAGCTTTGTTCTGGGGGCAGCTAGGTGGCACAGTGGATAGAGCACCAGCCCTGGATTCAGGAGGACCTGAGTTCAAATCCGGCCTCAGACACTTGACACTTACTAGCTGTGTGACCCTGGGCAAGTCACTTAACCCTCATTGCCCTGCAAAACCAAAAACAACAACAACAACAAAAAAGCTTTTTTCTGGATCATTTCCCATCATGCTTCCCTGCGTGGGTGCTACTTCACCTCCCATTTTCCTTTTTTTTAAAAAAAATTATTTTAATTATTTTTCTAATTACATGTAAAGATATTTTTTTGAGTTCCAGATTTTTCTCCCACCCTCCTGAGGACAGCAAGCAATCTGATATAGGTTATACATTATAATCATGTTAAACATATTTCCATATTAGTCATGTTGTAAGAGAAGAATCAGAATGGAAGGAAAAGTTGCAAGAAAGAATAAACAAGAACGATAGCAAAAAAGTAATAACAGAAGTGAAAACAGTATGCTTCAATCTGCATTCAGACTCCATAGTTCTTTTTCTGAACATGGAGAGCATTTTCCACCATAAGTCTTTTGGCATTATCTTGGATCATTGTATTGCTGAGAAGAGTTAAGTCTTTCACAGTTGATCACACAATGTTGTTGATACTGTGTACAGTGTTCTCTTGGTTCTGCTCATTTCACTCAGCATCAATACATGTAAGTCTTTCCAGGTTTTTCTGCAGTCCATCTACTTGTCCTTTCTTACAGTACAATAGTATTCCATTACATTCACATACCACAACTTGTTTAGCCATTGCCCAATTGATGGGCATCCCCTCAATTTCTAATTTTTTGCTTCCACAGAAAGAGCTGCTATAAATATTTTTGTACATGTGAGCCCTTTTCTCTTTTTTATGACCTCTTTGGGATACAAACCTACTACTGGTATTGCTGGAACCTCCCATTTTCTATCCAATTTCTTTGGAATAAGGCATTTCCATCCAGAACACATCCAGTCATGGTTTCATCCCAGTGAGCCTCACTGATAACCTGTTAGGTCACATTTGCCTTCTTGTAGTAGAACTTCTAGTTTGTTTATTGCCTAAACTTTGTGTATAGACATTTAAAAACATCATGAGTTTTGCTCATGGTTCTTTTCTTGGAATTTTTTTTTTCTCTTGTGAGTTTCTTAATGTCCCAATGGCAATTCTTTTCACATTGTGGCTTCTCTCTGTGGTATCTAGTTTGATGGAGAGATATGGGTAGTTTCCCTCCTCCCTCAACCTTATAAAAGTTCTTTTGATTAGATTTGCAAAACTGAAGGCAAATACTTCCATCCCAGCCTTTGATAGGTGCACGCCATCCCTGACCAGGAGCCTGTCATTCCCATATTTTAAACCATGGGCCAGAAATCCAAATTCATTTCTCTTTCTGGGAGGGTCTGGGTCTTCCTTTCTTCTCACTCAAGCTGGAAGTACAGTGGCCACTCATGGCCTGATTGGCATTGGGGCTGTGACTGCTTCCTACCTGGACTAGTTCATTCCTACTTTTTATTTATTTATTTTTTTGGTGAGGCAATTGGGGTTAAGTGACTTGCCCAGGGTCACACAGCTAGTAAGTGTTAAGTGTCTGAGGCCAGATTTAAACTTGGGTCCTCCTGACTCCAGGGCCAGTGCTCTATCCACTGTGCCACCTAGCTGCCCCAAGTTTGTTCCTACTTTAGAAGCCTCGTGGGTCACTATGTTAGTGCCAGACTTAATGTAGACACTGGAACAGCTGAGCCCGCTGAGCTTGAGATCCACTAGTCCTGGCTTCCCTGGCAGCAGGGATGACCTGATGTGCCATCACACTTAGACCTCTTTCCATTCTCAGATGTGACCTTTACCAGCTGATCAGGACCCAGGACATCTTTTCCCTTCTGTGTTCCTTGGTGTGGCTTGACAGAAGCGATGCACATACTACCTGCGCCCCTGGGCTGGTTTGTTTTTTGCCCAACACTTTATAACCCTTGGCAGAGCTTCCCAGGTTTGCTTTGACTGTGGGATTTGCCAGAAAAGGGGAGTAATTACTGATTTTGACAAGTGGTGGGAGGTTTGTGGTTATGTCTTGGATATGTGCTCCAGGGGAGACGACACATCTTCCCATTTTATTCCACTGAAAACTGTCCTTTTCGTATCCTCCTCGATGTATCAGCTCTCCACCTAATGTGAAAGAGGTCAGTGGTGGGTCCTTCCTCATCTTGGTGTTCACACTGACAGCCTTCCTTTTTAGACCTGGAGTGTCGAGTGTTATTCCCCAAGCCCCTTTGACCTTCTCTTTAAGGAGGGAGACGAGCGTGCCCTTTGAGCATAAGTCATGGTCATCTGACCATGGCAGAAGTACCAATAACACACTCGGTATCTGATGCTTCCTGTTTCCCACTCTTGCCACAGTTTATCTTTTCTTATCTTTGTTCTCTTTTACTTTACAGACATACTGTGTTTATCGCCTTCCATATCAATAGTGGTAGAATTACTATAGGGTCAGGACAGGGATAGTCATCAGCTCCCCAGGCTAGCTCTGGGTAGAGAGACCAGCACCAACACCTCTGAGATAGTCTCCTTCATCCTGTGTTTTCTCTCTCTTTTCTCTTGCTCAACTCCTCTACTACTTTCTGTCTTCTCCCCTTCTCTTCTCTTCCTTCTTCTTTCCCTGTCGCAAGGACTTGCAATGCCCTGCTTTTGTGCCTCTGCTCTCCTAGTTGAAATCAGGCCTTGGAACATGGATAAAACTGGAGAGGTTCAAGCTTAATTCTAGCTATTGCGGCATAATAAATCAGATAATAGGATCCTGGGATTTAGAGGTGACAAGAACCTTAGAGAACTTTATAGATGAAAAGACTGAGGCCCTGAGAATTGAAATGACTTGCATAAGCTTCTGTAGTTAATATGTAGCAGCTGCAATATTAAAACACAAACAAAACCAATGCAGCTAAAATTAGAAGAGAAGCAAGTAAATAGGGAAAAGTTTGCAGCAAGTTTCTCTGGTAAGGGTCTCATTTCTAAGATATAGAAGGAGCTGATTCAAATCTATCAGAATAGAACCATTTCCTAATTGATAAATGTTCAGAGATTATGAACAAGCAGCTTTCAGAAGAAAAAAATATATTAATAGCCATTTGAAGAAAATTACTAAAACACTCATAATTAGAAAAATAGAAGTTAAAATAATTCTGAGGTTCCACTTATGCCCATCAGATTGGCACAGTTGGCAAAAAAATAAAAATGACAAATGTTGGAGAAGTTGCGGGAAAACAGTAACATTAATGCACTATTTAGATTTGTATTGCATCTCAGTGTCTTTTAGGCCTAGTAAGGCAATTATAATGGTTAATTTCCTCTAGAATGAAATCAGAGCTTTGGTGCTGATGTATTAGTTCTTAGAAATATTTTTCTCTTTTTTTCTTCAAGCAGTCCCATTCCATCAGTCCTTTTTTTTTGGTGAGGCAATTGGGATTAAGTGACTTGCCCAGGGTCACACAGCTAGTAAGTATCAAGTGTCTGAGGCCGGATTTGAACTCAGGTCCTCTTGACTCCAGGGCCAGTGCTCTATCTACTGCACCACCTAGTTGCCCCATCAGTCTTTATTCTTCTGCTGAAGTGGACCATGACCTGAAAAAAATCTGAGCACCCCTTATTAGAGCTCATTCACGAAAAGTGAACCCCTCTAATCAGCATCATTTTCATCAAAAGTAAGAGGCATATGAGGATATTTCTACTTAAAAACCCTATTTGGATTCTCCATTAAGACCTTTTACTTTCTAAGAGAGGAAGTGACCTTTTGAAACAGCTCCTGCCCTGGCTTGGTCCAAACAGCTTAAAAATATTTGGGGTGAGGAACAGCTAGGTGGCGCAGTGGGTAGAGCACTGGCCCTGGATTCAGGAAGATCTGAGTTCAAATTTGGCCTCAGACACTTGACTTACTAGCTGTGTGACCCTGGGCAAGTCATTTAACTCTCATTGCCCTGCCGCCCAAAAATTTTGGGGTGAAATTGGTGATCTGTGGTTCCCTTTTGACGACAAAGAGTCTTCTTAAACTTATTCCCTCTGCCAGCTCTTAGAACTAAGCAAGGCCACGTTTTACAAGGTTTGCTTATGTTCTTCTTGTTCCTTCAAGGCAGAATGCTCAGAGTCCCATGCTGTGTGAACTCATCTGTGAATCCTTGTTGTTATTATGAATATTATCAGTCATTATGTTGTTAAAATCCTTCAGGGATTGGTGATTTTGCACCTCAGACCCTCCCTCCCCTGGTACAGATGATGTCTTCAGGAGACTCTGGGGCCAAGTCATTGCTTCCATGGCTGGTGTGGGCCCTGGATTCTAATCCCATCTCTGACACTCCTCATGTGATTTTGGTTTGTTCACTCAATCTTCCAGCCTCAGTTTCCTCCTCTGTCAAGTGAGAGCCTCTGAGGGGCCTTGGAGCTCCATATCTGGAGCCTTTCTGAAGATGGTGGAGGAAAGGCAGTGAGTTCTCGAACTCATGACACAATTGCTCCAAAAAACATCCAAATAATGCCATAGCACAATGCCTTCAGGAGCAAAACCCACAGAAGAATGCGCTGAAATCATCTTCCAACCAAGAACGGCTTGGAAGGTCAGAAGGAGGGAGCTGCTGTGCTGATACAGGAGTCGGTCCCAACCCCAGTCACCCTGACACAGATCCAGTCCCAGGAAGGCCTCAGCAGAGAAGGAGACCCCCAGAGCCTCTGAATCAGCTGAAGCGCCAGTGTGGTCTGGAACTAAGCTCACAGTCTGGTGAGAGGGCTGAGCCCTGGGCAGGGGGGAGATTACAGGGGTCTATGCTGGTGCTGAGGCAGAACTTGGGTTTTACACCCCTGCTGAGAACCAGGAGGTAGGCTCCAGTAGCAGTGGCCCAGGTGGGGGAGGGGCACAGGCTCATCGGAGCTGACAACCACAACACACAAAGCTGGTTGATTAGCAAGTTGGTCTGAGGTCATCTATGGACCAGGGAACAGGCCAGGTGAGTGAAGAACCTGCTCCTCCTTAAATCAGACCACCTGGGACTCTCCCCCCCCCCCCCAGAATAAGATAATAAATAGTTTATTTAGGGGCTGGGGAAGGGAAACCAAGAGAGAAATCCTGGGATTTCTTCTCTTGGGGAGAAGGCAGAGGCACAGCTCTGAGATACCTATCTCCTACCTGGGACTTTTGAAGCTTGGGGGATACTGCAGCCTGGAAACAGTGCCCCACTTTAAGGAGCTAAAAATCAAGTAAAATAAAGGCAAGATGAGCAGACAGAGAAAGATGAAGACCATAGAAAATTTCTTTAGTGACAAGGAAGATCAAGGTGCACCCTCAAAGGAAGATGTCAACATCAGGGCTCCTATATCCAAAGCTTCCAAGAAAAATATGAATTGGTCTCAGGCCCTAGAGGTGCTCAAAAAGGACTTTGAAGATAAAGTTAGAGAGGTAGAAGAAAAAATGGAAAGAGAAATGAGGGTGGTACAGGAAAGACATGAGAAAAAAAGTAAACAGTTTGAAAAGTCAAATTGGCCAAATGGAAAAGGAGGTACAAAAGCTCTCTGATGAAAATAATTGCCTAAGAATTAGGATTGAAGAAATGGAAGTTAGTGACTTTATGAAAAACCAAGACGCGATAAAGCAAATCCAAACGAATAAAAAAATAGAGGGCAATGTGAAAAATCTTCTTGGAGCCTTTCCAACATGGGAGTGGGAAGAGGGACACTGGCCTGTGTAAGATAAGGTGCCAGTGGAATTATTTAGAGGAGGGTTGTTTTTTTCTTTTTTATCATAAAAGTATTTTATTTCTTTCCAATTACATGTAAATATAGTTTTCAACATTTGTTTTCGTAAGATTTTTAGTTCCGGATTTTTCTCTCTCCCTCCCTTCCCTCTTCCCTCCCCAAGACAGAAAGCAATCTGATATAGGTTATCTATGTACAATCACATTAAACCTATTTCTGCATTAGTCATGTTGTGAAAGAAGAATCAGAAGAAAAGGGAAAAACCTCAAGAAAGAAAGGCAAAAACCAAAAAAAAAGTAGAAACAGTATGGCTCTGTGAGAGATAAAAATACAGTGTCACTTATTTCACAAACAGTGAAGCAACTTCTGGCCTAAAGTGAGAAAAATAAAGACTGGCTGGACTCGGTTAGGCTGAGTGAACTCAGCTCCTTCTGAGCATGCTCAATCAGTTCTTGAATATGAACTGCTAAGGGCCCACTGGCGGAGACAGCCGCCATTTTCGAATATGGGACATATGAAGACGTATGTAATGGGAGGGGGGATCGTGTTAAGGAGAATTTGAGTGGGCTTCTCCGGAAATACTGTACATTCTGTAAGAACCAGTCAATGGGAGATGGGGGGAGAAGTTTGGGACTTGGGCGTAGGGTATAAAAGGCTGGCTGGCTGCAGCTAAGGGGTGCTGCGCCCATAGAGACACCCTTTCTTCCAAGATTATTTAGTAAATTGTCTTCCTGCTTACATCCTGAGTCCTGTTGAGTTTCTCATCGAGTTTGTCCGTGAGGACCCTTGTTTCTCACAGTTCATTCTGCATCCAGATTTAAAGGAGGGTTTTAAAAAATGCTTTCGGATAATTAGGTAAAATAAAAGGTTAACAAGTTAGATTTTCTTAAACGAGTGGTAAGTGAAGCATTTATAAGGGGCCTACTGCCAGTCCCCATGCTAAGTGCTTTAAAAAAATTCTCATTTGATCCTCACAATAGGCTTATGAGGGAGGTGCTGTTCTTATCCAAATTTTGCAAATGAAGAAACTTGAGGCAACAGAGGTTAAGTGACTTGCTCAGGGTCACATGGCTAGTGTCTGAGGATAAATTTGAACTCAGGTCTTCCTGACTCTAGGTTCAGCACTCTATCTACCATACTACCTAGCTGCCTCCTAATGTTAGCAGCAATAATAGCAAAGGGGGGCTTTGTCTTCATGGGAAGAACACACCCTGTATAGATGACAGACATCCTAAGGAATCTAAGAACTGAGAAGTTACATGGCAGCATATCTGGTCATAGCTAGGCTTGCTGATTTTTGGCAGCCTCTGACCTGTGAGATTGAGAACCAGCTGGAGTATTGATATCAGGACATTGCCCTCTCCTTAACCCTGGCCTCCCTCAGTATGGCCCAAGGCTGGTGTGGTATCCTCTGCCTGGGAACCTCTGAGAGAGCTCTTTGCTTCCTGGAACCCTCTTGATCTCTCTTACTACGTTCATTTATTAGGATTGTTCAGAGTAGCCCCTGGCCTGGAGCCCATCCCCTGGGGAAGATACCAAGCACTTGGACTTGGTGCTGTCCCACCTGCTTTTCCTTGTTACCCCCAGCCTATAACACCATCAAGTACACCTTTCCTCACCTTGGTCATCACAGAAATAAGCGCACTGAGTGACGGAGGGAAGGAGAAGCTACCTGGTGGATGCAGAGATGGACCCCAGGGAAATCACACAGATCCTTAAATCTGCTAAAATATAAATTTGGTATCAAGAGTACTTATCTAGGGGGCAGCTAGGTGGCGTAGTAGATAGAGCACTGGCCCTGGATTCAGGAGGACCTGGGTTCAAATGCAGCCTCAGACACTTGACACTTACTAGCTGTGTGACCCTGGGTAAGTCACTTAACCCTCATTGCCTTCCCCCCCCCCCAAGAAAGAAAGAAAGAATATTGATCTCATGACCATTAGTTGGATTTTAGACATTTTGTTTTTGTTGAGATCATTCTTATAATTAATTGTTGAGATTTATCTTATAATTTTAAAATGACTATTTAAATAAATATTTATTTTGTTTTTCAGTTATGTATAAATCTTCATGACCCCATCTGGGGTTTTCTTGGCAAAGGTACTGGAGTTGTTTGCCATTTATTTTACAGATGAGGAAACTGAGACAAACAGGGTTAAGTAACTTGGCCAGGTTCACACAGCTAGGAAGTGTTTGAGGTCATATTTGAGCTCAGGCCCTCCTTACTGCAGACCCAGTGCTCTATCCACATAGTCACCTTGCTGCCCTTTTTTAATGATAATAGGTAGACTTGATCTTGTGCAGTGAATTCACCAATGTTCTCTCACTTGATCCTCACAACTCTGGGACACAGATGCTATTCTGATAGATATTTTTATAGACGAGGAAACTGGGACTGCGAGAGGTTCCACGGCTCACCCAGGGTCCCACAGCTAATTAGGGGGTGCCTGGGAGGTTTTGAATTCAGGTCCTCCTCTGGACTTCAGGTCCTAGCTGCTTCCTGATACCCATTCCAGTTACTGATTACCCCCATCTCATCTGCATGAAAGGAGTTTGCCTTCCGGCTCTCCTGGGCCACCCTCTTCAGCCCTTTCTGTGGGGCACCAGGGACCACTCTACCTCTGCAGCCTGAACAGAGATTGCCATAGGTAACCAGGCTGTAGTGCTGGCTCCCTCGGGTCTGCTCTGGTCTGGGGTGATTCTCTGGCTGATCCTTCCCCGGTGAGTCAGAGCCTGCTTTCAGCCTGCCCTGCTTCCTGAGTTTCACTCTCAAGCCTTCCCTTCCCTTTGGAAGCCATTCAGTGACTCAGGCGCACACCCTGCAGGCTGCCAGCAGTTTTAGAGGACGGCCGGGCACGTCTCCAAGAGCCTGGCATCCAGGGGCTTGTTAGGATAGACGTTTCAAACCTAATCAAAGCGAGCAGACCGTTTTCAAAGGGACAGCCCTCTTCTCCAGACAGAGCTGTGTGCACATGATCAGGCCTGCCTTTGCTCAGGCTTCCTTCTAGTGGCTGAGTCTTGCCTGGAGGCTCACTCTCTGGAGCTGAGGTACAGTCATCTAACCTGGGTGGTGTGGAGGGAACGCGTCTGACTTCAGGGAGGGAGTTACTCCAAGGCTAAGATTAAGAGAAAGAAAAAGGAAGGACATGATCTTTTTTGTTATTTGTTTTTATTTTTGTTTTTTGTAGGGCAATGAGGGTTAAGTGACTTGCCCAGGGTCACACAGCTTGTAAGTGTCAAGTGTCTGAGGCTGGTGCTTTATCCACTGTGCTACTGAGCTGCCCCAACATGATCTTCTTGAGGAATTCTATTTATTTATTTATTATTTTTTTAAATTAATAAAGTATTTAATTTTTTTCCGTTACATGTAAAGATAGTTCTCAACTTTTGTTTATACAAGCTTTACAATTTCAGATTTTTCTCCCTCCCTCCCCTCCCTCCCCTCCCTCCCCCCTCCCCTAGACAGCAGGTAATCTGATATAGGTTTTATATATATATATATATATATATATATATATATACACACACATAATAACATTAATCCTATTTCTGCATTAGTCATGTTATAAGAGAAAAAATCAGAGCAATGATGAAAAACCTCAAAATAGAAAAACAACAGTATCAAAAACAAAAGAAATAGTATGGTTCATTCAGCATCTATACTCCGCAGTTCTTTTTTTTTTTTCTTGGATTTGGAGATCCTCTTCTATCATGAGTTCCCTGGAACTCTTCTGTACCATTGCATTGGTGAGAAGAATATAGTCCATCACAGTAGGTCAACACTCAATGTTGATGATACTGTGTACAATGTTCTTCTGGTTCTGCTCATCTCACTCATCATCAGCCCATGCAAGACCCTCCAGGTTTCTCTGAACTCCTCCTGCTCATCATTTCCTACAGCACAATAGTGAGGAATTTTATTTATGACTCTCCTTGTGACTTTTGACATGTCTTCTGTGTATGTTCCTGTTACCTTCTGTCCTGACCACTGGCTCCAGTTCCACATTTGGGCTTTGCTATTCTCAGGGCCGAGGGATGAGATCTTTTCAAGGGGCCTTCCGGCCTGCCACGCTTGCCGCCCTTGGAGTCTCTTCCTCTCGGGCCTCTTGGCTGTCAGGCCAGATCAGGATGGCCCGTCTGACCATTCCTGAAAGAAGATTGTTAGGGTTAGCTTTACTTATTTGAGAAGGAAAAAAAACCCAACCTCCCCACATGCCAGGTCCATTTCTTAGAATCTCTTCCCTGATTCTGCTGAAGATGACTAGCCCCCATTCCCTAAGCTTCTGAGGTTGTAAAACAAGTCTGAGCTTTAGGAGGCCCCCTGCCCAAAGTTGTCACCACATGGCATGGGGGCTCTTAGCCTGAAGGCTCTTGTTGTCTCTTCCCTCTCCTTTGGGGATGGTGCCAGGGGACCCTGGCTCCTGGGCTGGGGGCTGGGTGAGAAGCCTTGTCGGTGAGTGAGCGGCAGGACCACAGAGCAGATCTCTACGAGGGGCACTGCCTAGGCAGACATCTTGAGTCATTTCAGCAAAACCTCCACCGAGAGGGACCCAGCCAGTGAAGCTGCAAACAATAAGGCTCCAATGGACTAATTAGAGTGCAGCAGGCTTCCATGGAGTGGCCTAGAGGAGAGGCATGGGAG
The DNA here is from genome assembly GCF_019393635.1 of Dromiciops gliroides. Taxonomy (NCBI): domain Eukaryota; kingdom Metazoa; phylum Chordata; class Mammalia; order Microbiotheria; family Microbiotheriidae; genus Dromiciops; species Dromiciops gliroides. The sequence continues at coordinate 484,301,424 of NC_057864.1, read as the reverse complement.
GCTTTTAACACTCAGTAAACTCTCATCTGCTGTCCCTGGCTGAGAGAGCGCAGCGAGCTGTAATTGATTCCTGTGCGCAGCACCATAATCACATGGCCAAAAGCATTCTGACCCTCTGTCAACTGGAAACAAAACAGACCTACACCCGAGGAGCTCTGCAGATGCCTGCTGGGGGCAGGGGTGCAGAACGGAAGGGCCTCGGAGGGCAGGGACGGCCTTTAGAAGGAGAAATGTGTCGTGCCCAGGGAAACAGAAGCAGGAAGGAAGGAAGTGTGCATTATTGACTGAGGGAAGAAAAAGCTTAGCATTTGTCTAAGTATCCTAAGGAGGGGTTCCGGCATACAAGATGAGGTGCCTACAATGCAAACTTCAGAGGAAGAGAGGAAGATTTCCTGGCTTAGGATAAAATGGAGGAACACAGAGGAACCTCCAGATTCTGGTCCCCATCACCCCAAAGGCTCCCAGACAAGTGTATGGGACACTAGGCTAGATAAGGGAGGAGCCTGGGTGGGCCCTCATGGAGACCCCTGAGCCTTCTCCTTCTGGGATGATTCCGGCCTCTTTCTCTGCCTCAGCTCACTGCCCAGCTGGAAGAGCCCGCGGAGGCAAAGAGCAGACCAAGAAAGGGAAGGAACAACCATTTCTGTAGCCACTGATCTTTTCTCTCACTAAATGTAGACACCAGAGCTTGGGATGGGACCTCAAATCCTGCAGCATTTCTGGGCCTTGTTGCACTTGGAAGTTTTAATATTGGACTTGTGGAAGGAGGACAGATGCAGCTGGGAAGCCAGGTGTGACTAATGGGGACCACCCTGGACATAAATGTGACGAGCGGGGGACCCCCGGGACAAAGGCCCTCAGCTCTCCTATTATTTCACAGTCTTGCCCAGCCAAGCCTCGGCCTTGGATCAGCCCCACCATTTGTGATCTTCACCTGCTGCTGAACAAAGGTGGAGAAAATCCCACAACTCTTGTGATGGCTCCACTACCAGTGGATGTTACACCCCCTCACCTGGGCCCTCACTGCTGCTGGGCAAGCCTACTCCTCCCCCTCCCACTCTCCAGAGTGGCTCTTCTAGAGCTTTTATCCATCCTCACCCCGCCCCCCGGCTCCCCCTCTCCTTCCTCTCACAGCTAAGAAGCTTGTCTCATATTTTACAGGAAAAAGTGAGGCCATTTGCCATGAACACCCTCTTCTCCCCCATTCCTCCTCTTCTGTCACCCAGGTGCCTTCTGTCCCTCTCTCCTCCTTCATCCCTGTGTCACATGAGAAGGTGGCCTTTTCCTGACCAGGGTCAACTCCTCTACTTGTTCAAGTGGCCCCATTCCTCCCATCTCCCCCAAAAGACTGTCCCCCCTGTCATCCCACCTCCATCACGTATCTTCAGCCCCTCCCTCTCTCCTGGCTCATTCCTGACTGCCTACAAACATGTCTGTGCCTCCCCCATCCTGAAAAACCAATCACTCGATCCTTCCATCTCTAGTAACTATCACTCGATTTCTCTTCTGCCCTTTGTAGCTAAACTCCCTGAGAAGACCCTCTACAATAGGAGCCTCCACTTTCTCTCCTCCATCTTCTTAACCTCTTGCAGTCTGGCCTCTGACCTCCTCGTGCCCCCAGAAGTGCTCTCTCCAAAGTCACCACTGATCTCCTAACTGCTGGATCCAGGGGCCTTTTCTCAATCCTCCTTCTTCTTGACCTCCTCATAGTAACCTTCTCTTCCTTGAACTCTGCAGCCTCTGACTCTGCTGATCATACTCTCCTTGAGAATCTCTTCTAGGTTTTTGGGATGACCCCTCCCCTCCTTTTGTTCTCCTCCCATCTCTCTGATAGCTTCTTTTCTTTCTCCTTTGCTGGATCCTTCTTCAGGTCACGCCCTCTAAGCCTAGATGTCCCTCAGGGCTCTGTCATGGTCCTCTTCCCTTCTCCCTTCACTCCTTCACTTGGGAATCTCATCAGCTCTGGTGGATTTCATTACCATCTCTATGCTGATAAGTCTCTAATCTACCAATCCTGCCCCAACCACTGGGATGACCTCTAATCTAGCATCTCCAGACATCTGGAACTGCATGTCCTGTAGACATCTTCAACTTAGTATGTCTCAAACTAAATCCATTACCTTTCCTCCTAAACTGTCCCCCCCCCCACTATCCGTATTGCTATTGAGCGCCACCCCCCAGGCTTCCAACCTAGGAGTCATCCTGGACTCTCTCTCTCCCTCATTTATAAGCAGTTGTCAAGGCCTGTTGATCCCACCTCTGCAGCATCTCTTGTAGATTTCACCTCTGCAGCATCTCTTGTAGATTTCACTCTGCAGCATCTCTTGTAGATTTCACTCTGCAGCATCTCTTGTAGATTTCACTCTGCAGCATCTCTTGTAGATTTCACTCTGCAGCATCTCTCAAATTCACCCCCCTTCTCTCCTCTGCCACTGCCCCACCCTGGTGCAGGCCCTCATCACCTCACACTGGGACTGTTGCAACAGCATTGCTGGGGGGTTTGGGGAGGGGGTCTACCTGCCTAAAGTCTCTCCCCACTCCAATCCATCCTTCAGCCACTAAAGTGATTTTTCTAAAGTGCAGGTCTGATCATGTCACTCCCCTCCTCAATAAATTCTGCTGGGGGGGCAGCTAAGTGGTGAAGTGGATAAAGCAGTGGCCTTGGATTCAGAAGTACCTGAGTTCAAATCCAGCCTCAGACACTTGCACTTACTAGCTGTGTGACCCTGGGCAAGTCACTTAACCCTTGTTGCCCTGCCAAAAATGAATGAATGAATGAATGAATGAATGAATGAATGAATGAATGAATGAATGAATGAATGAATGAATTCTGCTGGGTCTTTATTGCCTCCAGGAACAAATACAAAGTGCTTTGTTTGACATTTGAAGCCCTTTATAACCCAGCCTCTTCCTACTTTTCCATTCTTCTTACACCTTATTTTCTGCCATGTATGCTTTGATCCAGTGACACTGGCCTCATGGCTGTTCTCAAGCAAGACCCTCTATCTCTGGCATTAGGACATTTTCTTTGATTGTCCCCCATATCTGGAATTCTCTTCCTCATCGCAGTCTATAGAAATGTCAGCTATTAATAAGTGGCTGTTGATGGATTAATAGGTTGTCCCTCAAACTGTCCATTCCCCCAACCAAACAGCTATGCTGAAAAATTAATGCCAGTAAAAAATTTTTCATATTATTAGGAAGTCCAATTTCTTCAGCACTTAGTTATTAAGTACTATATATTAGGCACCATGGTGTATGCTGGGGGCTCAAAGAGAAACGTGAAACAGGGCCTGCCTTTGTGGGACTTACATTCTGCTGGGCAAAGGAGACACGTATGTAGATAAGTTACTAGAAGTGTGTACAGTGTAGCTCCGGGGAAGGGCACGTACCCAGCTGGAGAAATCAGCAAAGGCCTTGGCGAGGGGCGGGGGGGGGGGGCGGTTAGGAGCCAGGGTTTCTAACAGCATCCTGGCATCGGAGGAGTGTTGATTGATTGTTGGTCTATACAAAGGGAAGAGAACAGCCTCTCACACCCCCAAGCTCTTACATAGGGCTTTGAGGAGATGCTCCCAGGGACCATAAGACACCACTGGTGGGAAGAGAATAACATGTATAAACTTCTTTCCTCCTCCCAACAGGCTAATCCATCCCCTCAACTCCTTTACTTTATAGCTTCCATTGGGTCTTTACTGAATGAAGTAATTAAGTAGAAATCAGATGGTTTTTCTAGTAAAAATGATTCTTTGCCTTCTACCTGTCTTTACAGATCCTTGATGAGTGGTTTGGCCGGACTGTCATCTGTTCTTGTACCAAACTGAGTTATGATCATGCCCAAAGCATGATTGAACAGCCTGACAGGAAGTTCCGTGAGGACGAGCTGCCCCCCGTGTCTACAGAGCACCCCATTGAGCAGATCCAGCAGGCTGTCTTGAATCTTCATGGGATCGCCCAACAGTTGCGCCGGCAACGTTTTGTGGATGGAGCGCTTCGACTGGATCAGGTTGGGGCCTTCTTCCACGATGGTGGGGGCTGAGCAGCTCCCCATCTCAGAAATGCCTCCCTAGGTCTGGGTGGGTTATGAGGGAATCCAGACTGATGAGCTCCGTCCCTGTCAGGATTGATCAGCATCAAGTTCTTTCTTCAGATCTAGGGCTGAGCTTTAAGTAGAAGAAGAAAAGAAAGATGCACTTTGGGCTGTTCCTTGGTTTCCTAAAAGAACGACATTAGAAGGGCTCCACCCTGCTGCCTGCTTCTGAATACCTTTAACGCACGGCTGCTGGCCATTTTATACAAGCAGGTGGAGAAAAAGAGAGCAAGGCCAGAGAGTAATTTCCCACTAGCAGCTACGCACTGAGACTTGGGTTGTCGGACTCTTCTTGGGAAGAGTGGGTGGGACTGGGCGTGCTGTTTCCCTCCCAGGAGGATCCAGCCTCTGCCTTTTAGGGGCCAGCTGTGGACCCAGCTTTTGTCCAGGATTTCCTCCCTAGGCGCTGTCCATCTGGTGCCTGTCATTTTAATTACCTGGGAGGAGACATGGAGAGTCTTAGAGGCAGGTGAGATGGTACTTTCTATTTTGCTTTTGATGCCCTTCTGTGTGATGCCCAGTAGCTGACTGGGGCCACTTTGGAAGGCTTCGTGACATTCCGGACATCACTTTTCGTCAGGACACAACTGCATAAAGAAATCAAGGGGCAGCTAGATGGCACAGTGGATAGAGCACTGGCCCTGGAGTCAGGAGTACCTGAGTTCAAATCCGGCCTCAGACACTTAACACTTACTAGCTGTGTGACCCCGGGCAAGTCACTTAACCCCAATTGCCTCACTAAAAAAAAAAAAAAAGCAAAAAAAAAAGAAATTAAGGCTGTTTTCTAATCAGACGTGCGCTCCAGCTCCTTGTGAGCAAGCTGACGTTCAGGAAGCTCAGAAGGGTTGACGTTTCCTACCTTTTCTTATTCCTGTTACTTTTCATCCTGTGTTAGTGACCAAGTCACCTCGAATACAGTCCTGCTGCTGTTGCCTTTTTCTCTCTGCTTCTTCCTCAGCATGGCACCAGGTTCCACTGCTTTCTCCTTGGCGGTGGTCTGAGGACTTGACCCTTCCTTGTGATGCCACCACTCTAAGCCGCCTCACTTATCTGGCTTCATGCACTTGTCTCCCAGTTGCTCTTCCTGTCTCTAGTGCCCCCCTCCCACTCCCACTCTCCCAGGCTCATCTTTCCCAAATGAGTTAAGGGAATGTTCGCCAAGGGAAGAGGCCTCCCTCTGCTCGGCTGCTAGAGCACTTCTTCCCACTAGTTGGGTGTTTGCATAATGTTGAGTTTGGAGGGTTTGATTTTGGCATTCAGCATTTGGATGAATTGAGCTGGGAGTCACTGCCCCATTGTCAGATCTAAATCCTTGTTATGTCCTGCAGAGAAGAGCATTACACCATCCATGTGGGCATTAGAACAGCTGCCCTGTAGGGAAGTTGTGGGGCAGCAGGAGTTTCAGCCTTGGAGTTCAAGGGGTCCCAGTCCTAGCTGAAGATCTTTTTTTTTAGTGAGGCAATTGGGGTTAAGTGACTTGCCCAGGGTCACACAGCTAGTAAGTGTTAAGTGTCTGAGGCCAGATTTGAACTCAGGTCCTCCTGACTCCAGGGCTGGTGCTTCATCCACTGCGCCACCTAGCCGCCCCTAGCTGAAGATCTTAATAGCTGTGTGACTTCCGGAAAATCACTTAAGTTTTCTGGGTTTCCATTTCCTCATCTGTAAAGGGGAGATAATTCTTTTTTATTTTATTTTATTTTAAAATTGTTTTTAGTGAGGCAATGGGGGTTAAGTGACTTGCCCAGGGTCACACAGCTAGTGTGAAGTGTCTGAGGCGGGATTTGAACTCAGGCACTCCTGACTCCAGGGCCAGTGCTCTATCCACTGCGCCACCTAGCTGCCCCGGGGAGATAATTCTTGAACTCCATACCTCACAAGAATTTCGTGAGAATCAAACAGGAAAATATGTATGAAGGTGCCTTGTGCCCATAAATCATCCTATTAATAATAATTATGAGGATTACTGTGACTATCATTCCCCTGAGTACATGGTCATTAATGAGACATGCCACAGAAAAATCCTTGCCTTAGGCGCTCAGAGAAAGTGTGCTTTGCACAGTAAATGAAAGATGAGTGGGCGTCAGTTTGATTAGGTCAAAGGGAAGCGGACTCCTGGGTAAGGGACTTAGCTTCCTCTGCTCCCTCCTTTCTGTCCCTAAGGACATATATGAGGATGTAGAGAGGTCTTGGCACAGAGAATCTTAATCCAGTGCATTCACTAGTCTCTGGGATGGTAACTTCAGGTGAAAATTCCCGGCCAATTTCCACTCTGCATTTGCTGCCTGCCTCTGGTCAGATGTAGTGTGTTGGGGGCTGTGGCCACAAGCATCCATAGGCATTCGCCCCACAGTTGTTTCTGAAGGGCCACACCCGCTCCTGGTTTCAGCAGTCATCTACGTGGCTGTAGGGATGAAGCCATATCAAATGTACATTCCCAGAGCCTTCAGTCTGTCTGACTGTTTCCCTGGGAAGCGACTGCAACTGGGAGGAGCGTAGTCCCGTGGGTTGGGGCTGTGTAGCTCTGCTTCATTGCCATGTCTCCTGTAGCTTTTACCCCACCAGTACTCTCCAGCAGTACTCTCCCCCGGCACTCAATAGCAGGAGCATCTTCCATTAGGTTTTGATCGTCTGCTTGGCTGAATGATCAGGCTGGAAGTGAGTGTGAAATAGTGAAAAGTGTGAAAAGCTTGTGTTGTCCTGGAGGCAGCAGCATATCATAGGGCTTTGTTTTCAGCCCGGTTGGTCCCCCAAGTTGTTATTGATAATTTGGCTAGAGGTATAAACTACATACTTGGTAAATTTGCATATGACCTGAAGTTGGGAGGGACAGCTGATATGTTTGATGACATAATTATGATCCAGGAAGATCTTAACTGACTAGAATGATAGATTGATTTTAATGAGGTGAAATTCACTAGAAACCAATGTAAAATCTTTCATTTAGGTCTAAATAATCACCCCCTTCAAAACAGGATAAGGGAGTGTGATAAATGAAAATCCTGACAGTTTCTGGGTAACTAATTGGATTATTAATTAGGCTAGCTAATAATAAACTGATGATCATTGGTCTCTCTTGAGAAAGACAATGCTAAAACACCTTAAAAAGGGGTGCCCCTTACAGGTAAAAATCAACCCTGATTGGTGAACAATTAATGAGGGGGTGGGCTAAAAGTTCTCAGCTCCTCCTGCTGAGAACGTGGCAGCCGCCTCCAGCAGTCTGAACAAAGTAGTCCTTCTCCACCCAGACCATTCCAGTTGGTTTTCTCCTTCCTAAGCTGGCTTCCCCTGGGCTCTAATAGAGGGGCACAACTACATGGGCTCAGCGCTTTAGGCTTGGAAGCACCTGGCTTAGATGCTGTTTACATTATAAAATAATGCAAGGCCACCTAGTTGGGCAGAGTCCTCTCACAATACAGGAGCTTGTACCCTGACGATTAGGCCAGTCTCATTTATCAGCCTTGTTCTTCAGAGACTGGCTGAATGACCTACAAGGACTGATCCCTGAGTGAGAAAATAGGAAGGAAAACCCTTAATCCCTGTTACTGATATAATAGAAAGATAATCTCTTCTCCTAGAAGATAAGGCTTCGTAGCAGGACTCCGGAGCTATGAATCCATTTTTTCATTGGTGCAGGTCTGTCCAGCAGTGACACACGTCCCGGGCTCTTCGTGCCTTCTCACCCTGGGCAGTTCTTATCTAGCTTTTCCATAAATTCTCTGTAGAGGATCTCTGCCAACCCACTAGAGCCTTTCCTTGGGGTACCTGGCTAGCCCTTAACGGGCTCTCTGTTGTCTTTTATTCTTGCTTCATGGCTGTCCCGGTCATCAGAGACACAAGGGTGGTCACAGGCTTGTGGTGACTGATCACTGTAAGGACCGGTCACCAATGGCAGCCTCCCAGGCTGCTCTATATTGTGGAGAAACTGATCGCAAATGGGATCGGCCTCCATCTCCCCATCACTCTCATGGTGACTTATCATTGTGGTTGTTCCCATAGTGTTTTGTGATGATGTATAAGCTCAAGAATTAAAGACCTGCTCTTAGTTTAAGATCTGGGTCCAACCTGGTCACTGACACCACCTTAGTTCCAGGCCCAGTTCATTGGCTTTTTGTCCTTCTACAGTCTCTTACTCTTGGTCTTCATATTTCTCTCTCTCCCTCCCCCTCCCTTCTTCCTCTATCCCTCTCTCTCTCTCTCTCTCTCTCTCTCTCTCTCTCTCTCTCTCTCTCTCTCACACACACACACACACACACACACACACACACACACACACACACACACTGTTTCTACTGAGGTACAACATCCAAGGGTTACCTACTCGACTAGACGCTATCATCCTCTAGTCAATAGAAGGTTTTCATCCACTTTGTTCTTCCTGTGACTGACAGAGTAGCACAGGATGGGAATGTTGTCACATGGTTCTTGAATTGCCTCCAAACTTTGTCTCCTTGGTTTCCATCCACACTTGGCTCCCAGCTCCCTTCTGGGCCCTTCCTGATCCCCTCAGCTATTGGTGATCACATCCCACCCACTCTGCAGAGATCCTGTATGTTCCTGCTTATTTACATGTTATCTCTCACTGTGATGTGGGTTCCCGGAGGCCATGACCTGCTTTGGCCTTTTTCCGCCTCCTCAGCTTTTACTACAGTCCTGCTGCTTGTTGTTGTACATTTTCAGTTGTGTCTGAGTCTTTGTGACCCCATTGGGGGTTTTCTTGGCAAAGATCCTGGGGCGGTTTTCACCATTTCTTTCTCCAACTCTTTGGACAGATGGAACTGAGGCCAGCAGGGTGAAGTGACTTGCCTGGAGTCACACAGTACGGAAGTATCTGAGACCAGATTTGAACTCACAAAGATGAATCTTCTTAACTGCAGCCAGGCCTGGTGCTCTATCCATGTGCCCCCTAGCTGTCTCCCTGCTACATAATGAGGACTTACTCAGTACTTGCTGACTGACTGATGGGTGGTATACTCAGTAGGTGTTAGGATCTTTTTCTAGTGACCAGTGTTTCCTACTTTGGATTAGAGATCAAAGCCAGTTGGGTGTCTAAACTAAGAGGGGACATCTGGCTCTTTGAAGGCTGGAAGGAGGATTCTGTTAAATGGGAGTGGGAAGACACTGGGTCTGGACCTCTAGAGGTGCCTCCTTGGGGATCCAGGTAGCCCAGAACTACTGTGCTTCAGGCTCCATTTCACAGCTTCAGGTGAAAGTGAGAGCAAAGAGGCCCCTTTCACTAAAGCACTTGAAAATGAACCCTAGAAATGGGAGAAGCTGTTCCCCCCCAATCCAGGAGACGGGGAGGGGACGGAAAGTGACAGAAGTCCTAGGTCCTACTGTTGCTTAAGCACAGCTGGTTACTCACCCTGGGAAGGCAGGCAGCCTTGGTGACTGTATTCATGGCTGACTCTCCCCATGTTGGGGAGCTGCTGTTGTAGAGAGCTAGGTTTCTAGCCTGGTCCCCATCTTCTTGGATCCTTGTATGCTCATTCCTGACCTCGGTGCTCAGGGGGCCTTCTCACTTAGCTGTGGGGCTTAGAGTAGAAAGGACCCTCAAGGCAGGAAGCCTCATCCTTCTGCCCCTGGCTTGGGGTGGCACTTTCCCTGGGAGCCTCAGTTTCCTCTTATGAAATGGGGCTAATGATAGCCGTGGTCTCTACTTCCTAGGGCTCTTGTGAGGATCTTGTCTGTGAACTCGTGGTGCCTGCTCATAAGAAAACAGGATGAACGAAGAAGAGCCACAGGAGACCCCAGGACAGTCAGAGGGCCCCCCCCTTCCCCGAATGCACCTAGGGATGAAAAGCACAGCTCTCGTTATAGAGATGGCATCTCTAGGACTGACAGGCCACCGTACCTCACTTGGTGAGGATTCAGTGTAGAGCGATTGTTGCTTGCCCCCAGCCACTGGGTAGGTGTCTCAATTTGAGACAGCAGAAGCCCACTTCTAACCATTGTTTTCTCCAGAGTGTGACATCACCACCTCGTGGCATTTCTCAGTCACCACCACGTTTGTGTTGAGTGAGGCAGGTCCTAAGCCACTGGATTTCCCCAGCCTCCAGGTCAGGTCAGGCAGGGAGAAGCAGGCGCGCCTCCTAAGGAGGTGAGATGAGCAGCTTGAGAATCTCAGCCACTCAGGCTTCCTGCGGTTTCCTGTCCAGGGAAGCTTCTTGCCCTCCACTCACTTAGACACGTGGCCTGTTTTCCAACCTTTGGACAGTCTGACTTTGAGCAAACCTGCTCACTCTGCTGCGGGCTCCCAGAGGATCCAAGGAGAACAGCTGATGTAGGCACAGAGTTGGGGCTCACGTGTGGAAAACTGGCCCTCGGTTTTTGGGGTCTGCAGGACTTAGTGTGTCATGTGCTTCGAGAGCGGCCTGTGTGGGGCCCTCCCTGTTCAGTCCAGACGGGGCTTGGTGTACTGATGAGCTAAACTCTGGTCCTTCTCCATTCACTCCCTGGTTCTCACTTGTGGTTCTTGAGGAGGGTCCAGTAGAAAGGGTGCAGGGGCTCTTTGAGCACGGGGGCTCTCGCTCGGGTTTTCATGTCTTCTGCATACTGCCCAGGCCCTTAGGCTGCAGGAGGGCCTGACACTTTCTTGACCTAATCTGAGCTTGTCGAACTCAATCATCCCCCTCACTTAGAAATGGAGTCAGGTATTTCTGTGCTCTTGGTTCCCTGGGTTTTTTTGTTTCTTTATTCCCTTTAACATTAGCAACTTGGGATTAGGAAAAGAGTATTTTTGAGAAGAGGCTCTTTGTCTTCATCTCAGCTGCAGCGGCTCAGAGCTGGGTCCCTCTGTCGGGGGTTGGGAAGGAGCCTGCTGGTAGACTCTACCCTTCAGTGGGGTAACTTGGTGTCACCATAACTGAGGGCCCACATGAAAAATGAGGTTGGTCCCAAGAAACATGAAACAAAAAAGGCTGGGAAACTCTCCCCATTGTCTCCCACTTCAATTTTCCACTCCACTGGCAAGGAAGTGATGGCTGAGACACAAGAGACAGAACAGCAGGTCTTGGCTTGATAACAGCTGTGGGCCCATCCAGAATATGGCCCCGAAAATGGATCTCCAGGGTCTCCAGGGCTCCTGAGGCCTTGGAATTCCTGTGTGTGTGAAAGCTCTTTGTGGTAATTTCCTTGTTGCTTTTATTAATGAAGCTTTCACCAAGCCCCCTTGACTGGCTGCCATTGGCACACTGTGGAGAACTGAAAATGGAAAACTCCCAGCCTCATGTGCAGTGGCAGTGGGGAGTTTGGGAAGGAGGAGGTGGAGGGGGAGGTAGGTCAGCAAAAAGTCAGGTACGGGACCATGGAGCACATTGTTGACTGAAAAGAGCCTGGGCCCTTGTGGTCTTGTTTTAATTGCCAGGGGGCGGGGAAGACAGGCAGGGAGGGCTCCCCCATTTCCCATTGTCAGAGGACTGTGGAGCTAGATTCCAGCCATGACTAGTCACTAGCTATTAGTAACAAAGAAAATGTGCTAAACTCTCACTAGGTGCATGCTTTGCTCTAAAGTACAACAGGGATTGACATGGAACGGAGAAGACTTGGAAGGGGCGCCATCGCTAGGTATGGCGCCATCGCTAGGTATGGCTGTGTGATGAATGAGCCTCTTTCCATTGAAAACCAAATTGGGCAGAACTCACGTTCGTGTTAGATGTTCATGTTTTCACAGAGCTTCTCCTTAGACATAGAGGTAGTCCAGGTTTTATTATTCCTGTTTCACAGATGAAGAAACTGAGCCTTACAGAGTTTAAATGAATTGTCTGAGGTCACCTGTGAAAAGATGGGCTTGTAGCACTAATGCAAGGGGCCAGCTAAGATGTCCCACTTAATCCTCACAAACTCATGATATTCTGCCTCATCTAGAAGCTGGTACACAAGGCCTCAGAGCATTATGGTAAGTGGAGGCAGCAACAGAGGCTTCTGCCTGGTCAGAAATAGTGACGGCTTGTTTCCTAGCAAGGGGCCCTGGCTGGTGCGGGCTGACCCTGAGGAGCATCGCCGGGGAGGCCTCGACTGCTTTTACTCCCCAAGAAGCGGGATCCTTACGGGAGGGCTCCTCACTGATGACCCCGGAGGCTTCTGGCCTTGTTTCCTGGTGGTTCAGCAGCGAGGGCCACTTTTTGGACCTTGACTGAACATTGTCCCTTGTAGATTTTGAAGTACTTCTCTGCTGAGGCTGTGGGGAAGAGAGCTGTTCTCGGGCTGTAGCCAGCACATGATGTGGGTTTTGTTTGCTTTGACTCTCCTGAATGTTAGGTGGTGGTAGTGGTGGGAAGGCATCAGTAAGGATGCATATGGCCAGAAGAGGACGTGAGTGGGTTAGATGGTCACAGAAAGTGCCTAAATGCTGTGCTGATCTCCAGGAAATAGGAAAAGGCCGTGAAGGAGATGTGCTCCAGAGCCTTTGGAAGACTCTATGGTGGGGCTCCTTCACCTTCTCCCCGGGCTGGCCCCTCTGGCTGCAGGCTGGGGAAGCTGAGGGAGTCCTGCTAGAGGCTTAAATGCCTAAAATAAAATGCAGGGGATTACAGAAGAGTGAGTGAGTGAATGGATGGGTGGATGAATGGGCTCAGTGGGGGCAAGAGAGACTCCACTGCTAGGAGTGGAGGGACCAGATGGCACCTCTAGAAGAGTCAACTCTAAGTTGAATGGAAAGTTCCTATCCTGGGAGGAGCAGTGGTCCTGCCTCCTTACTATTGGCATTTCCACTGAGGTGTTTCTCACGTTGAGTCATTGACAGATCCAAGGACTTTGGTGATGGCCAAGGACTTTCTATTCTGGGTCTTCATAGATGTAGCCACTACACACACACACACACACATACATACACACACACACGCACACACGTCACATGTATGTGCAATTGGTTGCACATATAGAAGAGTATAGTTATCAAATATGTTTTTAAAAGTATCTAGAGCCCAGCTTAAGAAGCCCTGCTTTATGGTGTATTTATCATGTATTCCTCATTAAACCATAAACTTTGAGGGGGCAGGAACATCACACAGAGAATGCTCAGGATCAGAGGTTACAGACAGATTGTGATCTGTGTCAGTGGGAAGAGGCCGGATGCTAACAAGATCCATGAATCCATTTATGTCCCAGGTTCGAGGGCTGGCTACATGAGACAGAAGGCAGAGCCTCCTGGTGAGCCGTGGAGATGGTACTTGTGTGTGTTGTGTGTGTGTGCACATGCGTGCATGCACATGTGTATGGAAGATAGTTCATAGGTACTAGGCTGACCCAGCGTCCAGGCCTCCTTATCATTCCATCAAGGGACACCATCATCCTCTTTGGGAAAGCGTGTTGTGTCAACGGTGTCTGTTTACTTACAAATGTATGAAAATGCTGCTCGTGTTAAAAACGGGCAGATTTGGCTGTCAGAGAAGAGATGCAGGTTGTCTGGGCAGGGCTTTCCTGTGTATCAGTGGTGGTGGTGGTGAGCTGCTGAGAAGTGGAGCTTTGTACGTGTGGTAAAGGGTGGGGAGGGCTGGGGGCTCAGCTCCTGCAGGAAGACTGCACCCAAGGGAGAGAAGGGTAACCATATGCGGCCTCCAGGGTGTCCTCAGCATCCCTCGTTTTGTGGGTTTGTCTCCTTAAAATGTTTGTTGCCTCTGACAACACCACTTGCCAGTGATGACCCCTGCCCTGAATCCTCGCTCGCTGAGTGGTGGGGCTCGCTTTGATTCAGGGAGACATGCTTAGGCTGCCATAGCTTAGCATGTGACAGATCTGTATCAGAAGCCCCTTGGTTTCCTCTGCCAAGTAGAGGGGAAACCCACAGGCAAACTGCAAATGATACAGTTGAGGGAAGATGCCAGATTCATGAGAAGCCTCACTTCCTCGAGTCTTCCCTCGTCCAGTTTCCAGTCACCAAGCTGGAAAGGGTTTACATACAGTGCTGGTAACTGCCCAGTGTCACTGTCTGAGAGTCAGTGACCCCAGCACAGGGGCCTATCTGCCAGGGTCAGCTGCCTTCAGTCTCTGTGTCCTTTCATTTCTTCAGTGACAGCAGGGCCTGAATGTAGGGCAGGAGGGGCCCAAATCCTCCTTTAGACCATCTACAGGCAAGCATGCCTCAGCCAGTGAGACTGGTCCAGAGGCTGACATGTAGACTCACTTCTTAAATGGGCAACAGCCATACCGGCATTCTCACTAGAAATGAGACTAGAAGATGCCATAAAGTTGGACACAGAAAGTCAGATCACGTCTCCTTAAAGACAAAGGATGAAACAACCCTAGCTTGTGAGGGGCGTCTGCTCCTCAACGACGGGCATGTATAAACACACACAAACATAAAGACACAGAGCAGGTGGTGGCAGGCACCAATGGCATTGACGTGGGCTTAGGATAACTCAGAAGTATTTCCAGGAAGAAGCAAAACCAGAGATGACCAAAAGACATATCAAGGAATTAAGGGCCTATTAAAGTTTAGATTGACCAACTAGACATCAGGAGAGACATACCTAAGAAATGAGGGGAGATTAAATTCTATAGCAGGAAAGTCAGTTGGGCTTGGCCACTACCTAACCAGAGCTAGAAACAGAGATAGCCCTAGCGGTCAGGACTGTATGACAAGCATCCAGGCTTTCCCCACCCCGCCCCAAAAGGGAACTTGACAGTTTTCAAGTGGACACCCCATCTATCCTCTCTAAAAGCTTTTGCCTTCCCTCTGTCCCGAGAAGAGGAAAATGTAACTAAGCCCTCCTCTCCAGGGGGTGAAGTCTTTGACTTCCCTCTCGGCCACTTTCTATCACCAAATAAAAGACCACTTTAATTCTAATTGGACCATGGGGGAGAGTGTAATTCTTGAGTGAGGAATACCTAAGGCCCACCACCTCTCCCCGATGACAGCTTCATAAAAAGTGAAATTAACTGTGTATTAATGGGTAGCATCTGGGTGACACAGTGGATAGAGAGCACTGGGCCTAGACTCAGGAAACCAGAATTAAACCATTCTGGCCTCAGACAGTCACTAACTACGTGACCCCAGGCAAGTGTCTCTTAGTCTTGTCTAGCACCTACCTTACGGGGCTGTTGTGAGGATCAGATGAGATAAGATTTGTGAAGCACTTGGCCCGGTGCCTGCCATCGTAGGTGCTATCTAATTATTAGCTATCTATTGTCATTATTATGACAACATCCATCCTGGATATAAAGGAATTTCAGATGAACAGTGAGCCGGGTTCAGAATTAAATGGGAGGAGAAATGCAGACTGAGCCACATTTAGAAAATTAGAGCAATTTCAACAGTGCCAAATTGGTCCCCACTCTCAAAGTCCATCTTTTCTTTTAAAAATGGTATTGAGAGGGGCAGCTAGGTGGCGTAGTAGATAGAGTACCGGTCCTGGAGTCAGGAGTACCTGAGTTCAAATCTGGCCTCAGATACTTAACATTTACTAGCTGTGTGACCCTGGGCAAGTCACTTAATTCCAATTGCCTCACTAAAAAAAAATTTTTTTTAAATGGTATTGAGAGATTTGGTTTTTATGTTTCCATCCTTTCCATCTATGTCCCTCTTCCACCCAAGTTTAATTCAACTAACCAACATATCCAGTGCTCCCTCTTCAGTCACCATCTCTTCCAAGAAGTGTGGGGGGTTCTTCCTTCTCATTTTCTCCTGTGAAACCAGGCTCAGTCCTTGTAACTATACAGTGAGGGGGGAGGAGAATTCTTTTTATTTTCATTTGCCATCTCTCACACACACACATTGTTTTCTTAGCTCCGCTTATTTCCCTTACATCAGCTCATAGGCCTTCCATACTTCTCTATAGTCTTCACAGTCGCCATTTCTTACAGTGCAAGGATACACCCTCCCACGTCCCACATACATCATATACATATACATTGTATGTTACAGCATGCTCACCTTTCCTCAGCTGATGGGCATCAACTTTGTTTCTGCTTCTTTGCTACCACAAAAAAAAGATCCGATAAATGGGTCTTTTCTTTCTATCTTTGGCTTCTCTGGGGTCATAAGCTCAATAGTGAAGTTTCTGGGTCAAGGTATGTGGACATTTCATTTTCTTTCTTAGCATCCTCCCTCATTTGATGCTCAGAATAGCTGAACCCAACAGTTCTCCCAACAGTGCACCAGTATGTCTATCTTTCCACAAGCTCTCTGGCATTGAGCTTGCCATCTTTGCAAATTTGCTGGATTTTAGGTGAAACCTCAGAGTTATTTTGATTCCTATTTCTCTCCTAAGTGCAAAGTCCATCCTTTTTGACATCCATATTCCCCCAGGGGTTCCCATGACTCTGAATTACGTAATATCACAATCTCAGAATTACCAATGACCTGAAGTGCCCCAGAGTGATAGTGGGCGAGCAGAATCAGTGGGCAGCGTGTGATTGTAGATCTTTCAGTGTAGCAGGGGAATGTGTGTGACTGCCCCAGGACCGGTGTCCCTGTCCCAGTAGAAGGGAAGGATTATAGCAGACGGGAAGCAGGAGTCTTCGTGCAATGTTCAAAGGCCCCAGAGCTGACTTTCAGTGTCCTGAGTAAGTCATCTACGGAGGTTTATGGGGGGAATGAAAGTGAGAAGGCATGGGGCCTCCTGTGTCTTGCTTTAGGGTACCTAGAAAGAATCTAAATGAAGCTGCTCAGTCAATGATGATGATCTCATAGCTACTGCCTGCCCTTGGGGAATGGAGAGGCAGCACGGCCTCCTGACATGCTTCAGGGCCCATCTTCAGATGGCAGCAGGCTCACCCTGGGCTGTGCGGAGCACCGTGGGAAAGCCTGCTGCCGTCAGTGGAAGATAGGGTCTGTGTCTTCCTGAGGTTTACCGCTTAGCCTGGGATGCCATTGGCATCGGAGTTCTTTGTCTGTCTCTTACCTCTGAATTCAGAGCAAGGAAACCTAGCGTCACTAGCACACCAGAGCTGCAGGAAACCTGAGAGACCCTTTGGCCCAAATGCTGTGCCCTCTGCCCCCTGCCCCCTGCCCCTACCCACCCTAACTGTCCTGGGACAAGTCTTCCAACCAAAGGCAGTGGGGTCTGTTTTCCTCCTGGTGCAGGAACCTGAGCCTAGGTGACTCACCAGTCTCCTTGGCCCAGGCTTGGAGGTGCAGGACCAAACACTCCAAGCAGCTCAGACAGAGGGCTGGCCTTGATCACTGCCCAGAAGCCTACTGAGAAATCTCATCCCCTCCCCACATGTCCCATGGTGGTCAGGGCACAGCAGCTCCGACCTCAGGCTAGTGTTGAGCGGCTCATGAAATGTCACTGGGAAAACTGAACTCGATAATTGAGTCCCATTCTGGTCAAAGGATTCTCAATGGATTTAGAAAGTCGTGGCAGTGAATTGTTCTTTGGATTAGATCGATGCTTGGCGGGTCTGTTTGCAGTCTGGAACTTTGAGGAATGAGTTCGTTGAGCATCTATTTGTTACTTTCTTCAGTGGGATAACTGAGGTCAGCTGGAAGCAGAAGGGCCTGGTTTTCCTTTCCTATTTCTAGGAAACCATCAAATTTTTAGAGCTGGAAAGGGCTGTCGGGATCGTTTAGGAGCAAGGGGCTCTGGGTCAGAAGAGCCAGACTGCGAGGCCTAGCCGAGGGCTGGCCTGGCAGAGCCTCCGCTTTGTCTTGTGCAGGAAAGAGATGACAGTTATTCCATTTCACCAGACGACATGAAGCGACAGCTGTGTGCCAGTTACTGCTGGGTGCTCCCTGAACTGCTCCCGCCCTCAGGGGCCTGAGCTTCTCCTGAGGAGACAACACTTACTTAGACCCTAACGTACACAAAGTAACTTCCAGCCTGCTGCCTTGGGGCAATGGGGGGAGAAATGGTTTAAAGGCAGCTGAAGATCCTTTTGGGGTAAGATGGGGAAGCAGGCCAGCCCAGGTATGGCAGATGGGCCTGGGTGCAGACCAATGAGAGGGCAGGTAGAGGTGACAGGTGGTGGGGGCATTTGACTAGAAAGAAGAGCATGAAAGGCAGTTGTAGGGATGAAGCCTGGAAAGGCAAGAGAATCCCTGACACTTCTGAGTAAGGGGGCATAGGAGCATTTCTGTGTCTTAGGGATATCCATTGTGTGGAGGCTGGATCAGGGCAGGGGAAGCGTGGGAGCGGGGAGAGGAGCCAGGGTGCTCTGGCAGTAGGCTCGCTGTGAGGTGGTGAGGGAGCTTGGGGCTGGTTGTGGGAGCAGAGACGACTGATAGAGATGGGGAGGGAGGGAGAAGCCAAGGTCAAGGATGACGGAGCTTGTGAACCTGGACAGCCAGAACGCTGGTGCCCCCCACAGAATGAGCGAGGGCTTGGGGGCAATCGAAGGAGTTCTGTTTAGGAGCAGCCAAACCCAGCGGGTGGTTGGGGGGTGGCAGATCGGAGCAAAGTGTGTGGGTTGGGGGTCATTGGCACAGAGATGGTCATCTAACTCTAAAGAGAGTCAGAGGATTGTCAAGTACAATGAGGATGGGACTTAGTCCAACTCCCTTGGGTCTGTTTTTTCATTAATTTAAAAAATGAGCAAGCAGTTATTTTCTTTCCCTCCCGCTTCTTTGCTCCAAGCTGGGGAAAAAGAAAACCCTTGTGACCAATGTGCCCAGTTAAGCCAAACAAAATTCTACCTTGCCTGTGAACAAAAATGTGTGTCTCATTCGGCCCCTTTATTCTAATGCATGCTGTCAGGAGGGGGGGAGCATTCTGCATCATCGGGCCTCCGGAATCACGCACCCTCACCTTTCCAGATGCAGGCAATGCCCAGGATCACAGGCCTTGCCCAAGTCTAGTTCTCCCAGCTTCTCATCAGGAGCCCTCCCAGGCTGCATCCAGCCCCTGGTCAGCAATGACTTTAGTGTTCATAGGAGCTGATCCTTACCTAGTCCTTTCAGGCTTGAGCCTCACGGCACAGGACAATGCCCTTCCCCGCTCCCCCCTCCTCTTCTTCACTTTACTGAGAGGCCCAGAGAGGTCACCAGCTTGAAATCCACTGGGTCAGCCCAAGCAGCAAGGTTCCTCCTGACTGCCCAGCCAGGGAGCCAGAGCCATCCCCAGGGCCCTCTTCCCCTTTCTCATCCCTTCTTATCCATAACCTCCTTTCCTGTCTTGCTGGTGCCAATAGCTGTGTAAGGGGCCAAGATTCTAGCTATGCGATCTAAAATCCAATGAGTGGTCGCCAATAAATTATAAGCTTTAGCAAGAGTATTTCAGTGTTTAAATATTTATTAAAGAGCATTAGGATCAGAGAGAGAGGTAAAAATCTAACTATTTCTAAGAGACCCCATCATCTAATCTGCCATGGCGAGGTCAGGAACCAAAAGAGGAAGAACCCCTCCACCAGCATTCGCTTCTTACTTTGTGTCCCCCTCCCAGGAATGGGAGGCTCCTCAAGTTGATTGGCTGGTAGCCTTGATAGACAGTACCCACGAGCAAACGGCACTTCCTGACGCCAAGGACCTGACTACATGGCTTGCCCTCAGATGCCGTCTCCTCATGGCGGAGCTTTCCTGCAGTATCTCTCCAGCAGGTGGCGTCATTCCAGTCGTTACAGCTAGCATGATCTAAGAAATTTACTCCCCTGTAGTTTATTTAATTCTAGATACGGCCACTTCGCTGTGGAAAATGAAGCCCTCTGTTTGTGAGAGCTGCTGATATTCCTCATAAAGACCTCTGCAGACCCTCCACCCCAGGCCTTTCCTAGGCCCCAGATTTAGAAACAGAGCTTAGTGGATGCTGCTGTTTCCCAGAAGTCTCTTGTTTGCCTATTTTTTTCTCATCCACATGCCTCGTGGGACTTTAGGAAGGCCCCTTTCCCTGCTCCTTTTCTTCCTGGATCTCTGTCATCCTGTCAGAGGGAAAGGTGGGGGTCCTTAGATATTCCTCTGTAAAGAATGACACTCTCACACACAGGCCAATCAGGATTTAAATGGTCTTTTATTTGGTTCTAGAGAAAGTGCAGAGAGGGAAGTCAAAGGCAGTCTCTTATGACTTTTTTTTTTTTTAATGGGGCAATGGGGGTTAAGTGACTTGCCCAGGGTCACACAGCTAGTAAGTGTGAAGTGTCTGAGGCTGGATTTGAACTCAGGTCCTCCTGAATCCAGGGCCGGTGCTTTATCCACTGTGCCACCTAGCTGCCCTCCCTAAAGGCAGTCTCTTATAAAGGATAGATGGCGTGTTCACCTGAAAATGAAAGTTCCTTTTGGGCCGGGGTGGGGTGGGAAAAGCCTAGATGCTGGTCATGTTCCTGAGAGTCAGGGATTTTTTTTTTAAATGATGGCGCTGACCTCTAGGGTTATATCTGTCTCCTAGCTCAAGTCAGGTAGTGACCAAGCCTAATTGACTTTGCTGCTGTAGAATTTTGTTTCCCCATAATTCTTAGGTGCACCCCTCCTGCTCTCTAGCTGGTCAGTCTAAACTTTAATAGTCCCTTGATTCCTCAAATGTCTGTCCTGTTGTCTGGTCATCTTTGTTTTTGTTTTTGTTTTTGTTTTTGTTTTTGTTTTTGTTTTTTGTGGGGCTATGAGAGTTAAGTGACTTGCCCAGGGTCACACAGCTAGTAAGTGTCAAGTGTTTAAGGCTGGATTTGAAATCGGGTCCTCCCGAATGCAGGGCCTCTGCTTTATCTACTGTACCACCTCGCTGCCCCTGTCTGGTCATCTTTGGTTTTGCTTCTCACAGGAGAAACTTCTCCTGAGTTATCCTGAGCCCCATGTCAATCCCTTCCCATTTGTCTAGTCAGTAGTGCCCCAGTTGAGCAGTGACACTTGCACAGGGGGATTGCCAGTGGACACGAAGTTCTGTTTTGGGGCATTCATTGACCAAGCCAGAGCTTGTCAGTTAGGCAGCACAGACCTTAGCATCAAGGAGATTTGGGTTCAAATTCTGCCTCAGACATTTAAAAACTATCTAACCCTGGACAACTAACTCCTCACAGCCTGTTTCCCAGTAACAATATAACGCCAGATGAGAGAATATCTGTCTTGGCAAACCTCAAAGAGCTATGGGAATGAGAGTAAGAGTTAGGGTGATGATCTTCTAAGAAGCTTTGTCAGTCCCAGCCTTCACACATGCACACGCGCACACACACATGCGCACACACACATGCACACGCTCACACTCACACACACACGCACACGCTCACACACATGCACGCACGCACACGCTCACACTCACACATGCACACGCTCACACACATGCACACGCACACATGCGCACACACATGGGCTCATTCCCTCATTTGTGCATCCACATATTTGCTCAGATCCTAGTGACTGCCCACCAGTGCTCTTGGCTGCTGCTTCTCTCCGGAAGCTCTCACTGCATCCCCACCTGCCCTGACCTGCCCCCCACCCCCACCCCTCCACCCCCCAGTCTTCTCTCAACACAGTTCTTGGTTGTCTCCAACAGCAGTGAGTTGTCACTGGCCACACTTTGTCCTCCAGTTGGGTTGGGATGTAAATGCAGAACACAGCCCCTGAAGCTCAGAGCATTTAGTCTATTATTGTCCTGGAAAGACCTACATGAGCTGAAGCAGAGTGAAATGTACTGTATACAAAATAACAGCAATAGTGGGGGATGATCTGCTGGGAAGCGTGTGGTTATTTTCAGCAAGGAAATGGTCCAATAGAACCCTGAAGGACTTATGAAGATTGCAGCCCATCTGCAGAGAAAGAACTGATAGTATCTGAAAACAGATGGAAACACATTTAAAAATTTTTTTCTTTTCCTCTTTGACAATTTATTATTGTCTCTTTTTTTCCAACACATAAATAGTCATGCAGAAGTCACACACCAATCTTAGTTAAAGAAGCTTAGTTCAGTCTGTCTCCCTCCTTGGCCCATTAAGCCCACGGGGACACTAGAGCAATTCTGAAGACCTCTGTTTGGAGTTGGCTGCTGTTTTGTTAGTGAGCTTGGAAAAGGAGTTGGGTTGGTCCTGGAACCTGAAGGAGGCTGCTGAGGACCACAGGCTATGACCCTGGGCTGCAGGAAGGAAGGAAAGAAGGAGGTGTGGGGGTTGGGTAGAGTGTTCTTTCCTGCAGGACTTAGGGACTGACCTAGATGAGAAGATGGAGTGGGTTAGGGGTGTTGTGGGCATGGTCCTCTTGACCCCAGCAAGTATTGAGGTGTGTGTGCTCCTTAGTAAGCCACGGCCCCTCACACCTTCCTGCTTTGCCATTGGAGCATATCTAGAAAGCAGGTTCTTGCTAATTCCTCTGCTCACCGCTGCTAGATCCCTATTGGGAAATTTCATCCCTCTTTGACCAGACAGAGCCAAAGGCATTTCATTTCCTTTCTGGGTTTCTGAGCAAGAGAAGATCAGAGAATCGAAGAACATGGCCCATGGAGAGAAAAGATCCAGGCTCCTCATTGGGTCTAAGACAGGGAGTGGCCAGCCCAGGGTCACACAGGTCAGAATGAGGTTTGACCGGCATCCCTCTGATCCCAAACTTGGGACTTTCCCCACTGGACCACACATACCCAGGGCCAGTGAGCACAAAGGGACCCTTGCCCTTCTTCATGTCCCCAGGTCAGAGTCACCATTTTGGAACTGGAGCCTTCCTTATTATCTGGTCTAATTCCTTCATTTTACACGAGAGACTGAGCCCCATAGCATGAGTGCCAGGGACTTGTCTGAGGGCTTCTCAGCATGAATCACGGGATTGAAGAGTTGGGAGGGAGCCGCTTGGCCCCTCCCTTGGTGAAAGGAATCCCCAACAAGAGTTTGTCTGTTTCATTTTCTGAGCATTCGCAGCCCAGGGGCTGCGCTCCTTGTGGATGGGCGCTAATTATAAATAATGGGTGCAGCAGTTAGCTTTACCGTTGAGACAAACTGTCTGATTACCAGTTAGGTTAGAATATGTTCAATGGTTTAACCCTCAAGACCAGGAGGATGACACACATCCGCTCACACAGTCTCTGGTGTTGTCCAGGTGAAGTGTGGGATTCTTTTGTCTTTTTCACTTTCACATGTGCATTTTTGACTGGACCTATCATACTTCCTGGATGCTTCCCAAAGGTCTTTTTACCTAAGACTTTTCAAACTGTGGGGAGGCTAGGTGGGGCCACAGTACATAGAGCATTGAGCCTGGAGTTAGGGAGACTCACCTTCTTGAGTTCAAATCTGGCCTCAGACACTTCCTAGCTGTGTGACCGTGGGCAGGTCACTGAACCCTGTTTGCCTCAGTTTCTTCATCTGAAAAGTGAGCTGGAGAAGGAAATGGCAAATCACTCCAGAATCTTTGCCAAGAAAACCCCAGCTAGGATCATCAAGAATCAGACATGAGTGAACAATTTTGAATTGCGCTCATTTGATGTAACCTTCCACTCTTAACAAGGGTTTTCAGCCACGTGTTGGCATAATCGAAACACTCAAGAAACCACTGAATTTGAACTGTGTCAGGAAGCCAGGGAAATGGTGCCCCCCCACCCCAGAAGAGCAGCTTCAGTGCTGCTGGCCACGTGCTCAGCTCCTGTTATCTCCTGTGGCGAAGATCCTTCAGGCCCCAGTTGGTCGGCCTGCCATGGATATTTGCCAGGAAGTTTTGTGGCTTTCACCTGGACGGAAGAGAGTTCCTCTCTTGGATTCCTCCTCAGGAGATGGGCTGGCAGCACCTTCCTAGGGAGGAGTGGTGATAAGCATTACTGGAACCCTCCTGTTAATAGTAAAATGCTAGGAAAAGGATAAATTATTGCAGGCTTGGAGAGGGGGTCTAAGAAGCCAGTCATCCCTCGGAAACATTTTTTAGTTTGCTAAGTTTTTCCCATTGGTTTACAAAATAATAGAGCAGATAATATTAGTATTGTTTTCTCCATTTTACAGATATCAGACTGATGGCTTAAAAGCATTGAAAAGCCTTATTCCTTCTAATAACAATTAGGAAGAAGAGCTGACATTTCTCTAGCCCTCCGAGGCTTACAAAGTGCTTCACAGTGTTCTGTGATCCCCATAATAACGTTACGTCAAGGTTGGTGCTATTATCATCCCCTCACTGCAGAGGAAGCTGCAGCTTAGAAAAGTGAAGTGATTTGTCCAGGTCATATAGTTAGTAATGACAGGAAGAGGGGTTTGAACCCAGGTCTGCCTGGCTCCTGACACCCTTTCCAAGACAAGGGGCTACCTTAATTCTTGAGCTCTCTCTTGTCAGATCTAGCACAGCCAGATGGGAGCAGCCCTCAGGGAACTTGCATTCTTGTAGGGGAGACAACACACATGAGGTCATGGTAGCCAGGCCATGATAGCCACGGGCTGACGTTGTGGTTTGGCCAGTCATGGGTTGTTGGTTGGGACCGTGAGTGCTCTTCCGTGGACGTGCTCTTTCCAGAAGGCATGGCAGTATTGATTGGATTCATATTCTGAGAACAAGAGGTGGTGAATGGGGGGCAGGGAGAAGGAGAAGCAGGTCAAATAGCAAAGGACATGTACAGAGTGGACATCTGGATGGATGGTAGAGCCGGGCCTCTGGCCTTATTAGGACAGTGTGGCCTTGGGCCTTGGTTCTGAAAAGGAGTGGATTAAATTCCCTAGGGCAGAGTCTGGAATTAAATTCACTGTCTGCCTGCCAAACACACATAAATGTTCACTTCAGGACAGGCACTGTGCATGAGAAATTAGGGAAAGGAAGATAGCTGGGAATGTAGGAGTGGGAATCGATTCTCTCTTCCTTGGGGAAAGAGAAATGGCATACAGCCCAGCCCTTTTATTAGACAGATCCAGGAAAAGTGAAGGGACATGTCCAAGGTCACCTGGCTAATTAGTGGCCGAGCCAGGGCTAGAACATTTGTCTCTTGACTCCCGTGTTGCATCCCTGAGGCTGTTGGAGGTAGGCTCCTTGAAATCAATGTGAGGGCAGAATCCTGTCGCAGTGAGAGGCACACTATGTGGCAGCACCATACAGGGTTCACTAGGTGGGGGAGCTCCCCCTAGGGTGGGTCCTTGCTCATGGTGGGCTCCTCTGGTGCAGCCCTTGAACCATCCATTGGCCTTCTCCAGCTTCGGCTGGTGCTCTCTTTTGGTCCTCTGTGTTCCTAGTGATGCCTTTGTTGGCCTCATCACTAAGACGCTGCTGCCAGCCTGGGCCCATGCCGCACCTTTCCATCATCCTTTGTGTCATGTCCTCTTGATTCTTCAGAGATTCTTGTGTTCCATGGTTATTCCCAGCTTGTGGCATCCCTGAAGGAAGAGCTGTCGTTCTGATCCACCAGCAGCATTTTAGTACATGAGCCAGGCTAGAGATAAGAGATCTAAGGCTTCATCTAGATGGCCCAGGGGCCCTGTGCTGCCCTGGCGGTGACCCCCAACCTCCTGCACAGTGGTGGCCCACCATTGTCTGGAAGGGTCAAAGCTGGGACGTTCACATTTGCCAGAGATTTCCTTTTCAGTCTTCTGGTAGAAAGGGGTCTAAATGAATATCTGATGGCATTCAGTTTTTAACAAGCATTTATTAGGCGTCTGCTTCAATGCCAGGCATTGGGCTTACCGAGACAAAAGTGACCCTGTCCCAGCCCTTAAGGAGACTGGACTGAACTGGACTGAACTGGATGGGCATCTGTTGTAGATGGGAAAGGCACTGTTTTCATGATAATTGTCAAGTTTTCCTTTTCATTTCATAGAAATAATCCAGTCATGGGAAAATACCTGTTAAACACTTAGAGCTCCGTAGGCATCTCTGTGTATTTTCCCCTTTATCCATCCATCCATTCATTTAAAGATACGGTCTCCCCACCTCACCCTGGCTGGAAGTGCAGGAGCTACTCGGAAGCCTGGTCCTATTTTATTGGCATAGGAGCTTGAATTCACTTTATTTCCAACTTGGTCAAGTTTGCCCCTCCTACTGCTGCGGGCTTGCCATATTGTCCAGTGACCCACAAGGAGTGAAGGGCAGAGTCAAGATTTGAAGCCAGATCCTCCAGACTCCAAACACAGCATTCTACATTTTTTGCAACCTCCTTTTTTGGGGGGGTGGCAGGGGAAACCGTCTGGTCTCTTGTACTGCTGCTCTGTGGGGTTTTGTTTCTTCTTGGACACATTCTCCTCTGAGTCAAGGGTCAAAGGGATGGATGATAGAGGCATTGTTGGGAGAAGCCTGGACGGGCTTTGGGCTGCAGACTTGAAATGCCTCCTCCGGCCTGGAATTGACATGTGCCCTGCCCAGCTTTTTAAGACAGACAGTGCCTGGGCATTGTTTGCTTGGTTTTGAGACATTACTTGCCCCCAAAGCTTTTGTGAGGCAGTGAGTATCACGTTTTTTACCTCAGTGGAATGATGTTTAGAGACTTTTTGGAGAATTAGAGAGGATATCCTAATTATGCCATAGAACTATGACCCCAAATCACTGCTTTAGAAGTTTATAAGAGGGGGCAACCAGGTGGCACAGTGGATAAAGCACTGGCCCTGGATTCAGGAGTACCCGAGTTCAAATATGGCCTTTGACACTTGACACTTACTAGCTGTTTGACCCTGGGCAAGTCACTTAACCCCCATTGTCCTGCTTTAAAGAAAAAAAAAGTTTATAAGAGGCAGCTAGAGACACAGTGTATAAAGTACCAGGCTTGGAATCAGTATATCAGTTCAAATCCAGACTCAGACACTTACTAGCTGTGTGACCTTGGGCAAGTCACTTAACCCCAATTGCTTCCCCCAAAAAAGAAAAGAAAAAAAAAAGGCTACAGAAATGTATAGTGCTATATTAGATCTTGGCTCAACCCTTTACTCCTTGTGGGTCTTTGGGCGTATCTCTCTTTCCTGTTCTGGGTCTCAGTTGTACTAGATCCCCTCAGAGAGTTTCCTTCCAACTTTAAATCTTCAAGCTTTGCTATGTGTGCCCAGCCCTGTGCTGGTGTTTGAGCCAGTGACGATTGGAATGACGCCACCTGCTGGAGGCTTACTGTAGGAAAGCTCCAACATGAGGCGAGGACCTCTGAGGGCAGGACCATGAGTCTTTTCTTTGGCATCCGGAAGTGACGTTTGCTTGTGGGAAGAAGAAGGGGGAGGCTAGCACTCTGTCTCGCTCTCTTTCCTGAGGACTCTGGTCGAGAAGGCAGCTAGAAATGCGCTCTCCCTTTAATAGATGAATCTAGGCCTTTCCTTCTCTCTTTACCAAATTCTTATTCTCCTTAATAAATGCTTAAAAGTCTAACTCTTGCTAAAGCTTATAATTTATTGGCGACCACTCATTAGATATTTTAGACAGTATAGCTAGAATTTTAGCCCTTACAAGCCCATACAAAAGGAGGAGAGAACCCTCCTTGTCCCTGCCTTCCAAACCTCCGTCCTTCTGGGGGGAGACCTGCGGCAACATGTCCAAAGCAAGCTCAAAATAAAGACAGCGGATGCAGGCCCGTCCTCTTCAGAGGGTCAGGGACGAGGCCATACCAAGAAAAGGGGTTTTCTTTAAAAACAGAAGCTGGCACTTCAACTGAAGACAATACTGGGAGAGATCGTGGCAGATTCTCAACTGCTTCTTTTCTCACTGTGGAATGAATTCTGACTGCCTGGGGGAGGGGGTGTGTGTGAGGAAATGGAGGAGGGAGGGAAAGCAGGGGCTCCTGAGAGAGGGTCCTCCCCAGCTCATCCCCAAGCTTCTGTCAGGGGGCTTATCAGCAGAGGCTGAATGGCTAAAAGGGCATCCAGTTTGGAGAGTAACCTCCGACCTTCAGGTCACTTTGAAACTCCTGGGTGCTTTAGCCTCTTTTTTTGCTGTTCTCCAAGTGATGCTAATTCCTGCCCTCTGAGGTCCTCCACTTTACCCTGATTGCCTTCCTCTTTAGACTGGCAGTCCCCTGAGGGCAGACACTTCTTCCCTTTCTTCACATCCATAGGGCTTTAGCAGAGCCATTAATAGACACTTGCTGGCTTTCTTCCAGTTTCCCACCCATTCTCCATGGCCCTGTCTGTGTTGTTAGTCTTGGCACCCATTGGGTGAGCCCTTCCTGCCACTGGTGTCCATCAGAACGCTAAACTCCGTGAGTAGCCAGTCTTAGTTACTGAGACCAGCAAGTTCCCCTGCAGTCAGCCTCGTGATGGGCCCCTGCTGGGCCTGTCCTCAAGGCCTTTTCAGCTGGCTAGGAAGGACCCATTGGAGCATAGGCGCCACACTACCTCACCCACAGGCTGGACTTCCCTGACAGTGGGCTTTCATTGTAGTAGAAATTACAGTCAGTCTCATTGCTTTGTCATTTGTAATGTATTTTCATTTGGTCCTCACGATAACCCGTGAGGTTGGCTGGGCTACTATTACTGTTTCCAATTTGTAGACAAGAAGAGTTGGCACCCAGATTGAGGGATCTGCTCGAGGCCTCCTGTGTAGCAGGTGAACAGATCTGGGACTAGAACAATTGGGGTGTAAGAACCAGGGGCCAGAGGTCTGAGCTGCAAGATGTCCCGGCAGTGGCCAGCCAGGGCCCATAGCTGACAAGCAACAGAGGCGAGAGTCACAGGGATGCAACATTGCAGAGAGCGTCATGGTTTATAATGTATCCATTGGTTTTACTGATTTTCTTTTTCTTTTCTCTTCCTCCTTTTCTTAAAAAAACCCCAACATTCATAAGGGATGACATTCTGGGAGGTGAAGATAGATGGGGGAATCTAAGCAGTGTGAAAACCAGAGAGACCAATAAAAGTATAATTTCTAAAATGACCCCACCAAGGTTGTCCAGCACATCTGAGTTAGATAAGGTATCAAGACTGGCCTGGGAAGAGGAGACCTTTTGAAAAATGGGTTTTGCATTTGAGGAGTTTACTTTTGGGAAACAGGATTTTAAATATATCTGTGACCTTTGATTCTCTCCCCCTGAAAGTTGAGCAAGGGTGGAGGGGCCCAAGTGACAAGGGGGAACCTTAACAAACTCCCGATCCAACCTTCTTCCTCTTGAACTTTTGGGAAAATGGGGCCTAGCACGGGATTGACTTGACAAGCGAACGACTCACCCAGTCATGCTTTAACCCATTATCAGGAGAGATGTTCCAAAATGGCAGTCAAGGGGTAGCCTACTGGTGGTGGTTGTCACTGTAATTGGGTTTGCTGGAAGCAGCTGAGATGAAAGCCTGCTCTGGGCCTTCACCCCAAGTGCAGGGGTCACTGGGGCGGTCTGAAGGGCATGACCAGAAAAGGAATGTAGAATTGTATGATGGAGTGGTGTCGGTGAGGATGTGCCGAGGCCTCTGGGAGCAGCCAGTGACACACCACTTAAGCCTCAGCTTTCTCCCACCGTGAGCTGGGCCAGCAGAATAAGGGCCTCCAGTATTGGCTGGAAGCTGGAGGAAAGCATCCTTTGGCTGAGCTGGGCCGTCATTAGTCTTCTTCTCCCACTCCCCTCCCTCCTCTCGGCTGAGCCTCTCCAGTTTGTAAAGGAGTGAATTCACTCCCAGTCCTTTTCAAAGAGTTCCTGTCAGTGATAGATGAGGCAGCTTTCTATAACTTCAAAGGAAAAAAGCCGAGCCAGTGAATGAGGGCCAGAGGAGTTAAAAAGTCCAGGAGGAGAAGGATCACTTGGGGTGTGACCCAGCCATCCTGAGAAGCCCCTGGAGACCACCCCTGCTGGCGCGAGGCAAAGCCCCACACAATGGGGCTCTCAGTAAATCATGCGGGAGCCTGAATACACATTTGTGTCCAATTTTCAATGGACCTTGGTCGTGTTGCTTAACATCTAGCCAGCCATTTGCACAGGGTTCCCAGTCCTTCAAAGGCTGAAAGTCATGACGGCTCTAGGCTTCATAATGGAGCCTTGGCCCACTGGATTTGGGGGGACGAATAGCTAATAATGTAAAGGTGACCTCTTAGCCAGGGCTGCCCATTGTTGCGCCATACTTTGTCCAGCGCCTGAGTGATGTTGGGCAGCATTGTGAGCTATCCAGACGGCTTCTAATTTAATCATACCACTGACCCCAGTTTCTCCTACACTGCACTTGAGGGCTTTACCAGCCTGCTCCCTGGGAGCAAGGGAGACATTTTGGGGTGTTCTGGGCCACCATTCTGGCTGTGGGGATGCTGAGGACCCTCCATAATCCAGTCAGCTCAGTGGCTGCTGGTTTTCACAGGCGTTTCTAGATGGACATAGAGAGGCCACTGAAGGATCTTTTAAAGGCTTCCCAGGGTAAATAGAGCACAAGCCTGGAGGGAAAGTGAAGAGATCCCACGGGCCATTGGAAACCTGCATCGGCTAGATTGCTCTCCGGGTTGTCTAGGAAAGAACAGCTGGGGCCGGTAGTCACTTTGTGAAAGTGAAGGTGAGGGGGCGGCTAGGTGTCTCAGTGGATAGAGCACTGGCCTTGGATTCAGGAGGACCTGAGTTCAGATACGGCCCCAGACACTTAACACTTAACACTTACTAGCTGTGTGACCCTGGGCAAGTCACTTAACCCCAATTGCCTCACCAAAAAAAAAAAAAAAAGGAAAGTGAAGGTGAGGTCACAGACCTCAATAGAACAGCTCAGGGCCCTGCTTTCTGAACCTGGGCCAGCTCTGGTGGCCGCCTCCCACCTCCCACCTCCCACCGCTGTCCCCTAGGTTTGGGAGGACGTTCCGTCTGCCTGAGCTCAGCCATAAAGGGCACAGAGCAAACTTTCCCATCATGCTTCTCTCCAGGGCCTTGCTCCCCCAGGTCAGAGAGAGCCTGGTCTGCATCTGTTGCTTGATTGTTGTTAGATGGGAAGAGGAGGGGGGAAGCCTAGGCCCAGAAGCTGCAAGATTCCCCGCCCCCCCCCCCCCCAGCCCAACTGAACTCTCTCCTGCTGCCAGCAAGTCAATTCATTTTTCATTTCTCTGGCGTCCTGATGTTTCCTAGATGTCTGTCATTAGTAGGAAGTAGGCCTGCTTTGTAAAGAGCATACCTTGGGTCCTGTAGGCCTGCTGTAGGGATGCAGGATGCAGGACTGAGCACAGTGGGGGCCCCATTTGGAAGGGGCCCCAGAGCATCCTCTCTCTGCTGCTTCATTTGAATGGAGGAAACAGCCTTGGGAGGAGGGGAAGTGACATGGCCCTTGGGTCACCAGGGAGTTAAGTGAGTTCTGGAGCTGCAGGATGAGACTGAGCCCAGGCCCCAGGCCCCAAGCAAGGGCTCTCACTGGAATATCAGTGTAAGAAGGTTCTCATCGCTGCCCCGACTAATCGCCAAATTAAAGTTATGGGCAGCTTTTCAACCAGTCTGGAAGACTCAACAGCCTCTGAGCAACTAGGGTTGTAATAGTTGTGAGCTAGCCTACCTTGGGCCCAGAATGGTAGAACCCGGCTCCCCTGCCTATGTCTGGGTGTCAGCCCTGCCTGCTCGGGCTGGATCTGTCCTTCCTCCCTTAATTCAGAGACAAGACAATGACATGGGAAACACGTGGCTTGTTTTCTTAAATAGTTAAAAGAGTTTACATCAAGTTTGGCTTTCTACCAAGTACTAATATGTTAAGTCCTGTGTGGGAGAATCAGATCTATAAACAGCTTTTATTCTCCCCGTTGAATCCTTCTCCTAAGCCCCACCTCTTCCTCACCCCCATCCCTAAAACAATCGCTCAGCCCCCTGTCCAGGAAAACCAGAAGGTAGCCTTTCTCTTTCATTTTCAGGGCGATCTAGTCTTTGTCAAATGGTGATTTATCTAGGAAAAGAGTCCCGCTTCTGTGAATAGAGCATTCACAGAGCAAACCACCTGAAGCCCATGTCTGCTCCAGCGAGAGCAGCTTGTGTGGAGGGGCTGAGAGTGCAGCCAGCCTGCCTGCTTGGCTTTTCTCCTTCCTCTCTCTCCCCTCCTCTTTTCCTTCCTTCCTTCCTTCCTTCCTTCCTTCCTTCCTTCCTTCCTTCCTTCCTTCCTTCCTTCCTTCCTTCCTTCCTTCCTTCCTTCCTTCCTTCCTTCCTTCCTTCCTTCCTTCCTTCCTTCCTTCCTTCCTTCCTCCCTCCCTCCCTCCCTCCCTCCCTCCCTCCCTTCCTTCTTTCCTTCCTTCCTCCCTCCCTTCCTCTTCCTTCCTTTCTCCCTTCCTTCCTTCCTCCCTCCCTCCCTTCCTTCCTTCCCTCCCTCTCTTCCTTCCTTCTTTCCCTCCTTCCTTCTTTCCCTCCCCACTCCCCTCCCCCCCCACTTCTCTACACTCTTGCCAGCAGGACTGAATAGGACATGCCCCCTGCCCTCTAGGAGCTCACAGTTCAGCAAAGAACCTTAGCCTGACCAGCCAGAGTGGGGGGTAGGAGGCTCGGGCCAGGCGGGGCTTCTTTCTCCCCGGAGATCACCCAGCAACATTCAAAGCATTTCCTTTTCCCCAGTCAGAAGGGATTTCCTTCTAGAAGGCTGACTACATATCTAGTCTAGAACCCAGAGTTCTATTCTCATAGAATCACCTAAGGTATTTCTTCTTCTAAGCCAAGGATTCTTCATCTTTGGCCACAAACTTGCATTTTGTTTTAATGTCCATTTCAGTATCATTGGTTTGCTTTCTAATCTTTTGTATCTTATTTTATGCATTTCAAACATGACTCTGAGGCGTCCATAGGTTCCACCAGATCGCAAAAGGGATCTAGGAAATAGACACAGACATCGATGTAGAGATAAGTAAAGTGTCTTACAACAAGTCATTCTCTGAATCAGCAGCTTTGCCTCTTTCCATGTCTATCAGAGCCTCCAGCTCTGTCTATAGAGACGCAGACAGCTCCCTAAACTATGTTTAGGCTCATTGGTTCTTCTTTCCAGTCATCTGCCACGTCCATGAATTATAAGTACAGTTTTACACACTCCCCTTGCCCAGGCCTGGTCATTCTGGCTCGGTGTCAACACTCTCCCAAGAGTATGTTTAAAACCTCTCCAGTGACTTGTTTAAGGAGCGAGTGACTGTTTTGCAGCTTCTTGAGTGCAAACCTGAGGCTGCTTAGGTGTGGGAATCTTTTTCCACATGAAGATGTGCAATCACTGCAGTGGAGGCTAGAGTGGGACCCAGCCCTTGGCTGTCCTAGCCCAGAGCCTCCTGGGACTTGGTCTGACTCCCCACATGGAATCCTGGCTGGGACGGCAGGTCGCCGAGTTTCCTGACTCTCCGAGGGCTGTGGGCAGGGGGACCTGTGCTATGAGGTGGTTGTGTTGGTGTTGCTGAGGTCGCAGGAAGAGGCCGGAGCCTCCCAGCAGTCAGACCTGGCCAGAAAGCACGCTAGCAGCCCAGAGAGGGTGGTGGGAACTGTGCCGTGGGAGGTCGATAACAGGCCTGCTTGAGCGGGGAAGAAGCAGGCTTTAAGTCAAGTGAATTTATCCAAATTGTCCCGGGGTTCCTTGGCCTGTTTGCAATCGACCTTGTGTCCAGTCAGTCGAAGAAAGTGGCACCTTCCAGCCATCATTGGGATGGCTCAGCTCTTCAGCATGATCCGACTTTTCTTAAATGCTTATTTATCCAGGAAAATAATTCACACATTGGGACTGCACCGAGAAAATGTGCTCAATCCATACCCAGTCCAGCCAGAATTTCCATGTGGAGAGATGGAGGTGTGGGCTGGGCCCAGGCAGCCTCTTCATCTTCTCTAAGGAGGTTATGGGTTAGTGAGCAGCTGCTGTCCCCAAAGGGGAAGAGGCAGGAGGATGCTGCTGGCCCTTGGGGGGGGGGGAGGGGAAGAGGCAGGAAGATGCTGCTGGCCCTTCTGGGGGGGGAGGGGAGGAGGCAGGAGGATGCTACTGGCCCTTCTGGGGGGGAGGGGAGGAGGCAGGAGGATGCTGCTGGCCTTTGGGGGGGGAGGAGGCAGGAGGAGGATGCTGACCCTTCTGGGGGGGTGGGGGAGGGGAGGAGGCAAGAGGATGCTGCTGGCCTTTCTGGGGGGGTGGGGGAGGAGGCAGGAGGATGCTGCTGGCCTTTGGGGGGGGAGGAGGCAGGAGGATGCTGCTGGCCTTTGGTGGGGGGAGGAGGCAGGAGGAGGATGCTGACCCTTCTGGGGGGGTGGGGGAGGGGAGGAGGCAAGAGGATGCTGCTGGCCTTTCTGGGGGGGTGGGGGAGGAGGCAGGAGGATGCTGCTGGCCCTTGGGGGGGGGGAGGGGAAGAGGCAGGAAGATGCTGCTGGCCTTTCTGGGGGGGTGGGGGAGGAGGCAGGAGGAGGATGCTGGCCTTTGGGGGGGGAGGAGGCAGGAGGAGGATGCTGACCCTTCTGGGGGGGGTGGGGGAGGGGAGGAGGCAAGAGGATGCTGCTGGCCTTTCTGGGGGGGGTGGGGGAGGAGGCAGGAGGATGCTGCTGGCCTTTGGGGGGGGAGGAGGCAGGAGGATGCTGCTGGCCTTTTCGGGGGGGGGGGGAGGCTGTTGCAGTGGCCTGAGGGAGAGGTAATGAGGGCCTGGAGGAAGGGGAAGATAGAAATGACAAGACTTGGCACTTGTGGGGGAACAAGGGCAGACTCAAGGATAGCACCAAGGTTTCGAGTTCTGTGTCATACGTGATGGATTCGAGATGTCTAAGAGGAAGCTATTTTGAAGTGCCCAGGAGGGAGGTGGTCATGCCAGACGGGGACTCAGGAGACACTCTGGCTGCAGGGGGAGTCGTCAGCTTAGACGCAAACACTGAACTTGGAAGGGCTGCTGAGATCGCCCAACGAGCTGCATCAAGGGAAAAGGAAAGGGGGCTTTGGGGGACACCCACAGTTCTCAGGCATGGCCTAAGATCCCGCAAAGGAGACCGAGAAGGAGCAGGCAGGGAGGAGAATCACACGAGGGCAATGCCTCTGACTCCTAGGGAGGCAAAGGGGGCCTCCAGTGCAAGGGCTTGACAAGGTCAGGAAGGATGAGGACTGAGAAAGGCCCTTTAGGTCGGAATGAACAAATGAAATGGCGGTTATCCAGCACTTGTTGGGCACTGTCACACACTGGGCCAAGTTCTGAGGGAGCCACCTCCTAATGGGGAAAGACAGCACATGTGGGGAAGCTCCCTTTGGAGATAGCAGGGTCAGCTGACTGGTGAGGGTGGGAGCCAGATTGGGCAGGGTCTTAGCATGGAGTGAGAGGAAAGGAGGCGGGAATGCCAGACCTAGAAAGCTCCCTCCTTCCCTTTCTCTCCCTCCCTCCCTCCCTCCCTTTTCCATCCTAGGTCTTTCTATCTCACCCAGGCTGGGAGCATGGGTCCTGCTCACAGGCCTGATCCCATTAATGATTGGCACAGAAGCTTTGACCTGTTCTGTTTCCAGCCTGGGCCCATTCACCCCATTCACCCCACCTTTTTTTTTTTTTTTGCAGGGCAATGAGGGTTAAGTGACTTGCCCAGGGTCACACAGCTAGTAAGTGTTAAGTGTCTGAGACCGGATTTGAACTCAGGTCCTCCTGAATCCAGGGCTGGTGCTCTATCCACTGCACCACCAAGCTGCCCCCAACCATTCACCCCTCCTTAAGCAGACTGGCGGCTCCTTCACACACCTCCCCATCCTCCCCCCCCCCCCCATTCCCAAGGGCTTACTATACTAATGGTAGCAGACAGTTCAGACATCTGCTCTAGTAGCCCACTGCAGCCCAGAACGCCTGAGCCCTGCTTCCCCAGTAGCAGGGACTGTCGTTGGGCACCATCATGCCCACCAGAAGGCTTTTTCAAGGAGTTTAGCTGAGGAGAGGAGGGATAACAGGATGATTAAGCAGTGAGGCCAGTAGGATCCAGTTGGAATTTTTTTTTAAATGAAAGAGACACGGCTGTGTTTGTAAGCATCAGGGAAGGAGCCAACACCTAGGAAGAGATTGAAGATTGGTGAGGAGGGTGAGGGATGAGCGTGGGGGCCGCCTGATGGGGAAGACTGCAAGGCCCGGGATCGCCCTGGGCAGGAAGGGCCACTTTGTCCTCCGAGACTGCAGGAAAGGAGGAAATAGTGAGGGATGATGCCAGGGGCGTGTGAGATGAGGAAGGAAGCTGGGGGGCTTTTAACATCTACCTCCTTAGATTGGGCTGCCAAGATTCTTTTTGGGTCCTGACTCCAGTATACCTGTATTGCCTCTCCATACATGAATTCATTTGCATATCTGATAAGCATGCTCATTATGTCTTCATCCAAGTCATGAATAGACCATTGAACAACACAGGGCCAAGCACAGATCCCTTGGGTGCTCCGCTGAGAGACTCTCCTATTGACACTAACTTGTTAATAAACATTCTGTAAGTCTGGTCATTCGGCCAGTTCTGGTCTTCTCAATGGTACTGTCCTCTGGCCCACAAAGACACTCGGCTGAACTCCTGGGGTGATGGATCTTTGCCATTCCCCTCATCTCCCAGTTGTGTAACTATCAAGAAAGGAGATGGATGAGACGAGTTGGGCATGACCCAGGTTAATGAAGCCGTCTGGACTGTTAGGGGTCATGGCTTCCATTTCTAACAGCTCACAGACCGTCCTTTTAGAATACATCCTAGACCCTTTTCAGGAGCAGGAGTCCAACTCATGAGCCATAGTTGACAATCAGACAAGTGGGTTGTCACCTCTCTCTGTTCTTTGGTACACGTCTCTTCTTCATTGGTCGCCTTCAGCAGCTCTTGCAGGGACGACCTCTGTCTGGCACTCTCTTGGCCATCTCTTCACTCACCTTGGGTTTAAGTTCCCTATGCTCTCCCTGCTCCAAGATCATTCTCTTTGGCAAAGAAAGCAAAAACAAAAAGAACTGAGTTATTCTTTCCTCTCTTTGCATTGTATTCCCCACCACAAGTGCAGTCATGCCTGTCCCTCAATGCTCTTCTTACCGCAAAAGCATCGTTCTTAGAATCGATTTTCAGCCTCTGTTTATTCCACAGGTTAGTACTGTTGACCCTCCTCTTACAAGACTGCGCCCTCTTTTATATTTAGAACTTGCCTGTGGTTTAATGTCTGGGCATTTCTTTTCTTTTTTTTTTCAATCTTAACAGTATCTTATTTTTTTCCAGTTATATGTAAAGATAGTTTTCAACATTTGTTTTTATAAGATTTTAAGTTCCAAATTTTTCTCCTTCCCTTCCCTCCCCTCTCCCCAAGACAGCAAGCAATCTGATATAGGTTATGTTTGTACAATCACATTAAACATACCTCTGCATTAGTCATGTTGCAAAAGAAGAATCAGAACAAAAGGGAAAAACCTAAAAAAAAAAAAAAGGTAGAAATAATATGGTTCAATCTACATTCAGAATCCACAGTTCTTTTTTCTGTATGTGGAGACCATTTTCCATCATGAGTCCTTTGGAATTGTCTTGCTGAGAAGAGCTAAGTCTATCACTGCTGATCACACAATGTTGCTGTTACTGTGTACAATGTCCTCCTGGTTCTGATCACTTCTCTCAGCATCAGTCCACTTAAATCTTTTCAGGTTTTTCTGAAATCTGCCTGCTTAGCTCTTTTTTTTTTTTTTTTTTTTTTGCAGGGCAATGGGGGTTAAGTGACTTGCCCAGGGTCACACAGCTAGTAAGTGTCAAGTGTCTGAGGCTGGATTTGAACTCAGGTACTCCTAAATCCAGGGCCGGTGCTTTATCCACTGCGCCACCTAGCTGCCCCCTCATCTTTTCTCATAGCACAATAGTATTCCATTACATTCATATACCACAACTTGTTCAGCCATTCCCTAATTGATGTGCATCCCCTTGATTTCTAATTCTTTGCCTGCACAAAGAAAGCAGCTATAAATATTTTTGTACATGTGGGTCCTTTTCCCTTTTATGACCTCTTTGGGATATAGTCCTAATAGTGTCATTACTGGGTCAAAGGGTATGCACAGCCCCATAGCCCTATGGACATAGTTCCTAATTGCTCTCCAGAATGGCTGGATCAGTTCATAACTTCACCAACAGTACATTAATGTTCCACACCCCTTCCAACATTTATTATTTAATTTTTCTGTGCTATTAGCTAGTCTGATAGATTTGAGGTGGTACGTACCTCAGAGTTATTTTAGTTTGCATTTCTCTATGGAACAGTAATTTAGGGCATTTTTCCATATGATTATAGATAACTGATTTTTTCATCTGAAAACTGCTTATTCATATCCTTTGACCATTAATCAATTGGGGAATGACTTGTATTCTTAGCAATTTGACTCAGTTCTCTGTATATTTGAGAAATGAGACCTTTCTCTCTCTCTCTCTCTCTCTCTCTCTCTCTCTCTCTCTCTCTCTCTCTCTCTCTCACACACACACACACACACACACACACACACACACACCCCTCTCCATCCGCAGCTTTTCCCACAGAACCAGGTAACCTGTCCCTGGCTTTGGCAAAGCTCTGCTTTGAGGAATCTTTGTTCTGCAGTTCTATAACCTTGAGGAGAATTAGAGCAGGCCTCTAGAGTCAGGAGAAGTTGCCTTAAGTCAAAAGCCCTTACTGGGGTTTGCAGCTCACACTGCAGGGAGGTGTCCTCCAGTGGGAACAGCCAGCTTCCCTCCAGACTTTCCAGCCCTGATGAATCGAGAGCTCCATTCTGAACAAGATTCCATTGGAGGGGCCCGTGTGCCGGCAGATGGATGTATTTTTCTTGAAAGCCAGCGGTGCCAGAAGTCTCGGTGATTACGTTACTGGAGCGGGCCTTGGTTTTGTGGTTTGCGGGGTGGAGCATCAGGGCTGCACTTTTATTTGTAATCCAGGTCAGACCCAGAGCTC
The DNA here is from genome assembly GCF_019393635.1 of Dromiciops gliroides. NCBI lineage: Eukaryota > Metazoa > Chordata > Mammalia > Microbiotheria > Microbiotheriidae > Dromiciops > Dromiciops gliroides. The sequence continues at coordinate 484,262,867 of NC_057864.1, read as the reverse complement.
GGGCTGGGGCAGAAAAGCCTGCTGAGTGGGCAAGTTCTTTCTTACATAGCTCCTCAAAGGTCGACAGCTTGAGACTTCAATGGCCTTAGAAGAAGGGGATTTGATCTGTGGAGCCGTGGAATTTGTTGTGAGGCAAGCTCAGGTGCGTGGTGACAGGATGGAAAGAGTGCGGGGAGACCCCCAGAGAATTCCCTTGGAGGGCGTCGTGGTGTTCTCATAGCAGGGGTTTCATCCTAAAATGTAGGCCTTAGAAGTGTTTGGCTTATGAGCCTCAGAGAGGACTGGGTGGGTCTAGGGGGGCCAAGAGCATCTGCAGACCTGGCAGAAGGAGGGTCTTCTTTGCCACCCTCCGTGAAGGACTGTGCTTCCCCTTCCCTGGTGACTCTTGTATGAAGCTGGGCCTCTGTTAGAACCCTGGCCCTAAGAGCAGGCCTGTCAGGGTAAGAGCCTGGACCCACTTGAGCCTCAGCCTTCCCAGGAAGACAACTCCTACCATTCAGAGCTGGAAGGGGCCTTGGAAGGAGCAACGTTTCTGATCCCTCTTCTTGGGATCCCACTTGTTTCTCGTATCAAATGACTAATTTACGCCTCTGGAGAGGCGGCCTAGTTCCAGCTGCTGACGGGTGTCCTTGCCTCCTGCTGGGGAACAGACTGCTCAGGTTGGGGGGCGCCAGTCATCCATGCTGCTGGCGGGTCAGTGAGGGGTCATGGCAGTGACATCTAACAGTCTTCCTCCTCCACCCCACCCCCATCACGTTTGAGGTCTTAGAAAATGGGTAAATTTGAAATCAGACTTGCTGTCACTAGAATAAGAGCATTTTCAAATGAAAGAACAAAAAGTACGGCCCAGATACTAGACAAATTGATCTTCTTGACCTCCTGCCTCTCTGTCCTCCTTGGCCAGTGCCAGAAGGGTCACTTTGTGAGTGATGGGGCAGCTGCTTTTTTTTTTTTTTTTAATTTTTTCAAGGCAGTGGGGATTAAGTGACTTGCCCAGGGTCACACAGCCAGTAAGTGTCTGAGGCCGGATCTGAACTCAGGTACTCCTGAATCCAGGGCCGGTGCTCTATCCACTGCGCCACCTAGCTGCCCCCAAGGGGCAGCTGCTTTTTGTGTATTTATGGCTTTACCATGGTTCATAGTAAACCTATTCAGATGCTTCCCCAGAAATGGCTCATTCATTGGCTAAAGGAAAAAGTAAATGTTGAGATCCAGTTTTGTTCAAGGCTGGGCTTTCCAGGAAAGATGAGAGGCAGAACAATATTACGGAAGGTGCCCAGGATTTGGAGGGTGAAAACCTGGGTTCAGATCCCGACTTGGCTACTTATTGTATCTGGACAAGTTACCCCTCCTCTTTGGGCCTCAGTGTCTTCCTCTGTAAGATGAAAGAGTCAGGCTGGGTGGTGTCTGTGGTCTTATAAGAGAGGCTGAGCTCGGCTGTACATAAAGCCACTGATTGGATTCAGGCAAAGGCAGCTTGCCCCACCTCCTTACCTCTGCAAAGGTGGCGTTTGTGCTGTAGTCACAATGGTGACGATCATGATGACAACAATGGTGGTGGTGGTGGTGTTGTCGATGGTGACTATGAGGACAGCTGTCACGTATACAGTGCCTGCTTTACTGTTAGAAAGTAGGTGCCCCTATTACCTCCATTTTTCACAAATGAGGAAACTGAGGCAAGCAGAGGTGATGCGCCTCATGCAGGGTCACCCAGCTAATAAGTGTCTGTACCAGTTCTAAGGACCAGTACTTCAGTGAGCTTTGTATCTATTCCACATGAGGGACACCCTTGGGAGGGCACCAAGAAGTCAATCAGCATTTGTTTGTGCCTGCTTTGCCTCCAAGGCCTTGAACAGCTTTTCCCTCTCTCTGGTAATCTACTGACCTTGCCCTTCACCATCCTCGGGGCTCTCATCTCCCAGACCTTTCTTTTTCCTTGGAACATCAGCCTCCTTTTGGTTTCGTGATCAGTTCCTTCGGATGCACTGTAACCCCTTTGTCCTTGTGATCTTCTCACCATTTCACTCCACTGTCTTTCAACTTTCTTCATTCCTACTCCTAAAGTAACAAGAAGGTGCTGATGGGGTTTCCTGTAGAAATCCCCAGGAGTCCTCAGTCATCTTTTCCTTCTCCTCCAGCCCCAGCTCCATCCCTGCCTTCCTCTTTAAAAAAAACAAAAGTTCTTTTACATCCTATTAGTTTTCCAGAGAACCAACCCAACAAATCACATTAGATGATAAATGCATTTAAAAAGTCAGAAACCCTGGATCTCTCACCTTTCTTCTCTCTTCTTTTGGGTCTTACTTGATCTTTATAATTTTGCATTTGAGTGTGTGCATATGTGTAGGGGTGTCCCTCTTTCCATTCATAGCATTGTAGTCTTTGGATATTTTCCTTACTATCTTTTGGGGGGTGGGGGTGGGGCAATGAGGGTTAAGTGACTTGCCCAGGGTCACACAGCTAGTAAGTGTCAAGTGTCTGAGACCAGATTTGAACTCAGGTCCTCCTGAATCCAGGGCCAGTCTTTTATCCACTGCATCACCTAGCTGCCCCCTTACTATCTATTTTTAACAATAAGTGATACCTTTTGTTTTTACATCACCTTCCTTTCCAAATGCTTTCCTCCCTACCCCTCAGAAAGAGTTCCCTTGTAACAAATAAAAACAAAAAAGAAAAAAAAATCCGTTTAATAAAACAAATCGTTTCAACTGTGTTTGACAGTATGTGCCATATTGCACACTCATAGTGCCTCACCTCTGCTAAGCCTGAAGGGAAGTATACCTCTTCACCTTTAGGGGAGGTAAGGAGGGTAGAGTAGAGAGAGAAAAAGAGAGGGGAAAAATAGAAAGAGGAAAGGGAGGAGGGAGGGGAGAAAGAAAGGGAAGAGAGAGCCGCACGACCAAAGTGGCCTTTCTTGGCCATCACCAAGAGGTTGGCTCCATTAACAGGCATTGAAGCAGCATTCACCGTAAATTCTACCCCAGCGATAAGGCTGCCCCACTCATGGTCTTACGGCCTGAACAGCAGGCTTTCCCTGGACTGGAGACTTTGGACGCTGGAAGAGTCATCGGGAGTCCTAGGATCTGCTAGTAATTAGCTCTGTGACCCTAAACAAGTCGTTTCTCTGCCTTGGACTTGAGTTTTCTCTCCTGGAAAATGAGAGTGTTGGATTTAATGCATGCTGGAACTTGACTCCTTCTATAAAATTATGACTCAGTTCAGGAAATAATAGCTGGAAGAGACAGGATTGGAAAACTGAGTGGCATTTGTCACAGGAGAAAGGAACAGACCCTGCCTTGGGAAATGGGCTCAGGGGCCTTGTCTAAGGCCCATTTGCCTGTGCTTGGTGAACCACCAAGGCCAAAATCCTTTCTCCAGAAAGAGCCGGCCCTGACAGTGACTGAGGAGGTGGTACCAGAGAGACGAAGGCATTGCCTCGTCACTGTCATTTACAGTACTAGCCTCAGCCTTCCTCAGCATCCTCTCTGGCACGGGCACCATGGACAGCAGGGGCCAAGCTGGCTCCCTTGGACCCCGGCGACAGACTTCTCTTGGCATCTGGAGAGCATGGCTGCAGGAGCTGGGATGGCTCGCTCTGGCTGCACCGGACTAGATTCCTGTGGGCCCCGGCTAAGGGGGACGTGTCTCACAAATATCCCATCCCAGATTTAGGTGGTGATGAGGAAGGGAGGAGAAGAGGGGACCAAGCACACGACACAAGTTGTTGTGACAGAGACCCCGGGGAAGGTCAAGGTGGGGGATGGAATGAAGTTATTGAGTGGGATGGCCAAAAAGGTGAATGCTGTCCCAGACTGCCCCAGTGGAGTTCATGTCCAGAGGGACTAAGCTGAGAATCCTGTCCTCCCTCCTGCTCAGACCAGGTCGGAAGGACTCTGCCCATTTCTAAGCACATTTTAGGAAGGATGTTGACTTCCTGGAGCTTCCTCATCCAGAGGAAAGTCATGAGGACAGTGAAGGGACTGGAAGTGTTTTCCTTGGTAGAGAAGAGAGCCTGGCTGCAGGGAGGCAGATGCCAACTCCTTAAGAAGGAAAACTTGTACCAGCATGAGCTGGCCAGATGTGGGTGGGGGCAGCAGCCCCTTCTGACCACTCCTGCTGAGGGCCAGAGCTAGACCAGCTCATCGCTGTGCCCGTCTCTCATCTTCCTGCCCAGGAGACACAACCAGCTTTTCCTTACTCTTCTTCAGTCTTGGCGTGAGCCCTTACAAGAGATGGAGTTTCTTTTCTCTAAAAGCATGTAGGAATTGAGATTGAGATTGAGTCTAGAGCTGAGAATTTGCACTGTCCTCGCTTCCCACTGGCCGAGCTCCATGGCCGAGGTGAGCGTGATCAGAATGTGCCAGCGGAGTCCAGAAAGGTCGCCCGAGGGAGAAGCCAGGGCAGACCAGGGCAGGGGGGACAAGAGCCAGTCATGCCGAATAGAGGGAGGGTGTGGAGAGTCCCCAGTGCAGCTGTGAAGCGGGGATGAGTGTAGGCATGGCTTCAGCTTGCAGTGGGGAGGGAAAGATGAGGGGGCAGGAGGGTGGGGGTGGGGTGGGGAGGTATTTATCTATTTTCACTGACGGAGAGAAAGACCAGGATGTTTCAGGGATGCTTCGGAGTAAAGGCTTGGCTTGGCGTGAAGGTCTTGGCTCCTCAGTAGGATTAGAAGGGTTAGTTTCTGCTGTTGTATTTTCACTTGGGTCACTAAGAGGACATTCATTACTAAATGTTCATTTCCCCCTAAGGAAGAGACGACTCACCCAGCTTCTAATGATACAGCACATTAGCTTTGCTAATAACATTCTAGTTTTAAAAAAGTTTTAATAAAGTAGTCTCCTAATAGGCAGTTAATTTTCACTAATAATTCCCTGGTGATCCAGAATCCTGAAGAATTTGTAAACAAAGTTATTGGCTCAGCAGGGGCCTGGGTACTTTGTCACTTGGAAAGGTTAGGTAGAGCGTAACCAATTCAGTTCCAACATCACACAGGACTGCATTAAACTTGGGCCTGGCCAACTAAATGGGTAGACCCCTCCATTTCCCCTCCCCAGCTCCCACCCTTCAGCCAACTTGCAGGCCTATCCAGCGTGTGGACGCCATCTTAGTGCTTCTTACTCTTCTGCTCAGAGACTGTGGGGAATGGCACCTGAGCATGCCTTTGCAGAGGGCCTTGGTGACTGCTGTGAGAAGCAGCAGCTATGATTGCAAGAGCAGGTAGTTAGTTCATGCAGATATCTGGTCCCAGCAGACTCACTCACATCTTGCAAGCTCCCGGAAAGAGCGTGACGTCATCGTTGAGTCTCACCCCTGGTTTAGAAGGTAGCTGCCAGCCTCTTATCCTGGATGACTTATCCACTTACCAGATGGACACATCACAGATAATACCTCATGCACAGTAGGAATCAGGGCATGCCGAATGATTGACTCCCACGGATGCTTAACTGTCTGCCATTCTCTGTCTGGCTTCAGCATTTGGGTTCCAAGGCAGTGAGCCATCTTGGCTACCATGAGACACATTCTCTAGCGTCTCTTAGGAAAAGGTGAAGGAAGGGAGCCATGAGTGGGGGTGTATGTTCCCCTATCTCAGAATGTTAGTGCTGGCAAGAACCTCCAGCAAGAAGCAATCATCATTTTATATTTGAGGAATCACACTTCCTGATAGCTTTGAAGCTACGGGGGTACATGGACAGGCTAGAAGGTTTATATATTTCTGTCTCTGGGTAGAAGAAATGAGGACTGTTAGCCTCAGCTCCCATTGATGCCCACAGAACTGGTTCTTTTTTTGTTGTTGTTTGTTTTTGTTTTTTAACACATTTATTCTTAACATTCTTTTTATATTTTGAGTTCCAAATTCTCTTCCTCCTTCCCCTTCCCCCCTCACTGAGAAGCAGGCAAAATGACATCACTTATACATGTGAAGTCATGTAAAATATTTTTCCATTCTATCAATATCACCAAAAAAGAGAAATAAATAAAGCAAGAAAATTATAACACAGTTTTTACTCAGAGTTAATCAATTCTCTTTCTGGAGCTAGATAGCATTTTTTCATCATGAGTCCTTTGAAATTCTCTTGGACCTTTGTATCGATCAGAGTAGCCACATCTTTTACCATTGATCATTGTCACAGTGTTGTTGTTACTGTGCACGATGAACTCCCAGTTCTTCTCACTTTACTTTGCATCAGTTCATATAGTTTTTACTATTTTTTTTCCTGAAACCACACTCCATGACACTTCTTATAGGACAATTGTATTCCATCACAGTCATTCCATCAATTGTTCAGCCATTCCCCAATTGATGAGCATCCCTTTAATTTCCTTTTTCTTTGATCTCTTTGGGATACAGACTTAGTAGTGGTATTAGGTCAGAAGTTATGAATAGTTTTTTGTTTTGTTTTGGTTTTTTGGTGAGGCAATTGGGGTTAAGTGACTTGCCCAGGGTCACACAGCTAGTAAAGTTATGAACAGTTTTACAGCCATTTGGGTATAGTTCCAACTGCCCTCCAGAATGATTGGACCAGTTCACAACTCCACCAATAGTTTAATATTTGTGTATATTGTCCCTCATTGCTCTCCAGCATTTATCATTTCTGATAGGTATGATGTGTTTTAATTTGTATTTCTCTAGTGATTTAGAGCATTTCCCCCTATGGCTATAGATAGCTTTGATGTCTTTGTATGGAAACTGCCTATTCATATCTTTGTTCATTTATTAATTAGGGAATGGCTCTTATTTGTTTTAAATTTGACTCAATCAATTCTCTCTCATTTGAGGAATGAGGCCTTTATACAGAAATTTTCTGTAAAAGATTTTGATACTACTTCATTGTCTATGGTACCTTTTAGCAAAACGTTCTCTTTTTTAATTGTCTGTTTTTTGCTTTTGCTTTGTCTGAGATCATGATAGCTACCCCTTTTTTTACTTCAGCTGAAGCATAATAGATTCAGCTTTAGCCCTTTATTTTAACTCTGTGTGTTTCTTTCTGTTTTGAGTGTGTCTTTTGTAAACAGCATATCGTTGGTTTCTAGTTCCTTTTTTTCCTTTTCTTTTTTTGGGGGGTGGGGTGGGACAATGAAGGTTAAGTGACTTGCCTAGGGTCACCCAGCTAGTAAGTGTCAAGTGTCTGAGATCGGATTTGAACTCAGGTCCTCCTGAATCCAGGGCTGGTGCTTTATTCACTGTGCCACCTAGCTGTTCCAGGTTTCTAGTCTCTAATCCATTTTGCTATCTGCTTCTGTTTTGTGGTGAGTTCATCCTACTTACATTCACAGTTATGATTACTGTATATTTCCCACCATCCCATTTTCTTTCTGTTTATTCTTCTTTCTCTTTCTTTTGTAATCCTGTCCCTCCTCAAAAGTCTGTTTTGCTTCTCACCACTGCCTCCTTTAATCTGCCTTCTCTTTTTTATCCCCCACCTCATATTTCTTATCCCATTCCCCTCCTATTTCCCTATTGGGTAAGATAGATTTCTTTACCCAGCTGAGAGAGTGTGGTTGTATGTTTCTTCCCTCTTTGAACCAATTCTGAGAGTGAGGTTCAAACATTGCCCTTTTGTAGAGGGATAGGGTAAAAGAAGATAGATAATAGAGTAAATATCATGGGGAAGGGAATAGGATGGAGGGAAACAATTAACAATAGTAATTGTAAAAAAGAGAAAAGGGAGAAAATTGTACAAAAATAATAAAAGTATTTATAGCAACTCTTTGTGGTGGCTAAGAATTGGGAATCAAGGGAATGTCCATTAATTGAGGAATGACTGAAGAAGCTGTGGTAGTATATGATTGTAGTGGAATGGTATTGTGTTATAGGAAATGACAAACAGGATGATCCCAGAAAAACCTGGAAAGATTCATATGAACTGATGTATAGTGAAGTGAGCAGAACCGGGAGGACATTGTGCATAGTGACAGCAGTATTGTTCAATGAGCAATTGTGAATGACTTAACTACTCTCAGCAATATAATGATCCAAGACAATCCCAGGGGACTAATGATGAAGCTTACTATCCACCTCCAGGGAAAGAACTGATAAAAAGAGCACTTGTGGACTGTACATATATAACCCATATCAGATAGGTTGCTGTCTTATGGAGCGGGGAGGAAAGGGAGAGAGGGAGAAAATTTTAGAACTCTAAATCTTATGAAATTGAATGTTAAAAAATACCCTTACATGTAACTGGAAAAATAAAATAAATGTTTGTTGCAAATATTGCCTGTCACCCTCCCCCACAGTTTTCCTCTCCATGAGAAAAGCTCTTCTTTGCACACTTGTTTTATATGAGAACATTTTTCTATTCTGTCTCTCCCTCCCTCTTCTGCCAGTGTATCTCTCTTTCTCAGTCCTTTTTTTTGAGATCGGCCCAACAAAATTGACTCATGTTTATGCCCTCTCTCTATATAGACTCCTTCTAACTGCCCTCATAATACTAATGAAGTTCTTAAGACTTATATGTATCATCTTCCCATATAGAAATGTAAACAATTTAATCTCATTGAATCTTTTTTTGGGGGGGGGCAAAGGGGGTTAAGTGACTTGCCTAGGGTCACACAGCTAATAAGTGTCAAGTGTCTGAGGCTAGATTTGAACTAAGGTACTTCTGAATCCAGGACCGGTGCTTTATCCACTGCGCCACCTAGCTGCCCCCTCATTGAATCTTTATGATTTCTCTGTCATGTTTACCTTTTTATGCTTCTGTTGAGTCTTGTATTTGAGTGTCAGATTTTCTATTCCGCTCTGGTCTTTTATTCAGGAATACTTGAAAGTGCTCTATTTCATTGAATGTCCATTTCCTCCCTGAATTATTATACTCAGCTTTGCTGGGTAGGTTATTCTTGGTTGCAATCCTAGCTCCTTTGCCTTCTAGAATATCATATTCCAAGCCCTTCACTCCTTTAACATGGAAGCTGCTAAATCTTGTGTGATCCTGACTGTAGTCCCATGATACTTGAATGGTTTCTTTCTGGCTGCTTATAACATTTTCTCCTTGACATGGGGACTCAGGAATTTGGCTATGATTTTTCTAGGAGTTTTCCTTTTGGAATATCTTTCAGGAGGTAATCGATAGATTCTTTCAATTTCTACTTAACTCTTGGGTCTAAGATACTGGAGTAATTTTCCTTAATAGTTTCTTGAAATATAAAGTCCAGGCCCTCCCCTTCTTTGGATGATGGCTTTCAGGAAGTCCGGTAATTCTTACATTTTCTCTACTGGATCTCTTTTCAAGGTCACTTGATTTTCCAGTGAGATATTTCACATTTAATTTTTTCATTCTTTTGACTTTGTTTCTTGATCTTTCATGGAGATATTAGCTTCCACTTATCCAATTCTGATTTTTGAGGATTTATTTTCTTCGGTGAGCTTTTGTACCTTTGGTCAGTTTTGCTTTTTGTACAGTTCTTTTATTCAGTGGATTTTTGTGTTGTTTTTTTTTTTTTTTTACCATTAAGCTAATTCTGTTTTTAAGGTATTATTTTCTTCGGTATTTTTTGTGTCTTTTTTTACCAAGCCGTTAATTCTTTTTTTCATAGTTTTGGTGTGTCACTCTTATTTCTTTTCCCAACTTTTCCCCTACCACTCTTATCTCTTTCTTTAACCCTTCTAGGAATTCTTGTTGGGCTTGTGTCCAATTATCATTTTTCTTTGAGGCTCTTTTTGTAGTTGTTTTCACATTGTTATCTCCTTCTGAGTTTATGTCTTGGTCTCCCATGCCACTGTAGTAACTTTTTGTAGTCAAATTCCTCTTTTTGCTTTTTACTCATTTTTCTAGCCTATTTCTTGAGTTTGGGCTTTTAATAAAGTAGGCTCTGCTCACCTAGGTTTAGATAGATAATGGCCCAAGCTTCAGCCTCTTTTGTGCTACTGTTTTCAGAGCTAGTTCTGGGGTCTGCCAGGTTTTGGTGCTTCCAAGGTGATGTGGTCCTGGGAGAGGTGTGGTCACTGCTGTACTGCTCCCCCGCAGCTGCTGGCATTCACCATGACCAGATTTCCCTGCTTTCCTGCATCCACAAGTGCCAGTGCCCTTTCTCCTCTCTGCCCTGGAACTGTGACCCAGGGTCAACTGCTTATGGGTAATAGGACTGCCAGTCAGTGCCAGCAAAGGATCCCCTGGAATCTCTTTCTGACCTAGAGCTGGTTCTTTCCAGAACTCTGTGGCCCCCTATGTTGTACACCAGCCTAGGGTAGGGACAACAGCTGGAATCAGCCCAATTGCTTCTGCGACTGTCTTCATTTCAGCTCTGGGGATGGTTGGACCGTGCCACCTAACACCTCCTTGTGTTTCCCTTCTCTCCTTCCTACAGCTAAAACTTGCTTTCACTCTGGACCAGGACACCGGGATGCCTCAAGGATGCCACATCTATGAATACAAGGACAGCAACAAGTGAGTCCCATCGTTACCAACATTATTCTCCTCTCCCTGCCAAGATGCCCATGGTAGGGAGACTGCCCTGTCTCTGGACATAATTCACGAGTGGATTGCTCAAAACCATGTTGACTTTTGAGATACAGAGCCCTGGGCCTATATGCCAGTGTGGGAAGGAGTGCATGGGGCAGCTCCTCTCAGTTGCCTTTGCCCATAACTTGCTGGGACTGGCATGTCTGTGCGGAGTTCTCCTGAAGCAGAATTATCCCATTCGTACTAGAGGATTTCTGCCATCCTCCTTCCCCTCTGCCTTTCCTGCCCCTCAGGCACACACATGCTGATTCACTTTGTGGCTTTTCCCTTTTTATGGTTTCTGTAATCGAGGACTGACCGCATTCCCTATTTGTTGGGTTTGTTGTGATATTCTAGCGTGGGTGTATAGTAACAGTAGCAAGCACAGTCAGTGCAGAGAGAAGAAAGGAGCTCTTTGGAGCTTTGGAATTGCTGGCCAACCTCGCTAGGGAGTTGGCCTCCATCACAGCCTTGTAACAGGTCTTGTCTTGAACATGCTGATAACACAGCTTTTCCTTCACTTGCATAGTTTCTGCGCAGGAGCTGGTTGTGCAGGGCTTTAGTGTTTCCAAAAACCAGACTCTCCTTCCCTACCTTTCTCAGTGTTTTTCATCTTTCTTTTTTCTTTCTCCTTATCCTGAGAAGAAGTCGGAGATGAGAGAAAAGGGAAGCTATTCCAGGGGCTTCTCATTAGAAACTCAGGCAGTCATTTGGAACAGCCTACAGATGTGTGAGATCAGACCTTCAGATGTCTTAATTATTTGGGCGGCTAGGTGGCTCAGTGGATAGAGCACTGGGCCTGGAGTTAGGAAGACTCCTTAAATTCAGATCTGGCCTCAGACATGTGACCTTGGGAAAGTCACTTCACCCTGTTTGCCTCAGTTTTCTCATCTGTCAAACGAGCTGGAGAAAGAAATGGCGAACATTCCAGCATCTGTGCTGAGAAAACCCCAAAAGGGGTCATGGAGAGTCAGGCACAACCAAAAAGACAACTATGACGGCTGTAACAACCATCCATGATTCTACCGACCTGGGGATAAAGCCAACAAGTTGCTGTAAATGCTGTTAGTGATTCTCTTCCATCAGGGGAATTAACAAGGCTGTGCCCCTCACTCACTTTGCTGCCTGAATTAGTCCCAGGCGAGGGCTCACTCCATTCGTGCCTTTCTGTCTTCATCTTCTTATTTCTGTGTGTCGATGGCACGTTGTGTTTCTGCAGTGGGAAGTGGGCACCATTTTGGTTCTTTTTCTGAAATGGTGCATTTTGGAGGTTTAGTCTGCCTTTTTTCTAGACTTCTCTACATAACCAATGGGCTAAGTCTCAGTGAGGACTTATTTAGAACCCACCACCCCAAGGTGCCAGAGACAAAAGTGAAAAGTGGTCCTGGGCCTCAAGGTGCTTCCATTCTATTCTGGGGTAGAATGCAGTATGCAAATGAACATGCAAATTCAGGGGTTTTGGGGGAGGAGGAGAGCAAAGACCAGTGGGAGACTGAGCAAAGCTTCCTGTAAGAGATGGCTCCTGGAGCTAAGCCGCTTGAAGCAAGTCCCAGGTTGGAAGCATGAGGCAGAGAGAATTCAGAGCCTGGAGGACCCTTGGGCAAAGGCGTCAAGTGGAAGGATCTCAGGTAGAGTGCACAAGAGGGACAGGGATGAGAAGATGGACTGGGGCCATGTCAGGAAAGGGTCTAGTTTGTGCTGTTCTTATCTGTTTAAAAAATTCTCTACTTAAACACTACCCACCCCCAAGGAACATGAACATGCACAAAGCAGAGCATAAAAAGAGGATTCTTTTTTTTTTTTTTTTGATAAGGCAATTGGAGTTAAGTGACTTGCCCAGGGTCACACAGCTATTAAGTGTCTGAGGTTAGATTTGAACTCAGGTCCTCCTGAATCCAGGCCTAGTGCTTTATACACTACGCCACCTAGCTGCCTTCACAGTGGCAAGAAGGAGCCAGTAAAGATGCTTGAGCAGGGGAGTGTCGTGGCTAGACTTGTGTTAGGAAGAATGTTCTGGCCGCTGTGTGGAGGGTGAATTAGAGAACAGAGAGAGTGGAAGCTGGGAAGTCATAGTGATCCAGGCAAAAGGTCCTGAGAGCCTGAGCCAGGGAAGAAGGCTGTGGATGAGAGACTGCTGGGGAAGTGTCTGTGCTGCCTCCAGGACTTTCATTGTCAGTATGACCAGAGATGAGACTGGAGCCCAGGGAGCCAGTGAAGATCATCAGGAGGGGGACGTGGCCAGAGAAGAGGCCCCAGGACAGGTTTGGGGGACATCCGCAGTCGAGACACACCATCTGTTCTAGTGGTACCTGAATTACTCTACCATCCACATCCTCTGCTCGGTGCTGCTGGAACCTGCAGACTGCGTCTGCCACAAACATGCCCCATTTCACATGATCCCTGTTCCAGACACCATCATTTCTCCTCAAACCACGCCCCCCCCCAGCAGGGCAGCCCACCTCACACTTGACTGAGAAATTAGAGACCCTTCTCCCTGGAGCTTCCCCTTCTCCTCTCAGCTGCTCCCCACTATGACTGACAACCCCTGTACATGGACCTCTGGCTTGATAAATTTCCTCTCCCATCATCCTCTGACAGGTGCAGGTCTCCCCTATCCTTAACGAACCCTTGTGTGACTCGGCCATTGCCTCTGGTTTTCCTCCTGTAATGCACTTCACTCTCCCAGCTGAGCTGTTCTAAAAAGCTCTCAGTGTCTGTTGCCTCCACACCCTCTCCTCTCATTCACTTCCTAGCCCCCATTTCTATTGAGGGCCCTCCCATCGACCTGGCCCCCCCAGGTTCCCAGCCAAGGGGCCACCTTCTGCTGCTCCTCCTCACTCCCCTTTCCAGTCCTTTGCCAAGTCTTGGTCCTCTTGTCCATCAATCAGTCACATAGGCTTGTGAACAGCATTTCTGGGGTGCCTCTGTCGGGCACTGGGCTAGGCACCAGGAACACAAAGAGAGGAGATTCACCCCTGCCCTTGAGGAGCCATTCCTTCAGGGGAGACAGCTCATCAATAGAGAAATGCCCCAGGAATACGAGGGGATTGGTGGGGGCAGGGCAACAGAAAAGACCTTGTATTGGGGCTCGCACTGACGTGTCTCTGTGCACGTGGCCACTGTGGTCCTTTAGCCTCCCATTCCTGCTCACTCAGATAACTGCAGGAGCCTTCTCCTCTCAGCACGGCCTCCAGTCTCTCCCATCACTGTCCTTTCCCATCTTTCCTCCTCCTTCAGAAAGCCATTCCCTAGGGGCAGCTAGGTGGCATAGTGGATTAAGCACCGGCCCTGGATTCAGGAGGACCGGAGTTCAAATCCGACCTCAGACACTTGACACTTACTAGCTGTGTGACCCTGGGCAAGTCACTTAACCCCCATTGCCCCGCAAAAAAAAAAAAAAAGAAAGAAAGAAAAAGAAAGCCATTCCCTACAAGCACACTGAAATCCTTTTGCAGTCTGTCCCCTGCCTGTCTTTCCAGACTGGTTATGCATTACTGCCCTTCACTCCCTCCACTCTGGCCAGTTCCTTATTACAGGACATTCCATTTCCTGTGTCCACACTTTTATCCAGGCTGTGTCCCATGCCTTGGAGAGCATGCCTTCTCCTCCTCTGCCTCTTTGAACCCCTCATTTCCTTCAAAGCCTGTCTCAAGGGCCACCTCATTTTTGAAGCAAGCTCTGAACCCTGGGCTGGTAGAAGAGCGTTTCCACTGTCCTCTAATTACTTTTTGTTTCCTTGGATGGAATGGGAGCTCTCGAAGTCTTGTCCTCTGCACTTAGCAGAGTCCCTAGCACATAGTAGGCTCCTGAGAGGTCTCTGTTGAGTTGCACCAGAGTAAGGAATTGGACAAGATGATGCCCCAGCAAGGTACATGGAGAAGAACCAGGAACGAGAATGTAACAAATGCTGCAGGGGTGGGAATAAAAGGTGTAAAACCTCTAAGGAGGACCATGGGCGATCTCGGCGGAGCTGACTTGGCAGCCATAATTTGTGAGGGTTTAGAAGGGGAGTGGGAGGTGGGGCCATGGAGGTGGGATGTGCAAGGAGCCTTTGCAGTGGAGAAGAGATGCAGTCTGTGGGGATGGCAGTGATGCACAAAGGAGGAGAATCTGAAGGGAAGGGGAATGGGGATGAGAGAAAGGACAAGCTTCTGGGGAAGATGGAAGGTCCTGGGGAGCAGGGCTGGCTCCGACAAGGCAATGGGCCTTAGCAAACAAGAGAAAATGCAGGATGAGCTGTAGAGAAGGAGGGGAAAGCTGGTGAAATGTGGCCTCTCCTTCCTCGGCAAAGTGGAAGAGGTGGTGGAGGAGGATCCTTAGAGGAGAGACAAAGAAAGGAGGCTTGTGTGGGCTTCATCAGGAAGAGAGCAGAACTACTGTGGAGCAGTGAGGGCTCACGAAGATGATGTACATTGTAAATAGGAGATCACAGTGGACTCCATCAGCACAATTGTGCAGCTGCACAGGAACATGTGGAGAAAGCAAATGTGACGATAACCTGGGATGAGCAGGGGGCAAGGTACTCAGGGAAGGGGCATTGTGTTATTGGGCTAGTTAACTGTAGGGCAAACATTGTAAAGTGACAGTGAGCTCAATGCTTCACGAATCAGCTCTTTGCACTCTTTGGGCAGCTCTAATGATTCAAAGTCATTCCTCATATTGACCTGAAGTTTGCCTTTACTTCTGGTGACTCCTGCCCCTTCGCCCTTTTTCTGCCTTCTGGATCTGAACATCTAAGTCTAGTCTCTCTTCCATGTAAGAACTTTGAGGTATCTGTAGGCAAATAACATTTCTCCTCTAAGACTTCCTTTGTCAAGGCCTCTCCCATGGTTCTGAAGTTGAATTTTTGAATGTGAATTCAGGCCTTTACATTTATTTTCTTATTAGGTTTGGTCCATCATTCCAGCTTGTCGGGACCTTTTTGGATCCTGCCTTTACTGGAGAGACTCTTCTTGAATTCTCCATTTTCATTTGGATATAATTGTTGTCAGCTACCAGTGGCCACCTTCAGCCTCCTTCCTAAAGGAGGTCAGTGAGTAATCCTTGGTGGGAGTAGAAAAGATCTGTTTAAGAACGGCCCTTCTGGGCTTGGCTTTCTTCCTCTGTGGAAAAGGAAAGTTGGCATAGGCTGCCCTCCTCCCTTTGGGCTTATGCCAGAGCAGCAAGTATGCCAAGTGGCATCCTGCATGTTCCTTCCCTTATTTGTCTCTACTAAAGATCAGGGAAGAAATCAACCTTTAACTTTTTTTTTTCATATTTTATTTTTCCCCAATAACATGTAAAAGCAATTTTAACTTTTTTTTTTTTTTTTGGCGGGGCAGTGAGGGTTAAGAGACTTGCCCAGGGCCACACAGCTAGTAAGTGTCGAGTGTCTGAGGCTGGATTTGAACTCAGGTCTTCCTGAATCCAAGGCCAGTGCTTTATCCACTGCGCCACCTAGCTGTCCCCTTTAACATTCATTTTAAAAAAATTTTTTAATTCCAGATTCTCTCTTTCCCTCTTTCCTCTTCTCCCTCTTTGAGAAGGTGAGCAATTTGATATAGATTATATGTCTGTAGTCATGAAAAACATTTCCATATTAGCCATGTTACAAAAGAAAACAGACCAAAAAAAAAAAACCCATCAAAAACAGTATGTTCCAACGTGCATTCAGACTCCCATCAGTTCTTTCTCTAGAAGTGGATAGTATTTGTTATCACAGGTCCTTCGGAATGATTTTAGATCATTATATTCATGAGAAGAGCTGTCATTCACAGCTGATTATTGCTGTTACTGTGCAGTGTTCTCATTCTGCTCACTTCGTTTTGTTAATTTATTTATTTTTTGGTGAGGCAATTGGGGTTAAGTGACTTGCCCAGGGTCACACGGCTAGTAAGTGTTAAGTGTCTGAGGTCAGATTTGAACTCAGGTCCTCCTGAATCCAGGGCTGGTGCTCTGTCCACTGCGGCACCTAGCTGCCCCTGCTCACTTCATTTTGCATCAGTTCATATAAATCTTTCCAGGTTTTTCTGAAACCATCCTGCTCATCATTTCTTACAACACAATAGTATTCCATCACAATTATAAAACACATCATGATTATACCATCACAACAAACTACAATTTGTTCAGCCACTCTTCAATTAATGGACATCCCCTCAATTTCTAATTCTTTGCTCTAACAAAAAGAGCTGCCTGAAATATTTTAGACATATAGGTCCTTTTCCCTTTTTTTTAATATCTTTGGGATATAGACCTAGGAGTGGAATTGATGGCTGAAAACACAGTTTCATATCTCTTTGGGCATAGTTTCAAATTGCTCTCTTGAATAGTTGGATCAGTTCATAACTCTACTAACAGTGCATTAGTGTTCCAATTTTTCTGCATCCCCTCCAACACTTGTTATTTTCCTTTGCTGTCCTATTAGCCAATCTCATAGGTTGATCAGTTGTTATGATTTGCATTTTTCTAATCAATAATGATTTAGAGCCTCTTTTCAAATGACTATAGATAGCTTTGATTTCTTCTGAAAACTGCTCATTCATATCCTTTGACCATTTATCAACTAGGGAATGATTCATATTTTTATAAATTTGACTCAATTCCCTACATATTTGAGAAATGAGTCCTTTATCAGAGAAACTTGCTGTAAGTCCCCCCCCACCACCACCAGTTTTCTGTTTTTCTTCTAATCTTGGCTGCATTGGTTTTGTTTGTGCAAAATCTTTTTTATTTCATGTGATCAAAATGATCCATTTTACTTCCTGTTATGTGCTTTTTTTTTTTTTTATGGTGGGGCAATGAGGGTTAAGTGACTTGCTCAGGGTCACACAGCTAGTGAGTGTTAAGTGTCTGAGGCCAGATTTGAATTCAGGTCCTCCTGAATCCAGGACCAGTGCTTTATCCACTGCACCACCTAGCTGCCCCTTCTGTTATGCTCTTGATCTTTTGTTTTGTCATAAATTCTTCACTTACTCATAGATCTGACAAGATACTCTCTTCACCTCTAATTTGCTTATGATATTACACTTTATATTTAAATCATGTAACCATTTTGATGTTATCTTGGTATATGGTGTGAGATGTTGATCTATACCTCATTTTTGCCAAATTGCTTTCTAGTTTTCCCAGCATTTTTTGTTAAATACTGAATTCTTATCCCAAAAGCTTGGATCTTTGCATTTATTAAACACTAAATTGCTATGGTCATTTACAACTGTGTATTGTGTACCTAATCTATTCCACTGATCCACCACTCTGTTTCTTAGCCAGTACTAGATTGTTTTGATGTTACCTCTTTGTTAATTTAAATTTTTTTTAATTTATTTTTTTGATGTTATCTCTTTGTAATACAGTTTGAGATTTAGGACTACCTTCCTTCACATTTTTCCTAGTGATTCTCTTTATATTCTTGATCTTTTGTTTTTTTCAGATGAATTTTGTTTATTATTTTTTCTAGCTCTATAAAATAATTTTAGTGGTTTGGTTGGTATGGCACTAAATAAATAAATTAATTTAGGTAGAAATGGGGTTTGTTGTTTGTTTTGTTTGGTTGGTTTTTGCGGGACTATGGGGGTTAAGTGACTTGCCCAGGGTCACACAGCTAGTAAGTGTCAAGGGTCTGAGGCTGGATTTGAACTCAGGTACTCCTGAATCCAGGGCCGGTGCTTTATCCACTGAGCCACCTAGCTGCCCCCTAGAAATGTTATTTTTATTACATTGGCTTCACCTATCCATGAGCAGTTAATATTTCTTCAGTTATTTAGGTCTTTTATTTGTGTGAAAATGTGTGACTTCATTTGTGTGTTTTGTAATTATGTTTAAGTAGTCCTTGGGTTTGTCTATTTTTCTCCATTTATCCTTCTCTCTCTCCTTTTACCCTGTCCCTCCTCAAAAGTCTGTTTTGCCTCTGACCACTGCCTCCCCTTATCTGCCTTCCCTTCTATCACCCTCACCCTTCTCTTATCTTCCTCCCCTCATACTTCCCTGTAGGGCAAGATAGATTTCTATATTCAATTGAGTATGTTATTCCATCTTTGAGCCTATTCACTGTAAAAGTTCTTCCTTTTGTGCCTCTTTTATGTGAGATATTTACTCCATTCTACCTCTCTTTTTTCTTCTCCCAATGGATCCCTCTTTATCAATCCCTTAATTTTATTTTATTTTTTAAATCATCATAGTCAACTCACACTTATTCTCACTGTCTGTGTCTTCTAACTATCCTAATAAGGATAAAGTTCTTAGGAGTTAAAAGGAATAGAAAGTTTGACCTTATTGAATCTCTTATATTTTCTCTTTCATGTTTACCTTTCTATGTGTCTCTTGAATCTTATATTTGAAAACTGGGTTTTCTATTCAGCTCTGTTCTTTTCCTTAGGAATGCTCGAAAGTCCTCTCTGACATTGAGTATCCATTAGTTTTGCTGCACAGGTGATTCTTGGTTGTAATCCCAGCTCCTTTGCCTTCTGGAATATCACATTCCAAGCCCCCTGATCCTTTATTGTAGAAGCTGCTAAATCTTGTGCTGATTGTCAGGCAGCTTTTCCTTACCTTGGGCTAAGATTTGCCTCCCTGTAATGTCTGCCCGTTGTTCCTACTTTTGCCCTCCAAGCAGAATAAATTTAATTCCTCTTCCCGACTCCTTCATTCTATCTTCCTATGTTATGAATCCTTCTGCTATCATGGTTGGCCACCCACAAATGCCCTCTGGCTTAATGCCTCCCTTAAAATCCACAAGGGAACACAGTGGTCCAAATGCAATCTAATCAAGACAGAATAAAAGGGGGAGTCTTGAATGTTGCTCAAGGGAGTTTGATCTTTACTTGCTAAGCAACTAGAAGACTTTTGAGCAGAGCAGTAACATGATCCGGTCATAAGGAAGTTTATTCTGGCAGTGGCATGAAGGATGGGCCAGAGGGGCGAGGGAGTGAGGACACATATCCCTGGAAGGAGAATACAGAGAAGGGGTTGGATGCAGAACCAACGGGACTCAGGAACAGATTGGACTGATAAGAAGAACATTGATCAACTGGAGGGGTTTTACAAAGGGCAGCCAGGATAGGAAAGAGCCTTGAGGGCCTATTATGTAAAGACTGATCGAAGTATCTGCAGATGATTAGCCTGGAGGATACTCCAGAGGGGAGCACGAGAGCTGTATTCGAGTATGTGAGGAGCTCTCATGTGGAAGAAAGTCTGGGCACATTCCATTTGGCCCTGGAGACAAAACCAGGAGTACCAGGGGACGTCTCAAAGAGGCAAATGGAGACTCAATGCCAAGAGCAACTTCCTGATGGTTGGAGCTGCCCAGCAGTAAAAATGGATCGCCTCAGGAATTAGTCACCAAGGATTTACCAAGCCCTCCCTGTGTGTTAAGTAATGAGGGGTACAAAAGAAGGCAGAAAGGTTCCTGCATTCAGAGAAGATGACCTGGCAGTGACCAGTTCTTCAGAGGTCTTGGGAGATGAGGGTTCGACTTGGCAATTAAGAAACCCTGAGTCGCTTGGGAAAGGGCAGTTTCAGCTGAATGGGGAGGTTGGAAGCCAAGTTGTGAAGGGTCTAAAATTCAGGGATGGGAAGGAAGCCAAGGGCCTAATATGCTGGCTTTCTCCAAGAGTTTAGCTGAGGAAGGGAAGAGAAGAGATAGAAGATGGGAGCTGGTGGGGATGGAGGAGAAGGAGAAGGTTTTATAAGGAGAGGGTAGGCATGGGTGGGTCTATAGGCATCACAGAAGGAACCCGGAGAGAGAATTTGAAGATTAGAGAGCAGTGATGATAGTGGGTTGCAATCTGCTGGAAAAGATAGGAAGGGATGAGATCAAAGGTAAACATGAAGAGACTGGTCTTTGCAGAGAGAAGGGCAAGACTGAAGGAGTTAGTAGAGGAAGATGTCTCTGTGAGAGGAGGGGAAGGAGAAGAAAAGGAACTCTCAGCACAGGCTCCATGTGTTTGGTGAAGCTTTTGAGGCAGAAGGGTTGGAACAAGCCCTGTGGAGACTGAGCTAGTGGAGTGATGAGGGAGGGGCAGAGTGTTTGCCTTTCTCTAGCAAGTCAGGTCAGCAGAGCTTCATGATTTTCTCTAGCCACAGGGGTCAATAGGTGTGATGTCAGCAGACATGTGAATAATCCAGGCTTGGGCAACAGTAGAACAGGAGAGCAAGAGATCTGAGAAGAAAAGGTAGTAGAAGTTTGAACAGGCTCACTAAGGGCTCAAGATAGGGAAGGGAAGAGATTGTGGCTAGAGCATTGCCTGGGAGAGAACAGATGGGTAGAGGAAACCATTCAGGGCAAGGACAAAGAACAAGGTTATGAGTTGTAAGGCATAGGGAGGAATGGAACGATAAAAGATTATGACCAAATCAAGGACTTTTGGAGTTGTTCAGCAAGGATGTGGGACCCTTGTGGGTGGTGGCAAGATTAAAATCTCTGTGTACAGCTGAGGTGGAGTGGAAGAGGAGATCATGGGAATTGAGTAGACTGAGGAACTGGAAAGTTGGCATATTTGAGGGCGCATCAAATACACATGTTGAAGTTCCCCAGAATGAGGTCAGGCAATAGGGAAAAGAGAGAGAGAGACTGAGCCAAGCACTGACCTCATTGAGGAAGGAAGGAAGGAGAATGCCCAGAATTTGTATCAATAGATAGCAAATTGCATTAAGAATTTACTATGCTGCCCAAAGTGCTATAAAACGGTGCACACCCTTTGATCCAGCAATGCCACTGCTAGGTTTATATCCCAAAGACATCCCAAAAAAGAGAAAAATACCCATTTGTACAAAAATATTTCTAGCAGCTCTTTTTGTGGTGGCTAAGAATTGGAAATCAAAGCAATGCCCATGCATGAGTTGGCGAATGGCTGAACGAGCTGTGGTATATGATTGTGATAGAATATGATTGTGGCATAAGAAATGACACGCAGGACGATTTCAGAAAGGCCTGAAAAGCTTTATATAGTGAAGAGAGTAAAACCAAGAGAACACTGCACAGAGACAGCAATATTGTTTGATGAAGAACGGTGAGTGACTTAACTCTTCTCAGCGGCACAATGATCCAAGACAATCCCAAAGGACTATTGATGAAACATACGATCCACCTCCAAAGAAAGAACATCATGCTATTGATTGAATACAGACTGAAGCAGGCTATTTTTCACTTTCTTTTATTCAAATTTTCTTATACAAAATGACTAATATGGTAATATTTTACAGAACTGCACATGTGTAACCTATATCTGATTGCTTGCTACCTCAGGTAGGGGGATAGGAAAGGAAAGATACAATTTGGAACTCAAAATTTTAATTAAAAATGTTTCTTATTTTTTAAAAAGAGTTTAGTATGCATCAGATATTGTGGCAAGCACTAGAAGGAAGGAAGGAAGGAAGGAAGATAGATAGATAGATAGATAGATAGATAGATAGATAGATAGATAGATAGATAGATAGATAGATGGATGGATGGATGATTGATCCTACATCCTACATCTGAGGGGCTTACGTTCTAATGGGGAAAGACTACATAAAAGGAAGCTGAAAAGCTGGATCTGGAAATCTATGGAAGAGTTGGCTGAGGGGGGTGGGGGTGGGGGTGGGGAAGCATTGTAGAGAAAGACCAGGAGAGTCAGAAGGGCAGCCTGGAGAGGAATGAAGACATGGCTGGTCTGGACCTCCTCATGACGTTGGAGGCTTTAGGATTGAAGCCACAGGGTGGAAGGTGTTTGCAGTGTGGGAGGCCCCCGGGGTACTTGAGCTTTCAGGGTGAAGAGGTTTCTGGGCCATCGTAGAGAAAGGAGAGTGAGGAGTGTAGGCTGGGAATCAGGTGGCAGGTTTGGACAGTGTGAACCCCAGGGAAGGAGAGGTTGCTTAGTGACAGTGTCATAGAGATCAGAAGGGGCAGTGGGAGCAAGGGACACTGACTCCCTGACTCGTGATCAGGTAGCCAGGCATTATAAAAGTGTTGGAGGGAAAAGAAAGCCTTTTCTGAAAAGCGTGGTAGGGAGGTGTCATCGGGATGAGCTCAGGCCTTGGTGAGGGCCAGAAGGTGGAAAGAGTGAGAAAGGAAGAGAGGGTTCATTATGGGGCAGGTGTTCCAGTGGGCGCGGCGGAGGGGGCGGCCATCACGTCTGGACTGGGGGTCATGGCCTGGACCAGGGGAGGAGGGGAGAGAGCTGAGGTGGAGCAGAGTGGCAGGTTGAGGAGGGGGCCCAGGTTTATACACTAGCCAGGAGAGGGCAAGTGTAAGAGAAGGAAACACTGAGGAGTGAGTCAGGGCCCTTATCAGTGGTTGGAGGGAAGGCACCAGATCAGAAAGTACAGGGCGTCCCTTGAGGCTCCCCTTGGTGGCAAGTGGTTCTGTTGTGTCCTGGGAGGTGCCAGGCCTCCTGCCTCACAGCCGTGAAGAACAAGTACAGGTGTTAGAGCCTGATCAGGAAGCCAAGGGGCCTTGCTCTGGAGAAGCTCTCGGGGCAGGGGGTCAAAGAGGTCTTGTTTCAGCTCCTTGGCACCATATAGGGGTTCCCCAGGGTCTCTAGTGCTGGAGCCAGCAGATGATTAGATTTGGCTTCACTGGCCCTGGCAGAGCCCAGTCCCAAGGAGCTGGCAGCGCTGTCCATCTGCCTCAGGAGCAGCTGACTCTGTTCTGCCTTCCAGATTGCTCTGGAAGCCTCTGAGCTTCGCTCGTCTCGATCCCAGGCTGTGACAAAGTTTGCCGACCCTCACGCCAAATGGCCTGTTCTTGGTACAGGTTAGTTTGGCCCTGTCTCTGTGCCTTCGAGCCGTGCCCGCCTGGTGAAAGCACTCCCCTGTTTGTCTTGGCAGTGTTCCATGTAGCCTCCCATGGCCTGAGCCTCCATAGCTCGGAGGTCCCTGGCCACATCGCTGAATGACCGGTCTTCTGTTGGATAGGCTCCCCAGAGGAGATGAGGCCCACTCTGGGAATGGCAGAGGCCTCGGCATTTCCTGAAAAGACTTGGACATGCCAGCCAGTGCCCCCTCCCCACCAGGCCCACAGGCTGTAGCCTGGCATTCCAGGTAGGGTTTTGTTTCCTCCAGTGAGTGCTTCTCAAAGTACGGCCTGCTGAGCCAGAGCCTTCGGGCTCATCCTCAGTGTTTGTTTAGGTGGGGATAGGCCTTCCACAAAAGGGTTAATGGGGCAGGAGTCTGAAATTGGACCAGGGTCTACAGGCTTTCTCCTCTGGGCTCCTCCCTTTGCCTGAATCTGCAAAGGGTGAAGGGAATGCTTTCCTGCACTTTGGGCAAAGTCAGCCCCAGGTGACGTTGGCTAACGTTGCCGGCACCCATTGGGGTACGGTTTCCTGTCTGCTGCGGGGAGCCGCACAACAGTTTCCAGCTTAAAGTATGTCCTTTCCGGGGGGCAAAGGAGTACAGGCCTCTTTGCACCAGCAGCTGCTTGTTCTTCAGAGAACCTTTGTCTGGGGGCTGGGAGCAGATCCCTTTTATTTGGGGGGGGGGTGTTGTTTTATTCATTTATTTCTTTTTGGTTTGTTTTTAAAGGAAGACTCTATTGCAGCTTAGATGGGGCCTGAGGGTGATGGCATAAGAGCTCGCCAGCAGCTGAAACAGCCTTCTGGGAATCCACCATTTGTGATGTGCTCACTCTCCGTTACTGCTGCTTTTCATATTCGGAGTTAATACGATGGAACTGAGATGGTTTGCTTAATTGCCTGAAATCCATGATGAGGAATGAGGGTGATGGTGATGCCCAGGGAAAACAGTGTCATCTCCAGCCCCCTGACCCTTTCCTGTTCTTTGGCAGGGAGACAGCTGCTTCAGGGGCACTGACAGGGCCTTCCCGGCTCCAGGGCCAGCGAGGATTTTCATAGAGGGGAATTAGGTCAAGGTAAAGTGAGGCGACTTGGCCACAGTCCAGCGTTCGATCCGAAGTAGACGTCTAATCCTCAGGCTGCTAATTCTCCCCACTTCAGCCCAGGAATGAATCCGATGAACTCCCAGAGACCATCAGACTGGAAATGTCCCTCGTGATCATTTGGTCCGACTCCCACAGTTTGCTGAGGAGGCCGGGGCCCAGAACAGCTAAATGAGTTACCCCAGGTCACCCCAGTTCACATAGTGGTCTGGTGAGAACCAGAGCTGGGGAATCTCCCGAGCCACAGCCCAGTGCTTCCCCCTGCCTCAGAGGTCAGCCAGGCGATACACAGCTGGATGGAGCAGAGAGAGGCCGCCCAGTGGCCCTGCCGAGCTGGCGTGGCCCCTGGATTGAGTCTGGTTCCGCAAAGAGATTGACCACAGTCCAGGGAGATTGACTGAGCTCGTTGCCAAGTGTGGAGCTCAAGTTTCCTTTGGTCTGCAGTTAATTGAACTCCCCAGATGCAGCGGGTTTGCAGCATTGCAGGTTAAGTACTGCCTGGGGAGGGCAGGAAAGACTAGGGAACAGGGATGCCCCTGAGGCTCTGCAGAAGGGGGCAAAGGCACAGCTGACGAGCCACAACCCTCACTGCTCCCAGCGGGCAGAGACCCCGTGGGGATGCTTTGGCTTCTTGTCCTCAAGGGGCCCTCGTGGGCCTCTTCTTACAGAGGCTCAGAGCCGCGTGCCGGCATAGGCTGGGCTGCTATCAGCACTTATTACCGAGGAGGAGCAGAATGCTTAAGGACCTTCCCGGGCTCTGTGCCCGACGGGTCCTCAAGGCAGCACCCGATCCAGTGCTCTTCTCGCTGTTACTCGGTGCCAGGCCGAGTCCTGATCAGTGCGAGCCATTGAGCACAGGCTATTTGGTTGGGTGTGATATTCATTTTGTTTTCCTTTAGCAGGGCTTAGCTTCTCTCACTCTTCATCGGTCCCTGCGTGTCTTCTCATATTTCTCTGCGCTCATTATCTTCACTTTTGCTTACGGCACAGTCACAGCTCCTTACGCTCATGTACCGCAGCGTGTCCAGCCACTCTCCAGTGGGTGAATGTCGCATCTCTGCTTCCCTTGTTCTTCCAAGTTCTCTACTGCCACAAAAAGTGGGCAGTTTCTATTTCTGTAGTGATGCAGTGCTTACAAAGCATTTTTCACAAACAACAACACTTGTATGATAGTCCGTGTGTAATCCCACTCTGTAGTTGAGGAAGCTGAAGCATACAGAGGAAAAAAGACTGGTCCAAGGTCACATAGCCAGCAAACACCAGAGCTGAGACTTTACCCCAGGCAGGCCTCCTGACCTTGAGAACAGAGCTCATTCTGTTGCACCTCTTGCTTTATCCATTTTATTCTCCTGAGACTGCTATAGGTCCTACTTTGCTGCTTCTCTGACACAGAGCTGAGAAGGGCACTTGAGAGTCAAGATTCAAAAATAAACCTTACAAGTCAAGCAGCAGATGGGCCAAATCAAATCAGGTGAATTTCAGTAGGAATAAATGTAAAGTTTTACACTTGGGCTCAAAAAGTCAGTGTCTCAAGTGCTTGATGACATGACTTCAGCAGCCAGTGAATAGCAGTTAAAGGAGGCAGATGGCAGGAATGATCCAGGGCCGGGGTTTGCAAGGCACGATCAGCGAGGCAGCAAGGATCCAAGATCAGAGGATAGGGCAGAGTTGAAGCAAGAAGGGGTCAGGGGAAGATGGGGAAGAATATAGCCAGTGCAATGGGACGAAGAGAGTGGAAGTCATGGTGGGGACAAAGAACGGGGTTAGGAGTCAGAAGAAATAGGGAAAAGCAGACTTAGAAAGGACTTTCAGAGTTCATGAACATGAAGGAGGCTCCTTGTGGGTGGTGACAAGAATAACAAGATGAGGTGAAATGGAAGGGCAGGCCATGAGATTACAGTCCACTGAGGAAATGTCCAATTGGGGTATTTGAGGGAGGATCATATAGGGGAGAGTGGAGAGAAGGAGGTGTCAGCTCAATGAGGAAAGGAGGAGGATGCCGCTCCCTTCGGTCTGTCTCCACTTCCTCCTCCAGCTTCAGGCAGCTCCTCCCCTTCACCCCCACTTCCTTCGTCCTTTTCCCCCTACTTTACTCTCCTCTTTAACTAAGCCAGGCCAAGATCTTTCCTCAGGGACTATTAGTAGGAAAATTGATGCCTGTGTCAAATTGCATTTCACAGTGGGTTCAGACCCCAGGGGCATCTACAGTAGAAATCAGCCCATCTCTCATCTCAGTGTACCGTCGTGCAGTCCGTCAGAAACATGGGTTAAGCACCACCTGTGTGCCAGGCACCAGACTGATTGCCAAAGATACAAAGGCAGGTCCTGCTCTCGAGGAACTCACAGTCTAATGAGGGGAAACCACAGCTTTGGACAAACAAGAGTCGCCCAGGATAGAGACAGTTCTACAGTGAAGAGGGGCTGGCCAAGGCTTTCATGACGCCTGAGACTTTGACCAGGATGTAGAAGAGGCCTGGGATGTCAGAGGAGGGAGGGCTTTGTAGGCCAGAGCCAAGAGATGGAGGGTCTTGTTTGTGGTAGAGCCAGGAGGTCAGTGTCACTGGCCTCAGCTAGAACCCCTCCTTCCAACTTACAGAGCCCCAGTATAAAGAAGGTAAACTAAGAGTACATAAAACCTAAGTGTAGAATCTGATTCTGCTTCCGTTTCTCTTCCCTCTGTTTGCCAGAAAGTGATGGGACCAGCTGCTAAGATCTTAGTTTTTTTGATGTTAGGCTTCAAGCCAGTTTTTACACTCTCCTCTTGCACCCTCATCAAGAGGCTTAATTCCTCTTCACTTTCTTCCATCCAAGTGGTGTCATCCGCGTGTCTGAGATTGTTGGTATTTCTCCCGACAACCTTAATTTGACTTTTGATTCATCTAGCCTGGCATTTTGCATGATGTACTCTGCATGTAAATTAAATGAGATGACAATACACAGCCGCCTCCTACTCCTTTTCCAATCTTAAACCACTCACTTGTTCCACGTTGGGTTCTGTCGCTTCTTGGCCTGAGTACAGGTTGCTCAGGAGACAGGTAAGATGACCTGGTCCTCCCATCTCTTTGAGGACTTGCTACATTTTGTGGCGATCCACAGTCAAAGGCTTCAGTGCAGTCAGTGAAGTAGATTCTTTTCTGGCCCTCCCTTGATTTCTTCATAATCCAGGGAATGTTGGCAGTTTGGTCTCTAGTTCCTCTGCCTTTTCGTGAGCCAGCGCTCTTCCGGTAACCCTTGGTTCACGTCCTGCTGAAGCCCAGCTTGCAGAATCTTAAGAATAACCTTATTGGCGTGTGAAATGGGCACAATTGTTCGGTAATCTGAACATTCTGCGGCATTGTCCTTCTTTAGGATTGGGATGTAACCTGAACTTTTGCAATCTGGCGGCCACTGTCGAGTTTCCCAAGTCCGCTGGCATATTGATTGGAGCACTTTAAAAGCATTATCTTTTGGAGTTTTAAATAGTTCAGCTTGGATTATCACCTCTGCAAGCCTTATTGTTAGAAATACTTACTGAGCTACAAAATGACACGTGCATTTTTGGACACAGCCAGTAGGAGTTTGCTTTGCCTGACTGTGCATATTTGTTACAAGGATTTTGATTTTCTTTGTTGTTCATTTGGGAGTGGGAGAGAGAAAAATAAATGCTTTAAAATGGAAAAAATAAAATTGAAAAATTTTTGTCGTTGGGAAAAAAAAAAAAGAAATACTTCCTGAGGCCCACTTGACTTCATTCTCCAGAATGTCTCGATCTAGATCAGAAAACCAGTGGTTTTCAGTGATGTGAAGATCTTTCTGGTATAGTTCTTTTGTGTATTCTTGTCACCTCTTCTTAATCTCTTCTGCTTCTGTAAAATCCTTACCATATTTGTCTTTTATCTTACCCATTTTTACATGAAACATTCCCTTGATATTTCTAATTTTGTTGAAGAGATTTCTTCTCTTTCCCATTCCTTCATTCCTCAGCAACTTGGAGGCTAACAGCCAGTTCTGGCTGCTGTGTTTCAGGAAGGCCATTGATAACCTAGAGGCCAGCGAGAGGGGGCCACCAGAGTGACCAAGGGCCTCAAGTCTGGCCACATGGTGATTGCTTGGAAGAGCGAGGGTGTTTATCCCCGAGAAGGGAAGACTCGGGGACCCGTCATGGCTGTCTCCGGTGACTTGACAAGCAGTGTTGAGGAGAGGGATCAGACAGGCTTTTCTTGACCTAGAGGCAGAACTAGGATCAGTGGGTAGACTTAATCACAGCCACAGCTGTCCAGAAATAGAGCGGGCTCCTTGGGGAGCAGCAGCAAGTTCCCCTCCACTGGAAGGAAAGCAGCTTGAAGCCGAGGTTTGGGACGTTGTAGTGGGAATTCTGTGGGGGTTAGGGTTGGCCCAGGTGGCTACTCGAAGCCCCTTCCCACCCTGCCATTCTGTGACCCAGCGAATGTTTCAGTGAGTAGAGCAGGTCCTGGAAACGGGACCTCGCGTTCAGTCTCTTCTTATGTCCCAGAACCTGGCATTTTAAAATGTCTTCCTGTCTCCTCCCTTCTTAAGTCAATATTTACTCTGCTCTATGGGAAAGAGAGAAGGAAGGAAAGAGGGAAGGAGGAGAAGGAGAGAGATTAAGAGAGGGAAGGAAGGAGAGAAAGGGAGAGAGAGAAGAAAGATAGGAAGGAGGGAGGAAGAGAGAGAGAGTGGTGAGGAGAAACAAGTCACAGCCAAGAAGGAACAAAGAGAGAACCAAAGGCCACCATTCCCTCCTTCCCGCCACGCTCCTCTCGGACCCCCTTTCTCTTTCCCTCTGACTTGGAGGGCCCTGTTAGGAGGGGCGAGAGCATCACTATATCACATCTCCTGTGAAGGAGTCAGCAGGAGGTCCAGGACTGGATCAAGAGGCCTAGAAGTGAAACAACTTTCAAATCCCTAGAGACCAAGTTCTAAGATAGGATAAAGCCTCTCTTGGTTGATTGAGCGCTCTGGTTCCATTAAGCAAAGGGCTTTTTTTTTCCATGGGCTCAAAGTGACTCTGTCCCCCTCTGCTGTCCCTCCCCACACTCGGTTTTCACGGTATGGTGGTCTTCCCTCCCAATGGCCCCCACACTGGGGTGTAATCCTCTCAGATGTCGGCCATGTTTGGTGCGATGTTCTTGCCAATGAGCTGTGGTGGTGAGAATCGGTCCAGTTATACTAACGCTCCTTTCTGCTGGAACCCAAACTGATGGCCACTCCCTCTCGTGGACTCCCCAGCTTGGGCAGCTGCTTTTCAGCCCGCTGCATCCATGCCCTCTTTCAGGTTCTGCAGCCCATCCATGGGCCTCGCTTTCTGACTTCCTGGGGCACTTACCGCTTCTTGGGCCCTTCTGGCCCTCTCTACAGCCCAATAGAGGGGATGAGGCCCCCTTGGGAAGCTCTCTGCCCAGGCTCCTTAAAGGTGGACTTTCTGGTCCTGGGAGTAGCCTCTGGCCAACATTTTTAGTTATCTTTCAGTTCTCATCTGGGAGAGCAGAACAGTGGCCCCTTCCCCCATATCTTCCCTCAGTTGGAGCATTAAAGCACAGGAGAGGTACGTGGAGGGAGCCCCTTGCAAGGAGCCCTATTTCTGCCACCTCCGCAGGAGCGATGGTGCACGTAAAAGGCTCTCGGTGTCTCCTGTGAGGAAAGGCCCCGAAAGGTAGCTGTGCCTTCTGGAACAGCAGCAGCAACGTTGGGGGAGAGAGAGGGGCTTGAGTTGGCGAGTCTGGCCCGCGGAGGATTCTGAGACAGGGCTAGAAGATGTCACGTTCTTGACAAGTCACACGTGTACCTGTCCTGTTTATTCTGTGCTCCTTGAGAGTGCAGGAGCCTGAGGACAGGGCCTGTGTCTGCCCACCTGTCTGGGTGACTGGCC
The DNA here is from genome assembly GCF_019393635.1 of Dromiciops gliroides. Lineage (NCBI taxonomy): Eukaryota > Metazoa > Chordata > Mammalia > Microbiotheria > Microbiotheriidae > Dromiciops > Dromiciops gliroides. Next base: position 484,232,704 of record NC_057864.1, on the reverse strand, counting down.
AGGCAGGCCTGGTGGGGAGCAGGCTCTTAGGAGGGAGAGCATCCCTGGGCATTGGGGGCAGAGGCTGGAGCATCGTGGGCTTCTTGCTGATGAAGATCTGCCATCTTTACTTGATGGTCAAGCGATTCTCCCCCCAAATCATAGCTTGCGGCAGTTGGGCAGTGTGCAAGTGTAGAGAAGGACTAGCTTCAAGGTTCATTCACAAGCTGCTAAAAATAAGAGTAATTGTCTTAGGCAACTCCCCTTCGCCCAGCCCCCAAGCTCAGAGAGAGATCTAACCCCCTCGGCAGAGAAGCCATGGGTTAGGCAACAGGTGGCCCTTCTAACCATGGGCCCCACTATCTCTTCATCCAATAATCATGATGCTGTGAATACACACATCTTGTACACTTTACACACAACCTCATCTTCCCAGCTGCCCCATGAGCTAGTGACTACTGGTATGATTTGTTGTTGCTCCACTGTTTTCAGTCACATCCAGTTCTATGTGACCCCCATTTGGGGGTTTCTTGGCAAAGATATTTCAGCGGTTTGCCTGTTTCTTCTCCAGCTCATTTGACATGTGAGGAAACTGAGGCAAAGAGGGTTCAATGACTTGCCCAGGGTCATACACCAGCGAGCATCTCGAGACTGGATTCCCAGCACAGGAGACAAAGATTGGAAGTGGAAGGTCATGTGTGAGGAAGGATGAATGGGCCCTGTCAGCTGGGGCATGGTGTTCATGGAGAGGGATGACATGTAGTGGTGCTGCCAGGTAGACTGGGGCCAAACTGTGCAGGGCTCACAACGCCCAGCAGAGAAGCGTACAAGCTTCTGTTTGGCTGATGCAGGAGGGAGAAGGAGTTCCATGGAGGGGTAAGGTCATTGGCTTCTCGGAGAGGTCATCGACAGGACTATTGAAGGCCCTAAAGATCATTGGGGGAAGGGCAACGAAGACTGTGAGCCAGGCATTAAAGGCATCAGGAGGGCAGGGGATACTCGGTGCCAGTGGGGAGGATGGAAAGAGAATTGTAGAAGAAAGCTCTGGGAAGAAGAGGGGTGGGCCAGCCCCCGTGATCAGGTGGTTCAGAGAAGGGCCTGCAGTCTGGGCCAGGCCCCCTGCAGTGGGTCTTGGGAGGTGCGCACAAGAGGGAGTAGGATGGCACTGAAGCGTTGGCAAGAGGTGGTGTAGACTTACTCCTTGCACCTAAAATCGGGTGACAGCCCGTGTATGGAGTAGCAGGAGGCACTAGCGGCCAGCACAGATGTGCTGCCACCTGCCCCCAAGCTCCAAGCTGACCTCAGGCTCCTGCCCAAGGGTTCTCCTTAGGTTCACTTGTCCTCACTGATTGAGAAAGCAGGGCCTGGGCTCACGCGCCACCGTGCTTGGGGCAAGGAAAGGGCAAAAACCTGGTGTGAATACAGAGGCTGACCCATAGCGTTGAGTCATTCTGGCCCTGCTTCTCCACTCTCTGCGTAACTTGGGCCTGGGAGGTTCTGGGCCTCCCAGTGTGTCTGACCAGAAAGGAGACTGTAGGAAGGGGGGTGGCGGTGGGGGGATGCCCCAGAGCCCTGGGTCTTAACGGTGTGCCATGGGGCCCCTGGGTAGGTAGGGGTTGAGGGCACGTGCTACGCAGTGTTGGAGAAGGGGCCCAAGAGTCCTTGGCAGAGGGTGTTTTCTTGTTCATTTCCCTGGCGGTTTTCTCCGTGTGTGTGTGTGTGCGCGCGCGCATGTACGCGAGCGCGCTGTATAACTCATGGCCTTGCTGAACGTAGCATGTTACATCCCCACCACGATGTTAAGGAAGCGCTATTGCCGTCGGAACAACTCTTCGTGGCTGCAGAGCAGAGAAAATTAATTTCTTCATCTGCGGTTTCGTGTGTGCGGTGAGTGAGGCCGAGACGCCCTTGATAAATGCGTTTCTTTGTCAGCCTGGAGACTAATCACACAAACTTACTTATTGTATCAGTTTTAAATGATAATCATCTATAGCCGAGTAATTTAATTAGGGCAAATTAGGTACGTTCCATTAAGTCAGCAGAGAGCTTCCACTAGCTAAGACTTCCAAGAGCCAAACTGCTTTACGGGCCCCAGACAGCAGCCCGCTGTCCACCCCATCAGATGCCCCCTGGCCTCTAGAAGAGGGAGCCCCTGAGGCCCTTCCCCCAGGCCTGTGTAGAGACAGGAAGCCAGGGAGCTCCCAGAGTCCTTTGGTGTCTCCTGACCCTGCTGCTTGTACTCAGGCCTGCATTTCTGCCTACACCCCCCAGACCCTCCAGAAACCTTGGGTGCCACCCCCAGGGCCTGGTCGCTGGCCAGAAAGCAGGCCTCCACACCCCTCATCTTCTCGCAGTGCTGCCCCTTCCTAGCTCCCTTTTCTGGAGTATTTTCCTCCGTTAGAATAAAACTCTTGGAGGAGGAAGGCACTGTTTCGATTGCCTGGCCCATAAGAAGTCTGTAATATTCTTGGGGCAGCTGGGTGAAAGTGGATAGAGCGCCGGCCCTGGAGTCAGGAGGACCTGAGTTCAAATGCAGCCTCAACTACTTAATCACTGTGTGACCCTGGGCAAGTCACTTAACCCTGCTTGCCTCACTTTCTTCATCTGTAAAATGATCTGGAGAAGGAAATAGCAAAACATTTTAGTATATTTGCCTAGAAAACCCCAAATGGGATCAGCAAGAGTCAGATGTGACTGAAATGACTAAACAACAACATTCTTTCAGTCTATCTACCTATCTATCTATCTCTATCTCTCTATCTCTCTCTCTCTCTCTCTCTATCTATCTATCTATCTATCTATCTATCTATCTATCTATCTATCTATCTATCTATCTATCTATCTATCTATCTATCTAATCTGTCTACCTCCCTATCTACCCGCCTGCCCCAGCACAGAGACTAAGCGTCTCTGTTGCCTCCAGCAGCCCCAGTAAAACCAATCCCTGGTGGCCCTTAGATGTCATTGGCTCATTCAGCTGTGACTAACCCCCCCCCCCATGTAGCTCATTGTGAATAAAAAGGTGGACACACAGGCCCTGCTCACTGGTAGCCGTGGTCTTAGGGGACAAAACGATCACTAGGAGTAGAAAAGCGCAAAGGAGAGATCCAGATAAACCACTGGGGGCATTCTCAGAGGCCAAGGGGGCACTGGGGAAGAGGCAGCACCCATTTCAGGCCCTGCCAGAGGACGAGAACAGGAAGGGAAGAGCCAGGCTAGAGAGGCAGGCATAGGCCGCTCACTGCTCCATCCAGGACGGTCAGCTCTGGGCAGCTTCGGCCTTCACTTGACCTGCCGCTTGTTATTGATCCTGCAGAGCTCCCACGTGCACAGGTGTGGTGTGAGCCAGGCAGGCTCTCGGGGCCCCTGCGGCTCAGAGTCTCTCTGGGAACAAGAGGCAGGCTGATGTGAAATCCCGAGGAGAGCCTCGAATGCCAATAGTCCAGACAATGGAGAGGGGAGAAGTGAACAGTCAGTGCCCCACACCCCACGGAAATTACTCAGGCAGGTGCGTGAAAGATGAACTAGTGAGGAGAGAGTCCGGAAGCAGACTCGCTTAACCCTCGTTGTTGGCTGGATCAGCTAATGCTCTTTGGACCTTTTTCTAGGCCAGGTCAGGGAAAGGGAAGGAGACCCTTTGGACAGCCCGTTCCCCGTGTGAGAACTGGAACGACACCCTCTGCTGGGAGGGACATTGTGAGCTCTGGCCTGAAAAGAAAGCATGTGACTTGGCATCCACGTGTGACTTAGCGTCCAGAAGTTACCCCCTGTTAGTTGTGTCAATCAGTGCTGCCAACCAATTCGCTTGGAGCTGTATGTGTGGACAGCCCTGTTGGCTGTTTCACAGGAGGCTTCTGGGAGAAGGAGGGAGGAGCGAGGCCTTTTCATTTCCTGACTTGGGCTCGGCGGGAGGGCAGATGCTGGGCTCTCTGAGAGATAGTTAGATAAAGTTTGCTTTTGACCTATCTCTCTATTCACTAACTTCTAATGTACTTTAATAAATACTTAAAAGTCTAAACTCTTGCTAAAGCTTAATTTAATGAGACCACTCATTAGATTTTAGACATCATAGCTAGAATTTTAGGCCCTTACACCCAGATGGCGTGAGCCCCTCACTGGGAGCTCAGCCTTCACCACTCTCTGTCGCAAGTGAAACAGCAGAGAGCATAGGTCTCTAAGAGCAGAAACCCGGCTTTGTCTTTTTCTTAGCAGTAACATTTAGAGGTGGCCCGAGCTGGCTGAAGAAGAGCTCCAGGTCAGAGGGGAGCTATGCTTGGCTCTGAAGATGCAGGCCGAATCCTGCTGCTTTGCCCAGCAGGCGGCCTGAGGGAGGAATAGACTGTGTCTCCTTAGTTCAGTGTGTCACTGAATGCTTCCCTGTATCTGTGTGAGGTCTGTCAGTTCAGACATGCCCAGGCAGGGAGAGGGGATGCTCCGAGCTTCCCCTCCCTCTTGGGATGGCAGCGACTACCGTCAACAAATGAGCATGTCTTTAGAGTCTCCTGGGCCAAGAGGGAGGCTCTCTGCTGCAGATGCGCCCGTAACGCCACATACAGCAGGGGCCGCCGGCCTGCGGACAGTCAGGCATCATCTCCTGTGTCCTGGGTTGTTGCCTCAGCACTGTTGTTGGCATCTGGCACCGAGGCCCTCAGAGTGGCGTCTGTGACTTACAGGCACCGCCTCCTGTTCCATTCATCAGGACTGTTTGGACCATCAGAGCCCAAGACCCGGGGGAGTGCTCAGGAGCCCAGTGATTTACCCAGGGTGACACAGGCCTGGGGCTTGAGGCTGAAAGGTGAAATGACTGTCACAGTGGCACTGCTGGGTCTTGAACCCAGGGGTCCTCATGCTGAAGGCCATTAAAGTAGCCCCGGCTGCCTTCTCTGTCGGGCTCTCACCGTGTGCCAAGAGAGAAGGAAGAGCTCATAACGGGGACGACAGGATGCTGATCTCGGCTCGTCAGGGACCCCAGCAAGTCACCGAACCTCGTCCCTGAAATGCGGATGGTGATTCCTGCCCTCACTGCTGCCCAGGGTGGTCGCGTATAAAAACTGGCATCACTTTGGTGAAAGTGCTTTGGAAACAGTAGAGCAAAGGTCAGGTGATGGTGGACACAGAGTAGTGCACAACCTTCTGTCCAGAGTGAGCCAGGATCACCCATGGGAAAGCCAGCTCCTGAGCAGGGGCATGAGGCTTCTGCATGGAGGGAGTGGTCTGTGGTGCCAGGTGGGCATTGTTGGGCAGGTTGTGCTCAGGACTCTAAAGCATCATCCGTGCTGGGTGAGAAGGACAGCTGAGGAGGAGCCAGAGCCCCTCTTTTCTGATGAAAAGGCCACATGGCGCCTGACCCCAGGCCTTGTTGTCATCTGCTCTCGTGGCCGGAAGGAGAGGGACTTTCCCGAAGACTAGTCTGGGTTTGTTATCTTAGAGAAAACTACCAATTTCTCACAGTGAATGTGGGCTGGGCACCTCTGGGGGCTGTGCCCTGTTCCTCAGGCCAGAATCTCTTCCTTTAAACCCCAAGGAACGTCTGAAGCCCAGCCCCACGCCTGAGCCGAGCCCCTGGCCACTCTCTGGGTAGACTGCCCACTCTGACAGACCCTCTCACCCAAGATGACCGCCTGGCTCCGCCAACACCAGCCCATCATGCTGGAAACACCATCAGTCTTTTCTTCCCCTCCCCTCACCCCAGGCTTTGGCACAGAGAAAATCTGCCCATCCCCAAATGGCCGTGGGTTCTGCTTTTGATTCAGACTAGGAAAAACAGTCCAGGCACCAACTGGATCCCAGCTCTCCCCTCAGCCTCATGCTCAGCCGTGGGACTGGAAATGTGAATGTGGAGGGAAAAAAACTGGTAGAGGAAATATCGGTTCCCACATTCGAGCCCACAGGGACAGTGTGGATTTGTGAGGGAAAGTGGCAGTGATGGGTTCTGGGCACCCCGACAGTGGGCCGGCCCTCCCACCTCCAGAGGCATCCTGTGCTGCTGCAGAACCCCCCTTCATCTCCCAGAACCCTGAGGAGGGGGTGCTGCAAAGGCACTTTCCACGTCAGGCGAGCCCATTTCCTCTTAGACCTGCAGATGCTCCCTCTCTGAGGGGCTGGAGCCCCCTACTTGGGGCCCCTTGGAAATGGAAGGTCAGGGATATTTGTGACCGTGGCATGAGGAGCTTCCCATCCTTAATCCTTGCTGTATGTGGGCTACCCGGAGCCAGGAGGATACAGGAAAGCCCGATTTGCATTTCTGGGCACAGGGTGGGCACTGATGCAGCAGTGAAGTGGCTGGGGCACTGCCTCTCGGGCCTCCCGGGTCTCCTCCACCTTGAGCAGTCTGCCCCCTGCCCTCTGGCCGGGCCGCCCCCAGCTCATCTGCCAGAGGGCTCTGGGGAGCGAGAACAGCTCCTTGGGGAAGAGCCAGAAGGGGGGCGGGGGCTCCAGGCTCAGCTCCCTCCTCTGCCCTCGGGGGCCTTGATCCTTGTGTATTTGCCTTCCCAGCCACCCTTTTCCCTGGAGCCTCTTGTAGCCAGAAGGGAACTTTTGAAGTGGGAACCTGATTTCCATGCGGTTTGTCAGTGGCCCAGCTGAGGTCTGCTCCCAAGGTCCCATCCCTGACCATACTTCTCACCCTGACCCACCTCCTGCCACAGGAGGGGAGGGGCAGGCAGGCAGCCAAGCAGCCCTCCAGGGTTTTCCGCGGCCTCCCCGACCAGGGAAAGGCTTCCATGTAACCTTGGCCACTTTGGATCGGTTGGTGGTCTCCTTCCAGTTGGCTGAAGGCCTAACAGAGAAAGGAGGCTATGTCCACACCCTCTGTGGGCCAGCAGGCCTTAATTACTCACCACGGCTCCACGCTACAACACTAACTGCCACCTGGTTCTGCTTAGCAGGAATTTTCTGACATCGGAAATAAGAGAGAGGGAGCCAGGGCTACTGCCCATGTGCGCTCTCTCCATGAGCACAGCCCTGGACCTCAGGAGGGGAACAGTAGCTCCGTGAGGTTTCCCGTCTAGATTTACGCTGACGAAGGACTTTCTACAGTGTCAACTCAAGCAGCCTCCTGTAGTGCGTTCCCCGCCACAGCGCTGCCCTGGCAGCGCGGGGGGATCTGCCCCCAGAGAACTCCTCTTCACTTACACAAATGAGAGGAGGAGAGAGACAGTAAAGCCACCGTGCCCCTCCTGCTCGTCCTGTGGACCGGGCCAGCCGAAGAGAAAGCTCAGCCGCGGAGGAAAGCTGGCTCCTCCTGAACCCACATGCCCTTGTTATATCTGGCTCCGGAGGCCTTGGCCTCCTGGGATTTTCCATGCATGTGAACAAGGCCTCAGTCGTTCTTGTGCGGTTTTATGAGAATAGTCAGAGCGTCTACAGGTTGCAGGGGCCCCGGGCGGCTTCATGTGGAACCGAGGGGAACTGTCAGAGACGCCTCAGCCGGGGCCTGACCCTTCCCATGCATCCCGCTTGGCCCTTCCCAGCCTCCCTCCTGTGTAAGCCCCAGTGCCCAGAGACAGCGAGTTGGGATGTCTGTTCTCAACACTCTTGCTTGGCAGTGGGTGCTTTGAGCGGCTGCCCGGCCACACATCTGATTTATGGCTGCAATGGTTTCTGAAGGTCAAGTTAATTTGCCCACTGAACAAAGGTAGCGGTCAGCACAGGCCAAGCCTGGGTCACAGTAGCCTCCCCACTTTCCCATGCTTAGGCATGCGGCTCAGTCCAGCAAACATTTATTAAGCGTTGAAGACTGACATAGCAGTCCCCTGTCAGCTTTGCTTGCAGAGCACTTTGGGGGTACCTTTCTCATCTGATAACGTAGGTAAAGTTCCTGTTCTGTGGAAAGGCCTGTTCTAGGCACTGGGGGCGGGGGCCGGTGCAGCACAAGGACCTTTCATTCTGCTGGCAAGGAGAGCAGATAAGGTAACACGTAACCCGGTCAGGACTAATCAGGCACTTTGAGGAGGGATAGGATGGGAGGAGGATCAATCAGAAGAGGCTTCTTGGAGAAGAGATCTGCTTGAGGATGGGGTAGCTAACCTCCTCGTGCCAGGCTGCTAGTAGGCAGGGAATGGTTTGTTTGTGAGTCTGGGAGAAGACAACGAATTGGTCAGGTTGTCTGGTGCCGACTGACTGAAGGAAGATGAGGGAAGACCTTGAATGCTGGTCTGATACGGAGTCTGCCTGTATTTTCCTGAAGGTCGTTGAGCAGTGGCATCAGAGAGCCAGACCAGTGACTTGGCAGGACGATTTTGACAGCTGTGTGGGGGGTAGACTGGAAAGGGGAGGGAGTGGAAGCAGAGACCCATCAGGTAGCCCCCAGTTCGGTGGAGCGGAGACACGGAGTGGTAACTAGAGAGGAGGCTGCCGAGGGCCCTGGACCCCTGCTCAGAATCGGGGTTCCAAATGCGCAGTTCTAAGTTGGCCGACACATTGTCTCAAGTTCACGGGAAGAATGGAGAGACGTTGTGAATGCAGAATCAGGAGGACTCGGCAGCCAAGCGGCTTCTGACGGATTCAGGAAGGGCTCGTTATTTAGCCAAGGCACTGTGCTGGGTGTGGGGGGCACACAGAGGGTGTGGCGTCCCTGCGTCCCTCCCCCTCAGACCTCTTCCTTGAGCCGGCTACGACCCTGCTTCAGCGTCGCCCATTTCCTCAGCCAGAACACTCATTCCACAGAGGCTCACGACACCTTTGGCCCTTCTCATGCCTCTGAGGGGGGCCCTGGATCCTCACCGAGGCCACCATTCTTACCCCACCATCCCTTGGTCCATCACCCCTTGTACTCATCTGGCTTTCTTCGTGGTCTGTGCTCCACCGTCCACAGCCCTCCAGTATCCCACTCCCTTTGATGTGCTTCCAGTCCTCTATCCTCAGTCCTCATGCCACTCACTCATCCTCCTTTTGAGCTCGTAGAATCCTGGATTTAGAGCCAAGGACAAACCCCCTCACTTTGCACATCAGGAAATTGAGGCACAATTTCCCCAGCTTAGGCTCCCGCAGCTAGAAAGTGCTGAGGTAAGATTTGAACCCAGGTCTCCTTGATCCCAAGATCCAAGTGCCCTGGTCACTGTACTGCACCTCCTCAAAGCATACTGACTAATGACAGAAGAGGTCACCTCCTTGTGCCGACAGGGTCCACTGTGAACCCAGGTTCTCTGATTCCAGCCGGGCCCTTACTGCTGCCTGCCCAAACTGCCTTTCTTCTTTCTTGAATGTCCGTCTGTCCTCATCCTCAGTGGCTCCTCTAACCCTTCCCGTCTCTTCCAAGAAGCAGCCAGCCTTGCCCCCCAGTCAGCCAGTCAGGAAGCATGGATTGAGCGCCTGCTTCCTTCCAGGCACCAGGGTAGAGATGGGATTACAAAAAGAGGCAAAAGCCAGGTCCCAGCCCACAAGAAGCTCATGCTCTATGGGAGGTAAATGCAAACCAAGCTTTGTACAGGATAGATAGGAAGTAACTAAGAGAGAGAAGACACTAGGGTTAAGAGGGGCCGAGTCAGCTTCCCATACAAAGATGGGGTTCTAATTGGGCTGTAAAGGAAGCCGGGGGCGGGGGTCAGTGGTTGGTGAGGAGGAGAGAGAGCATCCCAGGCCTGGAGGGGAAGCCGGAGCCAATGCCCAGAGCCTAGGGATGGAGGGTCTTGGTGGGACAGTCAGGAGACGGGTGTCCCTGGATTGAAGAATACGACTGGAAAGGGGGGAGGGGGCTGGGCGAGGAAGCAGAGCACTTTGCGTTGGTTCCTGGAGGCTAGAGGGAGCCCCGGGGGGTTGCTAAGCAGGGCAGTGCCACAGTCAGACCTGGGCTGCACAGAAGTCGCTTTAGTGGCCGAATGGAAGAGGCGGGTGGGTCAGAGTGGGGAGAAACAGCCCCAGGCAGGCCAACCCGCCCCCCCCCCCCCGCAGGCTTGTCGAGGTTCGTGTGGTGATGAGGCCACTGACTGCAGCAAAGGAGAGAGGGCAGAGGTGAAATCTAGAGGCCTCAGCTGCAGAGTGGGGGTGGGGGGAGACGGATGGCAAGGAGTCCAGGACGGCCTGAGTAACCTAGAGGGTGGCTGTGCCCCTACAGTAAGGGGAGAAGGGGGTGGGGTTTGGGGGGAAAGAGGATGAGTCCGGTTCTGGACACGTTGAGGTTAAGATGTCAGGTGGAGATCTCTGAAAGGTGGTTGGAGATTAGGCCTGGGCAGGTCGACCTGAGAATCGTTGTATAGAGCTGGTGATGAAGTCCATGGGAGCCGATGAGATGCCCAAGGAAGTGGGAGAGAGGGCAGTGAGACAGAGGACAGAGCCCTGAGGGCTACCTCTGCTGGGTAGGAAGAGAGAACCTGGAGAGAAGAGAATGGTGACTACAGGGGGTCAAGGAGGAGGCCCCTGGATCTAGCAGTTAGGAGATCGCTGGCCAACAACTGTTGTGATGGATCCACTACCAGTGGCTGTTACGCCCCCTCACCTGGGCCCTCACTGCTGCTGGGCAAGCCTACCCTACTCCCCTCATCAAGAAGAGAGCACGTCTGGGGGCACGAGGAGGTCAGAGGCCAGATTGCAAGAGGTTAAGAAGATGGAGGAGAGAAAGTGGAGGCTCCTATTGTAGAGGGTCTTCTCAGGGAGTTTAGCTACAAAGGGCAGAAGAGAAATCGAGTGATAGTTACTAGAGATGGAAGGATCGAGTGATTGGTTTTTCAGGATGGGGGAGGCACAGACATGTTTGTAGGCAGTCAGGAATGAGCCAGGAGAGAGGGAGGGGCTGAAGATACGTGATGGAGGTGGGATGACAGGGGGGACAGTCTTTTGGGGGAGATGGGAGGAATGGGGCCACTTGAACAAGTAGAGGAGTTGACCCTGGTCAGGAAAAGGCCACCTTCTCATGTGACACAGGGATGAAGGAGGAGAGAGGGACAGAAGGCACCTGGGTGACAGAAGAGGAGGAATGGGGGAGAAGAGGGTGTTCATGGCAAATGGCCTCACTTTTTCCTGTAAAATATGAGACAAGCTTCTTAGCTGTGAGAGGAAGGAGAGGGGGAGCCGGGGGGCGGGGTGAGGATGGATAAAAGCTCTAGAAGAGCCACTCTGGAGAGTGGGAGGGGGAGGAGTAGGCTTGCCCAGCAGCAGTGAGGGCCCAGGTGAGGGGGTGTAACATCCACTGGTAGTGGAGCCATCACAAGAGTTGTGGGATTTTCTCCACCTTTGTTCAGCAGCAGGTGAAGATCACAAATGGTGGGGCTGATCCAAGGCCGAGGAGGCTTGGCTGGGCAAGACTGTAAAATGATAGGAGAGCCACCGACTCCAGAGAGGACAGTGTGGCGTGCAACTGGCTCTCCAAGAGGTCAAGATGGGGAGAAGAGGAGACAGTGACCAGTGCAGAGAAGGTGGCCTGGGACAGAATGGAGGCGTTCTGGGATTGGAGGGCATGGCGGGGATGAAGAGTGGGCTTATATAAGGGAAGGGAGAGGGAAGAGAGCCTAGAGATTAGGATCAGATAAAGGGATTTCAGGGTTCTTCAAAGGGGAGGGCGGGCAAGACTGAGGATGAGACCATCTTTGTGTGTGGCTGAGGTGGGGCGAGGAGAGGCTTGTAGGAGGTGAGGAGGTTGGTTGGGGTATTTGAGGGAGAGTCACTGTGCGTGTTGGAGTCACCTCGTGTGAGGGCAGGAGCTGGGGAAGGGAGAAAAGTTGTAAGGCAGGTCTCCAGCTCATGGAGGGAGGGAGGGAGGGAGGATGGATGGAAGGACGGATGGAAGGAAGGAAGGAAGGAAGGAAGGAAGGAAGGAAGGAAGGAAGGAAGGAAGGAAGGAAGGAAGGAAGGAAGGAAGGAAGGACGGACAGACGGACTCAGGGGTCTACAGATAACAGCTACCAGGATTTTGACCAGGTGGTAGATATGAATAACATGAACCTCAAAGGGGGAAAGATTGCTGAGTGATGGAGGAAGGGGGAGAACCTGGAAGTGGCAGTGGGGAGCAGGGTGTATTCCAGCTCTCCCACCTCTAACAGTGAGCTGAGGAGAATAGTGAAGGGGCAGCCAGTACTGAAGGGGTGGCCAGGGAGGCTGCGTCATCGGGGGGAGCCAGGTTTCAGTAAGAGCTGGTGGATGGAAGGAGTGGCAGAGGAAAAGATTTAGGATGAAGGGAAGTTTGTTGGCTGTGGAACAGGCATTCCGGAGGGCACAGTGGATGGGCTGGCTGGAGTTGGGTTGGAACTTGGGATGGGAGGGTTGAGGGGGATGGGGATGAGGAACCAGGTTGGGGGGCAGAATGGGGGTTGGATGGTAGCCTACAGAGAATCCCTGGGAAGTAAAGGGTAAGACCTAGTGTGAGAATGTTCACTGAGTGGAAGCCACCACTCCTCTTCCCAAAGGAGGTTGGAGATGGGTCTGGGGACAAGTGCAGTATGAGGTGGAAGGCAGGAGGTCCATTGGTCTCATCTCACTGCTTCTCTTCCCTCTGAAGGCTAGAGATGAGGCAGGCGGGAGCGCTTGGCCAGCAATGGAAGGCACCAGTCTGTGCATAAGCTCCCTTCCTACCCCCACCCACTGTACCCAGTGTTTGCTTCTTTTTCTCCTTTTTTCTGAGGAGGAAGAGGTGGGGCTTTTCCTGATCCAGTCACCCCCTCTTCTTGTGGTCTCAGTACAATCCCATTTTCCTCTGGAGCACTTACCCTATTGATTATGTTGTTATTCCTCTGTGTACGTGTGTTTCTGTGTCTCTCTTTGTCTCTGTCTGTGTCTCTTTGTCTCTGTGTCTCTCTGTGTCTCTCTCTGTCTCACCCCACCCCCAGAGCTGTCATTCTGTAGGTCTCCTTTATTTCACTAGGGTATTCTTAGAGAAACCCTCGTACTCACCACCTCTGCTTGCTCAGCATCTCCTCCACAGAGGCCTTCCAGGCTGGCTCCCACCTTGGCCACTTCACTGAAACTGTTCTTTCCAGGGTCACAGTGGCCTTTTCCTTACTACTGGTCAGCCGCTACAGGGAGCCGGAATGCATGGAGTGCCTGGCCTGGAGTCTGGAAGACCTGAGTTCAAACTCAGCTGCAGACACTCCTAGCTTTCTGACCCTGGGGAAATCACTTCATCTCTGCCTCAGTTTCCTCATTTGTAAAATGGGCATCTTAATCGCACACACCTCCCAGAGTTGTTGTGAAGATCAAATGACACAGGAGTTGTGGCGAGCTTACACAGTAGCAGGCACATTTTGTCATTGTTCAGTTGTTTCAGTGGTGGCTGACTTCTTGGCAAGATCCTGGAGGAGTTTGCCATTCCCTTCTCCAGCTCATAAATGAGGCAAACAGGGTGAAGTGACTTGCTCAGGGTCACATAGCTAGTAAGTATCTGAGGCCGGATTTGAACTTGGGTATTACTTACTCCAGACCCAGTGGTCTAACCACTGCACCACCAAGCTGTCCCAGCAGGCACAAAGTAGGAGGAATGGTCTTGCAGACGGGGGAACAAGGAGAGAACAATGTCATAGAAGCCAAGGAAGGCTGAAGGAGCAGTTAATGGTGTCACAAAGCCACGGAATAGTGGAGGATTGGCAGGTCAGGGGAACCTCTCAGGGGGCGTAATTGGTGTCTGTTCCCCTCTCCTCTGTCTGCAAGACCGTTCCTCCTCTGGCTCCATCACTGGCTCCGTCACCTGCTCCCTCATTAGGAGGGCTTCCTGGAGCGCTCTTGGGCATCTTCTCACTCTGTTCTCTCGATGACCTCATGAGCGCCAATGGGTGATTCTGGCCTCTGTCTATCCAGCCTTAATATTTCTCTCTCGAGCTCCAGTCACATTTCATCAGAGATATCATGGCCCAGATGGTTCTGGAGGCATCTCATTCAATGTATGTTCTAAGAGGTTTGGATTCTTCCTTTTGCACCCAGAGAGCAGCGGCCCCTTTGAGAGCCTTCAGCCTCCCCCTTCCTCTCATATCCTCAGCCCCCTTGCTGTGTTGTGGGGGCACAGTCTCTGCCTCTGAGAAGCATGTGGTATGGACGAGTTCCTGTATCTGCCCAGACCCACACCTACCTTTCCTGGGCCCCGGCACATGGCTCCCCACCGGTGGGGTGCAGCCAAGCCTTTGACCAGAGACCTGTTGGGACATGGCTGCTCCAGTAACTGGCCTTCTAAAGCTGGACTCGGAGACACTTCCCTCCTTCCCCTCCGCCACATGCTGCCCTGAGGGACAGAGAAAAGGAGCCGTCCTTTAGTTGTTCTGCCCTCTCTGAAGTAGGCCGTCAGTGCACCCGCTGTGTCCCCCATCCCCTCTCACAGAGCCGGCCACAGCAGGTACCTGGGACCACAGAACACAGACTCCCAAAGCCAGGCTGAGGGTGCCCCGGCTAAGTGACCTGCACCAGCTCCCCTCCTTCACTGACACACGGGCTCCCAAAGCCCAAGAATCCCTGCTTGGCATTCGGCTGCTCACCAAGGCAGCCCGTTGGTTTGGATAGGTCCTACACAGTTGCCACCTTGGCCCCGATGGAGCTGGGGAGACCTAGACTCCTGTGCCCTGCCCTGCCCCATCCCACCGCAGCCCCACTGCTGGGCCTGGCGCAGCAGGAGCCGCATTGCAATTATCCGTTTGGAGCTGCTGTTGATGACTGTGCTGCCTCTCTCCTGTGCGTGGGACGCTGGCATGTCTCAGGCGGTGAAGCAGGGGAATCGACACAGATGATGTTTTCAAAGTTTCCAGCCCCCAGCTGGGCTTGCCTGAAACTCTGAGAAGGAGCCGGGCTGCTGACTTCCAATTGCTTGCAGGCTCCTCTGGATCGAGCAGCTTTCTGCAGCTTGCACTTAATTTGGAGGCGCTCTTTGCCTTCCCCCAGGAGGTCGGGTACAGCGGTAGAGCAGGGAGGGCTGGCTGTGAGGACATGCGTGGTACCTGGTCAGAGGCCTGGAGCTCACGGGTGACTGGCTGCCCCTGAGAATGTGCCCTTGGGAAGAAATGAAGTGGAAGCTGCCAGTTCCCAAGCTTGTCATTTTAACCAAAAGCTAACCAAGTCGTCTTTGTGAGAAAAGTCATTGGAGCAGCACAAGTCCTTGCTCAGGGTACCACAACAACCCTACCAGCCCCGTCGGCTTGGGATGACTGGGCAGCAGCTGGACCCCCAGCCTCAGAGCCTCCCAGCCCAGTTCCAAAGCAACTTCCTTTTTTTTTTTTTTTGGTGGGGCAATGAGGGTTAAGTAACTTGCCCAGGGTCACACAGCTAGTAAGTAACAAGTGACTGAGGCCGGATTTGAACTCAGGTACTCCTGAATCCAGGGCTGGTGCTTTATCACCACCTAGCAGCCTCAAAATGGATATTTAATTAGATGACTTTTTTTTGGTGGGGTAATTGGGGTTAAGTGACTTGCCCAGGGTCACACAACTAGTGTTAAGTGTCTGAGGCCAGATTTGAACTCAAGTCCTTCTGAATCCAGGGCTAGTGCTCTATCCACTGCACCACCTAGCTACCCCCCAAAGCAACTTCCTAAACCTCTTGGGGTGTTCCTTTCCATCTTGCTTCATGCATAGCCAATCTGGGAACTGACTGAACAGGCCAGAGAAAGCGAATGAGCCCTTTAATATCTGTCACTGCTGTGGGGAAAACCTCCGTGTGGCCCCCACCTCCACTGTGCCTGGGGGCCATCTGAGACACCTGCCAGAATGCTCCTGTTCCAGTGCAAGCTCCCGGAAAGCAGGGGCCTTCTTGGATTTTGTATTTGCGTCTCCAGCACTTGGCCCCTAGGACAGTCTTTCTCCACGCTTCATCCCCCAAAGAGAACCTCTCCATCGTCTCTTCCCAGCCTGCTCAGTTTCTGGCTCAGTCTGTCCCACACCCCAGCTAATGAAGTAGAGCGAGGATTCCTGTGACTGGATTTTCTAGGGTGTAACATTGTGGGTCTGGAGTGTGGGAAGAGCAAAGGCAGGAGAGGGGCCTGCCCAGACCATGGGCACATCACCCAAGTGGGCTGAGAATGAGGCCAGTCGGCATCTCGGCCTTTGTTTTGGATACAGGCGTGCTGCGATCAGGGTTGTGCATCTAGGATGGACCCCTGGAGGCGGGGAAAGCAGGAGAGCAGGAGTGGGGTGGGCATTGTGGGCACAGAGCCAGCCTTGCTGCTCCCAGCCACGCCGAGAGGGCATCTGCTTAGAATCTGTCGACGTCCGCTGACGTGTATGTCTCACTCAGAAACCTGGGCCTCAGTGGTCAAACCAGCACACTCTGGGGCTGGGTGGCGGTGCTCTAAGAGAGGAGGCCCGAGACCGGCCGAGGCCTGCATCTCCTCGAGGTCTCTCTGTGGGCCATTATTGGGAATGTTTGGGGCACCACCTGCTGGCCACCCCCAGGATGGGAAGGCCTCCCAGGCCGGCTGAGGAGAGTGCCCAGGGCCCACCTCGTCCAGCCCCTCCTGCACAGAGTAGGAAATGGGGGGGGGGGGGAGAATCTGCCCAGAGTCAGAGCATGAGAGGGGCCGGGGCCAGGTGCGGGGCCAGGTCTTGGTGATTCCACATGTAGCATTTGTTCTCAGTCCTCTCTGGGAGTCTCAGCCCTGATGGCCGCATGACATGAGAGGCCGAGCAGATGCTTAAGGACAAACCCGAGTGTTGCAATCTCTCTCTCCCCTGCTTGCGTTGGAGCGGCTGGCTGCTCACTCTCTTCCCCGGGCCCCTTCTGACCCTGGCTAGACTCTGGAGAAGCCTGTTGTGATCTGCTCTTGTAAGTGTACATTCTGTGTGCGCATGTGCGCATGTGTGTGTGCGTGTGTGCACGTTCTGTGTGCGTGTGTGCACGTTCTATGTGCGTGTTCTGTGTGTGTGCGCGTGTGCACATTCTGTGTGTGTGCGCGCGTGTGCACGTTCTGTGTGCGCCTGTGTGTGTGCGCGTGTGCACGTTCTGTGTGCGCGTTCTGTGTGTGTGCACGTGTGTGAGAGGAGGGTTTCGAGGGCAGATTAGAATGTTTTCTAGAGCAGTGCCCTCCCCTGGCGTCCCAGCCCAAGGGGGCCGCGGCGTGTGCACTGTTTGAGTAATAAAAGCTCTTGGGCCCCTCTCTCTGGAGACTTAGGAGGCACCATGGCTGCAGGCTCGCTCGGGCCCTCCATCTCCCAGGATGGTGGCCGTCATGCAGACCAGGAGCTGAGCCGGTGGCTTCCAGCCACAGGCTAACTCTCCTGCTTGGGGAGGGGAGGGGCTGAGTGCAGGGGACAGGGCAGCCTGTGGCCCAGGGAGCTCCTGTGGAAGGGGCCTGTTCTCCCATTCGCGAGATGCTCACCCGTGCACAGGCACACGTGTGTGGGGATGCCGCGCCCCCAGATCCGGGAGAAGATGCTCATCATCCTGGGGATTCTCCCCGAGACTTGGCCCATCTGGGCACCGGGGGCCCAGGGACAGCGGGCTCTGGCCTGTCCTCAGGCTCCAGCAGTTTTCCTCTGCCCCCTGGCTCCCGGTCTCCTCATAGAGGACTTGTATGGGGACCAAGATTGCCATCTGGTGGCCACACTAGCAAAGCACATGCAAGCAGGGTGCAGAGCAGACATTTGGCGGGAAGCTCATCCGAGCTCTCAACTCCTGCTTTGTTGCTGATACTTTCTGTTTTTCATGTCACCATAGTCACCCCAGGCCTCCTACCCCAGCCCCCAAGCCATTGTGTATGACAAATGGTATTAGATGGGGCCGCTAGGTGGTGCAGTGGATGAAGCACCGGCCCTGGATTCAGGAGGACCCGAGTTCAAATTTGACCTCAGACGCTTGACACTTGCTAGCTGTGTGACCCTGGGCAAGTCACTTAACCCTCATTGCCCCGCAAATAAATAAATAAATAAATGATATTAATTGTATTAGAGAGAAAAGAAGCCAGCACAACTGAGGAGTGCGTTGAGAAAATCCATAAAGGGCATGTGTGACGCCTGCGGTTCCCCCCCTCCATAGGGGGTTCGGTCAGGGCTGTCCTCCAGGTCCCATTGGATCTTCATCATTCTGTGGCATTTACATCACTGGAGTTACTGCGCATCCTGTTTCCTTGGCTCTGCTGCATCAGTTCCTTTAGATTCTTCTGTGCTCATTGGTATCCATCGCACATGTCATTTCTTAGAGCACAGCAGTGTCCCATTGCATTCATATACCATGGTTTGTTTAGCCATTTCCCCATCGATGGGCATCTGCTAAAAAGTGCTGCTATCAAGATTTTGGAGTACATGGGGACTTTCTGCTTATTGGTGGCTCCCTTGGGATACAAACCCAGTAAAGGAATCTCTGCTTCAAAGGGTATAGGCGATATTAGTCACTTATTCCTGTAATTCTAGATTGCTTTCCCAAATGGTTGTACCATTTCACAGGTCCACCAACAATGTATTAGTGTGCCTGCCTTCCCACAACCCCTCCAACGCTGACTGACCATTTCCATTTTTTGTCGTCTTTGCCAATTTTCAGAGTGTCAGGTGAAACTTCAGGGTCGTTTGGATTTGCATTTCTTTTACTGTTAATGAGTTAGATAATTTTTCATGTGGTTGTGAATACTTTACAATTCTTTTGAGAATTTTTGTTCATATTCTTTGACCACTTAGCTTTTGGGGAATGGCTGTTAGTCATATACATGTATACATATGTTGTATACATGTGTTTCATACACATATTTTAATTGTTTACATATCAGAGAAATTTGATTTTAAGATTTATTCTCATTCAATGCCCTCTTATTCTAGATGCATTAATGTTGTCTCTGCAGAAGTTTTTCAGTAATCAAATTTTACCTATTTACCTATATCTTGTTTACTTAAGACTAACAGATCTACCTATAGCTGCCAGAGTTTTGTGAGCTGTTTAACTTCTAAGTTTTTTTCTAATATGATCTTTAATATTAAGGTTGCATATCCATTTAGACTATGTTGTGGAATATGATGTGAGGTGTTGGTCCAAATCTCATTTCTGCCTAAAGTAGAAAGCAATCTTTAGACTGCCCAGAAGTTTTTATCAAATAAGGAGTTTTTTCCTTGCTAATTTTATGTTTTTTCACTTTATCAAACACAAGGTTATTGAGTTCTATTGTTTCTGAGTCTCCTTGTCTAGTCTAGTCCATGGATCCATCTCTTTATCTCTTTTTTTCTTTTTTCTTTTTTTTTTGTGGGGCAATGGGGGTTAAGTGACTTGCCCAGGGTCACACAGCTAATAAGTCAAGTGTCTGAGACCAGATTTGAACTCGGGTACTCCTGGATTCAAGGCCGGTGCTTTATCCACTGCGCCACCTAGCCGCCCCCATCTCTTTTTTTCTTAACCAGTAGCAGATGGTTTTGATGACTGCAGGTTTATGATATAGTTTGAGTTCTGGAAGTGCTTTTCCCTCAGTATCCCTATTTCTTTTCATTGTTTCCCTGGATAGTCTAAACCTCTTTGTTTTCCCAAATGAATCTTCTTCTTATTTTATCAAGTTCTGTAAAATATCATCATGGTAATTTGTTTGGCATAGCATTAAAATTATAAATTAATTTTGGAAATGTTATCATTTTTAACATATTGTTGTGGCTTAGCCATGAGCACTGAACATCCCTCCATTAAAGTGTTCTATTTCCTTGAAGAGCACTTTGTAATTGAATCTATGTAAGTCTCTCGTGTGCTTTGGTAGGTAAATCTCCAGATATTGTATGCAATTTTCAGTTATTTGGAACAGGATTTCCATTTCCGTTATTGTTTCTTATGTTTTGTTATTATTATATAGACATTCAGTTGGTTTGGGAGGATTTATTTTGTAGTCTACAGTTTGCTGAAGCTAGTAATTATCTCAATTAGTATCTTTACTGATTCCCTAGGATTTCCCAAGTTAACCAGCATGTCATCAGTAAATAGGGATAGTTTTGTGTCCTCTTTACCAATCTTTATGCCTTTAATTTCTTTCTCTTGTGTTATTGCTATTGCTGGCATTTCTAGAATCATATCAAATAATAATGGGGACAGTAGGCATACTTGCTTAACTTTCACATTTATTGGAAAAGGTTCTAATGTCTCCCTATTGCATATGATGCTTGCTTTTGATAGATTTTTTTGGGTGATATTAGAGAAATTACCTCTATGTTTATACTTTGTGGGGTTTTTAGCATAAAAGAATGTTGGTCTGGTTTTTTCCAACATATTTTTATTTCATTATTTCTCCATTACATGTAAAAAAATTTCAACATTAATTTCTTAAAATTTTTAGTTCCAGGGGGCAGCGAGGTGGCTCAATGGATAAAGCAGTGGCCCTGGATTCAGGAGGACCTGAGTTCAAATCTAGCCTCAGACACTTGACACTTACTAGCTGTGTGACCTTGGGCAAGTTACTTAACCCTCTTTGCCCCCCCCATTACGTTCCAAATTCTCTCCCTTCTTTCTGCTCCTTCCCCTTCCTTGAGAAGGGAATCAATTTGATGTTGATTTTACATGTGAAGTCATGTAAAACTTGTTTCTATATTAGCCATGTTGCAAAAGAAAACACACCAAAAAAAGAAAAAATTCAAAAGTATGTTTCAGTCTGAATTCAGAGTTCATCACTTCTCTCTCTGGAAGTGAATAGTTTTTTTCATCGTGAGTCATTTGGAATTGTCTTGGATCATTGTCTTGATCCAAGTATATTAGTCTTTCACAGTTGATCATCTTACAATATTGCTTTTATTGTGTACAGTGTAATCCTGTTTCTGCTCACTTCACTTTGCATAAATTCATGTAATTCTTCCTAAGTTTTTCTGAAATCCTCCTGCTCTTCATTTCTTATAGCACAGTAGTATTCCGTCGCAATCATATACCACAACTTGTTCAGCCATTCCGCAATTGATGGGCATCCCCTCACTTTCCACCTCTTTTGCCACCAAAAAAGAGATGCTATACACATATACATACATATGTGTATATATACATATGCATATACATATATACCTAGGAGTGATATTGCTGGGTCAAAGGGTTTGTACAGTTTTATAGCCCTTTGGGCATAGTTCTAAATTGTTGTTTTTTGTTTTTTGTTTTTTGTTTTTTAGTGAGGCAATTGGGGTTAAGTGACTTGCCCAGGGTCACACAGCTAGTAAGTGTTATAAATTGTTTTTCAGAATGGAGTTTTGTTTTCCTTCTAATTTTGACTGCATTAGCTTTGTGCATATAATCAAAAATATCCATTTTTGCTTCCAGTGATCCTCTTCATCTCTTGTTTGGTCATAAACTGTCTCTTATCCATAGATCTGACAAGAACATTTTTCCATGCTCCCCTAATTTACTTATGATATCACCCTTTATGCCTAAATCATTTGTCCATTTTGTCTTTATTTTGGGGGATACAGTGAGAGGTGTTGGTCTATTCCTAGTTTCTGCCAAACTGCTTTCCAGTTTTCCCAGCAATTTTGTCAAATGGTGACATTTTTTCAATTCTTGGATCTTTGGGTTTATCAAACACTCGATTGCTATGGTTATTTACTACTGCGTATTGTGTGTCTATAATCTATCCCACTAATCCACCACATGATTTCTTAGCCAGCACCAGATTGTTTTGAAGATTACTGCTTTGTGATATAGTTTGAAATCTGGTACTGCTGGGCCACCTTCCTCCACATTTTTTTCATTATTTTCTTGGATATTTGACCTTTTGTTCTTCCAGATGCATTTTGTTATTATTTTTTCTAGGTCTATAAATTAATTCTTTGGTTGTTTTATTGGAATGGAACTGAATAAATAAATTAACTTAGATAGAATTGTCATTTATTATATTGACTTCCCTGTCCATGCACAATTAATATTTTTCTGATTGTTTAAATCTGACTTTTTTTTCCATACAAACATTTTGTAATTGTGTTCATATAGTCCCTGGGTTTGTCTTGGCAAGTAGACTCCCAGGTATTTTATATTGTCTGCAGTTATTTTAAACATAATTTATTTCTATTTGTTGCTTCTGGATTTTGTTGGTAGTATATAGAAATGCTGATAATTTATGTGGATTTATCATATATCCTGCAGCTTTACTAAAGTTGTTAATTGTTTCAACTAGTTTTTTAGTTGATTCTCTAGGGTTTTCTAAGTATACCATCATATCTTCTGCAAAGAGTGATAGTTTTATTTCCTCATTGCCTGTTTTCATTCCTTCCATTTCTTTTTCTGGTTTTATTGCAATAGCTAGCATTTCTAGCACAATATTGAATAATAGTGGTGATCACTACAGCTAACAATGCCTTGACACTGTCCCTTTTAAAAATGGATTTAAGTGCCTTTGTAGTTGTGATTTCACTTGCTCCCAGTGAGTCCCTGTGAGTCAGTGAGAGGGCAGAGGATGGGATTAAAATCTTCCTGGTGGACGATCCCAGATCCTGGTACTCAGCTGTCCCATCGTCCCCAGTCACACTCACACAGGCCAATTGCTTCCTTCTCTCCATCTACATTATGTGGCCTCAGCTCTGCGTTATCCACCTGGGACAGGACCAGGCCACGTGAGGGCTCTCTCTCCTTGACTGACCCACACACTCCTTCTGGGCCCCTCTTTTTGTACCCCCAGGTTGGCTGGCACAGCGCTCAGCACTTTCCCCGGAATCCTTCCCCGAGGGGCCCTTTGGTTCCTTCCTGAAGTTTCTCTTCTGTCCACATGGGGACAGTGTCTGGCAAGCCTGCCTTTGGGCCTCCACAGTGAAAAATAGGTTCATTATTTCTGCTCTGCTTTGCTGTCCCCTGGCGGCCGGGGTGCTGGGAGCATCGGCTTGGGCGCCTTCATCTCGACCTCTCCTCCTTGCTCCTGGCATGGGACCGTGCCTTCCCTCATAGGCTCAGAGATCTAGACCCAAAAGGGACTTTAGAGATCATCTGGTCCAGCGTTTTACAGAGGGGGAAACTGAGACCCAGAGCAGTCAGGTGACAGAGGCAGGGTTTTATCCAGTACCCTCTGTCTCCTCTCAGTCACTGTATTTCTGGGAAGGAGCCCATACAAGGAAAGGGATGGGGGAGCGACTGAGGAATGTTCCCCAAGACGGTCACCCAGTCAGGTGCCCCACGTCACGATGCACGCGCAGCCACACACTGCCCTGAGCACAGCCTGCTGCCCCCAGCCTGGGGCTCTGTCCCCCCATCTTTCTGCTGGGAAAACCCTTGTTCCACTCACTTCTTTGATGCCTTCTCTGCAGGCTGGTGGAGGAGTTCATGCTGTTGGCCAACATGGCTGTGGCTCATCAAATCTACCGCTCGTTCCCCAAGCGGGCCCTGCTGCGCCGCCACCCGCCGCCCCAGACCAAGCTGCTGAATGACCTCAAGGAGCTCTGTGACCAGCTGGGGCTGGCCATTGACTTCAGCTCAGCGGGAGCCCTTCATGTGAGTGCCTCGCCCTGCCAGGGCCCACCCGGCGGGGGAGGAGGGGGAGTGGCCACAATCCCCTGTTTCCTCAGAGGAGCCAGGCAGGGTCTACTGGGCCTTGCCAAGCAGCCCTGTTTGTGGGGCTTTCCAATTTGTGGAGCCCTTTGGCAGGGATCTGGGCTCCTAATGGGGTGGTGTAGGCCCCTGCCCTCGGGAACTTAGTAGGTAGTCTTCTGGAGTCTGGGCTGAAGAGCTGAAGTGGCACGCAGTCCTGGGGACAGGCGGACCATCCCCACTGCCCCAGGCCCAGAACTAGGGACTCTGGCCCTCCAGGCCACGGTGGCTCCCCGGAGCAGGCCCTTGTGATAGTGTCCAAGCACAGACACTCCAGTTTTATAAAAGGGTGGGCCGAGGCTCCGATCCCTTACGCCCCACGTCCATGGTGCCACAGCTAGGGACTGTGGGAGCCGGGGTCCACCCTGGCTCTTCGCCGATGCGGTGGTCGGTCCTGGGCTTTCCCCCTCCATCAGAGGTGGCCCGTAGAGCGTCTCTGGCCCTGCTCAGGCTCAACGGTCCTTTCAGATCAGCAATCATTTAGGAAGGGCCTGCTCTGCTCCAGGGCACAGGGAAGTGGCCCCTGTCCACAAGGATCCTACAGTCCCCTAGGAGAAGAGAGAGAGAATGTGCCTGAACCCCTCGGAGGCTCGTCCCAGCGTCTTCCCCAGGCCAGAGGATTCCCGGGGGAGGGAACAAGGAAGAGGCCTAGGAGGAAGGCCCAGGGCAGGAGGGGCAGGAGCAGGCATCGGGAGGAAGGGCCTGTGGCCTGCTCTTGGCTCCAGGCTGTGGAGAGAGGTGGGCATGG
This sequence comes from Dromiciops gliroides, assembly GCF_019393635.1. Classification (NCBI taxonomy): domain Eukaryota; kingdom Metazoa; phylum Chordata; class Mammalia; order Microbiotheria; family Microbiotheriidae; genus Dromiciops; species Dromiciops gliroides. The sequence continues at coordinate 484,208,631 of NC_057864.1, read as the reverse complement.
CCGGAGCAGTCAGCATCCTGGTGGCAGCCTGGAGGTGTGGGGAGGCATCTGGGACCCAGAGAGACCTTGGACCCCAGACTCCTTCCCCCTCCACCCCCAGACACCCTAAGGTCCTGTCTGGGAAACAATCCAGAAGCATAACCAGCAGCTAAGCTCATGTGGGCACCTGGGCCAAAGCTCTGCCGGCTGTGCCCGTTATGTTTCTGGGCAGAAGGAAGGTGTCTGGAGTCTTTGTTCCCTCCAGGCAGTAGTTCAGGACTGGTCTAGGGAATGCTGGTCCAGGCTGTGAGCCCAGCCCAGGGAAGGGCCGGGGGCCTGTAATACACAGAAGCCCCTTCCCCTGCCGCCCCCCCCCCCCAGCCAAGACTGTGGAGTGTACCCAGCGCAGCCACTGCCATTGGCAGAGTGCGTGAGCCAGGGCTGAGGCCTGGGCTTCGGAGCCATCCACACACTGACCATTCTTGCTTGCAATTCAAGGTGGTGTTGTATTTTTCTAACTGAAATTACTTAGACACCTTTGGGGGCTTTATGCCAAGAACTCAGAAACCGATGGCCTCAGCCCCACCCCACCCAAAGAGAAAGCTCATTTGGCTGGAATCCCCTCCCTGTCGAAGGGGCCACACTGAGGTCAAGAGCCACTCCAGGCCAGCTGCCAAGGAGAGCAGTGGGATCCAATGCTGGCACCCGGGGAGCCGCTATGGACAACCGGGCTTTGACTCTGCCCACCAGGGCTGGCCACTGCTGAACCCTGTCCCCACCAGGGGTTATGTGGGTTTGGGGCAGGCCCCCAAAGCAGCTGGGGCCTCCGGGAGCACCATGCTCTGGTGAGAAGAGATCAGAAGCAGGCTTGGGAAGCAGCAAGCTGTCCCTCACCAACCGTGTGATGGGCAAGACGTCTTCTGTCCCAGGCTGCAGAATGAGGGAACATCACGCTGTGATCTCTGTAGTCCTGTCCTGGCTTCTCATACTCTTACCCCCAGGGGTGCGGCCGCTGCTTTGAGGGGTCCTAGAGCAGGGTGGACCTAGGGCCCTAAGGGAGCCCTCTCCCAGCCTGGGAAGCGGACAGTGGGCCAGGGAGCCCTGCCTGGGGCCTCACAAGCTCTCCTCTTCCCTGGCTTGCATTTACTTGGAATGTGCTGGGGTTTGGGGTGTTTTTCCCTCCTAGAAAAGTCTGACCGAGATGTTCGGGGATGATGTGTATTCATTGGCTTGGAAGGAAGTGCTAACCAACATGTGCTCGAGGCCTATGCAGGTAAGTGAGAGGAGACCCCATGCTCACCCCAGCTCCTTCCCCTGCACCTCTGCTGCCTCCTGGAGCCCGGCTCTGCCTTCCCACACGTCTTCCCTCCACCCTCCTGCTCGCAGGCAAGCATGGGAAGCCAGACGAGGCTCTGGGACATCAGCGTGCTCAGAAGGGCCCCCTGGTTGCTTGCCCCTGGCATGCCCCCAGCACTGGAGAGAGGAGGTGGCTCTGGCACATCTGTCCCCGGCCTCCTGCTTAGCCCCCTTGGCCAGACCCTGTCCCCAGAGCAGCCGGACTCTCAGGTAGTCGGGGGAGGCAGAGGCAGCTCCAGGGGGCACCCAAGGGTGCAGGGAGCATGCACAGAGATTGGGCAGCTTGTGTTTCGAGAACAAAACAGACTTGGTTTACTCTGGGCAGTAGATTTCCTGTGCTCGGAGTGGTCCCCCTGGGTTCCCACCATCCAGCCCCCTGCCCCAGCACATCTCCTCCTTAGCTCTAGGCACTGGCTGCCCCAGATGAGCCAATCATTGCCCTGTTCCAGGTCCCCGCCCCCCCCAAGCCCCACTCTGCCCCCAGGACCCACAAGGACTTGGATGAACTCTGCATCATCTCTCAGTGACCTTAGGTGTTTCCTGGGCATCTGCAGCAGGCCTGCTGCTGTGGGCACACTCCCAGCCCCGCCCTCCTGGGCGGAATGGTCACTGAGTGTGGGTGCTCTTGAAGCCAGCCTCAAGTAAGGCTGCCCTCCCTCTCCCACCCTCAGGGGCCAGTGAGGAAAGGGCCGGGGCTGCCCCTGTGTGCGCACCCTCGCCTGGGTCTCACTTTCCTCCTAGCTGAGCTGGGGTCAGGGTAGAGGCTGAGGCCGGGGCCTCCCTCCAGCCTCCTTGGGGGCCTTCCCCTGTGGACAGGCCACAGCCCAGCAGGTTTGGAAGGCTGAGGCGCCCCCTCCCCACCTGGGCCAGGCCTCAGTTCTGTTCCCTCCCTGCCCCAGCTGGTTGTTCCGTTTGTTGTGGCGCTTGAATGAGAGAGTGTGGGTGTGCATGTGTGCACGTGTGTCTACCCACAGGCGTGGCTTTGACATCAGTCTGAATCCACTCACACAGTATCCTTAGCCCATCATTGTTAAGTCGTGTCCAACTCTCTGTGACCCCATTTGGGGTTTTCTTGGCAGAGAGACTGGAGTGGTTTTGCCATTTCCTCCTCCAGCTCATTTAACAGATGAGTAAACTGAGGCAAACAGGGTGAAGTGACTTGCCCAGGGTCACACAGCTAGTGAGTGTCTGAGGCAGGATTTGAATTCAGGAAACTCAGGGCTACCTAATTCTAGGCCTGGGGCTCTATGCTGCATGGCGCCACCTAGCGGCTCCAGCCCATCAGGCTTCCTTTTTTTCTTGTCCTGGGGGTCTGGAAGAGCAGGCAGGGGACAGCAGAGGCTTCTGGGAAAGCCAGGCTGTTCCACCCAGGTGCTGGCTCAGGTGAGCCCCTGTGGTGCCTCCGTCTCCTCCTAAGCTTGAGTGGAGGCAGGGGGCAGCTAGGTGGTACAGTGCATAGAGCACCGGCCTTGGATTCAGGAGGACCTGGATTCAAATCCGGCCTCAGACACTTAACACTTACTTACTAGCTGTGTGACCCTAGGCAAGTCACTTAACCCCAATTGCCTCACCAAAAAAAACCCAAAACAAAAACAAACACGATTGAGTGGAGGCCCCGACCCCCAGGGAGGACCTTTGAAAATGCAGGTGGAAGGGGGTCGCCCTTTTTGGAGCTGGTGTCTCCCCTCACCATTGCCCCAAAAGCTGCCCCAGAGGAGATCTGTCCCAGCCGGGTGGGGGCTGATGGAGGGCAGCGGGTCCAGGCTGTGGTATCCTCCTGGGCCAGGCCTGGACTGACAGTGGACCAGGTGAGAGCCAGAAGTGCCTTTGTCTGAGATGGTGAAGAGCAGGGGCTGAACTCATGCCCACAGAAGCAGACACAGGCTGAGGCTGGTTTTTCCACTTCCCACTCGGTCACCCATACCCCATCCCAATGTCAGACACCCCCAGTGAGGACCAGTCCCCCCACCTCTCACAGCGACCAGCCGCTATGGGGGTCATGGGGAAGGGTGCCAAGCTCTCTGTGGGCAGTCAGTGGGTGCCCGCCAACCTCCCCTTATTCAGGGCCTTCATTCTGGTGACTTCTCCGTGGTCAGCGTGCCCTTCCCCTCTGGCCAGGATGTCAGGGAGCTGCCCTTGTTGCTCCCCCGCCCCTCTGAGACCCTCCTCTCCCCACAGATGGCCTTGTATTTCTGCACGGGTGTGCTCCAGGACGAAACTCAGTTTCGACACTATGCCCTCAATGTGCCCCTCTACACCCACTTCACGTCACCCATCCGCCGCTTCGCTGACGTGCTGGTGCACCGGCTCCTTGCCGCCTCACTCGGTAAGTTGGGGAGCAAAGCCCTCCGGCTCTGGCTGCGAGCCCTCCCACAGGGCCAGACCAAGGGAGGTCACCTGGCAGGAGAGTCTGGCCAAAGAGTCACTGGCCAGGCCTGGGGAGCTGGCCAGGAAGCCCAGTCTGCCAGAGCTGGGGAGACTGGAGGGGTCCAGTCCAGTTCTCCCCTCTAGAGAGAGATGACAGCGGCTAGATCAGGCATCCTCAGCCTGGAGCCACAGCCTCCCGTGTGCTTTGTGGAGAGATTTCAGAGGGAGGGACTGTGAACACAGTGAGAGAGAGAGAGCAATGATTGGGGTTCTAGATTTCATGTATCTAAGACTGCAGTTCTGAGAAGGGGCCCCTCATCTTCTTCAGCCTGCCTGCTGAGGGAGGGGGTCTGCGGCACAAAGCGAGGACCCCCCGGGCCTGACCTTCTCATGCCTTTGGGGGACCTGCCTGGCTAGTCTCCTTCCCCAGGGCCCGTGTCCACCCCGCCCTGCGGCCCCTGATTGTCCGTCCCCTCTCCTCTCGCCAGGTTCTAGAGAGCCCCTGAGCCTGGATGCAGATGCCCTCCAGAAGCGGGCTGACCACTGCAATGACCGACGGATGGCTTCCAAGCGGGTGCAAGAACTCAGCACTAACCTCTTCTTTGCGGTCATGGTCAGGGTAAGGTGTCTGGGGCTCCGACCCTTCTCTGTCCCCAGCTGAGCTCACTCCTCCGCCCTCTGTGGCTCCCACCGTCTCTGGACTTGCCTGGGAAAGGGGAGTAGAGGCTGAGGCCCAGGTGCAGCCCCTGGGCCTGCAGCTGACCTCGTGGTATCCCTGCCTCCCACAGGAGAGCGGCCCCTTAGAGTCAGAGGCCATGGTGATGGGGGTCCTGAACAAGGCCTTCGACGTGCTGGTGTTACGCTTTGGAGTGCAGAAGCGCGTCTACTGTAACGTGAGTGCGGCCGGGGGCTGGGGGCAGAGCGGCTTTGGCCCCCTGGGGACGGGGGGAGGCAAGGCCCGAGCCTTGCTGTGATCGGCCATGGGAAGAGAGAGGAGCAGAAGGCGGGCACAGCCCCGGGGCCTCCGGCTGGTGCCCAAACCAGAGCTTTCCCCAGCCGAGAACGGGGAGACGGGAGGCCCCCGCCACATCCCTGTCCCTCGGCCTCTTCTCCCTGCCCTGTCCCCTTTAGCTGTGTCTTCACCGAGCTGTGACTGAGTGTCCTTAAAGGGGAAGTGGTGCAGAGAGCGCTGCCATGGATTGTGTGAAGACAGGGACCTTTAGCCCAGGCCTGCTTCAGCTACTCCCACCCACGACCCCTTTTAAATGACTATAGGTGTAAGAAATAGGTCAACTCTGGGGCAGCTAGGTGGCGCAGTGGATAGAGCACCGGCCCTCGGGTCAGGAGGACCTGAGTTCAAATCCGACCTCAGACACTTGACACTTACTAGCTGTGTGACCCTGGGCAAGTCACTTAACCCCAACTGCCTCACTTTAAAAAAAAAAGAAAGAAAGAAAGAAATAGGTCGACTCAGCCTTCGACTGTTGACTCATTTTTCTTGGCCCCACGTTCAGTTGAGGGACCCAATGAGGATCCCTGGGAGCACTTCCCACTGGAGCAGACCTGCGGGTCAGCGTCTTTCTGGGTAGCGTAAGCCCCCATGTTCTTGCGGCTGCCATAGGGGCCTTTGACATTGGCTCCTCTTGGAAGGCTGGGCCTGTGTTCCCTGCACCCTTGGGTGCTTGTATCATGTGCCCACCCTAAGTCCTTCTGAGAATGGGGCCGTGTCCTGGCCTTGGCATTCCAAGCTTACCAGGAGCTGCGCTGTGGAGCCAACCCCAGCCCCCTCTCTTGGTGTGGTCGATGGCATAGCCTCTCTGGGCTTGGCGGGAGGGGCTGCCAGACCACAGGTGTCCAGTTGGTTCTCCGCTGGGCCTGAACTAGAAGCCTTTCTCACTTGAGGCGGGGCCCGCCAGGCTTGTACTCCACAGGCATGGCCTTCCAGAACCTGGGGATGCCTTCATGCCCCAGTGAGGCGTCGAAGTAGGGCCCGACGAGGCTACAGACCTGAAACAGAAAATCCCACAGGTCTCCCATCTCCCGTTCAGAGCCCTCGAGTTGGCTCTGCCACCTGCCCAGCTTCCTGGGATGTGCCAGATTCCTGGGCATTAAGCCACACTGAGCTCTACCCTCGTGTAGGGGTGAAAGGGCCTCCTTCCTCTCCTGCCAGGACTCCCCAGCCCCCAGCAGCATGTCCCAGGCTTCTTGGGTCCCCGCACATAGAAGTAGCAGGGTGGTGAGCAGCACGGCACATGTCCAGATGGGCCGTGAGCCCGCTGAGGCTTCTGTGGATGCCCGCTGATGGCCGTGGCCTCCTTACTTCTCCTGCAGCCTGGGCTCTGAAGAACTCCAGCTGCCCTCACCCAGCAGCTTGTCTCTCACTAAGCTGTGGCATGGAGGTGGGTCAGAGGCACAGCGTCAGCAGCCCGAGGACGGACCCTGAAGGGCTCCTTTTGTCTGTCCCCAGGCATTGCCACTACAGGACTACCGTTTTAGGAAGGTGGGGAAGAAGCCGGAGCTCACCCTCATCTGGGAGCCCGAGAACCCCCAGCAGGAGGCCGTGCACCAGGTGAGAGTGGCCAGAGGTCGGCCGAGGGAGAGGCCAGTGAGCCCGGCCGCAGTCAGGGCGTCCAGACTGTTGTCTCCCGTCCTGCCCAGCCGTCTCTCAGACAGGCCCCCGAAGCCCTGCTCATGTGGGAGCTCACTCCCCACCCCAGCCCCCAGAGAGCCAGGCCCTCACCCACTGTGGCCCGAGGGCCTCCTTGCACTGCCCACTGGTGTAGGCCACAGGGAGCACCTGGACCCTTCCGTGGCTGCTGGTCCTGTGGAAGGGGCATGGGCCGGGCCAGGCTGGGCTCTCCAGTGGGGCTGACCTTTGCCCTCTCCTGCTGCAGGTTATTGCCATTTTCAGCCTGGTGGAGGTGATGCTGGAGGCCGAGGACGATAACCTCAAGTTCAGAGCTGTCCTGAAGAGGCCAGGGGTGGGGGCCTCCGGCCCGAAGGATTGAGGCAGATGAGTGCCCAGCACGGCGACCCCCGGGGCCTCTCCAAGCCAGAGAGGATTTTAAATTTGTTTAAAGTTGAAGTGAAGTTGAACAAGCTGGGAGTTTTGTTGGAGTTTAATTTTAACATGAACTGTAGGTGGAAAGAGGGGGGGGGGCTGGACTAAGGTATTGGGAGAGGGGGCTCAGGTGCTGCCCCCCAAGCAGGGCATGCCCCCTGCTCCTGGCTCGCCCAGCAGACCCCTCGGGGGTGGTGTGGCCGCCTGGCCTGGCCAGCCTGGGGCTTTCTGGGTAAATCCACATAAACAGAATAAATGGAATGAGAAGGGATGGTCTAGTATATGTGGCAGCTGGAGGGGTCTTGGCTGCTCTCAAGAGAGCGTGGACAAGGGGCCCCCTGCTTCTGATCCCCCTATGGTGCTGGATTCTTCACTGCCACGAGGCACCAGGGACATCTCGGCGACCCAGGTTATCTCTCTGGAGCCCTGGATGATTGATAGGCCCACCCCAGCAGAGCTTTATGCTTAGCATGTCATTTCTACTCATTAAAAATAGCTGAGGTAGATGAGATCCCCAACCCCCCATAAATCAGCAGAATCCCCTCCCCCCAGCAGCGCACCCAAGTTGGCAGTGGCCATTCATGACGTCCTCGTGACATTCGGGCCAGTGTCCTCATCGGGGAACAGAACCTCACGAGGTCTGAGCTTTTGTTTCCCGGGCACTTCCCTCTCCTCGTCCTAAGCCAGCTCCCGGAGGTGACGGCTTCTGCCTGGCCCTGAGAGGCAGGACTGGGGGCAGGGGGCACCTTCCCAAGAGGCAGAGGAAGCAGAGTGAGCGCCCAGGGGGGTGGGATGGATGGCCTCCCCTTCACTAGAGGTCTTCAAGCAGAGGCTGGACCAGAGCCTTCCCTGAGGATTTGGGAGAGGACATTGCTCTCCAGGTTGGCCCCCAAGGCCCGTCCAGCTCCGAGGCCACAGTTCAGTGGCTTGTGATGCAGATGCGGTTCTGAGACCGTGTACTTTATTTTAAAAGAAAAGAATAGATGAAGGGGAGTCGAGTCACATTTTAGGTCAGGATGTATTCATTCACGGTAGAGAGGACATGGGTAAGGGTCAGCAGCAGCAGAAACAAAAGGGATGCTGTTGCCTCCTCACTCCAGCCACCAGGAGAGGAGGAAACGGGGACCATCCCAGATGCAGAGGTGTGATGTCGTAGGGAGGCAGGGCTTCAGTCCGCTGGACAGCTCTCGGGCCCTCTCTCTGTCATCCTTTGGTTTGCTTTAATGATCATTGCATTGTTTAAAAGATGAAGGAAGCATTGAGGGGGCTGGTTTTTCGAGGGTGACTCAGCTCGGGTCTGGATTGGATTGAGACCCTCTGAGGTCACAGCATGCTTGTCCTTCACCATGGTGGTCCCTGAGCAACATGAGCTCCCCTTTGGGCTCATCCCCAGGGGACCCTTCCAACCAAGCTTCCCCCGGTCAGAGAAGGGAAACAGGCTTATTGGAATGTGCCCAATGAGACTATTTCCTCCACCCAGCTTCCTGGCATTTCAAGGGCTCTGGGAAAGAACCCCAAGGAAGGGAGCACATTGCAGCCACCTCCATCCTTAGGTTTCCTAGCCACATTTACTGTGGAAAAAGACACTGAGGCCCAGGGGAGATACCAGTGGTCCATCAGGCCCTGAGGCACTGTCTGCCCTTGGCTCCCCGTTTTTACCTTATCAGCTTCCATCTCCCCCATTGAGATTCTAGAAGACTCTAGACCAACATCAGGAAAACCAAACTGGTGCCTGGGATATCAATTTGTGATCCAAACCATGCTAGATTTGCCCAAACGCCAATGGCCTGGATGGAGGAAGGAAGGGAGCCCTGGACGTCTGTCTGTCAGTTCTTCAGAGAGTCTCGAGAGGCCCCCGAGTGTCCAGAGACCCCCGTGACCTTCTGAATCGGCCATCCCACTTTGCAATAGCACCGCCGGCCCGTCTCCCTCGCCATGCGCCCTACTTTGTCTCTCTGCCCCTTCCATCCTTGGCAGATGGACAAGTCTAACACTCCCCTCTACCCCATGACAGTCCCTGGGGTGCTTGAAGCTGGCTGTCGGCTCCAGCCCAATCTGCCCATTCCTCCAGTGGATTCTCATACGGTGTCAGCTCTCGGTTCACCGCCATCTTAGTGGCTTTCCTCTGGATACTCTCCAGCCCAGACCTGACTGTGGTGCTCCAGGTGGGGTCTGGCCAGAGCAGAACAGGGCAGGCGTCTCACCCCCCCTAGTCCTGGATGTGCAGCCTCTCCTAACTGCCAGCCTGCCATCCGCTGGAACCCACAGAAAGTTTTTAGAGACTTTTCTAGCCAGACCCCCCTGCCCCTCCCCCACCACCTGCTCCTTGTGAGGTTTGATTCTGGACACAAACACAAGACTTTACATGTCTATCAATTAAACACCATTAGATTCGGGCCAAAGTTCTAGACCATCGAGACCTTTCTTGCATCCTCTCTGCCCGATATGGTATGAAATCTGCCATTCAGGCCCTTTTTGAAGTGATTGATCAGGGCAGCGAGGTGGCTCAGTGGATAGAGCACCGGCCCTGGATTCAGGAGGACCTGAGTTCAAATCTGGCAAGTCACTTAACCCCCATTGCCTTGCAAACCCCCCACCCCAAAACTAAGAGATCGATCAAACAGTGAATGGCCCAGGGCCAAACACAGATGCCTGGGGATCCCTTCCATGTGGATTCTGCCATTCAGCTGTACCCATGTATCCCTCCCATCCCACAGGGTCTCTGCCGTTCCCCAGGTTCTCGAGTGGGCTGGAATCACATCACCATCGCCAGCCCTTTCACGACCCTAGAGGGCTGGGACTCGGGAGGGCAGTAGATGCTTTCATGCCATCTCCGTCCTCATCTGGGGAGTCACCTCCCTCTGCCATTTTTGTTCTTCCTAGTGCAAAGATCATTCTCCGTAGCAGAGTCATCCCATCCACCCTCAGGCAGTGGTCCTGACCTTTCCTCCAGCAAGCTAAAGACCAGTGGCCAAACGGGTGGTTGTCCTTGGTCTTCCTCCAGCTTCAGCTCAATCTGAGCGTTGGTGCCCCTGAGACAGGTCTTCAAGGACCATGCCACCCCTTTGAGTTCACCATCCATTCCCTGCCTTGTTTTCATCTTCCATCAGTGTCTTCTTAAAACCGTGGTTGGGCAGGGAACTTCCTGTTTGTCCACACCCTTCCTTTGTGTCTGCCTCCTGACACCTCGTTGGTATCGTTTCTTTTTACGTCTTCAGAATTTCATCACCAAGAGAGACCATCCCTCCCCAGCTGGCTTCCTCTCCTAAGATCCAGACTGCCTGTCCCCTGATGCCAGGCTTTGCTCTCCTCTGTCACACACTCCGAGATGGAAGGGTCCCTTTCCCAGCTGCTGCCCATTTAACGGTCTCTTAGTGACCAAGATTCACTGCTTTCCCCTAAGGCTCTAGGGTTTTCCCTGCAAGATACCAGAAATAAATGAGGCTCTAGAGATGAGTATAATGTAGAAGCCATGATGTACAAACACCATCTCAGCCCCTCCTTATCTAAATCTACAAGTATACCGTGTTTGCATCAAGACCTTATATTTGAGAGAGAGAATGAAAGGAGGTGAGTGTTCATCCTCAGCAAATACCCCATGCCCTTTGGACTCCAGACTCCAGGACAGCACAGCTTGAAAGAGTATCTAGGACCCTGCAGGAAGTCAGAGGTAGCACTGGCCTTCTTAGTGTCAGTCTTGGCAAACTTGTGACTGAGGTGAAATCTAGATTTACCTCTCCTCGAGCAGCAGCATCCAGAGGACACAGGATCAAAGAATCCTAGACTTTGCACTGGGAGAGGCCTTGGCGGGTAGCCAGTCCATCCATCTCCTTGGGCAAAGGAGGTGCCAAGATCCAGATTTCCAGAGAGATCCTGGGGCCACCCAGCTAGTAAATGACAGGGCCAGGAATGCAACCACGGTCCTCTCTCCTCCATCTCCCGCCTCCTTCCCACATTTCTCTGAGGTTCACTGGAGAAGGAAACAAGGCTGGGTTACCAAGCAAAGTGGCTTAGGGTGGGAGACTGAGATGGACAAGAGGAGGGGGTTGAATTAGCCACTCTCATTGGCCCAAAGATCAGAAGGGATGAACCTCATCCTAACCATGGCCCATGCAGGTGACCTGTGTCCTCTTCTACCCCCTAAGAAGCCACCAGCGCACCCCAGAGCTTCCCTGACCCCCAGGTTATGGCTGGAGAGAGGCCAGGCTTTTTACAGCAGTTATGCTTGGGAAGGTCAAGTCTAGGGACGTCCACTTAGGTAAAACATCCCCTCCTGCAGACAAGGACTGTTCTTCTTTATCCTTGTTGCTTCCAGGAGGCTCAATAAGTGTGGTTTGGATTGAATTGATACCAAGACTGAAGCCACCAGTGACTGAGCCAGGCTCTTGAGCCCACTGAGTTTCTCCAAGCCAAATGTGCCCAAATTATTACAGCCCCAAGCAGGCATTCCCACGTCCCTCTGCTTTTTCAGACAAAGGATGCTATACCCTGTAAGGTGGATCCTAAAACAGGCAGCACCTAAGCTGCTCAGCCCAGAGAGGAGAGACTGAGCCCAGCAGGCGGGAGGAGCAGCCCCTTGGTGCCTGACGACTCCGAGGCAGCACCTGAGAAAGCAGTGGAGGGCGGGCACGCCGCCCAGGGGGGCTTCCAGTATGAGGGAGGGTCCATGCCTTTCACAGACAATTTCTGACCAAGGCCTCAGAGGGGCCACACCTGGAGCCAGTAAACCAGGGGTTTCAGGGAGAGCCTCGTCACTGCCGGCTTAGAACCCTTGGCCCGCTGCAGTCACCTTGGCTGTCTGTAAGCCTGGGTCACCTTTACCTTCTGCCTCCTCCATCTCCCCCACCTTGCAGAGAGGATGGAAGAAGCCACACCTGTGGGGCACTGCCAGGTCACAGCTGGTGCCAAAATGTCATTCCTCATTGACCTCTATCCTGCTTTCCCTTTTACTCCTCGAGCCCCCAACCCCGCCTCTCACAGTAGATGCCCCCACCTCCTACGTCGCTAAAAAAGTAGAAGCCGTCCTTCCGGGGTGCGGAGAAGGGGAGGGCATATTTGGAAACGAGGCCACCTCCTATGAGCCAGCTCCCTCTGACTCCCTCCTCCCTGCCCCCCCCAAGCTCTACTCACCCTCCTCCCTGGCGTGGGACTGGGGTCCCTTCCTCAGTCTCTTCCTCCTCAGTTTTGGCAGTTTTTCATGCTGTGCGCCACACCCCTTGCTCAGACGAGTGTGACGATTGCCTCCTGCCAATAAGAGCCCTCCTTGGGGAGACTTTGTTGGGTTGCCATTGGGCTCTTGCCCCCTTAGCATCGGTGTTCCCAGGGTTCCGTCCCCTCTTTTCCCTCTCTCGGAGATCTTATTAGTACCCACAGTCCCAGGTGACTCCCGGCACGATCTCTCTGTCTCCGGGTCTCCAGTGTTCTATCTCTCCCATGGCCGGGAGGCATCTCACCAACATGAGCTCATCATCTCCTCCCCCCGGAACCTGCCCCTCCTGTTGTGGGCACCGCCGTCCTCCAGTATACCCACATTTGATGACCCTTGGAGGTCTCCGTGGCCCTTCCCTCTCCCTCCTCCCTGGCCAGTTGTACCCCCTCAGCATCTCTGTTCACACAAGACTTTCAGGCTTTCCTTCTGCCCGAGGCAACTAACAGTGGCTCTCCAGCTTGGTTGGTTGTAACTTCCTCCTCCTTGGTCTCCCGGCCTCCTGGCTTTCCCCGGCTGAGAAGGCTTCTCTTTCTTCTGCTCAGCTTCACCTGCCTCCCTACCCTCTCTGTAATGGGAGGGGCCTTCATCTTCCCAGGACTGTGCTGCTTGGTGTGATGCCACATTGCCCCAGGAGAATACCAGCTCTTCAAGCGCAGGGACATGTGTGCTTTTCTTTACAGCATCATGACTCACACGGGAGACTTGTAAACCTCTAACTTCTGCTATTTAATGTTTGTCCACTTGAATTCGGGCCATGAAAAAAAATAGAGATTTTGCAACATCATCCATATTGGTTAAAATGGAAATTGTTTACGGTCAAATCCCCAGTATTTTTTTGGGGGGGGGTGAGGCAATTGGGGTCAAGTGACTTGCCCAGGGTCACACAGCCAGTAATTGTCAAGTGTCTGAGGCCGGATCCGAACTCAGGTCCTCCTGAATCCAGGGCTGGTGCTCTATCCACTGCACCACCTAGCTGCCCCCAAATCCCCAGTATTAATGGTGGGAGGGTCACAATTGGATCGAGTGAGAGAATGCCTCTAAGAGCTTGCATCCACAAGTTGCTCACACTTAGGACAGCATGTTCTCAGGAATAATCACTGTGCTACATCAGTGATGAAACCATGGGGGCCATCCCTGGCCACCCGTCGCCCAGTTGGCATTAATCCCAAGAGAAGGAGGACCCAAAATTAGCCACAGGTTTTGGTTTTGTATTTTTGGTAAAGCCTGTGATCTCCGTGGGGCAGGGCCTTGCACAGAGGAGATCCCTTCTGTCCGTGCAGGTCCTGGAAGAGGTCGTCCTTACACATTCTTTATGCCTTTGGGAAATGACTCCTTAAGTCATCTGTTGTTCTGACAATGGAATAAGTAAGTGGCAGAGCCCTGACCGGAACCCATCCTACTTCTGCTCCTCACCTGGGGGTTGTTGGGTGAATCACATCGCCCTGCCGGGCCTCGGGTTCTTCATCTGTAAGTGATGGGGTTGGACCAGCTGCCTCATGGGCCCCTCCCAGCTTTCAAGCCTATGGCCCTCGGGCATCCAGGGGGCAGTGACCCATGGGCAGAGGGTTTAACCTCCGTCCCATCGGATCCTTACAGAGCCCCGGAAGTCAGTCTTTAAAGCTTTGTTTCACCAGCAATGAAGCAGAAGCCGTTAGACGTTAAGTGACTCGTCCACAGTCACACAGTAAGGGTCGGAGGTGGCATTCAAAGCCACGTCTCCTTTTGCCTCGAACCGGGCACCATGTGTGCACTGTTTTCATTCAAGGCAGCTGTCTTGGCCCTATCGACCATCCTCATGGAAAGGTCGGCACTCGGTGTGCAGATAAGTGCTCTCTGCCAAGCTGATGATGCTGTGTTGGGATGCTAGTGTGGGAGCAGGTAACTGCACAAAACCCCATCCCTGCCTCCTTGGTCTTTGGCTTCCACACTTGCAGGGAAGTGCCTTTGGGAAAAGGGGCTCTGGTGGGTCAGGGGAGTGAGGGTGTTGGAGGAGGCTGGGGATGTCTTGAGAGTGGCAGCCCTCACGTCTGAATCTTGTGCCCAGCCTTCTGCCCTGGCAGTGAGAACAGATGGAGCTGGCTGTGGGGGAGGAGGTGCCCACCCTAATTCAGGTCCTCAAAGTCACCTCTTGTTGAGGTGATTGCACTAGCCTCCAGATGGGGCTCCCTGCCTCAGTTTCCCCTCCCAACAGTCATACACATAGCTGCCTCTCCCTTAGGAAGCTTCAGGGGCTCCCTCTTACCTTCAGGATAAAATACAGACTTCTCCTCCATCTGGTATTGGAAGCCCCTCATGATCTGGCTTTATCCCATGGACCCAACTGCACAGCCACATTATTACTCTGACCCATTGCAGCCACCTGCCCTCCTCCTTCCCCTTCTGGGCCCTCTCCACCTCTGTTCTGGCTTCCCCCCATGCCTGGGACCCCCTCCCACCTCACCTTGACCCCATCCATGTTCCCCACAATGCCTCTGCACTCTCTCGCATTGTCCATTTATAAAGCTAGCTGTTGTCTCCTCTGATAGAATGTAAGTTCCCTGAGAGCAGAGACCATTTTATGTCTGACTTTGTGCTCTGTGTGCCTGGCACACAGTAGGCAATTAATAAATTCTGGCCAAATGGAAGATAAGCAGAAGTTTCCAAGGAGGGAACCGTGGCACCTGGTGCCTAATGGGACACTGGGGGTCAGGGAAGGGCCCTGGGGGTGGGGGACACAGGGAAGGGTTTCAGACACTGGCTCCTCCAAGGGCAGGAACACGCCTACAGAAGCCCTTGGAGATGGAATTTTGAAGAAAACCATGATTCTTTTACCCCAGGTTCACTTGCTCCAGAGACTTCACTTTTAAAAAGCCCAAATCGGAAAAAGAAAAGCGACGTGTTGGGGAAGTGACAGAAGCAGACGTGTGAGGTTGCGTCTGCTTGGTGGGATGGCAGGTCCTCCTCAGGATTTCCAGCTAGGGACGATGCTGGGGGGACAGGATGCCTTCCCCTCCCCAGGCGGGCAGCAGGGACAGTGGGAGGGGCCTTCGATCTGGAGCTCAAAGTCTTGGGTTGAGATCTCACCTCTGACCTCCCTGGTGTGACCTTGGCCATGTCACTTAGCCACCCTCTGCCTCAGTTTCCTCATATGTAAAATGGTGTTAGATTAAATGGCCTCCAGTATCCTTTACAACCTGTGGTCCCATGTTCAGAATTAAAGCTAACTCACAAACCATAGCTCTGGTCTCTGGAGGCAGCTACTCTAGATGACAAAAGCCGAAAGAAAAGTTTATAATTTTCTTAGCATAAGTGCTGTGATCCAGGGTGGCATGCTTCACCCCCAGCCTGGGCTGGGGAGGGCTCATCCCCTGGAATGAGGCTGAGCTCTGCAAGTCAGAGGGCTGGCTGCTGCCAGCACCCCAAGGCCCCCACAGCTTAAGGTGGGGGGGGGAACCAACCAGCCAATCAACACCTTTATTAGATGCCTGCTGTGTGTTGTGTACTGTGCCAACATGTGAAGACTAATATCAGACATGAAGGCCCTGTGTTGTGCTCGGTGCCACACACAGGGATGTGGGCACACGGAACCCCTGCCCTGAGAGAGGGCATTTCCCTCCTAATGCCTTACTGCACAGAGCTGAAAACAGGCAGGGGCCTCATCTCCCTTGAGTCTGTTTCTAGACCCTTTACCCTATGTATCTCAACTGCAGAATCCCTTCTGCAACACAGTGATGAGTGTTCATGAACCCTTTCTGTGCTGGCACACATCCCAGGGTGGAGATGTTCACTCCCCCTAAGGCAGCCCATTGGACTTCTGGACAGCTTGTTGTCAGAAAGTTTTTTTTTTTTCCTCTGCCCCTTAGCCAGATTCTGCCCCCTGGGCCCGGGCACAGTCCGGCAGGGCTGCACCACCGGCCCATCTCAGGGCAGCCAAAGGTCATACTGGCTCCTTGGGCTGCTCTTGCAGATGAGCTGCCCTCTGACCATTGCCTTGCCCACCCTAGACTTGGGAACTTGGTCTTTTGAGCCAGTGGGAGATGTCACATGTATTCCTATTAAATTTTGTCAGATTCAGGGCCTGGTGACTGGAAGTCCTCAAGGGTAGCATTCAACTATCCCCTCACTTATTGAGGGGTTTCCTGGTGAGCCATTTTTTGTCCAGTGATGAGGCTCCTTGGTAGTGAAAACAGAAGCAAAGTAAGCATTCGAGGTCTCCACCTTTTCTCATTGGCCTTATCGTCTTTCTCTCTACCTTAGTTTACCCCCAGCTCAGCTGTGCCTCCTAGAATCCTTCACTTCATCAAGACCTGTCTGGCCTTTCTCAGTCCCCTTCCCCATTTGCTGATGCAGCCTTCCCCTTTCAATTAGCTGGGCTTTGCTTGTTTCACCCGTTGGCTCCCAGAGTCACGTGAGTTCTTGGGGAGCTGGGAGAACAGCCTCAGTTTTTGCTGTGGTTTACTTTTGTAACCTCAGCTCCTAGGAGAGTGCCTTCCACACGCTGGATGCTTGATAAGTAAAGGTCTGGAAATGGCAAATGATTTGCCTGAAGTCACACAGATAGCAAGTAAGAAAAGTGGACTCCCCGGGGGCAGCTAGGGGGCGCAGTGGATAAAGCACCGGCCCTGGATTCAGGAGGACCTGAGTTCAAATCCAGCCTCAAACACTTGACACTTACTAGCTGTGTGACCCTGGGCAAGTCACTTAACCCCCATTGCCCTGCAATTAAAAAAAAAGAAAAGTGGACTCAAACCCAGGTCCTCCTACATCCCAATCTATTGACCTTACCACTTTACCATCTCAATGTTGGTCTTGTTGTTGAGTCATTTCAGCTATGTCTGACTCTTCATGACCCCATGTGGCGTTTTCTTGGCACAGATACAGGAGTGGATTGCCATTTCCTTCTCCAGCTCATTTTACAGGTAAGGAAACTGAGGCAGAGGGTGAAGTGACTTCCCCAGAGTCACACAGCTAGTGAGTGTGAAGTCATATTTCAACTCCTGAGGATGGGTCTTCCTGACTTCGGATCTGGTGCCCCTAGCTGCCCTACACTATCTCTATACTTGTGCTAATTTCTGGATTTCCCAATCACATAAGACATCTTCTCCTGCACTCTGGGCCCCAGTTTCTCCCTCTGTAAACTGAGGATAGGGAGTAATCTCAATAGTGTTTAATATCTCTTCCAGCTCCGATGCCTTTGGCCTTACCAAGTATCTCAGCAACTCCTCAGACTCAATTTAGCTCATCCCCTTCTCCACTAAACCTGCTCCCTCCCAGCTTCCCTATTTCTGTTTGGGGCTCTGCCATCTCCCCAATCTGTAACACTCCCCTCTTCTTGGCAGATCCACCTTGCTGCCAAATCCTATTAATTCTACCCCATCTCGTTCCCGTCTTTGCCCCATCTCTCCTACATGGCCACTACCTTGGTTTAGTGTTATTGCAATAGCTGTCTAAATAGGATCCCTACCTCCTTCCTCTCCCACTTGAAACATCTTCAGTGGCTCCCTATTGCCTTGAGCATAGATTCAGACTCTTCTGTCTGGCATTTAAAGCTCTCTATAGTCAGGCTCCCACCTGTGCTTCTAATCTGGTTCTGCCTCCCCACCTTCCTCCCCCCTCTCCACTCCTGGCTGCTCTTCATCTTTCCCTCTCTGCCCTGGGTGCCTTGGCTTGAGTTGGAATGATCTACCTCCTCATCTTTGCCTCTTGGAACCCTCCTCTCTCTGCAGGGCCCAGCTTGGCTGCCATCTTCCCCGTGAGGCCCTCCCCCAGTCCCCAGATCAATTTTCTAGAGCCAGGACCACCCCTTTCCCCCAATCTCCCTCCCCCCATCTTGTCTCCTACTTCTGTGTGCACACATCATATTCCCCATTAGACAAAAAAGTGGGACGATAAAGACTCATGTCCTACCCTTTTGTAACCCGCACCCCAGGGAAAGGTACCATTGACGACATTATTTCATTATCACTTGATGATGATGTAAGCTCCGTGAGGGCAGTGACTGTGTCATCAGTGCTGTCTCACCAGCTCAGTGCCTTGCATATTGTGGCTGCTTAATGAATGTTGGCTCTGCTGAGTGGGAAGGTGCCGGATAGATGAGGGCCTGGGGATTGTGGGGCTGAGGCATCCTCATTCTTGCCGACTTCCCAGTGTTTGACAGTTTGCCTCTTGGGATCTTCTGGCTTCCACTCACCCTGCCCCATGGCCACCTGTGGCCTTAGGTTTGGGGGTGCAGAATGCACTGTGGCCTTCCTGGGGGACAGGGAAGAGACCAAGTCAGAGCAGCCTCCAGTCCTTCCCTCCTGCCTCTATCAGGTGTTCTGGGTCCCATTACTCTCCGAAAGGGGTTCGTCCATCCCTGACACGTGCCTGGTACTCTGCGGGGAGAGAGAATGAGCCAGGTGAGCTTCCTGCCCTAGAAATTGGCATTTTAAGCCTTTGTTCCCCAAGAGCGAAGGACCTTTGAGCACCAGCAAGTAAGTGAGGCTGTCCTGCATACACAGCCTTCCATGAATGATTCCTTCAGACCACAGCACAGGCACCATCTCCTGGAGGTAGCCTTTCCTGGGCACTCCCTCTCTCTTGAAGTGATTTTATCCAAACAATGTGTGTACTTGTGTGGGTGTTGTGCCCGCCCCTACCCCACCCCAGACTCTGAACTCCTCGAGGGCAGATACTTTCATTTCCCTGTCTCTGGGTCCAGAACACATTGTGTTCTAAGCCAGTTCCTGGTACACAGTTGGTGCTTAATAAATGTCGGATGGTAGGAAAAACTAGGCATCACTGATCATATCAGAGAACAACAAAGGGAGAAGAAAAAATTGTAAACATTTGATTTCTTCTCTATCAAAGTAAAATTAATTATAACCATGTGACCAGATCACCATTTTAACCCAGGAATCCTGGATACGGACCTGGAGCGTCTGAGCCGCCCTCCCCAATTTACATGCAAGAAAATAGAGGGCGAGTGAGGGGAAAAGACTTGCCCAGGGTCAGCTAGCTAGTACGGCAGAGCCAGGTTAAAAAGCTGTGTCTTCTGGGGCAGCTAGGTGGCGCAGTGGATAGAGCACCGGCCCTGGAGTCAGGAGTACCTGAGTTCAAATCCGGCCTCAGACACTTAACACTTACCGGCTGTGTGACCCTGGGCAAGTCAAGTCACTTAACCCCAATTGCCTCACCAAAAAAAAAAAAAAAAAGCTGTGTCTTCCGACTGAACTCGGGCTTCTTTCCTTCACTGTCTGTGAAGCTGTCCTGTCTGTCTAGCTACACTAAGTTGGTATAACACACACACACACACACTTCAGAATCGCATTTCATCAATGCACTTCATCTTGATGTCAGTGATTTGGAGGGAGGAAAGAGAATGCTCCTGTCTCTCCAGATTGAATCCTCTTTGGTGACAGAGTAAGTATCAGTCAAGCTAAAACACCTGATACAGTAACCATATTCAACAATCATACTATAGTGTGTTATAGCAGTGCTTGCAGGCTCATTATTCTAACTTGTTCCAGTTTTATGTCCCTCCAAAAATGAGCCAGCCTCCCTTTCAGACCTTGGCACTTAAGATTCTCCCCAGACCTGCCACAGACTCGTGGCCAAGTAAACCCTGAAGACTTACATGTTGTCCACCACAAACTGATGGGACATGAGATTTAGTGTCATGGGAACCAAACTCCATCAAGATTAGGATAGAGTGGGGTGGGGTGGAGTAAGGCAAGAAAAGAATAATAACAGACACTCCTAATGTGCTTTAAATTTAATTGGTGGGTCATCCCATTTGATCCTCAGAATAACCCTGTGAGGGGGCAAATAGGTGGCACAGTGGATGAAGCACCAGCCCTGGATTCAGGAGGACCTGAGTTCAAATCTGACCTCAGACACTTGACCCCTACTAGCTGTGTGACCCTGGGCAAGTCACTTAGCCCTCATTGCCCCACAAAAAACCAACCAAAAAAAAAAATAACCCTGTGAGGCAAGATAGCACAGTTATTATTACCCTCAATTTGTGGATGAGTAGAAGTTCCAAAGAAGTGAGATGATTGGCCCAGAACCACACAGCTGGGAAGTATCAGGGGAGTTAGGTGAACCAAGGTCATCTTCACTCCAAACACGTGAGTCTGGAAACACTACCCTTCATTTCTGTAAGTGTAAATTTCTAGAGAACTAACACTAGCAAGTGAACCCCCTGATTGGGGCTCACACATCCCTGGCATTCCCTCAGTAGGGCCAGCACTGCCTACAAAGACCCATTTTAAAAAAAATAAAAGTGTTTTATTATTTTCCAGTTACATGTAGAAATAGTTTTCAACATTTGTTTATATAAGATTTCCAATTTCAAATTTTTCTCCCGCCCTCCCCTCCCTCCCCTCTCCCCTAGACAGCAGGCAATCTGATATAGGTTATATATACATAATAACATTAAACATATTTCTGCATTAGTCATGTTATATGAGAAGAATCAGAGCACAAAGGAAAAACCTCAAATCAGAAAACCAACAGCACCAAAACCAAAAGAAATGGTGTGGTCCAATCAGCGTCCATATTCCACAGTTCCTTTTTTTCCTGGATTTGGGGAGCCTTTTCCATCATGAGTCCTTTGGCACTTTCTTGTTCCATTGGATTGGTGAGAAGAATCTGCTCTATCACAGTTGATCAACACATAATGTTGATGATACTGTGTATAATGTAAAGACCCATTTCTAAGGATTCTCAAAGACTGTCCCAAAAGCAGTTTAGGGACTAGCAAAAATTTAATGTTTATGAGTTCCGCCCGCCCCCCCGCCCATCTTTGCTATGAGTTGGTTGTGTAAATGTGGGGAGGTTTGAACCCAGTCTGGTCTGTAATTCCCACACACTTGCTAGAAGTGAGCAAGTTATCTAACCTCTATGGGCCTCAGTTTCTTTTATCAATAAAATGGTCGCACTTACCTTCTAAGGGTGTTGTGAGAACCAAATTAAATGATGTAGTTAAAGCACTTTGCAGACCTAGAAGTGTAATCTGGTATGATTATGAATTGTAAATCAGATGTGTATCCTTGCCCCGAGGACCGCACAAATGGTGTGCACAGAGCAGGAGACACCACTGAGCTCAATGAGCCTTCCTTCGTTAAGGACTTTCCAGATGTCAGGCATGGTGTTAGATGCTGGGATACAGAGAAAGAAAGAAAACCCCTGGTCCCACCCTCAAAGAGCTTTCGTTCCAATGGGGAAGACAACGCTCGAATAAATACACATGGAGGGTGGATGCATCGCCTGTAAATGGAAGTTATTCTCAGAGGGAAAGACCTCCCAGGAAGGAGGGATCTGAGCTAAGTCTTGGAAGAATCCCAGGAAGTTAGGAGGCGGAGAGGAGGATGGAGGGCGTGGCAGGAATGGGACCAGGGGCCAGTGTCAGGACAGCACAGAGCGTGTCCAGGAGGAGGGAGTGACCGTGTCTAAGCAGGCTGGGAAGGGTTCTCTAAATGGGACGGACGAACTAAGCTAGGGTGCTCTTGCCGTCCGCTTGGGCTGTGGTGCCGTGGCAGACATCCAGGGAGGCTGCCCAGAGGCTGAGCCAGGAGGAAAGGCCACGCTCCCATCGAAGGTTTAAAGGGCACAGCAAGTTCCACCCCCTCTTCCCTGTGCAGTCGTAGTGTCCACTTCTCAGCACACTCCTCTCGGCTCCTCTAGGACACCTACGTTGTTCCCAGTCAGCCAGGTACCACTCTGGATCCGCTTCTTCCATGAGGCCTTCCCTGATGGATTCTTGGCACCTCCTAAACTCAACACTTTCCCTCCAGTTGTTCACTCTTTGTACCCAGAGCTCTATTTAGGAAGAGGGGAAGAGCTTCCAGCGGTCCAGAAACATACATAGAGGGTGCTTACACAACTTGGAATACCTGAGCCTAGCACCTACTTAGCGAGAATAATTATTTAAGGTGTTGTTCACTTGTGTCTGATCTGTGACCCAGTTTGGGGTTTTCTTGGTAAAGGTACTGAAGTGGTTTGCCATGTCCTTCTCCAGTTCATTTTACAGAAGAGCAAACTGAGGC
This sequence comes from Dromiciops gliroides, assembly GCF_019393635.1. NCBI lineage: Eukaryota > Metazoa > Chordata > Mammalia > Microbiotheria > Microbiotheriidae > Dromiciops > Dromiciops gliroides. Next base: position 484,186,652 of record NC_057864.1, on the reverse strand, counting down.
AAACAGGGAGAAGTAACTTGCCCAGGGTCACACAGCCAGTAAGTATCAGAGGCCATATTTGAACTCAAGAAGATAAGTCTTCCTGACTCCAGGCCTGACCACTCTATCCACTGCACACCCAGCTGCCCTATTGTTTAAAACAGGGAGCTATTAGAAGAAAGGCTTCTTCCCAAGCTGTTGGCCAATGTCAAGCCACAAGTTAGGGCCTTCTTGAACAAGCCCTGCTTCTACATCAAATCTCTGTTTCTGAGGTGATGTCCTGGTACCTTATTTTGGTTTTTTTGTTTTTGTTTTTGTGAGGCAATTGGGGTTAAGTGATTGGGGAGTGTCACACAGTAGACAGAGGTGTGACCTAGGAGTCACTAATGCCTGGGTTCCAGTCTCCCCTTTGATGCACACCGTCTGTGTGATGCCTTTCTGAGCCCCAGACACCCTCTGGTTTAGCTGACCTGCACTGAGGGAGGGAGCCTCCATCCTGAACATTCCCATTAAACAATGAAACCACAGGTAACAGATGATGCTTGTGGGTGGCCTGGGAAGTTGGCCCCTGGTCGTTGGCACAAAAGCCACCTAGAGTCTTGTGTTTGCTTCAGAGGCAGGCTGCCCAATTCAAGCCAATCAGAGTTCTACAACTCATTGTCATTTTTGCCTTAAAACCCAAATCAGCTGCTTTCTTCTTTGGCCTTGGCTTGGAATGCCTTCTGGCAGGATCTCTGTTGGGTGGCAGTCCCTCCTGGGAGGATGCTGGGCTCCCCCACTGACCCTTGCTTTCTACAACTGGGCTCCCAGACCCCGGTGTAGGTGCAGCTGTCAGTTAGGTTAAGTCTTTGTCTGGGAACCCAGTTTACCTGTAAGGAAAGGCCCCTGGGTCAGCCAGGGAAAACAACCCTCTAATGAGTTTGGGTGCTGAGAATAACATGTAAAATAATGGGAGCTGATCCAGTGGGAAGCTTAATTGCAAGCAATGGGGAAGGGGCAATGGGAGAGAATAAAAGGGGAGTCAACCTAACTGAGGCCTGCACACTAACAGTATGACAAGGGCAGCACTGTTGGGGAGCACAGAGACGTAGGTCTGTGCAGCAGGAAGGGAGTGCTCCAGTGGGAAGGGGTGCCCCAGGGAGCTCTTCTGAGGGGGCACTTCTTAGACTCTGATCTCAGGTGGCCTCCCTGGAGCTGGCCAGGCTGTGTATCAGAGGCAGGGCAAATTATTATTGGGGGTATTATCAGCGAGAAAACCAAGATTATTTGGAGGACACAGCTGTACCACCCTTTGGAAAACATTGTTGGTATTTTTCCAGGAGTTCGTCCTATAAGCGTACAGCCCTCCTAAGGGGAAACCCTCATGGAGGTCTCAAAACCTCCAGGATTAATCTTATCACAGTCTCAATATCACGCCCTTGTTCAAAGGGCAGGAGGTGTGAGGAGATGCAGAGGTGTGTGGTAGGGGTTATGGAGGCAGACTCCCCAAGGCCCAATGCTCCCTGGGATACCAGAGTCCTTCAGTCAGCTTGTTTTCTGCTCCTGGAGGGAATGGGACATTCTTATGCCTAGAACAGTGAGTACACTACACATAGAGGACACTCAGTAAAGACTGGATGAGTTGGGCCCCATCAGCCACTGTTTGGGGTTCTAAATTGAGAGCTGGAAGGGCTCTCGGAGGCTTTTCATTCTTCCCTCTCGTTTTATTTTTTTGTTGTTTTTTGTTGTTTTGTGGGGCAATGGGAGTTAAGTGACTTGCCCAGGGTCACACAGCTAGTAAGTGTCAAGTGTCCAAGGCTGGATTTGAACTCAGGTCCTCCTGAATCCAGGGCCGGTGCTTTATCCACTGTGCCACCTAGCTGCCCCCCTTCCCTCTCATTTTACAGAGGAGGAGACTCATCCAGGGAGGTTAGGTCACTTGCCCAAGGCCATGTAGGTAGGGAAGCACCAGAGACAGAATTTGAACCTGGGTCCTGTGACTCTGGTTCAACACTCATTTGGAGAGCCGCTGCCTCAGACGCACATCTGTGTGTTCTAGAGCTGGAGGGGACCTCAGGGATATCAATCTGGGAGACAGCATGGGACAAAGTAAAGGGGGTTGGAGTCGGAAGAGCAGAGTTCAAATTCAGATCTTGAGCAAGCCAATTCACTCCATCTATAAGATGAGGGCCTTGGGTTGGTTAAATGACCTCAAAGGCTCTTTCCAGTCTTCAGTCCATAAGCTTATGACAGAGCATGTAGTCTAAGCCCTCATTTTATGATGAGGGAGATGAGGGGACTTGCCTAGGGTCACACAGTGAGTAAATGTCAGAAGAGAGGGTTCGAACTCAAGGCTTCCTAATTGTGATTCCAACATGCAAAACTCAACCCTTTGTAGTAAAAGAATGTCATGGGATGTTACTGTTGTGTTGTGTTCTTCTGAAATAAAAAAAACCACATGGGGAAGATGTCTGTGAATTGAGGCAGAGGAAATAAAAATGAAGAAAAACAGTATGGACAACAAGGAATCACAGGTGTTGAGAGTTGGAGGTGACCTCAGAACAGCTGGCTCAGTCCAAACACTTCAGCATCCCAGAAAAGCAGCAAAACAAACACCCTCCAGATGTGCTCCATGATGACACAGTGAGATGATGAGTTTCCTGCTCCTAGAAGTTGTGCCCCTTCTGACATAGCCCAAGAGTGAAACTTGGAGCTTGCAGGCCACTGAGACCCTCAGACCTTCAGAACAGTGGTTGTCTCCCCTGATTGTAATTAGGAAGTTGGTTTTTAAGCCCATATGCGAGACTGCATTTCTCCCTGTTGAATTGTAAATGAAAACCAAAGACCTAGCCTACAACAGCCCCGAAAGTGAACGCTAGAGACTTACAATACTCATTCAGAACCCCCCAAAGGAGAGATGCAGCTTTGCCCCTTCTTTGTAGAGGTGGGAGGGGATGACTGTGGGAGGTCCTGCAGTCTCAGACTCAGCGGGGGTGCTGGGTAGTTGTGCTTTTGAAATGTTCTGTTGGTTCTCGATTTGACTATTTGTTATAAGGAATGGCTGTCTGGATTGGGGAGGGGTGAGAAATATTTTGGGAACTGAAAGTCATGTAAAAATAGGGGAGATCAATAAAAAAAATTTTTTTTTAAGATTCTATGACCCTCAAAGGCACTGTCACTTCTCCTGGTTCCTTCCAAGAATCCATGTCAGCTTCCTGCCAAACCTAAATGACACACAGTCCCCTCCCAGAAGCCTCTAAGAGCCTCAAATCAATTCCCATTGTTTCTGTCAAAGGGTCTATCACCAGGAAATGGAGACCAAAGTCAAAGCTGAAATCTCCCTCTTTCTCTCCCTCATGCCCTCCCCTCCCTCCCTCCCTCCTCTCCTCTCTCCTCTCTTCTCTCACTCCCTTTCTCTCTTGCCTTTCCCTCTATCTTTCCTCTTAATCTCCTCCAAACAGACACACCCTCCTCCTGAGGAATGCTGGGTCTATCCCAGGTACTGCAGTTTGCCCAGGATTAATGAGCGCGTTTGACCTCCACACTACTGAAGCTGTTGCCCTCAGCAGACAGTGTCAGAGCACGCTGGGGCCTCCCTACAACCCCAGTGAACCTTTCCTAGCCTCCCCACCAAGGTGCTTTGTGGCATCCCCTGGTAGGCCATGTTTCAGAACTTGGCCGTGGATAGTGAACCCCACCACCTCCTGATGGTGAGCCTTCCCTGTTCTGAGTCTGAACTGCCATCAGATTCCATAAACAGAAACCAGTGCCACTAGCAGCAAATTAATTAAGTTAGGCCATAGTTCATTTCCACCGTCAACCAAAGTGATAGATAGTATTAAAGTCTCCATTCATTATAGCCAAGCAGCATACTTCAGGGCCTTAGGAAACAGCATGGGGGGGGGGGGTACCTGAGCCGGTATCAGCTCAGAAGAGTCTTGGTTCTTGAAGGTGACAGATCTGGGTTCCAATCCAAGCTCTGACATGATCAACATAGCTGCCCATGTTATTCCCTCATTCAAGTGAATGAAAAAGCACCCACTATGTGCCAGGCACTGTGTCAGGCACTAGGGATGCAGACACAGAAATGAGACAGCTCCTCACCTCAATGGGCTCATATTTGAACAAGAGAATAGAACAAGTGGGGGGGGGGCAGAGGAGGTCATTTGAATTTGATCTGGGGAGTCACATGAGAGGAAAGTGGGTCAGCATCAGGGCAGGTGGCAAGATTCCCCAAGTAGGCCCCTCATTAGCACAGCAACTGATAGATAGGTAGAGCTAAGGACTAGAGAGACCATTTCAGTAATTGGTTTAAAGAGAACTCCCAGATGAGGAAACTCCCTTTTCCAGTTCTGATCAGCACATCCTCTGCAGTGCCCGAGGCTCCACTGACTTGCTGAGGGTCACACAGCTAGCATGTGTCAGAGGGGAGACTTGAACCCAGTTTCAAGCTGTCTCTATCCACTTAACAGAGGCTATTAACTTGGAAAGGATGAACTTGGGGGTTTTTTTTGTGTTTTTTTGTTTTTGGTTTTTGTGGGGCAATAAGGGTTAAGTGACTTGCCCCAAGTCACATAGCTAATAAGTGTCAAGTCTCTGAATTCAAATTTGAACTCAGGTCTTCCTGAATCCAGGGCCAGTGCTGTATCCACTATGCCACCTAGCTGCCCCAGATGAACTTGTTTTTTAAACAATATTTTGATACCTGAATGTCAATGTAATTGATTTCTTTTGTACTCCTCTGTGTTTTACTTTATGCATTTAAAAGCATGATTCTGAGAAGAGGCCCATAGACTTTACCATAGACTTTGTCCAAGGGGTCCAGGACACAAAATTGCTAACACTCCCTTCAGTCTATCATGTCACCTCTCAACTAGCACATAGTAAGTATTTGACAAATACCTGCTGATTGGTGGATTGGGATTTAAAGTATGGTCAAATTTAACTCAAGAAATGCCAGTGGCCCCCCCTTGCTGCTAAAATAAAATATGGATTCTTCTATTGGGCACTTAAAGCACTTCATGACCTCCCTTTATTGCCAGGCTCTGCTTCATGCTCCCAGCAAATTGGTCAGCTTGCCATTCCCGTCTACAACATGCTAACTCCCACCTTTGCACAGGCTGCCCCCCATTCCTGGAATGTTCTTTGTCTTCAAGAACCCATGTTTAGCTCAGGGACCCACCTTACAAGGAACCTACCCTGATGCCCACGATTTCTAGCATCCTCCATCCAAGAACTACTTGATATACATTTTGTATTTCATTTTCTATGCGCATGTTATCCGAGTTTGCATTTGATTTTTGGTGGACGCATTATCCACCCTCACAACAGAATGTAAGTTGTTTGAGGGAAGTAGCCCCTGCCCTACTTCGTTCTTTGTCTGGTGAGACCAGCACCAAGCACAGTGCATAGCTCATGCACTGGATAAATGCCAGTCAAATCCAATTGAATTTCTCCGTGGGAACCTCGTGTTTTAAGTCTGCATATCTTTTGGCCCTCAAGCTGATCATTACCACAAATGGATAGTGTTGATGGTTTGAAGTTTGCAAAAAGCTTTACAGTATTATCTCATTGATCTTCACAATAACCCTGCAAGGTAGGTGCTATTATTGTCCCCATTTTGCAGGTGAGGAAACTGAGGCAAACAGAAGTTAAGTGACTTGCTCAGGGTCACATTGATAGTAAGTGTATGAGTCAGAATTTGAACTTGGGTCTTCTAAATCCAACATTCTCTCTACCTCACCTCCTACAAAACAACATATGGATGTACCATACTGGGCACCATGCAGGCTGGCATGTAGGTACATGCCTGTGGTGCTCTGATACTCTGGTCACGTGAGGCCCAACACAGAACCACAGACTTTCAAAGCTGAAAGGATCCAACCCCAACCTGCACAGTATTTCTTTCTTTCTTTTTTTTCGGTGAGGCAATTGGGGTTAAGTGCCCAGGGTCACACAGCTAGTAAGTGTCAAAGGTCTGAGGCTGAACTTGAACTCAGGTCCTCCTGACTCCAGGGCCGGTGCTCTATCCACTGCGCCACCTAGCCGCGCCCCCCCCTCCCCCCCCCCCCCCCCCCCCCCCCCGCACAGTATTTCTCACGACAACATCCCGGCACTGTCATCCATCCATCCATCCTGAGGCAGACCACTGGAAGGGCTCATTGCTGGGAAGCCAAGCCCCTCCTGGGCCCTTTGCAGCTTCCCCTCCCTGGGGCCAAAGAGAACACTAACCCGCCTTCCGAGAGCTGGCTCTCCTTTCTGAGTCGTCCCTGCTACAGGTTCAACACCCCCAGAGCCTTCTCCTGCACACAGACACACACACTTTCTCACAAAACCCAAGACTGGAGGACCTCCTCCCTCCCCCGCCCCCCACCCTTTGTCATTCCAGAATTGGGATGACTGCCCAGCCTGAGTGGGGGGGGGGCACAGGGTAGTCATGGTAACTGTGGGAACTCTGGCATGAGAGCCAGTGCAGCTGGGGGCAGCTATCGTCCCTGCACTGCCATTAGAGCTGCCAGCCCCACCCCAGCCCCTTGCCTGTGGCTGTCATGGCACCGTGGCAACACTGCCCAGTACCCACCGAGCTTCCCCAAACCCTGCTGGCTTTCCCAGCCCCCTTCTCTTCCTTGAACCAGAGCAGCACCAGGAAGACAGCACCCACAGAGGGGTGCCCACCACTGGTGGCTATAGAGCAAAGAAGGTGTAGTGGGCAGAGCACGAGTTGGGTTTGAATTCTGACTCCGATGCCAGCTGGGAGACCTCACTTCTGGGTCCTCACCCTTCTCAATAAAGTGGAAGACTTGGACTAAAGATCAAGATATGCGCTCATGAGCCTATGACCCGGTGACAATATGCTTCACCTCCCTGGGTCTCAGCTCCCTCACCCTTAACATCAAAGCTTTAGTCTAGAAGACCTGGGAGGGCCCTTCCAGCTCCACCCTATCTTGCAAAACCTTAAAGCATCGTAGAAATGTCGGCTACGGGGGCTGGGCACCCGTCTGACACCACCACCTAAGAGATCTGACCTTAAAGCCAGGAAGATCTGGGTTCAAGTTCTACCTTTGCCACATCTTTTTGTGTGTGTGAGGCAATGGGGGTTAAGTGACTTGCCCAGGGTCACACAGCCAGTAAGTGTCAAGTGTCTGAGGCTGGATTTGAACTCAGGTACTCCTGACTCCAAGGCCAGTGCTCTATCCACTGCGCCATCTAGCTGCCCCTACCTTTGCTACATCTTGACTGTATGACCCTGGGAAAGTCACAACCTCCCAGTGCCCCAGGCAATCCTCTAAATTATAAGTGGAAGAACAGGTGGAAAGACATTTTTTGAGGGAGTTTCCTCACTGACAGTTCTCTAAACCAGTGAAATCATGAGAAGGAGGAAGAGGAGTATTGGAGCAGCAGCAGCATGTACACATAGATGATCTCATTTGAGTCTCCTAGACACATAGATTTACCCTGGAGCAGACCTTAGGGGCCATCTAACAACTCCCTAGTCCTCTACTCCACGGCTTCTTAAATTTTTCCACTCATAACCCTTTGTGGCCAAGGAACTTTTTGGAGACCCCAGGTATATGGGTATATAAAAGAGGTATACACAGGGCAGCTAGATGGCGCAGGGGATAGAGCACCGGCCCTGGAGTCAGGAGGACCTGAGTTCAAATCCAGCCTCAGATACTTAACACTTACTAGCTGTGTGACCCTGGACAAGTCATTTAACCCCAATTGTCTCACTTAAAAAAAATAGGTATACATCACCTTTTACTGTTGCCAAATTTTTCATGACCCCCACATTCAGTTACATGACCCCATATGGAGTTGTTTAGGAAGCTAGAACCTCATCCACCTTCCCTCCATCAGCGAAAGCCTGGGTCAGCTCCTTATTTCCAGGTTTTAACTTTGTCCTTGTACTCAACAGAAAGAGGGTTTCTCCTTCCAAGATCCTGTCATGGGGTTCCCAGCCTATGGCCCCTTCTTCTGCGAGTGTCTCTTACCTAGTCCAGGACATAGAAGACAGTTCAGGTGTCTAGAATCGCAGTGTGGGAGAATTGGAGGCACAAGAAGGTACTCAAGAAGGCAGATCCTATTATTCTGAGTCTCAGGTTGTTAGGCTGATGGCTTGGCACAGGTGTGGAGAATTAAACAGTGTCTCTGATTCTTGTTTCTCTGTTCAAAGCCCTGCTGCTGCTCAGGGTCAGTGTTCTGACAAGAGTCCCTGAATTCTGCCCACAGGGGTAGGCTGAGCCCCATTGGTCTCTTGGTCCACTCCCTTTAGGGTTCAGGTTGAGACTGCCTCAGCCACTTGGTCAATGTCCCACTGTCTCACGCGTCCCCCACAAAAACATAAGCAGAGTGAATCGAAGTTATAAAGAAAGGGGCAGGAGTTTGTGGGATAAGGACAGGGAGTGAGGAATGGAACTCCCCGTACCTAGACTGTGCCCTTCAGGTGCCCTACCCACCACTAAGTTGAAGTGGTCCACTTCTATCTCCCATGTCTTTTGTTTTGTTTTGTTTTTGCAGGGCAATGAGGGTTAAGTGACTTGCCCAGGGTCACACAGCTAGTAAGTGTCAGAGGTCGGATTTGAACTCAGGTCCTCCTGAATCCAAGGCCGGTGCTTTATCCACTGCGCCACCTAGCTGCCCCCCCCTCCCATGTCTTATATCCACATTACGGCAACATCTGTAGAAAAACTCCCAAACTGTCCTTTTCAGAAACAGTGACCATAGCAAAACACAGTTTAGGAAACCAGAAACGATTTATTTTTTCTCTAATTAGCAAAACAGGCATGCAACATTCAGGGCTTCTGCCTAAAGAGAAGAGCTCGAACTTCTCCAGTGAATGAAGGTATATAAACCTTTCACCCACAGCGTTGTTACAATCTTTGGGCACCCAGATTTTCTGTTTTTATCGGTAAGTCAATCTGGTCCTGATTGAGTAACTCTCTGCTTCCTGGTTTCTACCGGATGATCTTAGTTCCATTAACACAGTACAAATCACTTTGACAGTTCAGACAACATGGCAAGAGAATATGAATCAGGAGGGATCTCTATAGATAAGGACATTTTCTTGGAGAGTCCATGACACCACAGATGTTTCACAAAGGTTGGGGAGGCAAGACAGGATGGTTCTGGCAGACAAAAAAGGTTTTTGGAAGGCCATAAACCACCACTTAACCTGGGGAGGATCGTATTGGGAGATGAGTTAGCTGTCCAAACATTATCGAGTGAAACTTCCGTAGAAAGGCAAATAGCCCATATATCCCGAAGAATTCTGATTCTGCTTGACACCTGTTTGTATATGATCTGGCTTCAATCAAAAGACCTTTGATTTGTTAGTCCAGGTTTTCAACCAATTCCTTTGGCAAGTATGGGAGCTCCCACAAGTCCAGATGGCTTGTATATTCCTTAACCATCTCATTGGTACCTGAATTATTAAATTTTGCACAGGCTCAACTTTAGAAACAGCCAGCTTCTACTGTGGTGAATAGAGCACTTGGCTTGGAGTTGGGAAGATCTGAGTTAAAATCCAGTCTCAGATACTTAGTAGCTGTATGACCCTGGGTAAATCACTTCACCTCTGTCTTCCTCGGTTTCTTCATCTGTAAAATGGGGATAATAATAGTACCTTCCTCACAGGGTTGTTGTATCAAATGAGATAATATTGGTAAAGCTCTTAGCACAGTGCTAAATGCTAAGGCACATAGTAGGTGATAATGTAAATACTTATTCTTCTCCCTTCCCCTTTGATCAAGGAACTTGGGCCCTTCCTCCACCTCCCTGAGCTGAATGTCTGCCTCCATCAGAAGTCTCTGTCTTGTTTCCCTCAGTTCAACTCTGCTCTTCCTGCTTCTAGCCTAATTCCTCTTTCTCTTCCTTAACTTGAGACTTTTCTGGAGAGTTTTCTCACCCCCCCTGCCCTCTGAATCAGTTCATCTATGGCTCTCCTAAAGCCTCATCTCAGAAGCCACAGCTTCCCCTTTCCTAGCCAAAAAAGAAACTCTCTAACACCTCTGTCCCCAATTATCCCCCTATGACCTGGGCTGGAAGTACCCACCTCCCAACACCAAGCTCCCATCCCTGAGAAGGCAGGCAACTGGGAAGCATCTCAAGGTAGTAGAGCCAGCAGCCAGCTCCCTCCAGAAAAGCCCCCCATTGTCTCCCCTTGCAAAATTGTCTGGTCAGCCTCAAGGTCAGTTTTGCCTAGCCAAGACCCTTCCTATGCATCTTATCTCATCCCTTTTGGGGATGTCACAGAATCATTCAATTTCAGAGCTGGAAGGAAACTCTGAGATCCCAAACATAAGCCTTCGCTTGCTCACCAGTCAACATACCTCAACCGCAGATGTAAGTTGTGAGGTGTGTGCCATTATTATCCCACTTTACAGATGAGGAAACTGAGGCTGAAGAGAGATGAAGTGGCACTATAGTGAGTGAGGCAATATTTGAAATCAGGTCTTCTTGACTCCAAGTCCAGCACACTCTATCCATTATGCCCCATGATGGACTCATGTTGAGCCTGCAAGCCATCCATACATAGTCAGTGCCTCCCTCTTACTCTTCTAAACCCAAAGCAATCTGGCCCCCAGTCTCATCACTGAACTGAAATGGCCCTTTCCAAAATTACTAATGACAAGTTAATTGCCAAACCCAATCACCTTTTCCCAATCCTTATCCTTCTTGACTTCCCTGAAGCATTTGGCACCATCAACCACCTGCTCTTTCTGGATCCTCTCTCCTCCCTGAGTTTTCATGACACTGCTTCAGTCTCCTCACCAGTTCTTCCTCCTTTCCATGCCCACTAACTGTGGGTGCCCCCTGAAGTTCTGACCTGGGTCCTCTTCACTTTTCCCACTTGGTGACCCCATCTTTTTCTCTTATGTGTTCAATTACCATCTCTATGGAGATGATTCCTGAATCTATATCCAACCCTAGCCTCTCTCCTGAGTGCCAGTCTTACATCTCCAGCTGCCTTTTGTACATCTTTAACTGGATGTCCCATAGATATCCAAAGTTCATTTTATACACAGCAAAACTCATTATCCCCTCCTTCCAAATTTCCCTGTTACTGTTGGTGAACGACAAGAACAGAGGTTCTGCATGAGGAGGTTTTCACATGGAGAGAAGGATTCCCAGAGGAGGGGATGTGAGTGAAACCTGGTCACACATTTCTTACCATGTACCTCCTCATCTTATGGTCTAAGTATAAGCTCATTGCTCCAGCAGGTGCTGGATGTGCTTGTGGGAAGGACTGAGCCAGGGTTTGAGGAGAATGGTTTATATGAACTGTCTTTACCACGTTACTTGAGCAGACACCTGGAGTAAAAACTAACTGAGTCTTCATAAATGGGGACTGCTGCATCTGGCACTCAGGGCCTATAGCACGAGTCTGAGAGTTTTCTCTAGAAGCCTGAGAGTAGTAGTAGCTGCTCTCTGTGGACTCAACCTGTGAATTCAAGCAGAAGTTAGGGAATTCTCCTCTTCTTCTTCCTCCTCCCCTCCTCCTTTTCCTCCTCTTCTCCTTCCTCCTCTTCTCCTTCCTTCTCCTCCTCCTCCCCTCCTCCTCCTCTTCTTCCTCCCCTCCTCCTCCTCCTTCTCTTCTTTCTCCTCCTCCTCCTCCTCCTAATTCTTCTCCTCCTCCTTCTCCTCCCTCACCACATGTGGTCCCTCTCTCCATATATATATATTATATATATAAACTTTATATATGGGTGCTCTGTTCATAGGAATATAATTTTTGGTCACATATTTTGTAAGAAATTTGGGGTTTAGGGGATAGGTTTTAAAATTTTTTTTTCCAAAAAGCTGGGAAAATTTACTTTTTTGCCCTGTGCAGTTTTCATTTATGACTTCTTGAAATATAGCTCTGGAAAAATGAACAAACAGGCTTTAAAAGCCCATTGTGTTTCCAATGGAGCTGCTTGACTATGTCTTCACACCGAAATCACTCTAGCTCTCATTGAATGGCCAATAATAACCTGACCAAAACCTCTGTGGTTCATTGTTTAGATTTTGGATGACTTAGAATGGCGTAAATATCAATTGTTTTCTGTTTTTGCTAGACACTTTGAAGGTCTTCCCCTCCCAGATTGATATTTTTATGATGGTAAATTTGGCCATCTTTTGTTTCAATTCTTACTAGCCCTTAGTCATTAAATGGATTTGTCCTCAGACAAACTAAGACCTAGCAAAGACCTAATTTAGAAGGGGCATAGCCAGTCATCTTGACTTATATCTTTGCCACTGCACTTAGATGACTGGAAGAGACAATGAAGCTGGCGATTTTGCAACTCACTTAAATCAAATCACTCCCAAGTCAAGACATCATCCTTGTGATGTCATGGAAGCTCATCTTCTGTAGGTAGATGGGGCAGCAGACAGGATAATGAGGATAGCAACACATTCCTCATCCTGCTTCCACAGGGTCTTGATGTCTTCCATTAAGTCTCTGTTTTGAAAGCCTTTTCGTTGATGTAATTTAGATACTCATCAGCATTCAATATAAGACATCTACTAAGTATCTTGTTGTTCATTTTTATGAACCAATGGCAAGTCCATGCAGTTGGGGACAATAGTTCTGAGTGTCACTATGCTCCCATGGTGCATCCTGTGGCAGTGAAGTGTGTGCTGCTTTTAGAGTCATGAAGACCCAAGTTTGAATCCTGCCTTAGACATTGACTAACTCTGTGATCCTGAGCAGGTCCATTCACCTGTCAGCCTCAGTTGCTTCATCTGTGAAATGGAATGAATAATATTGTCTATGTTCCAGGTTGTGGCAAAGATCAAATGAGATAAGACATGTGGAAACCCTTTGCCAACCTTAAAAAGCTGCATAACCCCATAGCAGGAGTATAGACTGCTGGGAAGTGGGCTTTCTTCTGATGGAAGATGATACAGAATGATCAAGAAAAGTGAGATCTGGGGAAATGGAAGAGTCCAGGGCTACAGATGAGGGCCAGTAGAGCTGTGAGTGAAGGATGCTGCCAATCCAAATGGGATATAGTCAGGATGGAGGCTTCTCTGGCTCACTGACCTGCTCAGGGAGTGATCTGCCAGGGTGAGAACTGCTGTTTGCCTATGTGACTATCCTGCCTGCCCTGCTGGCAACTGGTGAATGGACCTCATCTCTGCTTCCTCCCTCTCCCTCACTCATCTGCTATCCTGAACTAGCATCACTTTCCCTTTGGGACCACCTGCTCCCTGCAAACTTTAGTGAGTGGTTGTCATTACTCCAATAAGCGTTTTGTCTCCAGATAAAGTTAAGGCGAGTGAGTGTCACTCCATTCTGAGCTAATGTTTGCTTTGAAGGAGCACGTATTTGCCCAGGAATTTAAAGAGAAAATGCATGAGCTTATTAAGCTCTCTGATGACTCAAAGTAAGTCTTCAAATGGAAAACTCATCAGGGAAAAAAGAAACTTTCATCCTTTTCTGTGCTTCACATCTCGTCTTCAATCTTGGCACTTGGTTGTTCAAATTCTAGCCTTGTGTTAACTGTCACTGCGCTGATTTACTCGGTTCCTCATTGCTTATGAATGTTAATGCTTATTAATTAGGTTTTAAGTTCCTTGAGGGCAGGGACTGTCTTCCGCCTTGTTTGGTAGCCCCAGCCAGCACTTGGCACAGTGTCTGGCACCTATTAGACGATTTTATGGAACAAATGGTTATTGAATGAATGAATGAGCTGGCCAGATAGTTTCAGGGTGCACCAGTCCTGGAATACATTGACATACATACACTATCATGGGAAGAAGGCTCCAGAGACAGTCGAGTTCTGTAACAGCTGTAGAGAAGATGGCCTTGCACATGCTAATTTCACATGAGAAGAGAATGTAGCTTTGTTATTGCAGAAGCTGAGTGCTAGAGACCAGCCTGCTTTGGGAAAAGAAAGTGGGGTCAAGGAAAGAGTCTGCCTGGGCACTACAAGCACTGTCAATGCTGTCATCAGCAATTTTATTGATAGATTTAAATTTCTATCTTTAATTATGATATCACCAAGATTTCTCTGTTTCCCTCCCCCTCTCCCAGAGAACCATAAGAAAGAATTTGGGGGGGGGATGGGAGGGGCAATAAGGGTTAAGTGACTTGCCCAGGGTCACACAGCTAGTAAGTGTCAAGTGTCTGAATCCGGATTTGAACTCAGGTCCTCCTGAATCTAGGGCCAGTGCTCTATCCACTGCGCCACCTAGCTGCTCCCTAAGAAAAAATTTTTGAAAGAAAAGGAAAATAGGAAGAAAAAGAAATTCAGTAAAACTAGTTGATGGATTGAAAAAATCCAAAGTTATATGGAATGTCTCACACCCTGTGTCCCAACTTTTGCACAGGAACAAAGAGAGGGATCTTTCCAAATTTCTTCTTTGGGGCTTTTTCACTTCACAGCATTTGGATTTGATTGTTTTTTGGTCGATGTTACTTCCATTTCTGTTGTTTTATTCATTGCATCTATGTTTTCCTGGCTCATCAGCAGGAGGTAGTGTCTATACCAAAGAGCACATGGAGGGGAACAGATGTAAGAAGATAGGAAGGTCAGACAGGTAGAAGGAGAACCAGGAGAGAGCGATGTCACAAAAAAATAAAGGAAAGAGGAGTACCTATAAAAGAGAAGAGGGTGCCTGACAGCACCACTAGAAGTCACAGAGAGGTCAAGCAAGATGAGCTTCTGACTTTGAAGTTGGCTCTTACAGACTGTATGTGTGTGGTTCCAGGTATGAACTGATGAAGATGCTCTGCCAAATGCCAGCGTGGAGGCTGCTACCAGAGGTAGGTGGCAGTATTACCCAACAGCAAACCCAGCATCACCTCTCCACCAGGAAAGATTCATGTGGACACACATGCCCTAGGTCCCTACGTGTGACACAGAACCTATGTTACTTCATAAAGAAGTGGACTTTGGTTGAAGCAGAGGGCAAGAGGGCGAGAGGGCAAAACGTGGGGCCTCCCGCCAGACCACATTGAGGTGTATGGCAACCAACATGCTTGGTCTCCTTTGTCCATGGATGACTAACTCAGAGAACAGGTGGCTGATGGACCATAGGGAGTGAGAGCAGCTGAGCAGTAGAGCAGTGATGGAAGTCTTTAGAAGGCATCTCACTGTTGAGGCCATGGCAGAAGATGGAGTTATGCAAAGGAGTATCAGCCCAACCCATGGCACCAAAGAATGGGTCTTTCTAAGTATTCAGTAGGTGCTAAATTTTTGCAATCTGCATACTGTTCCTGTACAAAATGTAAATGTTTCATTTGGGAGGAGGAAATAAGCATCTATTAAGCACCTACTATGTGCCATCTATCTTCCTGAGTTCAAATCTGGCCTCGGACACTTCCTAGTTGTGTGACCCTGGACAAGTCACTCAACCCTGTTTGCCTCAGTTTCCTCATTTGTAAAATGAGCTGGAGATGGAAATGGCAAACCACTCCAGTGTCTTTGCCAAGATAACCCCAAATGGGGTCATGAAGATTAGGACACAACTAGAAACAACTGAAAACATCTACCACTAAATAATATAAAATATGTTTTAAATTAAATATATTTCATTTATTCCTCTCATTTAATAGATGAGAGAACTGAAGCTTTGGGAAGTTCAGTGATTTGCCCATGAAGTTGGGCAGAATCAGGATCTGAACAAAGGTCTTCCAATGACACATCTCATGTTCTTTTCATCTCACCCAACAAGTCATGAAGATAGGATTGATCATTGTGCGTGTTGTATGAAAAGAAGAACTCCAGACTCCAGCTCTGGACATGGAGAGGGAAAGGAAAAACGGTCTGGGTCTGCAAATTGGACCAGGATGAAACCATGGGATGTGGGGTTGAGCTGCAAAGATTGCATTTGGGCTGAGTCCCGAAAGAAATTAAGCATACTACGTGTCAGAGGTGAACAGGGAGTGTGCTTCAGGGATGGAGGACAGCTTGCGCAAAGGCATGGTGATGGTAGATGGAGCACCATGTACAAGTCTGGTGTGTGTGAAGGGAGTAGTATATAACAAGACTGGGAAGGTTGGTTGGCTCCAAAACGGGAAGGATCTTAAAAGGCAGAAGACTTTGTATTTTATTCCGGAGGCAGGAGGGAGGCACCATGATTTATTGAGAGGGGAATGACAGTCGAGCAACACTTTAAGAAAATTGCTGTGGTAGCTATGTGGAGGATGGATAGGAGAGAGGAATAACTGGAGGGAGAGTGGGAACAATTAAGCCAAAGCAATAACTGATGATTGACAGTTGGAGGGATGGGCCTAGAACCAGGAAGACCTGAATTCAAATCCAGCTTCAGACACTTACTAGCTCTATGACTCTGAGCAAGTCACTTAACCTTTGCCTGCCTCAGTTACCTCAATTAGAAAAAGGAGATAAAGTAGCACCTACCTTGCAGTGTTGTTGTGAGGACCAAATGAGGTAATATTTGTAAAGTGCCTGGCACATAGTAAGTATTATATAATGTTTATTCCCTCATTACCTCCCAAGAGTCTAGATAATTGGTCATAAGGACCTGAATTAAGATGGAAGCTTCATGAATAGACAAAAGGGGCCAGACACAAGAGATGACATGGAGGTAGGATCACAAGAGGTGGTAAAGGGTTGGATGAGTGAGATGGAGAGCAAGGGAGACAGAAGAGTTGAGGAAGACACTGAGGTTGGGAACCTGAGTAACTAGAAGAATGATAGCATCCTTGATAGAAATAGAAGAATTAGGAAGTGGGGTGGGTCTGAGGGGAAAACTCACTACTTCTGTTTTAGACATGTTGAGTTTGAAACACAATGGAAACATCCATTTAGAAATGCCCAATTGTCAGTTTAAGATGCAGGATGGGAACCCAGGAAAGCGACAAGGGAACTCATTGGATCCAATGAGATCACCAGGCAAGAAACTAGAGAGAAGTCCTGGTTCAGAATGTTAGGGGGGACATGCAGGGTTAGTTGGCATGATATGAAATGAAGATCCAGCAAAAGAAACTGAGCAGGGGCCAAATGGGTAGGAGGCAAAGGGGGAAAAACCATCACAAAAGGCAAGAGATGGTGGCCAACAGTGTTAAATGCTGCAATGTGATCAATGATGAGGATTGAGAAAAGGCTGTTCAATTTGTCAGTAGGAAGATCATTGGTAACTTTAGAGAGAGCAAGGTTGATTAAAGGATGTGGTCTGAAAACATATTGTAAAGGGTTTGGTAGAAAGTGAGAGTCTAGTCTCAAAGATGGCGGAGTACAGGCTGAGACCCAGCTGAACTTTCCCAACATTCCCCTCCAAACAACTTTAAAATCACACCTCAAATAAAATGTTGGCCTGGCAGAGCTAACAAAAGGTCAATGGGAGATATCTTTTCTGATCTAAGACAATTTAGGAGGTCCACAGAAGAGGTCTGCAATACCAGGTTGAGCACAAGCCTGGAGCACAGCAGTAGAACCAGCCATGGGCTTTGGAGGCAACCATAACATTATCATCATCGTCGTCAGCAGCAGCAGCAGGAGCTCCCAGCCCAGAGACAGAAAGGAGGAAGATAACTGGTCAGAAAGAGACTGCAGGGGGCCTGTGGTGGATGAAAGATGAAGTGACAGAGGAAAACAAAGGCTTTCTCTTCTGAGTATATGGATTTGTTAAGCAATGCCTACCAGGTGCCCAACAAAGTGGGACCATACCTCCTCAGCTTAGACCTGGACCCTGAATCTGGGGGGAGACAGACTTCTACACATTAAAAACAATTCATGAAATAAACCCAATTAATTAAAAGGAAACGACAGGTCACACACAAAGTAAAGGTAAAAGGTTGGAGCAGAATATATTATGCTTCAGCTGATGTCAAAAAAGCAGGGGTAGCAATTCTTATCTCAGACGAAGCAAAAGCAAAAATAGATCTAATTAAAAGAGATAAAGAAGGAAACTACATCTTGCTAAAAGGTATGATAGATAATGAAGTAATATCAATACTAAACATGTATGCACCAAGTGGTATAGCATCCAAATGCTTAGGGGAGAAGTTAAATGAGTTACAAAATGAAATAGACAGCAAAACTATACTAGTGGGGGATCTGAACTTTCCCTCTCAGAATTAGATAAATCTAACCACAAAATAAATAAGAAAGAAGTTAAAGGGAGCCAAGATGGCAGAGAGGAAGCAGCAAGCTGCTTGAGCTCTCCTTCTGTTTCCTCAAAAAGAACATTAAATCAAGCCTCTGGACGGATTCTGAAACTACAGAACCTGCAAAGAGACAGGGAGACACAGTCTTCCAACCAGACATAATTTAGAAGACTTCAGGAAAAGGTCGGTCTGACTCAGGCAAAAGGGAAGCCCAGCACAGGGCAGCAGCACAGCGCCGAGGGGTCAGGGCAAGTCAGCGGGAGCTGCGGGCCACAGCTGAACAACTGAGGCCCCTAGAACCTGGCTCAAAAATCTGGTGGCCAAGAAGGACAGTGGAAAAACCAACCTGCACCAGCCGGGAGGGCCACGAACGGGTCAGATGGGATCTGCGCGCCGGGATCGGGTGCCTGGCTGAGTGCACGCAGACAGGAAGTGCAGGGGGGCGAACTGCACACCCTATAAAGGCCTCAGAGTAAAAAGCCGGTCACACAGCACCTATACCCCTGCACAAGAACCCCAAAACAGGGACCCTGGTGCCCCCAGAGCAGACCTCAACTCAACTTAAAAAATAAATAAATAAGCTGCAATAATGAGTAAGAAGCAAAAAAGAGCCCTCTCCATTGAGAGCTTCTGTATCAATAGGAAAGAAGCAGGGGGTGGCTAGGTGGCACAGTGGATAAAGCACCGGCCCTGGATTCAGGAGTACCTGAGTTCAAATCTGGCCTCAGACACTTGACACTTACCAGCTGTGTGACCCTGGGCAAGTCACTTAACCCCCATTGCCCCGCAAAAAAAAAAAAAAAAAAAAAAGGGAAGAAGCCAACGCAAATTCAGATGAGGACAATACCCTCAAATTGCCTACATGTGAAGCCTCATGAGGGAAGGTGAATTGGTCTCAAGAACAAAAAGCCTTCCTGGAAGAGCTCAAAAAGGATATTAAAAAATAAATCGAGGGATGGCTAGGTGGCGCAGTAGATAAGCACCGGCCCTGGATTCTTTTTTCCTGGATTCAGGAGTACCTGAGTTCAAATCCAGCCTCAGACACTTGACAATTACTAGCTGTGTGACCTTGGGCAAGTCACTTAATCCCCATTGCCCTGCCAAAAACAAAACCAAAAAATAAATAAATAAATAAAAAATAAATTGAGAGAGGTAGAAGAAAAAATGGTGAGAGAAATGAAAGCAAGACAAGAAAACTATGAAAAAAGAATCAGCAGCTTGGAAAAAGAAGCACAAAGATTGACTGCAGAAAACAATTCCTTAAAAAATTCATCTGGCCAAATGGGAAAAGAGGTGCATCATCTCATTGAAGAAAACACTGCCTTAAAAAATTCACTTGGCCAAATGGAAAAAAAAGGTGCATAATCTTACTGAAGAAAACAATGCCTTAAAAATTAAAATTGGACACTTGGAAGATAAGGAATCCATGAGACACCGGAATCAGTCAAGCAGAATCAAAAGAATGAAAAAAATAGAAGAAAATGTGAAATACCTCACTGGAAAGACAACTGATCTGGAAAACAGATCGAGGAGAGACAATTTGAGAATCATTGGACTGCCTGAAAGCCATGACCAGAAAAAAGAATCTAGACACCATGTTCCAGGAAATTATTAAGGAGAACTGCCCTGATATCAAAGAATCAGAGGATAAAATCATCATTGAAAGAATCCACCGATCACCTCCTGAAAGAGACCCCAAAAGGAAAACTCCAAGGAATATTGTAGCCAAATTCCAGAATTATCAGGTGAAGGAGAAAATACTCCAAGCAGTCAGAAAGAAGCAATTTAAATATCATGGAGCCACAGTCAGGATTGCTCAGGACCTGGCAGCTTCAACATTAAAGGACCGCAAGGCTTGGAATATGATAGTCCAGAAGGCAAAGGAGCTTGGATTGCAACCAAGAATCTATTACCCAGCAAAAATATTCATTTTCTTTCAGGGGAAAAGATGGACATTTAATGACATTGGGGACTTTCAATCTTTCCTGGTGAAAAGACCAGAACTGAATAGAAAATTTGATCTCAACATACAAGACTCAAGAGAAGTTTAAAAAGGTAAACAGAGAGGGGGGAAAAAGGTCACCCTATTAGGTTAAACTGTTTATATCCCTACATGGGAGATAATACTCATAACTCTTAAGAATTGTAAATGTATTTGGGCAGAGAGAAGGACTTTACACAGAGGGTATAAATATAAATTGTCTTTGATGTGATGATACAAAAAAAATTAAGGGGTTAAAAAGGGAGTCTATGGGGAGGAGAGGAAAGGGGAGGTGGAATGGGATGAATTATATCATATGAAGAGGTAAAAAAAACCTATTACAATAGAGGGAAAGAAAGGAGGGGGGAACATTGTTTCAACCCTATTCTCATTAGATTTGATTCAAAGAGGGAATAACATATACGTTCATTGGGATAAAGAAACTTAACTCATTCTTTAGGGAAGCAAAAGGGGAAGGGAGAAAAGGGTAAAGAAAAGAGAGGGGGGGTGATAAAAAGGGAGGGCAGATTGGGGGAGGCAGGGGTAAGAAGTAAAACATCAGTGAGGAAGAATAGGGTGAAAGAAGGGGGGAAAGTACAAAGGGGGTAAATAGAATGGAGGGGAATAGACAGTCAGTAATAATAACTATGAATGTGAATGGGATGAACTCTGCTATAAAACGGAAGCAAATTGCAGAGTGGATTAAAAACCAGAATCCTACAATATGCTGTTTACAAGAAAACACATTTGAAGCAGAGAGAAACACACAGAGTAAAGGTAAAAGGCTGGACAAGAATATATTATGCTTCAGCTAAAGTAAAAAAAGCAGGAGTAGCAATCCTTATCTCAGACAAAGTGCAGGCAAAAATAGATCTCATTAAAAGAGATAAGGAAGGAAATTACATCTTGCTTAAAGGTACTATAGATAATGAAGTAATATCAATATTGAATATGTATGCGCCAAGTGGTATAGCATCCAAGTTCTTAGAGGAGAAGTTAAATGAGTTACAAGAGGAATTAGACAGTAATACTATACTAGTGGGGGATCCGAATCTCCCCTTCTCAGAATTAGATAAATCTAGCCGAAAAATAAATAAGAAAGAAGTGAAAGAGGTGAATAGATTACTAGAAAAGTTAGACATGATAGATATCTGGAGAAAACTGAATGGGGATAGAAGGGAAAATACTTTTTTCTCAGCAGTACATGGCACATTTTCAAAAATTGACCATGTATTAGGGCACAAAAACATCATAGTTAAATGTAGAAAGGCAGAAATAGTAAATGCATCCTTTTCAGATCATGATGCAATAAAAATTACATGTAATAAAGAGCCAGGGAAAAGTTGAATGAAAATCAATTGGAAACTAAATAATTTCATTCTAAAGAATGAATGGGCCAAACAACAAATCATAGAAACAATCAATAACTATATCCAAGAGAATGACAATAATGAGACAACATACCAAAATCTATGGGATGCAGCCAAAGCAGTGCTTAGGGGAAATTTTATAGCTCTAAATGCTTACATGAATAAAAAAGAGAAAGAGGAGATTAATGAATTGGGCATGCAACTTAAAAAGCTAGA
The DNA here is from genome assembly GCF_019393635.1 of Dromiciops gliroides. NCBI lineage: Eukaryota > Metazoa > Chordata > Mammalia > Microbiotheria > Microbiotheriidae > Dromiciops > Dromiciops gliroides. The sequence goes on along the minus strand of NC_057864.1, from coordinate 484,165,066 downwards.
AAAAGAACAAATTAGAAATCCCCAATTAGATACTAAATTAGAGATCCTGAAAATCAAAGGAGAAATTAATAAGATTGAAAGCAAAAAAAAAACTATAGAATTAATCAATAAAACTAAGTGCTGGTTTTATGAAAAAACCAATAAAATGGATAAAATATTGGTTAATTTGATTTAAAAAAAAGAAAGAAGAAAACAAAATTACCAGTATCAAAAATGAAAAAGGGGATGTTACCACCAATGAAGTGGAAATTAAATCAATAATTACGAATTATTTTGCCCAACTGTATGCCAATAAGTTTGACAATCTAAATGAAATGGATGAATATTTACAAAAAATAGAAACTGCCCAGGTTAACTGAAGAGGAAATAAAATCCTTAAATAAACCCATATTAGAAAAAAGAAATTGAACAAGCCATTAATGAACTCCCTAAGAAAAAATCCCCAGGGCCAGATGGGTTTATGGGTGAATTTTACCAAACATTGAAAGAACAATTAATTCCAATATTATACAAATTATTTGGAAAAATAGGTGAAGAAGGAGTTCTACCAAATTCGTTTTATGACACAAATATGGTGGTGATACCAAAACCAGGCAAAGCAAAAACAGAGAAAGAAAATTATAAACCAATTTCCCTAATGAATATTGATGCTAAAATCTTAAATAAGATATTAGCAAGGAGATTACAGCAAGTGATCACCAGGATAATACACTATGACCAGGTGGGATTTATACCAGGAATGCAGGGCTGGTTCAACATTAGGAAAACTATTAATATAATCAACCACATCAATAAGAAAACCAACCAAAATCATATGATTATCTCAATAGATGCAGAGAAAGCTTTTGACAAAATACAACACCCATTCCTAATAAAAACACTGGAGAGTTTAGGAATAGGGGGAGCTTTCCTTAAAATAATAAACAGTATCTACCTAAAGCCATCAGCAAGTAATATATGCAATAGAGATAAATTAGAGGCCTTCCCAATAAGATCAGGGGTGAAACAGGGATGTCCATTATCACCCCTATTATTTAATATTGTACTAGAAACGTTAGCTTTAGCAATCAGAGAAGAGAAAAGGAATTAAAGGAATTAGAATAGACAAGGAGGAAACAAAACTATCACTCTTTGCAGATGATATGATGGTATACTTAAGGAATCCTAGAGATTCAACTCAAAAATTACTTGAAACAATTAACAACTTTAGCAAAGTAGCAGGATATAAAATAAATCCACATAAATCATCAGCATTTCTATACATGACCAACAAAGTCCAGCAGCAGGAAATAGAAAGAGAAATTCCATTTAAAGTAACAGTAGATAATATAAAATACTTGGGAGTCTACTTGCCAAGACAAACCCCGGAACTCTATGAACACAACTACCAAACACTCTTCACACAAATCAAATCAGATCTAAATAATTGGAAAGATATCAATTGCTCATGGATAGGCAGAGCTAATATAGTAAAAATGACAATACTGCCTAAATTAATTTACTTATTCAGTGCCATACCAATCAGACTACCTAAAAATTATTTTATAGAGCTAGAAAAAATAATAACAAAAAATTCATCTGGAAAAACTAAAAATCAAGAATATCCAGGGAAATAATGAAAAAAAATTCACAGGAAGGTGGGTTAGCGGTACCAAACCTGGAGCTTTACTATAAAGCGGCAGTCATCAAAACTATCTGGTACTGGCTAAAAAATAGAGTGGTAGATCAATGGAATAGGCTAGGCTCAGGAAATGCAGTAGCAAATGACACTAGTAATGTAGTGTTTGATAAACCCAAAGACTCCAGCTTCTGGGATAGGAACTCAGTATTTGACAAAAACTGCTGGGGAAACTGGAAGATAGTATGGCAGAAATTAGGCATAGACCAACATCTGACACCTTATACTAAAATAAGGTCAAAATAGATACATGATTTAGACATAAGAGGTGATACCATAGGTAAATTAGGAGAGAAAGGAATAGTCTACCTATCAGATCTTTGGAAAGGAAAACAGTTTATGACCAAACAAGAGATAGAGTATATTATAAAATGCAAAATGGATGATTTTGATTACATTAAATTAAAAAAAAATTTGTACAAACAGAAACAATGCATCCAAAATTAGAAGGGAGGCAGAAAACTGGGAAACAATTTTTGAGGCCAGTACTTCTGATAAAGGCCTCATCTCTAAAATATATAGGTAACTAAATCAAATTTATAAGAACCCAAGTCATTCCCCAATTGAGAAATGGTCAAAGGATATGAACAGGCAGTTTTCTGATGAAGAAACCAAAGCTATCTATTCCCATATGAAAAAATGCTCTAAATCTCTAATGATTAGAGAAATGCAAATAAAAACAACTCTGAGGTACCACCTGACACCTATCAGATTGGCTAAAATGACAAAAAAGGAAAATAATAAATGTTGGAGAAGCTGTGGGAAAATTGGAACACGAATCCATTGTTGGTGGAGCGTGAACTGATCCAACCATTCTGGAGAGCAATTTGGAATTATGCCCAAAGGGCGATAAAGCTGTACATACCCTTTGGCCCAGCAATACCACTTTTGGGTCTTTTTCCCAAAGAAATCATGGAAAGGGGAAAGGGACCCACATGTACAAAAATATTTATAGCTGCTCTTTATGTGGTGGCAAGGAATTGGAAGTTGAGGGGGTGCCCATCAATTGGGGAATGGCTGGACAAGTTGTGGTATATGAATACAATGGAATACTATTGTGCTGTAAGAAATGATGAGCAGGAGGAGTTCAGAGAAACCTGGAGGGTCTTGCGTGAGCTGATGATGAGTGAGATGAGCAGAACCAGAAGAACATTGTACACAGTATCATCAACATTGAGTGTTGATCTACTGTGATGGACTATATTCTTCTCACCAATGCAATGGCACAGAAGAGTTCCAGGGAACTCATGATAGAAGAGGATCTCCAAATCCAGGGGAAAAAAAAGAACTGCGGAGTATAGATGCTGAATGAACCATACTATTTCTTTTGTTTTTGATGCTGTTGTTTTTTTTCTATTTTGAGGTTTTTCATCATTGCTCTGATTTTCTCTCTTATAACATGACTAATGCAGAAATAGGATTAATGTTATTATGTATGTATGTATGTATGTATATATATATATATAACTATATCAGATTGCCTGCTGTCTAGGGGAGGGGGGAGCGAGGGGGGAAGGGAGAAAAATCTGAAATTGGAAAGCTTGTATAAACAAGAGTTGAGAACTATCTTTACATGTAACAGAAAAAATAAAATAGTTTATTAATTTAAAAAAGAAAGAAGTTAGAGAGGTGAATAGAATATTAGAAAAATTAAATATGATAGATATCTGGAGAAAACTGAATGGGGATAGAAGGGGATATACCTTTTTCTCAGCAGCACATGGCACATACTCAAAAATTGACTGTGTATTAGGGCACAAAAACCTCATAGTCAAATGTAGAAAGGCAGAAATAGTAAATGCATCCTTCTCAGATCATGATGCAACAAAAATTACATGTAATAAAGAGCCATGGAAAAGTAGACTGAAAATTAATTAATTGGAAACTAAACAATCTCATCCTAAAGAATGAGTGAGTGGGTCAAACAACAAATCATAGAAACAATCAATAACTTTATCCAAGAGAATGACAATAATGAGACAACATACCAAAGCCTATGGGGGTCCAGCCAAAGCAGTGCTTAGGGGAAATTTTATATCTCTAAATGCTTACATGAACAAAAAAGAGGAAAAGGAGATCAATGAATTGGGCATGCAACTAAAAAAGCTAGAAAAAGAACAAATTTAAAATGCCCAACTAAATACTAAATTAGAAATCTTGAAAATCAAAGGAGAAATTAATAAAATTGAAAGCAAAAAACCCTATAGAATTAATCAATAAAACTAAGAGTTGGTTTTATTAAAAAACAATAAAATAGAGAATCCTTTGGTTAATTTGATTAAAAAGAAAGAAAGAAGAGAATTTATTTAAAGGAGGCTTATTTACAGGGGGGGGGGTCAGTGTGTCCCTGGCAGCAGGTAAACATTGTGAATTGCTTTGAATTCCAGGGCTTTCCAGGGCAAAGAGGTTTCTTTATTCTAACTAACGTTATTCATTGGTTGCAGTGCTTGTGAAGAAAATGCTGATTGGTTTAAATGCTGCACCAACTCCTCATGCATAGTTTGCTCATACTATAGGCACTTCAAGAACAGCATGTATGGCTCTTCATTATATGGATAGTCCACATTGCATATCTTGGTTCACATTCCATCCCTTATATGGATACTCCATTTCTTATGTCCCAGACCCTACAGGAACTGAGTTCAATTTATAAAAATAAGAGTCATTCTCCAATTGATAAATGGTCAAAGGATAAAGATAGGCAATTTTCAGAAGAAGAAATCAAAACTATATATAGTCATATGAAAATGCTCTGAATCACTAATGATTACAGATATGCAAATTAAAATAACTCTAAGATACTATGTCACATCTATCAGAAATGACATGCTAGTGGAGATGAAAGAAAACACGTATATTAATGAATTGTTGGTGGAATAGTAAACTGGTCCAGCTATTCTGGAGAACTATCTGGAATAATCTTTATAACAAAAAGTTGACCCAACAATAACATCATTAGATCTATATGTACCTAGATATAAAAATTCCATTTGTAGCTGTTCTTTTTGTGGTGGTAAAGAATTGGAAATTAATGGGATGCTCATCAATTGGAAAATTGCTGAACAATTTGTGGCATACATTTGTGATAAAGTAGTATTGTGCTGTGGTAAATGACGAGGGGTGTAGTTTCAGAAAAACTTGGTAAGATCTATATGAACTGATACAAAGCTAAGTGAGAAGAAAGGGGAAGGAGAAGGAAGATGAGAAGGAGAAGGAGAAGGAGACAGCAAGAGTAGGAGGACAGGTGGGGGAAGCTAGGTGGCACAGTGGATAAAGCACCGGCCCTGGATTCAGGAGGACCTGAGTGTTCAAATATGGCCTCAGACACTTGACACTTACTAGCTGTGTGACCCTGGGCAAGTCACTTAACCCTCATTGCCCTGCCAAAAAAAAAAGATTAGGAGGACAGGAAGAGCTGACAAAAAGTATAGAACTTTTTCAAGCATTTGGTTGAGAAAAGGAGGAGATAGAGGATGAGGAGATGATGAAGGTTTTTAATGACTGGAGGAGATATGGATGTCTAGAGGCCACATTCAAGCAGACAGTGGAGTAAAGATCTGTTGGTGCTTCCTAGCTGTGTGACTGGACAAGTCACTTAACCTCTCTGAGCCTCAGTTTCCTCCTTTGTAAAATGATGATAAATAAGTATTCATGTTTCTTTTCTGGGGGCTCCAGAATGATTCTGGCAGTGACTCAGGAACTTCCAGAGCTCCTTGTTTTATGGCCTCTTCCTTAATTCCAGGGAAGTCAATTAAGTCCTTATCAGATTTGTGCTACTGCAGGGGATAAAGTGGACCAGAAAGAGAATGGGTCCCAGAGGCAGAGAGCCAGCTGGTATGGCTTCTGAGTGGGTAGGGCATGGGTGTGGCCATTAGGGAATTTTTGGTGGCCGGGCACTGGCTTATCAAACCATTGCTTTTCTCTCACTGAACAAGAGTCCATTGATTACATTCCCTTAATAGCCAGGCTGATAACTCCTTGGTTTCTTAGCTCAGCAAACTGAGGGTTACCCCTGGAAATTCCTCCCTCAACCAGAATCTTCATGACAGAATAATGATCATTTGAGTAGCCTTCTTCTTCCCTAGCCCTGAAGGTCAGGAGAAACACTGGGATAAATGGACCTGGGAATCAATTACATAGAAATGATCTTGTTTTTTTCTTTCTGGTTTTTGTTTTGGGCAGGGCAATGAGGGTTAAGTGACTTGCCCAGGGTCACACAGCTTGTAAGTATCAAGTGTCTGAGGTTGGATTTGAACTCAGGTCCTCCTGAATCCAGGGCTGGTCCTTTATCCACTGCACCACCTAGCTGCCCCAAAATGATCATTTTACCATGGCAACTTAGATCACCAAAAGAAAGAGTAGAGGAGAAGAGATGGGCACCCAAGACAGAACCTTGGGGAACACCTAGAATTAGCAGGCATGACCTACATGATAGTCAGCAAAAGAGAAGGAGAGACAGCAGTCAGGTAGGAGGAGAGCTGGGAGAGAGCGGTGTCACAAAAATCCAGAGAAAAGACACAAGTATCCAGGAGAGAGTGATCAGCAGATTCGAATGCTGTGGAGGTCAAGGCTAGAGAAAGGGTTATTAGAGTTGGTATTTAAGAGGTGATTGTGAACTTTAGAGCAGTTTTGGTTAAATGGTGAAGTAAAGGAGTGGGGGGGAGGAGGAAATGTTCCTAGACAACATTTTCAAGGCATTAAAAGGGCTCCTATGTTTAAGCCACAAAGGAGAGGAAGATAGCTGGTCAATCAGAATTTATTAAGTGCCTACTATGTGCCAGGCACTATGTTAGATGCTGGGGACACCCAGCAAAAGAAAGTCCCTGTTCTCAAGGACCCCACAGTCTAATGGGAGAGCCAACATGCAAATAACTCTGAACAAACAACGTGGAAACAATTTAAATTAGAGATAAGCTCAGATGGAAGGCTCTGTGAGGACTGGGAAGGGCTTTGTAGAAGTAAGGCTTTACGGAAGCCAGGGGATCCAGGAGACAGAGATGAGGAGGGAGGGAGTGCTGGGCATGGGGCAATGATCAGAGACTGACTATGTATGGAGTCGGGAGATGAAGTCATTTCAAAGAATAGCCACTAGACTAGCATTGATAGGGTTAAAAAGTACATTGGGCAGGAGTGGGGAGGAAGGTGGAGGAAGGCTGGACAAGTAGGAAAGGCAGAGTCATGGAGAGTTTTCAAGGTCAAAGGGAGCTGGCCCTGACTTATCTGCCCCTTTCCCTGGCATTATTCACAGCTCTAACCCCTTCTGGGTCTAAGCATCTGTGGAGCCAAGAGGCTGACTCACCCCTGGACCTCGGACTATCGCCTGCCCCCAGGCCTAATAATGATGAGGAGGCTATGAGGATATTATTATATTGATAATAACATGTAACAGTGATTATAGTGGACACTAAGGTTTACAAAAGCCTTTATACGCATTATCTCATTCAGTCTTTACAACAACCCTGAGAGGTAGATGCAATTATTATCCCTATCACCCCCATTTTACAGATGGAGGAACTGAGGCAGAGAGAGAGAGGATAAATGACTTGCCTAGTATCACACATCTAGTAAGTGGCTATGACTAGATTTGAACTCAGGTCTTCCTAACTGCCTCCACTTAGATTTGTTCTGGCTGTAGTCTGGATGATAAGTGCTGGAAAAGCTCTAGATTTGGAAACAAGAGACCAAAAATGAAATCCAGCCTTTGCCAACAGTGTGGAGTATGAGGCACCATGGAAAGAGCCAGGGCTTTAGAGGACCAGGGTTTGAATCCTGTCACACTCAAGACCTGGGCAAGAAGTCACTTCCACTGTCCTCAGCCTCTGTTTCCTCACCTATAGAGGGAGGGGGTTGGACTGAATGGCCTCTGAGGTGCCTAGCAGTTCCAGAGCTGTGATCAATATATAAGGGCAACAGACAAGGGTTGGGTGTTTTCCACAGGGTGACATTTTGTGCTTCTGTGAGTTAGTTCCTGTCCTAGTAGCTGGGTGGAGCTGGAGTTATCTGACCTGGAGCTGGGGCCTCTTCTGCCCCCCACTCTCACCACCCACCACCATCTTGGCTGCACAATGGGAGGGTTCAGGCCAGGAGGGCCCTTTGGGGGCAGGGGTATGGCCAGGACGGTTGGAGGGGGTGGAGTATCCATGGAAGAACAAGATCTTCCAGGAAGCAGATAGCTTTTGCTTTGGGGGCCAAAGTCCCCATAGGCCACTCTTAAGCAACTGAGTGTCCCTGAGAAACAACACATCTCCCTCTCTCTCTCTCTCTCTCTCTCTCTCTCTCTCTCTCTCTCTCTCTCTGGCCACAGGATGCAGGGAAGTGTTGCTTTGTTCCTGGTGGGACTCTATTTCCACATTACAGATGGCACCATCCCAGGTAATGTCCTCCAAGGGGCTTCCCTTATTGAAAGGGACCATAGACAGGGTCCTACCCAATGACTGTCCCAGGAGTGGGGCTTTAGAGAAATCCCCAAATATGGGGAGGATTGTGGCTATAAGGCTATTAAAGGAATTAGCCCCCAGGAATGGGGAAACCCAAGGGGATCTGAGAGTTAGAGATGCCTTGGGTATCTTCTGAAGGGGAAAGGCAGTTTGGGAAATTGTTAGGAGAGGGCTGCTTACTGGCTGTAAGATCTCCACCAATCCCCTCCCCACTTCCAGGCCTCAGTTTCCTCCTGTGTAAAATGGGGGGGGGGGAGCTACATTAGTAGAATATGATGGAAAGAGTGCTACATTCAGCATCTGGGGACCTGAGGTGCTGCATAGACGTGAGTATGTCTGGTCTCAGTTTCTTCATCTGCTAGGCAGGAGGGTTGGGTGGACCATCTCCACAGGCTCAGCTCTAGCATGCCAGGCTCTCTAAGGCTCTTTCTCACTCTAAAATCCATCCCCGTATGATTTTCAGTGGTTTGGGGGGTCGGGGCCCAGAAGCGCTGGGAGTGAGGTATAGGGAGGCGCTGTCCACCCCTGAGGTCACTGGTGCTGTGCCCTCAGAGGCAGAAGAGAGCCCCAGTTTCTGGAACCAGCAGGCCAAAGCTGCCCTTGAGACAGCCCAGCGACTGCAACCTATCCGGACCTCGGCCAAGAATCTCATCCTCTTCCTGGGAGATGGTGAGTGTGGTCGCTGACATCAATCTGCCACTACCAACCCCCACCCCACCCCACATACAAGAACCCAAACTTCCCCAGGATGAGCACATTAGCCCAGATAGAGCCCCTGCCCCTACAGTGAGTCACCTCCCCAACCCAAACCACACCTGGAGACCTTGTCTCTCTGGCCCTGTCCTCCTTCCTACGTGGCTGGTGGCTGTGAAGGATGTTTGCCCTGGGTCTCAGACCAGGGATGGGCTCAGTCCTAAGCAGAGTCCTGGCTCCACCCAGGGATGGGAATGCCCACCGTGACGGCCGCACGTATACTCAAAGGACAACTGAATGGAAACCTGGGACCTGAAACCCCACTGGCTATGGATAAGTTCCCTTATGTGGCTCTGTCCAAGGTACATCTGAAAGGAGGGGCTGAGGGAAAACCTTAGATCAATAGAGCACTAGCCTCAAAGTCAGGAAGACCTGGACTCCAATCCTCCCTCAGACACTGGTGACCTTTGTGAGCCTGGGCAGGAGCCCTAGGGAGCTGAGAGGGGTGGAGCGCACCTGGGAAATGAGGAAGGAGAGGGGGAGGAAGGCTTCTGGGAGAGGGGGATGGGGTGGGGCGGGAACCTCAGCAATGGCTAGAAGGGCTTGTGGCCAGGCTCCATGGATGGCAAGGGAGGGCGGTCCCTGCTCTGCTGGGTGAGGGCATGGGGACTCTTCTGCCAGCAGCCCAAAAACTAACCAGTTGTCATCTGCATAGACATACAATGTAGACAGGCAGGTCCCCGACAGTGCAGGCACAGCCACTGCTTACCTGTGTGGTGTGAAGGGCAACTACAAAACCATCGGAGTCAGTGCTGCTGCCCGTGTGGACCAATGCAACTCCACCTGGGGCAATGAGGTCTTCTCAGTGTTGCAGCGAGCCAAGGAGGCAGGTAAGCTGAGGAACAGCTACTGGGGCGCCACTCATCACCTGCCGCTCCCAAGTCATCTCTCCTCCAGTGTCCCTGCTTCTGTCAAGGGCACCACCATCATCCCAGCCCCTTGGGCATCCAACCTCAGATCCTCACTCTTCCTCATCCCCCAGAGCCAAGTAATCTCCAAACCTTGTGGTGTAGACCCCAACACCCCATCTTTTCCACTCACAGATCCACCCTAGTCTTGGCTCTTATCACTTTTTTTTTTTTAATGTATGAGGTATTTTATTTTTTCCGTTACATGTAAAGATAGTTCTCAACTTTTGTTTATACATGCTTTACAATTTCAGATTTTTCTCCCTCCCTCCCCTCCCTTCCCCCTCCCCTAGACAGCAGGTAATCTGATTCTTATCACTTCTTACCTGCACTATTGCAACAATCTCCATTTGTTTTCTGGCTTCCAACCTTTCCTTTCTCCAAAGCATTTCCACCCAGCTGCCAAAATAATGAGGATAAATCAAGCCTTGAGGTGTACAAAGAACTTTACAAATATTATCAACCCTGGGAGATAGGTGCTATTATTATCCTCATTTTACAGATGAGGAAATTGGGGCAGAGAGAAGGTAAATGACCTGCCTAGGGTCACACAACTAGTAAATGTCTGAGACTGGATTTGAATTCACATCTTCCTAACTCCAGGTCCAATGCTCTACTCACTGTGCTATCTAGGTGCCTAAAGCACGTGTCTTGACCTATTACTCCCCTGCTCCAGTGAACTCCTGTGCTTCCAAAATAAATACGAACTCTTCTTGGCACATAAAACCCTTCACAGTTTGGCCCTAGCCTACCTTTCTAGGCTTTTCCCACATAAATCCCCTTCACAGATTTGTCCAGCCAAACTTCCCTAGTTGCTGTTCCCTAAACTCGGCCCTTCATCTCCCACCTCCATGCCTTTGACTGTCACCAAGGCCTGGGTGAGTGGGTGAGGAAGTGTCATCCTCACTTCCAACTCTTGGAGTTCCCAGCTTCCTTAAAGTTCTGCTCAGGTGACATTTACAGGAATCCCCTCCCTATTCCCTAATTGTTGATGCTCTCTTAATCATATATGGATATACTGTTTACCTGTTGTCTTCCTATGCACCCTGACCCCACAATAAAATGTACCTGTAGGGTAGGAACTATTCTTCCATTTTGTCTATGGAGGAGAGGTGGCCCTGGGGTCTGATCCTGGATCTGAATTCCCTCAGGGAAGTCAGTGGGGGTGGTAACCACCACCCGGGTGCAACATGCCTCACCCTCGGGCACGTACGCCCATGTGGTAAACCGAGACTGGTACTCAGATGCCAACATGCCTGATGAAGCCCTGAAGAGTGGCTGCAAGGACATTGCTTCCCAGCTGATTTCCAATGTGGATATTGATGTAAGGTCCTCAGGGTGGAATTTCGGGGTGTTCTTGTGGGGTCACAGTCAAGGGGTCTGCCCAGGGTTTGGAGAGAAGTGGTTGAAGCTGCAAAGCAGCAGACTTAGTGTGATCTTCTGACAATGGGAGCTTTCCCAAGGTGGGAGGGGCTGCCTGTGGAGGTGGCAAGTCTCTGTCCCAGGGGGCCTGGAGTGGCCTCCTTGGTTGCATGACCACTTGTTGGGGACAGTCAGAGAGGGGATTCTTATTCAGGCCAAATTGGCTTAGATGCCTTGGGGCCCTTTTCCAGATCTGAGATGCTGAGATTCTTGGAGGAGGTGGGCATCAACATGAGAATGACACTCTCAGGGGAGGGGTGTCTTTGCACTCTTCCACCTCGGTTTCCCCTTTGTGATGAAAAGCCGGGGATATAATAAGGTTCTCTGGGAAGAGGGTCCATGTGGATCAATGGAGAACTTGAAGGGCCGAATCAAGGAGATACAAGGAATGATGGGACAGAGAATGCCAAGAATAGATGGACTTGTCAGGGTGGGGGCAGGTGAGTCAGACTTAGGGATGTGGACAGCAGGAAGAGAAGGGCTGCTCACACAGCCCACTCTGTCCATGCCATTCTTCCCATTTCCTCCCAGGTGATCCTGGGTGGGGGCCGCAAGTATATGTTTCCAGTTGGAACCCCGGATCCTGAGTACCCAGAGAGTAGAAGTCAGGACGGAATTAGGATGGATGGTCGGAACCTCGTACAGGAATGGCTGAACAAAACAAAGGTGATGGGATTGATTCAGTGTGGGAGGCTGAGTGGAGAGGAATTCCAAGAGAGGGAGAAGGTTCCATTGATCAGGGCTCCCAGACCCAGAGGAGGGGACAGTCAAGGCTGATGGTGGTTGTCCTTCTCAGGGTGCCAGATACGTATGGAACCTTCAACAGCTACTGAATGTATCAGAAGACCCCACAGTGACACATATCATGGGTAACAGCTGCCCTCCCCTCCTCTAAGTGTCCCCTGCAGGTACACCCTTTTGCTGGCTTTTGGTCTTCCCGGCATCTTATAGTTAGGATGAAGCTCCTGACTGGGTTCTCTTTGCTTAGAGAGAATTGACACGATATATGGGCCCAAGTTGGGAAAGTCCAGAACTCTTCAGAGTGTGTTTGTGCCATGGTCCTACTATCTGATGACTGAGACAAGATCTCTTTCTCCAAGGTCTCTTTGAACCTAGGGACACAAAGTATGAGTTAGAACGTGATAATCTCACAGACCCGTCATTGCTGGAGATGACCCGAGTTGCCATCAAAATGCTCAGCCGAAATCCCAAAGGCTACTACCTCTTTGTAGAAGGTAAGATGGGGCTAACTCGGTCCAGGAGACTTCTGGGATGATTCTGCAAGGCTGCTCCTGAGGCTGTGAAGAAAGGAAGATGGGAAGCAGTCATAGGTGAAGGGCTAGAGAGGATCACTATATAGATGAGGAAACTGAAGTGACTTGGCCAAAGTCACACAGGGAGTAAGCAAAATAGACAAGGACCCTGAGTGGGAAGAGATGGAAGTCTGCCAGTAGGTGGTGCTTCTTGGAGCAGAGGTTAACCTCACTATATGTATTCATTTAGGAGGCCGAATTGACCACGCCCACCACGATGGCTACGCGCACTTGGCCTTGACAGAAGCCGTCATGTTTGACTTAAGTATTGATGAAGCCACTCAACTAACTAATGAAAGGGACACTTTGATCGCCATCACTGCGGACCACTCCCATGTCTTCTCCTTTGGTGGCTACACCTACAGAGGCAGCTCCATCTTTGGTAGGAGATGTGTGGGTGACAAGATAGGGCATCCATCCTCAAGTTAAAGGTTTCCTATTCCCATCCATCGTTGTTCAGTACCCTAAGTTGACTCCACCCCAGATGCTTCACGGTGGGAGCCCTGTGAAGGGGTGATTTGTCCCGGATCCTGATCTATCATCTCTTCTTGGGTCTCTTTCCTCAGGACTGGCTCCCAGCCGGGCCCTAGATGGAAAAGCATATACTTCCATCTTATATGGCAATGGACCTGGCTATAAGCAGGTCAATGGTAGCAGGCCAGATGTCAACGACAGCATCAGTGGTGAGAGTGGGAACCAAGCACACGGGGAAGTTGGGAGGCAGAGGGAGCCCAGGCTAATATGGAGGGGGGGGGGAGGAAGCGTTGGCTCTAGGCTAGAGCTCCAGGGAGCATCTCCATTCCATTCCCCAAGTGTCCATTAAAGAACTGCTAGGTGCCAGGCACTGTCCAAGGTGCTGAGGCACAAAGACTAAAAAGTGAAAGTCCCTGCCCTCCAAGGGCGGCCATTCTGTTGGGTGGGGATGGAGGACAATGAGTACACAGTGTTTACAAAGTAAAGGGGGGGAGGAAGGGGAGGAGGGCGCTGACAAGGGGGGGGATCAAGAAAAGCCTCACATTCAAAAGAATCCTGGAGCTGAGCTTTGAATCCAAGGCAGTGCGGTACAGTGGTCAGAACCCTGCTATTTGCGACCTGTGTGACCTGGGCCAGTCACTTCTTCCTAGGCCTGTTTCCTCCTCTGTAAATTGCGGGTGTGGAACAGAAGGCCTTTGAGGTCCCTTTCAAGTCTAGAGCTGTGTTCCCGGTGATGCCTGAGGGTGGGGCGGGGTGGGGCAGTATTACTTACAGATTCTTCCTTCTCCCACATTCCTCAGAGGCAGTGTACTATCAGGCCCAGGCAGCTGTGCTCTTGGACTCAGAGACTCATGGTGGAGAGGACGTGGCCATCTTCGCACGAGGTCCCCAAGCCCACCTGTTCCACGGCGTGCAGGAGCAGACTTATGTGGCTCATGTGATGGCCTTTGCTGGCTGCTTGAAGCCCTATGAGAACTGTGGGCTCCCAGCGCCTGGCAGCAGCCCCCAGACATCGGGCTCCTTCCTGCTGTTAATCCTTGCCTGGGCTTTCCTGCTCTTAGCAGTTCAGCACTGATCCAGGACCAGTGAACTCCCAGCCACCATCCCTTCCTCCACCTTCCAGTGGCTTCCCTGGGTTACTTGCTACTGCCACTGTGAGAGGGACTCCTGAGGCTCCTGACAGGCCCCCACTAGGGACATTACAACTGCCAATAAACAAATTAGGAATCAAAGTCCCAAATGAAGACTGATCTCATTGAGGCCACTCCCACCTTTACCTCACCTCTACCCCACTCCAACCCCCAGCATTGGGAGCCTTCTCCTCTACCCCATCTGCTAAGTGGCTGCATGGGGTGAGTTCCCTTGTTATCTTCTGCTAGCTTTGTGCTTCAAGGCCTCTGCCCAGATGGGCTAGAGAACAAGGAAGGTCACAGGCATGTCCATGTTTACCCCCAACAGCCCTGCCTGCTGCCACCTCCAACATGGAAAAGATTCCAGCTATGGAAGCAGAATATCCCGGGGCTACCAGCTCTGATCAGGAAGTTCTGATTTATAAAGGCATGTTTATTGATATCTTTTGTTTTCCCATCATCTATGTGATCCAGCATGGCTCCTTCTCTTCTCCTCCCCAGAGAGCCATCATAATGAGCAAAGAATCAGAGGGGTAACCAACACACCAAAAGAGTCTGACATCACCTGCTGTGTCCCATCCCCATAGTCCTCTATAAGAATGGAAAGAAGGTGCCTTCCCATAGTTCTTCTTTGGAACCAAACTTTGTCATCATAATTTCACAGCATTCACTTTCAATTGCTTTATTTTTTGGTCATTCTTTAGATTTACACTGTTGGAATAATTCTTATGCTATACATCTTCCCATGATTCTCTGCATTCACTAGATTTCTCATTCCTTACAGTTGCAGTAATGTTCCACTTTATTCGTGTGCACAATGTGTTTAGCCATTTCCCAATAGATGAGCATTTAGGGTTTGTTTACAGCTCTTTACTACTAAAAAATGCTACTAGAAAAAAATGCTACCAGTGTGAATGTGGTCTTTCTTTTTATCATTAACCTCCTTGGGATATATACCTAGCAGAGAGTTCACTGGGTCAAATGCACATGTTAATCACTTAACATAATTTCAAGTTGCTTTTCAGAATAGTTGGACCAATTCTCAGGTCCACTAACAATGCATTAGTGTCCCCATCTTTCTACAGCCCTTCTGACACTATTTCCCTCTTTTGGAGTCTTTGACAAATTCCTGAGTATGAGATAAAAGCTCAGAGTTGTTTCAGTTTGGATTTCTTGTATTATTAGGATTTGAAGCATTCTTTCATATAGTTATATAGTTTCCTTTTTAGAACTATTGCTCATATTGAGGCCACTCTTAAGAAGCATCTCTGAACCACTGGTGGCCTGAATACTTGGCTCCCCATCAGGCAGCCCCATCTCTGAGACCCCAGAACCAGTTACCCAAACACCAGCCACCACAAATTCCTCACAAATCCAAAGAGAGGAACAATTCTGCCATTTGGCATCTTCTTTTCTCTCCTTTCCAGTCTCTTCTTTCTCTTCTCTATCTCCTTTCTCCCCTTCTTTCTCTTCGTTTTACTTGCTTCTTAACCCATCTCATTCTTTTTCATCTTCTTTATTCCCCACTACAGACAGACTGGCCTGTGGCTATTTCCCATTCACCATCCCTCATGCTTATAAAGTTCAATTCCACCCAACAGAATCCCTCACTCCCTTCAAAACTCAACTCCAATGCTACTTCCTGAATGTGCCCCTCCCCCTAAAATTCCCTTCTACATTGTAGAAAGGCAAAAGTACATCTACAAAAGGACAATCTCCACTGGATCTATTTTTGCCTCAGGAAGGCCACTAGAGATTTTGTTGGACAGAGTGTGGGACTTGGAGTAAAGAAGACCTGAGTTCAAATCCCAATTCAATCACTATCCAGCTGTGTGACCCTAGGCAAGTCGCTTAACCTCTGTCTGCCTCAGTTTCCTCATCCATAAAACTGGATAATAGGAGCACCTACCTGCCCTAGTAGTTGTGAGGGTCAAATGAGATAATATACGTAAAGAACTCTGCAAACCTTAAAGAAATATGTCAATGCTAGCCAATATTGCTATTATTTGGCATTTGTTGTTGTTCAGTCATTTTCATTTGTATCTGACTCTCCATGACCCTATTTTGGGTTTTCTTGGCAAAGATCCTGAAGTGGCTTGCCATTTCATTCTCCAGCTCATTTGGAAACAAGGAAACTGAGGCAAACAGGGCTAAGTGACTTGCCCAGGGTCACATAGCTAATGTCTGAAGCCAGATTTGATCTTATATCTTCTTATCTCCAGGCCCAGAACTCTACCCACTTTGCCATCTAGCTGTCAACTGTGTTTCCTAGCCACCCTACATTTACTTTTCTTTACATATTATCCCCCCAAAGGCAGTTTCTTAAGGTCAAGGGCATCTGGTTCTTATCTACATTTTGGCAGCACCAGGTGGAGGCTAACCTTTACCAGGTGCACCCAAGATCCTATTCATTTTCTTGCTTGTGCTATTATCACCTTCTTGACTATTACCTATTGGGCTAAAATGCCAGATTTCTTTCAGGCAGGCTACTCTCTGGCCAAGCCTCTCTCATCTTGTACCAGCAAAGCCCAAATGTCTCGTTGTAGCCTCCTTTGCTGCCCTTGCTTCCCCACTTTGTGCCTCAGTTTCCTCATCTGCAAGATAAAGGTGTTGGACTAGATCAGAAATTATTAACCTGAGGGATCTGTGAGCTTGGTGTTTTTAATTGATAATTATATTTCAGTATGATGTACTTCCTTTGTAATCTTGTGCATTTAAAAACATGATTCTGATGCATAGATAGATGGTAGCAAGAAGGAAGGGAACAAGGTTGTGTGGATTTCAGAATACCTGTTGATTGAGAAGAGGAAAGATTATTGAGGAAAGGGGAGAAAGGAAGGGTTTGGAGATGATCCAAGAAGAGTTCTTGACAGTAAGCTTCTTACTCTCGAGAGAAACTGTGAAACTTCTAAGATCTTAGATGAGAGCAGAATAAATAACTCTGGATGTCTCCGATTTAGAGCTGATTGGGACTTGGAGGTCTCGCTGAGATGCAGAATGGTTAAGTGACCTGTGTAGGGTCAAACAAGTAGTACGTGTCCAAGGGAGGAGTCTCACACTGGTCTTCTCAACTCAGAAGTCCAGCACTATATCTATTATGTTACTTACCTACCTTGAACTGTTTTGCTGTGTCTGTGACTAGAGACCAGGGGCTAAGACTTAAAATGATCTCTGAAGTCTCTCCAAGCTCTTGGGATCTTGTGAATAGAAATACTTGTAGTTCGTATTTGTGTATTTTTTTTCTTTGATCATTTTAGAGTCTTAACTGTAAAATAAAGATTACTAGGACATTAAAAACAACAACAAACCATGATTCTGAGAAGGGATCTATTGACTCCACCAGACTGCTGGATGTAACTCATCTAAGATCTTAAAAGTTTCATCGTTTCCTTGTGAGAATAAGAAGCTTACTGTCAAGAACTCTTTGTATCGTTGCCCTGTTACATTTCTCCAAAACTGTCCTTGCTCTCCTTCTCTGTGCCTGGTGTTAAGAAACCCTCAACTACACAATCTTCAGGGTTCATTCCTGCTCTTCAGCCTGTGTTCCTGGTCTATAAACCCACTTGCCTCTCTCTGTAAACTTTGCCCTCTTTCCTCTTTACATCATCACATGATGTTTGAACTTGCACGACATTCTACCTAGAACGCTGTCCTTTACAGAAACCACGCCCTTATACTGTCTCCCAACTAATGTCTTACCTCTTCCAGAAAAGCTTTCTATACTTTTGCCTTATATTACTTTGGCCATTCAGACCCTTATTCTCTGCCCACCCCCTCTCTTAGCTCACACTTAAGGAGACAGCTGGGTGGCATAGTGGATAAGAAGGCTGGACTTGGAATCAGGAAGATATGAGTTCTTCAAACACTACTTATGTGACCCTGGGGCAAATCACTTAACCTCCATTTGCCTCAGTTTCCTCATCTGTAAAATGGGGAAAATAATAGCACCTATCTCCCAGGATTGTTGTGAGGATCAAATAAGATAATATTTATAAAGTATTTTGCAAACCGTAAAGATCTATATAAATACTAGTTATTATTATAAGTTCCACATTGAAGTTGTTGTTCTTTGTAGCTATAATCCATGAAATTATGCCCTTTTCAGCTTCAATTAACTCATGAGCTCCTCTGTTTCTCCTTCATAGCCTCTACTATTTTGTTCTATATCCAGGATACATTTCTTTCAAAACTCTAAGAAATACATGATTTAATCTTTGTGAATCCCTCCTCACCTGATGTAGAGACAATCTCTCTATGCCCAGTCATTCAAGATTGCCTTCTGGAAATCATTCTCTCCTCTTTATTCTCACTCATTCCCATATCCAATCAATTGCCTGGTCTTGTCTGAAATCTCTTCCTCTCTATTCTTTTTTCCACACAGCTGACAAATGAGTATTCCTAAACTACAGTTCTGACCATGTCTCCCCTGGTCTCAAGAAGCTACCATGGCTCCCAATTGCCTCGGAGAAAATACATGAACTGCTTTAATTCCCATTTAAAGTCCTTCACAGTGTGGTTCCAGTCTACAGAGTTTTATTGCACATAACTCTCCTTTAAACATTTTACATTTCAAACCAACAGAATGAATTGATGGTTCCTATGTTAGGCATTCCATATCCCATCATTGCTCCCGGGTACAGGCTGTCCCATACTTGGGATGTGGTCCTTCTTCACCTCCATCTCTTGAATTCTTCTTCAAGCCTCAACCCCGTGCCACCTCTCCTGATTCCTCCAGTTGTTAGTGACTTTCCACCCACCCCCCCCACCCCGCTTCCAATCACTTCACATTTATTGTGTATATGTCCTGTACTTACTCATCTATGAACATGTACAATGGGGGACAGGTGAGCTTCCTTCAAGTATTTGGAGGACTTAATATGGAGGAAGGATTAGTCTTGTTCTGTCTGGCTGCAGAGAGCTGAACCAGGAGCAATGGGGAGGGGCCCCCCAAAAGGAACCTAGGTTTGATAAAAGGAAAATCTTTTCTATGATCGGAAGTGTCCAAGAGTGGAATGAATTGCCCCAGTTAATAGTAAGTTTCCCTTCACCCCCTAACAGAGGTTAAATGGCTGATTGTCGGGCAGGCTATAGGGGGGATTCTCCTTCACTTATGGGGTGATCTAGACAGGCTCTGGACCCATTTATGAGATACTATGATTCTATGAGGTGAGAGAGGGAAGTTGGAAATTCTAATGTCCATGACTAGGATTTTCTGTTAAAAACCAACAACAACCAACCAAACAAACCCCAAACCCAACAACAATATAGTCAAGAGCCCATGCAGGACTCTGAGGAGGTGTAATGTGGAGTGGGAGAAGGGTATGACTTGGCTTAAATATGCCCTGGAGAGACATGATTTCTGTTGTTGTACATAAGATTGGGGAGAATATCCGGAAAGAGGACTATGGAGTCTGAATACAGATCGAAGCACACTCATTTCACTTGTGTTGTTGCTGTTCTTTTCTTCTTTCTTGGGGATTTTCCCTTTTGTTCTGATTCTTCTCTCACAGCATGACTGATGTGGAAATATGTTTAACATGATTGTAATGTAGAACATATATCAGACTGCTTGCTGGCTTCAGGAGTGGGGAGGGAAGGAAGGAGGAAAATTTGAAATTCAAAATCTTACAAAAATTGGGCCGCTAGGTGGCGAGGTGAATAAAGTGTCAGCCCTGGATTCAGGAGGAGCTGAGTTCAAGTCCCGCCTCAGACACTTGACACCTACTAGCTGTGTGGCCCTGGGCAAGTCTCTTAACCCTCATTGCCCCACAAAAACAAACAAACAAAAGTCTCACAAAAACGAATGTTGAAAACTATCTTCAGATGTAATTAGAAAAAAAATGCTATTTAAAATAACATTGGGGAAAGAGAGGAGGGAAGAGACATTTATATAGTACCTACTATATATCATGTGCTGTGCTACATTGTTGAGTCTTCAACTCTCTGTGACTCTGTTTGGTTTTTTCTTGGCAGAGAAACTGGAGCAGTTTTGCCATTTCCTTTTCCAGCTCATTTGACAGATGAGGAAACTGAAGCAAACAGGGTTAAATGACTTGCCCAGTGTCCCGTGGCTAGTAAGATTCTGGGCTAAATTTGAACTCAGGTCCTCCTGACTCCAGTGCACCACCTATCTGCCCCTTGAACTGTGCTAAGCACTTTATAATTATTATGTCATTTGATCCTCACAACAACCCTGGGAGATAGGTGCCATTATGAGCCTGATTTTATAATTGAGAAAATAGAGATTAAATGACTTGTCCAGGGTCACACAACCAGTAAATGTCTGAGGCTGGATTTGAACTCAGATCTTCCAGACTTCAGGCCCAGAACTCTAGCCACTGTTCCACCTAGCTACCAGATTGGCAAGAGAGGAGACCCTACCAGTAGTCAAGGTGATTCACAAAAGACCTGGGCTAGGGTTACAGCTATGAGAGCAAAAAGGAAAGGAAAACCTTCTGCTAGATTCCTTGTTTATATCAAACAGTTCAGATGTCACTTCCTACAGGAAGGTTCCTGATCTCCCCAATTTCTGGGGCCTTCCCTTCCTACCCCTTGCCCCAGACATTTTTTTAGTGTAATACGGGGATTGCCCAATGAGGATTTAGTCCCTATAGCACATGTAGATATTTCTCTGCCTGTTTCCAGTCCAAGTGACCCTATGGAAAATAGAGGGAACCTGGCAAGGAATTGGAAATTGAGGGGATGTCCATCAATTGGGGAATGGCTGAACAAATCGTGGTATATGAATGTAATGGAATACTATTGTGCTGTAAGAAACGATGAGCAGGTGGAGTTCAGAGAAACCTGGAAGGACTTGCATGAACTGATGATGAGTGAGATGAGCAGAACCAGAACATTGTACACACTATCATCAACATTATGTGTTGATCAATTGTTATAGACTAGATTCTTCTCACCAATCCAACGGAACAAGAAAGTTCCAAAGGACTCATGATGGAAAAGGCTCTCCAAATCCAGAAGAGAAAAAAAGAGAACTGTGGAATATGGATGCTTATTGGACCATACGATTTCTTTTGGTTTTGGTGCTGTTGGTTTTCTGATTTGAGGTTTTTCCTTTGTGCTTTGATTTTTCTTGTATAACATGACTAATGCAGAAATATGTTTAATGTTATTATGTATATATAACCTATATTAGATTGCCTGCTGTCTAGGGGAGGGGAGAGGGGGGAGGAAGGGGAGGGGGGAGAAAAATTTGAAATTGGAAATCTTATATAAACAAATGTTGAAAACTATTTCTACATGTAACTGGAAAATAATAAAAATATTTTTATTTTTTAAAAAAGAAAAGAAAATAGAGGGAACCTTGTTTCCAGCCATGTATGCTTGAGGGACTGGTACTAAGTGATAATGAAAAGTCTTCTGATTGGCAGAGGACCTGGGACTCCTCTCAGGGGGCTTTGAGCTCAAACTGATTTTGCCTACAAAAGCAATTACCTGTCTCCCACTTTCCCCCCTCCCTGGTGTCTAGTAAGGCAAGAACTCTTTTGTATCTCTGAACAGTGGAAAGGGAAGCTTCTCATTCTCTCACCCGGCCACTATGTGTCTGTGAGCACATGGCTCTTTTTGTGTTTGTTCTTCCCTGGTCTTAGGCAATTGAGTATCCAGAGAAGGAACTGCTTTTGTGCTTTACATTTTTTTTGTGAGGCAATTGGGGTTAAGTGACTTGCCTAGGGTCATACAGCTAGTAAGTGTTAAGTGTCTGAGGCCAGATTTGAACTCAGGTCCTCCTGACTCCAGGGCTGGTGCACTGCACCACCTAGCTGCCCCTGTGATTTACATTTGAGCTTTCTCTCTGCAGGGATGCTGTGTGTGCAGGTGGTGGGTGCACCCCGAGTTCCAGTGTGTCTGTATGGGAGGAGGTTGTAACAATTTTTTCTTGTTATACAGCCTTAATAAAATGTCCCTTTGATAAAAGCTAATGGGGAAGGGGCAGCTAGGTGGCGCAGTGGATAGAGTACCAGCCCTGGAGTCAGAAGTACCTGAGTTCAAATCCGTCTTCAGACACTTAACACTTACTAGCTGTGTGACCCTGGGCAAGTCACTTAAGCCCAAATTGCCTCACTAAAAAAAAAAAAAATACTAATGGGGGAAAAAAAAGCTCATGAGCTCAGCTGATTCTAACTGATAATGGGAACACACCAGTTTGGGCTTGTGATTGATGCTACTAGACTTCAATCCCTTAGTAACCCCTAGGACATTGAGGGGAGAAATAGTGAGTCACATCTCTGTAGATGTGGCCTGCCAATGTGAATGCAGGTTGGGGAAGTGAGCCTAGAGGGATGCCACATTATTGTTGAGTTTCAGATTTTTGTAATTACATATCGGTGTACATGTTGTTGCTCCTTGGGGGCAGAGATTGTGTAACCTAGTATATATTAGGAGCTTTATAAACACTGGTTGAAAGTAAAGGAAACATTAGTAAGACCAGACTGTGGGCACCCACCATGAATAGCAGTCCTTAGACCAATCAAGAGCCAGATGATGTGAGAAGTGCGGGACCAGCTCAGTTTTTCCTGGAAAAGATTTTTCACAAAGAGAAGAAACTACTCAGAGGAAAATGAATGAAAAAGGAAATAGACTGGACAGGAGCTGAATCGACTCTAGGTCTGAAGGTGGCAGGACTAAGTCATCATCACATCGAAGCTGGCTCTTGGTGCCAGGGAGGATTACAGTGAAAACTCACATGGAGGTGAGAATGAGGGGGAGGAAGGGGAAGTGACTAACTAGGACTCAGCAGGATCTCTATGGATAAAGGGAAAGAAGAGAAGCTCCACGCAGCCTCAGCCCAAAGATTCTCCTGTGGGAAGAACATCTAGGGAAGAGAGACCACAGTGGTCTGGCTCAGATGTGCTCCTCAGGGCACATCCATGCTAATGCACAGCTCTGTAGCATCCAACACTTGCAAAGTGCCTCACAAGAACAATCCTCTGAAGTAGGCAGTGCATGTGTAGTCATCCCCCCCCCCTTTTTTTTTTTGGTAGTGAGGCAATTGGGGTTAAGTGACTTGCCCAGGATCACACAGCTAGTAAGTATTAAGTGTCTGAGGTCAGATTTGAACTCAGGTCCTCCTGACTCCAGGGCTGGTGCTCTATCCACTGCGCCACCTAGCTGCCTCTAGTCATCCCCTTTTACAGATGAGAGAACTGAAGCCCAGAGAAATCAAGGGATTCGCCCAAAGTCATGGTCCCAAGAAGCAGCCCTAATAAGGATCTGATCCCAGGTCCTCTGACCCCCCAGTATGGACTCCCGATCTTTCCACTGCCCCATCTAGTCTACCGAGACTCTTGCTGGTGCAGAAACCAGATATGTTCCATGATTTTGCCTAAGTAACCTCATAAACCTCCAGGGCAGGACAGGCAATAGCCCAGAGGTCTCAGTTTCTATTCTTGGCTCTTTCTCTCTCAGAAGGCGCCCCTCCCCCTTTCCTACTCCCTCGGCCAGGGGAGCACAGATTTAAAGCCCCCTACCTGAGCCTAGTTTAATTTCTTTCCTCATTTGTCCAAAATTCGGTTTCAGCAATCCCCTCCAGGCCTGAGGGCTCAGTGGCGTCAACCTTCTCTGGGCTGATGGCTTGGCTAATCAGTTTAGCAGGCTTCCCCTGGTGTGTGGAGCTAGAGGAAGATGGGAAAAACTCGTTCCTCCTCCCAGCCCCCCGCCCCTACTTCTTTTGCTGAGATAGCACTTGGAGAGTGACGAATTTCTAAAATGTGAGAGCTGGAAGGAACCTAACTCACACCCTTCATTGTATAGATGAAGACATAGGAGTAGGAAGAGACCCGTTCATGGTCATACAGCCAATAAATGACAAAGTCGAGATTCAAACCACACACACACACACACACACACACACACACACACACATCTCCAAATCTGATTACATAACAATCAGGTTCAGTCTTACAGGCTTTTCCCAAGTCCCTTTCTCAGGCTTGCCCTCTGACCAAAGATACCCAAAGAAACTCAGAAGTTAACCCATATTGCAGTAAAAGGGTCCCCACACAAGCACTTGGGCCAACAAAGCATCAGTCCAGACCTCTCACTCAAAACCAGACCCACGTCTCTAAATACCTGCTGGATATCTTTACTTAGATAATGCCCCCACATCTCAAACTCCACATGTAATTTGTCATCTCCTTCCCCTAAGCCTTCTCCTCTTCCCAACTTCATTCTCTATCAATGGTACCACCATCGTCTCAGGCCCCAAACCCTCAGAGTGAATGATGTTCTTTCCCACCTTTCTTCTGTGATTGCAGCAATAAATTACCAAGTCCCATTGCTTCTATCTCTGTAAGATGACTTGCATCTGTCTACTGCTTTGTTTACATTCCCAATACCAACACTATATTTCAGACATTCATTTCCTTTCACTGAAACTATAGTATAGCCTCCCCTATGATCTCTTTGCCTCCAGTCTCACCCTTCTCCAATCGTCCACTGCAAGATGAATCTTCCTAATACACACATCTGCCCACATTACTCATAGCTTCCATGGCTCCCTATCACCTGCTATGGAGTCAAGTTTCTTAGCCTGGCACTCTATGCCCTACTTAATCAAATTCAAACCTATAGTCCCAGTCTTGTCTCGTACTATAATTATGCTTTTTTTAGAGCTTTTTGCATAAATGAATGCAGTACTTTGTCAGAGGCTTTTTCTGTGTCTGTTGATTTAATCATGTGGTTTAGGGTATTTTGGTTTTAATATAATTAATGATGTTTTCCCAGCTTGAACAATCTTTGTGCCTCGCTGGCATTAATCCAATTCAGTAATTAAAAAAAATATTTCTGTACTCTTTTTTGCCAGGATATATTTAAACATTTTGCACTGAAATTCATTAATGATATTGTTCTATGGTTCTCTTTTTTTGCTTTATCCTTCCCTAGTTTAGGCATTAGGACCACATTTGTCTCAGAAAGAGTTTAGTGTAGTGTTTTCTCTCTAAACATTTAAGAACAATTTGTGTAGCATAACATTGATTCCTTTTAAAACATCTCACAGAACTGACCATCTGAACCAGTGCTTTTGTTCTTTTTTCATCCCCCCCCCCTCCCCTTTTTTAAACCTGAGAATGTATTGGTATAGGCAATTCCCAGTGAAGAAATCCTTCACTAATGCAGATGGGGACACATCTTCAGCAACTTAGGGTCTTCTAGAAAGTGGCTTGGGGCATTTAGTGGTTAAACGACTTTCCCAGGATTGTTCAGCCAATGAGAGTCAGAGGCAAGTTGGGAGCCTGATATTAGGGACTGTGCGGTTTTCTATCCTCTCTGCTCCTCTGCTCCTTTTCTTATGATCATGTGTAGGGGTTATTGTTGTTGTTGTTTGTGTTGTTAACTATGGAAGGTGGCTCTCTTATGGCTTGCTTGATTGCATTTTCTATATTGGGTTGTTCACGATCTCTACTTAGCATGTTCTGCTCATTTGAGTACCTGCTATTTTCGTGTGCTAGACTTGGAATCAAGAAAGTGTTTATTTACCTCTGATACTAAATAGACGTGTCATTTTGTACTTTGCCCAAGTCTTCACTTTCTCAATGGTAAAATATGTTAAATGACTTGTAATCTTTAAAGCAGTATGGGAATGGGAGTCATTATAATGGTAATGTCTTTACTTAGTAAAGTAAACAACTAATCATCCATTGGAACTCAACCAACAACATGCTGCTAAACAAATGTCAGGTCTTGTGGATTTGTTTACTGGAAGGGAGAGTTTTATGACAGCAATTCAGGGTCCAGTCATCGCCTCAGGAAATTACCCTTAAGGAGGCAGGACTTTCCCAGGATTTGTTAGTGGATGCAGATTGTTCAGGGAAATGGTAGAAACCTCTGCCCATCACTACAGGTTGCTAATTTCTCCCTAAATGCCCAAGAAGACAATCCAGAATTATGAGCCAGAAGCTCACTCTCTGCCATAACCAACCACATAACAAATCTCCTTACTACCAAAAAACAGACCCCAAAGCATCTTTGAAAATTCGATAAATAAATTGTAGTAGAACCAGGGCAGAATTGTTTCCCCCAATTGACTGGATATAACATTGAGCCATAAAAATTCAAGAATAACATTTTAATAGATGTCACCATGTTAAAAACTCATAATCCCAAGATTACATGAAGTCAACAATCATTTATTAAGTGCTTACTGTGTGCCAAACACTGAGCTAAACCACATCCTCCAAAGCCTTTAAAAAGCAAGACACAATCTCTAAGAAGTCAGCTGTGTTGGGAGACAGCTCTGAGCTAAGAGAGTTTGGGCAGTGGGGAAGGAGGGAGAGGGGGGATTTCTCTCTCCTTCCTCCCCTGACTCTGGGAATACAAATATAATCTGGAAGAAGGACAGATCCTCGGCCTCAAGGAGCTTATATTCTAATGGGAGAAGACAATACATGAAAGGAAGATGAAAGGGAAGTAGGGAATGACACCCAAGAGGATATGGAGAGAAAGTTTGGAGAGTCAGGGGTGCAACCACTTGAAGAATGGAGACATGATTGGCCCAGACATCCTCCTGCAAATAGTGGCTCTTGGAGGGACAGACAGAGGGAGAGGGTATTTACAATGTGAGAAGTCATCCTGGGGTGGAGAAAGCTTCCGAGGTGAGGAAGTTCCCATGGCTTGGTAGAGAATGTCCCATAGAGAGTCAGATGAGCAGCTCAGAGAGGGAGGAAGACATGGCCGGTTTGAACCTTCTCCTTAAGATGGAATGAAAAGCTTTCATAACATAATCCTAGAGAGGAGACAGGATGAAGTATCATCATCCCTGTCATCCTGTCAGCTCCTGGAGTTGTTCCAGAGATGCTTTCAATGGACCTACTGAGGATGAACCTACAACCCCATACTTTTATTCAATTACAAAAAACAGTCACTTTATCCTCCTGGGCAATAGTCAGCATGAGCGCAATTTGTCCCGGGGCCATTTGTTTCTCTCTGAACGCTATCAAAAAAATAGAAGCAGAATGAGATAATAATAATAATTGCAGTGCAAGTGTGGTGGGGAGGGGGGATACTGATCAGGGACCTCTGCTCAGCTGAGCTCAGCTCACTTGATGAAATTACGGGTTGTAGAGGACAGGTAACAGAGACAAGTGCTGAGGTCTTAAATGAAGTATAAGGAAGCCTTAACATTGTGTTTCTCCTTTAGCAGTAATGAAGATGTTCTTCAATGAACTTCCTAAGGGAATTACAGGGTGCCTAGCCATTACCTAGCTAAAGGATCAGCCACATCTCTTCGAGCCTTTAAAAAGCAAGAAGTCAGTTGTGCTGGGATACAGTTCTGATCAGTGTGAATTTGGGGAGTGGAAAAAGGGGGAAGGGATTTATTTCTCTCTTCACCCCCTCCCCCAACCACTCCCCATACAACCGTGGTGTGTTGCAGAATAACTTGCTTAGTGGGAGATGTCATCCTCAACACAGAGCAGAGCCAGAGTCTAGGTGTAGAGACAAGAGAATTAGCCCTGGCTTTTGGGAGTTGCAGTATGGAGGAGGGAAGGGAGAAGGGAATAAGCCTACTATGTGCTAGACACTGTGCTAAGTCCTTTACAAATAGCTCATTTGATCCTCACAACAACCCTAAAAGGGAGGTGCTCTTGTTATCCCCATTTTATAGTTGAGGAAACTGAGGCAGACAGAGAGGTTAAGAGATTTGCCTAGGATCAGACAATGTGTAAGTGTCTGAGGTTGGATTTGAAAATAGGTCTTCTTGACCCCAGGGCCAGGATTCTACTCACTATCACTTAGCTATATTAGGAGACCTAAACAGTCTATTTTAGTGACTTAGCTAGCAGAGACACTGCACTCAGGGGAGAGAGGGGAGTGGGGAGGACACTCTGAGAAGAGAAAGGGTATCAAGGACTTGCAGTATGTTTTGTGAGTTGCTTTGGCTGTATGTATTCCCTAAGTGTGTGACTCTCTACTGTTTGTCTATCCTTCTCATTGTTATTGTGTGCATTTGTATGAGATTGTGCCACAAATTGGTGGGAGGAATGTTTTGTTGCTGCTGTCCCTGCCCTGCTATCTCAGTTGGTTGTGCTGGAATTTGGCTATCTTAAGTACAAGGTAGTCTATCAGTTATCACTAAAACCATAGCTCACGAGCCCCCACCAATGGACTTTTCCTTCAACAGTCAGCCAGGTGACATAGCTCAAAGCAAAGCATTTATTGAAGTGACAGAGCAGGGGCAGTGAAATGGTCCTTAGTAGTGTCTGTGGCCTGGCAGAAATGGAAACACTTGGAATAAAATGAGAAAAAGGTTTGCTTTGGTCACTACCATAACAAAGGAGTCACCCTCTGCCTAACTGAAGGAGTACCTTTTGAATCAGACCTCCAGAGGCCATGGGGCAGTTAATCCACTACATTCTGGAAACCTCATCCTGGGATTGAGTATCTTGATTGAGGAGTGAATGAAGATTCAACTAACCTACTATATCCAGCCAGGTCCGGATCATGCTTCGTCTTAGCCAATCCACAAGCATATATTAAGAACCTACTACTTGGGGGCAGCTAGATGGTGCAGTGGATTAAAGCACTGGCCCTGGATTCAGGAGGACCTAAGTTCAAATCCAGCCTCAGACACTTGACACTTACTAGCTGTGTGACCCCCGGGCAAGTCATTTGACCCTCATTGCCCCACAAAAAAAAAAAAGAACCTACTACTTCTCAGGCACTGTACCAAGCCCTGGGAATAAAAATACAATACCTTTAACAATCCCCACTAACAGAAAATTCACATTCTAATGGGAGAGACCACGAATACAATATTTAAGTGTAAGAAAGGTGAGTGGAAAATATGTTCACATGGACTGTCTTAATGTATGGATGTGTGGATAGATATTTTCTGAGGTCTGGCCTTCCTCTGCAGAGAGGACAAGAGCCAGGGGCAGTGCACATACTTGATGACAATACTGCTTGGAGGTGGGGGGGGGGGGTTGGGGGTGGTGGTGGTGGTGAAGCGTGAATAGATCTCAGGAATATTACAAGACTAAGTGCTCCTTTTTCCAATCTCCAAAAACCATATTGAGTTAGAATTGTATTTATCTTGTTTCTTTTTGCTGGGCAATTGGGGTTAAGTGACTTGACCAGGGTCACACAGCTAGTGTTAAGTGTCTGAGGCCGAATTTGAACTCAGGTCCTCCTGAATCCAGGGCGGGTACTCCATCCACTGCACCACCTAGCTGCCCCAGAATTGTATTTATCTACCCCTTCAAATATTTCTGTTCTAAGGATATGGTATTTAGGGTTTCCGAAAGAAAGACCCTTTCTTGGTCTCTCTTAAGGAGGTAACCTGTATACATTCACCAGCTGAGCTCCTTCCAGGCAAAGGCTGATGGCACAAAAGGCCATTATCTTTAGTGAACAGCTAGAAAATCCTTTATCCAGTAAAACATTAAAGAGAAATTAGAGAAGTTCTACCAATGAGAATTTACCAGGAAATATACAAGAATGAATGAGCCCTTCATTTGGGGGCAAGAGAGAAAGGGCCTGATGTCACCAAGGGAAGTCTGTTCTATGGTCTCTAGAGAGTAAGCTGGACAACAGAGATGCATTGGGGAACTGGCTTCTCTACACACAAGACATGCTGGTAAATGTTGAACAACCATCTCGGGAGGGGAGAGATGTATACAGGACACATTTTAGAGTTTAAACTGTCTTAAGTCTAGATAATCAGTGAGACAATAAATCAAGTCCTAAAGCTTAGAGCTCTGAAATCTTCACAATCAGCTTTGCCAAGCCAGTTCGAGCTGCCTCCAGCACCACCACATGTCTGCAACATCCCTCTCCAAGAGCCTCTGGAGCTTCCCACGTGTGTCTCTCTGGCCCTTACACACTGCACAGCATCTCGTTCCACTCAGCATTTTATCCCCTGCTCTAACCATGTTTCATTTCACATACAGGTTCATTTGGATGCTTGGTTACATGAGTAGAAAGGGAATAAATATTCATGAGAATAAGTGCAAATAAATAAAAAGTAGATAAATGCTTAAGAGGAAGACCACTAGTAATTGCTGATATCAGGAAAGATTTCATGTAGAACAAAGTTTCATTACCTTTTTTGTGGCGTCTGGTGAAGCCAAGGGCTCCTCTTCTGAGAATCTTGTTTCTAATACCCTAAAGGACATGGTACATTTCAGTTAGAGGTTAAGAAAAATAAAGATGTCATTTTTTTTCTCATGCACATTCCTGCATTCCTTGAAATCTAAGAGCCCCCGGTGTAGAAGGTGGTGCTTGAAGTGACTTTTTTTTTTTTGAAGTGACTTTTGAAGGAAGAGAAGCATTCTATGAGAAAGGAGAGGTTTCGGGCATGGGGATTAATTAGTGCCAATGGGAGGTTGCACTATTGTGTGTAAGCAACTGAGAACTCATCTATCCACCTATACACATTGATATTCCCCCATCTCTGCTCAAGCCCCTCCATCTCCCTGCTCATCTTCTACCTTCCTAATCAAACTACTGCTGCCAATTGCTTCTGGAAAAGTCCTATGGAGGGGGCAGCCAGGTGGCACAGTGGATAAAGCACTGGTCCTGGATTCAGGAGGACCTGAGTTCAAATCCGGCCTCAGACCCTTGACACTTACTAGCTGTGTGACCCTGGACAAGTCACTTAACCCTCATTGCCCCACAAAACAAACAAAAAAACCCAACACCACCAAAAAACAAACCAAAAAATGAAAAACAAAACAAAAAAGGCCCCATGGCTCTGCTCACTAGCTCTGCTTTCCAAGCCCCCAAACCCTTTCCCTTGCCACTGCTACCATTTGTATTGTCTCTTCCTTTCTGAATTTAAGCTCCTTGAGGGCAGGGAGTATCTCAGTTTTGTGCTTGTACCCCTCACGTTTTGTATGTGCTCAAGAATTTTTTGTTGTTGTTCATTCATGCAAGGTACAATGGATCCATTGTTTGTGAGGGGATACTGTATGACCTTGGTCAAGTCGTTGCCTTGTCTTCAGTGTCCTCATTCCTAAAATAACCTCTGACATCCCTCCCACCTCTAAATCAATGATATAATTGTCATCCTTCCCTCAAGCTTCTGGGACTAATGAGAAAACTCCATTGGGGGGGGGACCATCTATCATGAATGAGTTTTCGTCAAGAGCAGTTGAGATCTGGGAGTTACACATATTTTGAGACCCTGGGCAGATCAGGGACAGGAGAGTTTGAGGGAGGATTGCACTGCCTGCAGATAGACACCAGAGGGCAGCACTTTGAGCAAAAGTAATGGGGCAGGCAAGCCCTTGAAGGTTTTCTTCTCCACTCCGATCCACTGCAAGCACTATAGTAGAACTGCCCCCTCCCTTCCACAGGGTGCTTTCTCTTAATCCCTGGAAGCCTGTGGGAGACCGGGTCATGAACCTCTAATCCCATGCTACATGCTTAGGGAACCGAAGACTCAGCCTGCATCCCTTCTATAACTTGCTAGATCATCTCTAAGTTACCTAAAGGCAGGAATTTATCATTGGATCCCTAGTACTTCATACAATGCTGGACATCTAGTATTTAATAAATACTTTTTTTACTCATTTATTTATTCCCTGGCCCATGAGGAAAGTCTTTCCAGCTTGGCAGGACCCACTGGTGTGAAAGCAGAGTCACCTTCACAATATCATGGGACATGAAAGGAAGAGGTCAGTGGAATACCATTGGGACAGAACCCAGCAAATTAAGGGCATGGCATTGCCCCCTGGCTCCAGGGAAAATGGTTGGACAAGAGATGCCAAAGTAGAAAGGAGATTTGTCCATCACTTGAACTAAGAGTGCTCACAAGTGACCCACTGGGACACAAGGATGATTATAGGGTGGGCTCAAGGAAAAAGGTTTCCAATAACCCAGAGTTTGGCAAGGGGGTAACATCATGGCAGGGTAATGTCATGCTCTGTTTGCAGGACATGAATGAGGGGTACAGGTGAAAAGTTATGGGGATGGGGAGGTGACTACATTCTCCCAGCCTTTTGATCCTGTGTTCCTGCTACCAATTGATCATTCAACAAGCATTTATTGAGTACCTACTATATGCCAGATTCTGTGCTCCATGCTGGACATACAAAGGCAAAAATGAAACAGTCCCTTCTCTCAAGCAGATTGCATCCCACAGGGACACCCTCAAGGCCATCAAAGACCGAGATGAATATCTAGGAAGAATCCATTTACTCAAATCATCCCTTTTTGGGTAGCAAAGTCTGGAAGCAAAGTGGGTGCCCACTGATTAAGGAAAAGGGAATGAAATGTGGCCATATGAGTGCAGGGATCTGGGGGACCTGTGATTTAACATCCCTAAGAAGAGAAAAACCCCTCTCCCAGTGCAGGTCTTCACCTCTGCAACTTAGTCTGAGCGAGTTGTGTGGAGTCCTGAGAGCTTAAGAAGGTGCCATATTCAGTAAGTATCAGAAGGAGATTTGAACACAGTCTTCCTGGCTCCATAGCTGGCTCGCTGTCCAATGTACCCACATGGCCTTTCACATGAATGTTGTAGTGGGATATTATTGTGCTTTAAGAAGTGATAACCCTAGGGGGCAGCTAGGTGGCACAGTGGATAGAGCACCAGCCTTGGAGTCAGGAGGACCTGAGTTCAAATCCGGCCTCAGACACTTAACACTTATTAGCTGTGTGACCCTGGGCAAGTCACTTAACCCCAATTGCAAAAAAAAAAAAAAAAAAAAGGAAAAAGAAAAAAGAAAAGAAAAAAGTAATAACCCTGAAGAATTTGGGAGAACACGGAAAGATTTGGATGAACTGATGATATAAAGCAAAATGAACAGAATGAAAAGAATAATACTTAAATGACTATGAAAAACTTAGATGAGAAGATCACTCAAAGGGAGTCAAACTGAGTAACTGGAAAACTAATAATGGCCCAAGAGAACAGAATAGAACAGATACAAATGAACATTTCTCCTTCCTGATGACAGTGAGGTGTAGAACTACTGGGCAGAATGTTGCATACACTGTTAGATGCAGTCACTGCATCTGGTGTCTTTGCTTAACTATTTTTCTTTGTTACAAAGGAAGGGTTCAATTTGGAGAGAAGTAGGACAAAAGGAGGGTAGCCCCAGAAATCACAGTGATGTAAAAAACAAGGCTTCAGTAAAACTTTAAAATAAGGAGCTTAGGGGGCAGCTAGGTGGCACAGTGGATAAAGCACTGGTCCTGGATTCAGGAGGACCTGAGTTCAAATCTGGCCTCAGACACTTGACACTCACTAGCTGTGTGACCCTGGGCAAGTCACTTAACCCTCATTGCCCCGCAAAACAAACAAACAAACAAATAAAATAAGGAGCTTGGAGCAAAACCAGGTACTTTCATAGGATCATAGATTTAGAGGCCATTGAGTTCAACCAGTCATTTTACAGATGAGGAAATGGAGGGCCATAGAAGTTAGAGGCCTGCCCCAGAAGAGGCTTTGGCTAAGCCCTCCCAATGCTGGGAGGTGATGAAAATAGTTTCAAATTCTGGTACTAACAACTACCTCTAGGCTCATCTGCCCCCCAAAGGCCCAGCTCAGCCAGAGGATGCCCAAAGAATCTCTCTGCAGCTTACTTCAACAGAGAGTCAGAGACAGATATTATGGTATTCTGGACAGGCCGACCAATGGAGCCACAAGAGACTCTCTGGCCAGACCCATATAACCTCAGAGCTCTCCTTTCAAAGGCTCTGTGTGCCTATGCTGACACCTTAGCGCAGACATCTGGAAGGGCATTGAGACCCAAGATACCTCTGGTTATGAAAACTGTGCCTCTGTTCGAGGTATTTTGTGGAGAGGATGGAGTTTAAGTGGTTGCCATGGTGATAGAATGCTTAACCCCTTAGGAATGGAGTAGATGTTTCTAAGATTAATTGGTCCTGCCTCTCCATTCCCTAGAATTCCCAAAATGAACACAGGGTTGTGGTGGTGTGAAAACATGGAAACCAAAAGGGCCAGGAGGAGGGAGGGAGACTGGGTCATGATTATTTGCTCAGTTAATGCCCATCCTTCTAACCAAATGACCCAGTCAGGGGTAGGATGATCCCTGCCCTAAAAGGAAAAAAAGGTCCAAAATGTTTCCTCATCCTTGTTCCATCTGTGTGTGGACCCAAAGCCTAGCACTTGTCTAGGGGCTACATAACCATAATAGAGGCAAGAATTCAGATGAAAAGATTGAGGTGAGGAGCAGGTTTGATAAAGGCTCCCTGAGGGGGGTTGGTTCCTTGCATTTTCCCCTTGCTTTGTGGTTGTTCAGCAGACACAGCATCTCAGGCTGAAAGACAATGAGTTACCTGAGAGCCACACAGTTCTTTCTTTGACAGAGTACTGCCCCCCCCCCCCTCAAGTGAGCTTGGAGGCACAAAGACTTTCTAACTCAGAGTCTAAGTCAGACCGAGCTTGAGACAGAAACTGAAGGCTGAGGTTCAAGGACGGATTTAATGCCTTGCAATGTGCTACTTAGCGGGACCTATGTTTTGTGTTTGAAAAGATCTTGGCTTCCCTAAGGCAAAAGCAAACCACTGTCAAGGCTCAGAGAAAGGATAGACTCTCAGGGTGGTGAAACAAGCCTCTAAGGGATTTACATAACTGAAAGCTGGTATAGAAAGGGAGTGCCTCCCAACCAGAGCTCAAGCTTAAGCCTCCGGGCTCAAACATAAAAGAGGTGGTGGAGCCCACCTTTCCTCTTAAGGAGAGAAGGTAGTACTAAAGCTGAGGACCAGGACCAAAGGATAGGGGCAGTCTAGTCACTTTTCTTACCCAAAACTTTCCACCTCCATCCTTTTCTCTTATTTCCCTGCTGTCCAAGTAGAGCAATGTACATGGCTTGATGTTGCCTTCTTGGCAGCCTCAGGTTCCTGACCCCCACCCCCACCCCAGTATCAAAGATTTAGAGCTAAAAGACACTCAGATATCATCTAGTTCAGCCCCCCTTGTGGTACGGTCATACATGTTCCCTATGGATATAGCCCTCCTCTTAAGAATGTCCAATTTTACCACTGGTGATATGTATATTGCAGGACAGTATGCCCCAGGTTTATTGGCAAAATGTTCTATTATTACTTTTCTTAGTGAGTGGGATATGGTGGACTTGTATCAGTTCAGACTCTGAGGATGGGGTCTGGAAAGTCCCCAACCCCCAGTCCCTGTTATTATTAGATCATTCTGTCCATGTTTAGTCCCTAACAGAATGTTGTAGTAATCATGTATCTTGCTTTGCTGAACTTGATGTACACTGCTACCATCCCCCCCACCCCCCTGCCTGCATTCCAAAGCCCCAGTCCTTGTTATTGTTAGCCATTCCATTGCCACAACACACCTCTTACTCCGCCCTTGTTTTATGACCGAGCAGGAGAGCTGTCTCCTGCTAGTGCAGACTCACCCTGATACTACCTCTCCCTTCTTGCATTCCTAAGCCCTAGCTCCCAGTACCAGCTCCTGGTACCATCTCTCCCTTCTTCCCCCTTGACCCCTCCTTACACGGTGGAGTGGTTTCACCCTTTCCTCCTCCCCTTTCCCCCAGATCTCGGACATAGCTGAGCATGCATCCATACCATAATCACGAGCTAAACATGCATATTGGGTGAGACAGGATTGGATGTTAGATTGTGAGCTCACCCTGTGCATGAGGGGACCCCCCCCCTCAAAACTTCCATTAAAACCCAACTCATGAGCTCATCAGTGCACTCTTCATCTCTTGCATGGGGTTGCCCATTCTCACGAGAATGAAATAAATCTGTCTCTGCTTGACTTGGTGGTCTCCTTGAATTATTTGGGTAAACTGAGGCAATTGTCCCATACACTTAGTATGTTGTTTTGTTTAATGCTTTTACTTTCAATTAATAACATCCTCTGTATAACCAGTGAAATAATCACATTGGTGATTATCCATACCTCACCCCGCAGAGAATGTGGACATGCCAGTTGGTGCCTTGCTAAGGGAAAGAAAGAGATCTCTTGATTATTTCAGTGACTGAGGCTAACTCCAAGATAAACCAGTTGGCTCAGAGGGGAAAACCCAAGGGCTGTATGGGGTGTACAGGGAGGACTTGAACTTCTTGTGTGAGGGCTGCCAAGCCCTTTTCAGGACTGCTCATCCACCTTTGGTACCCACCTGATTCACCCAACTCTCACCTGTGGCTCCAAGAAGTTGTAGCATGTGCAGTAGCTACTCCATATAGAACTGTCTCAGCAGACAAGCTAAAAGAGGTTGAGGGTAACTGACAGGTCTCAAACCCTTTGGTGAGTTGGAGGATGTCTACCCCAAGCAGATGAATACTTCCCCCAGAGGATTGGGAGGGTGGGAGCAATTTGTTCCAATGGCCATGAAGGCAGTGGAAGCAGGTGCTACAGAGCACACAGAGCTCGGTCAGACATCAAAGATGCCATGGTCACCCACCACATTCCCGGCCATTGCCAGTCGCGTTGACTTTTGTCCTGGTGACACTGGAAGAGAGATTGAGGCCTATGACTTCAGACAACTCTGCTTTGCTTAAATCCAATTTGTGCTCGAGTCCAAAGACATCATCCACACCATTTTGCCCTTTTGACCATCCTGTGATGGTGGGTAGGTGATTAAGCAGCAGGTGTGTGGGAATTGTAGTCACAACCCTACACATAGGCACCCCTGGGGAGAGGATTGTCTTCTCAGTGCCCTGAAGCAGTGGTGGCATTTGGCAGCCCTCTGAGGATTGGAGCAGCCTTTTAAAGGACCAGATTGCTGACCTC
Source organism: Dromiciops gliroides (assembly GCF_019393635.1). Classification (NCBI taxonomy): domain Eukaryota; kingdom Metazoa; phylum Chordata; class Mammalia; order Microbiotheria; family Microbiotheriidae; genus Dromiciops; species Dromiciops gliroides. Next base: position 484,128,258 of record NC_057864.1, on the reverse strand, counting down.
CTGGTGTGAAGGAGATGCCCTAAAATTGTCTGATTCATGTAATCCTGCTTATCATGGCAGGCAGAGATCCCACCCTGTGCCTGAAACACACCCCAAAAATGTACATAAAATTCTGCAAAGATGATTCTACTCAACATTGGTACATGCAATGTGCATATGCTTATGGACAACATGAAATCCAGTAGACTTGAAAGATGAGCAGCTCTTGTGAGAGAACTTAGCAGGAGCCACATCCAAATTGGAACCCTGAGTGAAACAAGGCTGGCAAATGAAGGTCAACTTGCTGAAGTCAGAGTTGGGTATGTTTTTCTGGAGTGGCCACAGTAAAAGGGAATGCTGTGAGGCTGGTGTAGGTTTTGCAATCAAAACTAATCTAGGAGTGAATGTGAAGCTCACAACAATGTGATTGCCACTTTCAGGAAAGTGCCATGACATCATCTTCGGTGCACCCTGATGAGGTCAAAGAAAAATGTAATGAGGACCTGAAGGCCCTCATCATCAATGTGCCAAAAGAGGGCAAACTTGTAATTCTGGGTGACTTTAATGCCAGAGTAGGCACAGACTATCAGACAAGGCAGGGAGTCTTCCAAGGACTCAGAGAGAGTCAGAAACAGCAATGGCAACAGTAACAGTTACTTACTACTAAAGACTTGTGCATCTTATAGCCTTCTCATCACCAACACTGTCTTCTGTTTACCTAAATGCAAAAAATGTTGTGTATGCATCCTTGCAGCAAGCACTGGCATTTAATAGACAATGTCACTGTAAGGAGAAGAGACAGACAATATGTGAGAGTGAGGAAGGATGTTTGGCACAGAGTGCTGGACCAATGATAGACTTATCCTCTCCAAGCTAAACATTCACATTCAACAAAAGTGGTGGCTCCAAGGCAATATGACTACCAGAATTAAATAGATTAGGGTGCTTCTCCAAGCTGACCTGTAGAGAAAGCTGAGTCAGCACACAGTTAGCAACAGTGGAGCAGAAAAGAAGTGGCCATATTTCAGAGACTTGGTGTACAGCACTGCATTTGCTCATCTAGGCCAGAACACTCAAAAATCAAAATTGGTTTGACAAAAATAGTGGGAAAATTCAGAAACTGCTAAATTAAAAATAAGAATTCCACAAGGTTTGCTAGTTGGACTGTTCATCTCTCTCTAAGAAGGCAGCATTTAACTCTATCAAAAATAAAGTCCAGTGAAAGAAAGGCAGTGAGCTCTCAAAATCATGACATGATTGCTCCAAAAACCATCCAAATAATGCCATAGGACAATTCCTGGAGCAGCAAAATCCACAGAAGAATGTGCTTAGATAATTTTCCAACCAAGGATGGCTTAGAAGGTCAGAAGGAGGGAGGTGCTGTACTGAGACAGGAGTGGAGCCCAACCCTACAGTCACACTGACACAGATCCAGTCCCAGGAAGGTCTCACCAGAGAAAGAGACCCCCAGACCCTCTGAATCAGCTACAGTGCCAGTGTCATCTGGAACTAAGCTCACAACCTGGTGAGAGGGCTGAGCCCTTGGCAGGGGGGAGATTACAGGGGTCTCTGTTGGTACTGAGGCTGAACTTGGGGTTTTCACCCCTGCTGGGAACCAGGAAGTAGGCTTGAGCAGCAGTGGCCCAGGTGGGGGAGGGGTACAGGCTTGTCAGAGCTACCAACCACAACACACAAAGTTTTTCTGTCTGGTTAATTAGCAAGTTGGCCTGGGGTTATATAGGACCAGGGAACAGGCCAGGTGAGTGAAGAACCTGATCCTCCTTAAATCATACCACCTGGTACCTCCTGAAGCTTGGGATAGTGCAGCCTGGAAACAGTGCCCCACTTTGAGGAGCTAAAAATCAAGTAAAAGAAAGGCAAGATGAGCAGACAGAGAAAGGTAAGGACCATAGAAAGTTTCTTTAGTGACAAGGAAGATTGAGGTGCACCCTCAGAGGAAGATGTAAAAGTCAGGGCCCCTATAGCTAAAGCTTCCAAGAAAAATATGAATTGGTCTCAGGCCATAGAGGCACTCCAAAAGGACTTTGAAGAGGTAGAGGAAAAAATGGAAAGAGAAATGAGGGTGGTGCAGGAAAAAGACATGAGAAAAAATCAACAGCTTGAAAAGCCAAATGAAAAAGCTCTCTGACAAAAATAATTGCTTAAGAATTAGGATTAAACAAATGGAAGCTAGTGACTTTATGAGAAACCAAGACACAATAAAGCAAATCCAAATTAATAAAAAAAAAAATAGAGGGCAATGTGAAACGTCTTCTTGGAAAAACTGCTGACCTGGAAAATAGATCCAGGAGAGATAATTTGAAAATTATTGGTCTACCTGAAAACACGATCAAGGAAAAAAGCTTAGACATCATCTTCCAAGAAATTGTCAGGGAAAATTTCCCTGATATTCTAGAAGCAGAAGGTAAAATAGAAATTGAGGGGGGCAGCTAGGTGGTGCAGTGGATAAAGCACTGGCCCTGGATTCAGGAGAACCTGAGTTCAAATCCAGCTTCAGACACTTGACACTTACTATCTGTGTGACCCTGGGCAAGTCACTTAACCCCCATTGCCCCATAAAAAAATAAATAAAAACACAAAATAGAAATTGAAAGAATTCACCAATCACTTCCTGAAAGAGATCCCAAAAGGAAAAGTCCCAGGAATATTATAGCCACATTTCAGAGCTCCCAGGTCAAGGAGACAATATTGCAAGCTTCCAAAAAGAAAGGATTCAAGTACTGTGGAGCCTCAGTCATGATAGCACAAGATCTAGCAGCTTCTACATTAAAGGACTGGAGGGCATGGAATAGGATATTCCAGAGGGCAAAGGAATTGGGATTACAACCAAAAATCACGTATCCAACAAAACTGATTATAATCTTTTAGAGGAAAAAAGGGGACTTGAATGAAAAAGAGGACTTTCAGGTATTCATGATGAAAAGACCTGAACCAAATGGAAAATTTGACTTTCAAATACAAGACCCTAGAGAACCATAAAAAATTGGAGTTGGGGGACATACCTGGGGTCGTGCAGTGGGTGATTGTCTTGTGTCTGAGGCCAGGTTTTGGCAGGGATCCTCCTGAGTCCAGGGGGGATGCTTTGTCCACTGTGTCACCTAGCTGCCCTATGAGGACATCTTTAAGGTAAAATTGAGGGGTAAGGGGAATGCACTAGGGGAGGGGGAAGGGCAGAGGTAGCATGGGGTCAAATCCCACATGAAAGAAACAGGAAAGGGCTTATGGAGTGGGGGAAGATATGGAGGAGGAGCAGGGCAGTAAATGAACTTTACACTCATCAGAATAGGTTTAAAGACCTTAATCTCATCAGAGTTGGCTCAAGGAGGGATTAACACACACACCCAACTGGGTGAAGTAAATCTATTAATCTGGGCAGTAAATGAGCCTAACACTCAACAGATTTGGCTCAAAGACCTCAATCTCATCAGAATTGGCTCAAGGAGGGAATAATTTACACTCAATTGGGTGTAGTAATCTATCTAACCCTTTAGGAAAATAGGAGGGGAAGGGGATAAAAAGAGAGGGGCAAAAGAACGGAGGGCAGATTGGGGGAGAGGACAGACAGCAGCAAATCCCTTTTGAAGAGAGATAGGGTGAAAGGAGATAGATAATAGAGCAAATATCATGGAGAAGGGAATAAGATGGAGGGAAACAGTTAATAATAGTAATTGTAAAAAAGAGAAAAGGGGGCAGCTAGGTGGTGCAGTGGATAGAGCACTGGCCCTGGAGTCAGGAGTACCTGAGTTCAAATCCAGCCTCAGACACTTAACACTTAATAGCTGTGTGGCCCTGGGCAAGTCACTTAACCCCAATTGCCTCAAAAAAAAAGAGAGAGAGAGAAAAGGGGGGAAATTGTACAAAAAATATTTATAGCAACTCTGTAGTGGCTACAAATTGGGAATCAAGGGAATGTCCATCAATTGAGGAATGACTGAAGAAGCTGTGGTATATGATTGTAGTGGAATGGTATTGTGCTATAGGAAATGACAAACAGGATGATACCAGAAAAACCTGGAAAGACTCATACGAACTGATGTATAGTGAAGTGAGCAGAGCTGGGAGGACATTGTGCATAGTGACAGGAGTATTGTTCTATGAGTAATTGTGAATGATTTAACTACTCTCAGCAATACAATGATCCAAGACAATCCCAAGGGACTAATGAGGAAGTTTACTATCCAACCCCATGGAAAGAACTGATAAAAAGAGCACTTGTGGATTGTACATATATAACTTATATCAGAGTGGTTGATGTCTTGTGGAAGGGGGAGGAAAGGGAGGAAGGGAGAAAAATTTGGAACTCTAAATTTTATGAAAATGAAGGTTGAAAACCACCCTTACATGTAACTGGAAAAATAAAATAAATGTTTGTTTCAAAGAGAAAAAAAATTAAGTCCAAATGAAGCTTAGAGAGATGGAGGATCCTTGGCTTATTAAGACAGCAGATTAAATTCAGTTTTACACTGATGGCACAATCCAAAGCACTTATACAACACCCTAAAGACTATTTATAGCCAAAGACCTATGGTGCATCTCAACTATTCAGTGCTGATGGAGCCACACTGATCAGTCATAAGGACACAATCCTGGAGAGATGGGTTGAACACTTCCATAGGGTTCTCAACAGACTGTCATCAACCAATGCTGAAGCCACTGACTATATCTCAGGTTAAAGTCAATTTCTCTGTAGCCAAGTATTGAATGCCATCAGGCTCCTCTTGTGTGGCTAAGTGCCTGGTGCTGATTCCATACCAGCTGAGATCTATAAGGCAGGGGGTCCACTAGTCATACTGAAGCTGCCAGAAATCTTCTGGGTTATATGGCAAGAAGAGGTTATCCTGGGGGAGATATTAATCCCCCAGGAGATCAATGATGTCTCTATTGTCCATCTCTATAAAGGAAAAAGAGAAAGGTAGTTCTGTGACAATCACAGGGGTATCTATCTCTTAGTTATTGCTGGCAAAATTCTTGCCAGAGTCCTCCTTAATAGGCTGATCCTTCACCTGGAAGATGGTTATCTACCAGAGAGCCAGTCTGAGGCCAGTGTTTGCTGCTTTGGCAATTCCAAGAGAAATGCCAGGAGTAGAACAATGGTTTGTACACAATGCTTGTTCATCTGACCAAAGTCTTTGATTCTGTTGGTTGTAAGGACTTGCAGAAGATTATGGTGAAATTTGGTTGCCTAGAGAAGGATTGTACACCAATTTCATGATGGCGTATTTGTCTGGGTTCTGGATAATGGATGATAATCTCACTCTTTCCCAGTCACCAAGGTGTGAAGCAGGGCTGTGTGCTTGCTCCCACGATTTTTAAGCATGATGTTTTTCTGTGATGTTGTTAGATGCCATCGAGGAGGATGAAAACGTTATCAAGGTCAACTACCACACTTACAGTAAATTGAAAAGGCTACAAGCAAGACTAAAGTGGAAGGAGAATTGGTGTGTGATTTTTTTTTTGGTTCTCAGATGATTGTGCACTCAATGCAGCCTCTGAGGCTGAGATGAAACAAAGTGTGGATCATTTCTCTGCCACTTGTGCTCATTTTGGCCATCAACACCAAGAAAACAAGTTCTCCTCCACCAGCCAACACAGCACCATCTATATGTGGAGCCATTGGTTACTGCAAATGGAGACTAGTTGTGCCAGACCCGTGGTACAGTTATTCCCAGCTCATATTGGACTGATCAGCCCACAGACCAAAAAGTACTGTATATTGGCCCAGACATTATGATATCATTTTGGTTCTCTTCAAGTACAAAGGATGAACAATGCAGCTCTATAATCCAGTCAAATCGTCCTTTGTGCTGCTGTTCCTTGTCCCTAAGAACATTTCCTCTCATCTCTGTGCCTTCTCTTAGGCTACTCCCCATGGCTGGAATGCACCCCCTCATCGCCTCAACTTCTGGAGATGCCTGGTTTCCTTCAGATGCAGATCTGACCCTGTCACTCCCTTACTCAATTAACTCCCTATTCCTTTTAGGATAAGACATAGGGGGGCGGAGCCAAGATGGCGGAGGAGAGGCTGTGACTCCCACAAGCTCCAGATAAACCCGTCCATTCATGCCCAAATAATGCGGTAAAAAATAAAAACCCAGAACAGCCTAATGCACATAAGAACAGAGTGAGACTGTTTCTCCGCAAAAGAGGGCAATTCTGATCACCTACTGATCAGGCTGAACAGCTCAGGCGCGGTCCGGACCGAGCCAGGGACAGTGCTTCCAACACGTCAGAGTCTTCAGCACCAGCAGCTTCTGAGGCTCCGATCACGGACTGGTGAGGGGGTTCGGCGGTGGGCCGGGGTGAAGTGGAGGCAGTGTCTACTGGAGTTGGGGCAAAGCGCCCTGGGTCTGAACCAGTGGGCTGAGTCGAGTGGTGGTGGCCCAGTGGGGGAGGGGTAAAAGCACGCCAAGCTTCCGACCATAGAGAATCAGAGTTCAATCAGACTTCTGTTTCCGGGTTAAAGAGAAAGCGGCTGTGATTACTCACAAGCCAGGCAGGCTCAGAAGAAGCCCAATCACCCCCTGGGCCATGCTGTAGCACAAACAGTGTGTCCTGGAAGCAGCGCTACACTTTAAGGAGTAAAAAGCCAAGAAACAGTAAGCCAGGATGAGTAGGCAGAGAAAGCAGAAGACCATTGAAAACTTCTTTGGGGGAAAGGTAGACCACAATACATCCTCAGAAGAAGAAGATAATAATAGGGTCAAAGCTCCAACATCCAAAGCTTCCAAGAAAAATATGAACTGGTCTCAAGCCATGGAAGCTCTCAAAAGGGACTTTGAAGAGAAAGTAGGAGAGATAGAACGAAGATGTAGAGAAAGAGAGGAAGGAATGGAAAGAGAAATGAGAGCAATGTAGGAGAGTCATGAGAAAAAAGTCAACAGTTTGAAAAGCCAAATGGAAAAGGAGATTAAAAAACTGTCTGCTGAAAATAATTGCCTAAGAATTAGGATTGAACAAATTGAAGCTAGCGACCTTATGAGGAACCAAGACACAGTAAAGCAAATCCAATTGAATGAAAAAATAGAGGGCAATGTGAAATATCTCCTTGGAAAAACAGCTGACCTAGAAAATAAATCTAGGAAAGATAATTTGAAAATCACCGGACTACCTGAAAACCATGACCAAAACAAGAGCTTAGATACCATCCTCCAAGAGATTGTGAGGGAAAATTGCCCTGATATTCTAGAAGCAGAAGCTAAAATAGAAATTGAAAGAATCCACCGATCACCTCCTGAAAGAGATCCCAAAAGGAAAACCTCCAGGAATATTATAGCCAAATTCCAGAACTCCCAGGTCAAGGAGAAAATATTGCAAGCGGCTAGAAAAAAGGAATTTAAATACTGTGGAGCTTCAATAAGGATAAAGCAAGATCTAGCAGCTTCTACATTAAAGGACAGGAGGGCATGGAATATGATATTCCAGAGGGCAAAGGAACTGGGACTACAGCCAAAAATCATGTACCCAGCAAAACTAAGCATCATCTTTCAGAGGCAAACATGGAACTTCAAGGAGAAAGAAGACTTTCAGGCATTTGTTATGAAAAGACCTGAACTGAATAGAAAATTGACTTTCAAATACAAGACCCTGGAGAAGCCTAAAAGATAAAACAGGAAAAAGACTTCATGAGGGATATTAAAGATCAAACTGTTAACATTCCTATATAGGAAGATAATACAGAGGACACAGGTCTGAACTGAATACGAAGGGATGTTATGTTTTGTTCTTTGTGGGGTGTCTTATGTATGGGGTCGATTTGGGCTTGGGGCCTCCTGGGTCCAGGGCTGGTGCATTGTCCACTGTGCCACTAACTAACCCATAATGACATCCTTAAAATAGGGTTGAGGTGTAGGAGAAATAGACTGGGGGAGGGGGAAGGGGAGAGATGGTCTGGGGAGAGGTTGTCACATGAAGGAAACAAGAAAAAGCTATGGAGGGGAGGGGAAGAGGGGAAGGAATTGGGGAGTGAGTGAACCTTAATATCATCAGAATTGACTCAAAGAAGGACTAACATACATACTCAAGTGGGTATAGTAATATATTTTGCCCCGAGGGAGGGAGGGAGATAAGGGGGTGGGGGGAGAAGAGGGGAAGGAGGGAAGGGCAGATTCTGGGAGAGAGTAGTAAAAAGCAAAATACTTCCAAGGAAGGTGAAGATGTTCTTCATAATTGCACAAGTATGAAATATTGAATTGCTTGATTTCATAGGGAGGGTTGAGGAGAGAGGGAGGAAGAAAATTTGGAACATAGAATTAGCTCAAAGACCTTAAACTCATCAGAGTTGGCTCATGGAGGGAATAACATTCACACCCAGTTGGGAGGAGTAATCTATTTAACCTTATAGGAAAGTATGAGGGGAAGAGGATAAGGAAGGAAAGGTGAAAAAAAAAAGGAGTGCAGAGTAGGGGAGGGGACAGTCAGAAGTAAAATACTTTTGAAGAGGAATACTTTAAAAGAAGATAGAAAATAGAGTAAATATCATGGGAAGGGAATAGGATGGAGGGAAATAGTTATGATGACTTTGCTGGGCTAATATGAAGAAAATTCTTTGTCAAGTTTAAGGTACTTTATTTAGGTTATAATGAACAGGATACTATTAGAAAAATCTGGAAAGACCTACATGAACTGAAACAGAGTGAAATGCACTGTATACAAAATAATAGCAATAGTGTAAAATGATCTGCTGGGAAGCATGTGGTTATTTTCAGCAAGGCAATGGTCCAATATAACCCTGAAGGACTTATGAAAATGGCAAACCATCTACAGAGAAAGAAGTGATAGTATCTGAAAATAGATGGAAACACATTTTTTTTTCTTTTCTTTTTTTTTTTCTTTCTTTTTTGGTGAGGCAATTGGGGTTGGGTGGCTTGGCCCGGGCTCATGTGGCTGGTGGCTGTTGGGTATCTGGGGCCGGATTTGGCTCGGGTCCTCCTGGTTCCAGGGCTGGTGCTCTGTCCCGCTGTGCCACCTAGCTGCCCCTGGAAACACATTTAAAAAAAAAATTTTTTTTTCTCTTTGACAATTCCTCAGTCCTGAAGTTTTGGGAGTTTTTTGACTGTTTTTTCTCACAATCTAGCTAATGTGGGAATGTTTTCCATGACTACTCATGTATAATTTATTTTGAAATGCTTGAGTTCTAGTGGGTGGGGGTGGGAATAGAGGAGGAAGAGACGTTGGAACAATTTCTTTTTAAATTGATGTTAAAATTTGTTTTTACATATATTTGGGAAAATAAAATTCTATTCAAAAAAAAGGATAAGACATAAATAAACATATTTAAATATATTATACACAATATTTATATATTTTATATGTTATATATTTAAATATATTATATTCATATATATGAATATATATAAATATATTCATATTTACATATGAAACGTACTTTATAAGTGAATATATTTAAATATATAATAGAAATTTAATGAAGTATAAATTCTTCTGTTTGACTTTCGGGTCTTTCACGCCCCCTTTCCCCACCAGCCTTATTTTTCCAGCCTTATTGGACATTTTTCCACTCTGTGATGTAGCCAAACTGGCCACTGTCTTTGGCATACATGACACTTTATCTCCTGCCTCTGTACTTTGGGTGTTCTCGTGCCTGGAATGCACCCCCTTCTCCATGAAGCTTTCCTAATCCCCTCCATCCACTGGTGCCCTCTATTCCTCCCAAAGGATCTTGTATTTTGCTACTTTGTATGTATTTGCATTTCTTCACCAAATATACATCTACACCTTTGTTGCCTTCCCCATTCAAGTGTAAACTTCCCATGAGTAGAGAATGTTCCATTGTATTAGTGTTGCCAGCACAGAAAGCTTGTGGACTGATTAATTGAAAACATCTCAGCTGCCACTTTTGACATCAGAAGTGTCAGATGCTCCCAGTACACCTGAGCCAGATTCAAACATCATTCAGAAACACTTAACAAAATAAGTAAAAATACAATACAACATAGATAATATTTCACCTTAAAACTAAGTCAATATGCAGCCCTGGGGCCACACAGTTTAGTTCCCCCATTTCTATTTGAGTTTGACATCCCTGCTCTACAGGAAGCCATTCCTCCTGCTCCCCCAAAGTTCCCTTGAGAGTGTTTCTTATCTATGGCATACACGGTTACATGTGTACCTGTTAGATATATATGGGTTGTCTCTGCCCATAGAACATAAGTTTCTCAGAGGCAAGAGCTGTCTCTTTTTTCTATGTGTATCCTCACCACTTAGCACCACATAGTAGGTACTTAACAAATATTTGTTGCTTGATTGACTTGCCCAAGGTCTCATAGGTAGCAAGTATATTAAAGGGAATTTCAACCCACATTTTCTCGATTCCAATTCCAATTCATGAAGGGATGACAGAGTCCCTGCCCTCCAGGAAATTACAATCCAATGGGCATTGGGGGGGGGTGCACTGTGTTGGGATTCTAAACCAGGTCCATTATAGGATAATTCCTAGAATCAGAGATAGGTCGAGAAAGAACCTTGGAAGCTGCCTAGTCCCACCCCCTCATTTTACATATCAGGCCACTTCAGAGCTGTGGACACAGGAAAAGTAACTTAAACTTTCTCTGGGCCTCAATTTCCCCATCTGTAAAATGGGAAAGTTGGAGTTTATGTCTTCTAAGGTCCCTTCTAGGGCCACTAGGGCCGCCATAGTGCACAGCGTGCTAGACCTGGGATCCAGAAGATTCCTCTTCCTCAGTTCAAATCTGGCCTCTGTCACTCACTAGCTGTGTGACCCTGGGCAAGTCACTTCACCTTATTTGCATCTGTTTTCTCATCTGTAAAATGAGCTGGAGAAGGAAATGGCAAACCACTTCAGTACCTCTGCCAAGAAAACCCCGAATGGGGTCACAGAGAGTCAGGCACACCTGAAAAATGACTGAATTAAAATTTCCCTTCCAGACCAGAATCTATGCTCTGAGTCTTTTAAGCTTTCTCAGGGTCACAGAGCTAAGAATGTCAGAGGCAAATGCAGGATGTGAACACAGGTCTTCCTGATTCCCAGTCCAGAGCTCTACCTGCTGATATATATATATATATGTGTGTGTGTGTGTGTGTGTGTGTGTGTGTGTATGATATATGTGTGTATACATACACACACATACGTACACATATGCATATGCATATACATATTCACACACACGTATACACATGCCCACATATACACACAGACACATGTACACATATATGTATCATGATGCCTCCCTATTTATGGATCAAGAGATCCAGTGCCCTATTTTCAGGCAGGTAAAGTGTGGTGTCTTTATCTCATTGGTGAGGCCGCTGAGGGCCACAGAGGTAGTTGTGGGTTAAATCCCTGAGTCATCGCATCTGTGAGCCAGCACTGGCAGGGGGCAGCCCCCAGCCTCTTGGGGCAGGACCCCAGAATGCATCAGCCTAAGGGAGAACAAGCAGACGGTGCAGCGTGAGTTAGTTACGCCCCACAACATGCTGTCCTGAGCCAACCCTGGGTCTGAGCCAGCTGGATCCCAGGCTACCATTACCTAGGGCTTGGACAGCAGCCACCTTTGTCCAAAAGCTGTTCTAGCAGGAACAGGAGCCTTGGGAGATCCCTGTGCTCCTTGCTCAGGCTGCATCTGGCAGAGAGCACGGTTCACAGACCCCACTCACGATCAGGAGCATGAGCTCCCAGGGAATGCTGGTTGGCTCCCCGATAGAAGGATAGGGAATGTCTAGCTGCCAGCGGACGCCTGAGACAACTGCCTTTTAAAGTACATCCTCCATTCCCATTTTAAACTGGCCATCAGTGAGGTTATGGGACATGACCAAGGTCACACAGCTAGTGAGTGGTGGGACTGGTCTACTCCTGGCCTGGAAGACCAGGGTTTGAATCTTGCCTCTGACCATTCCTACTTGTGGCTGATGATAGAATCACATGCTCTCTCTAGACCTCAGTTTCCTCTTCTGTAAAATGAAAGGGTTGGAACTAAGGTCCCTTCCAGCTCCAACTCTTTTAAATAGAGATATTAGGTTGGGAGGGGCATGGGGAGGGGTCAGATCTGGGAGTTCATGCAGATCAAGGCTCCTGGAGAATTGGGGGCTGAAAAGCTCCAAGGTCAAGATGGGTCAGGGGTGGGACTGGAGCTGTCTTTGCCTTCTTTGTATTTCCAGGGCCTGGTACCCAGTAGGTGCTTGATAAGCACGTGATGACTTGTCTAGAGGCTCACTTACATGCCCAAGGACATGCAGGGAGTAATTGGGCAAACCTATCCCACCTGCCACACATACATATGCATATACACACACACACATAATCACATATACACACATACACATACATACACATGTACATACATATATGTATCATGATGCCTCCCTATTTATAGATCAAGAGATAGGCCTCACACTTCCCAGATCCAAAGAGAAAACAGGTCCTGACAATGAATGGGGGCTTGGTGAGGCCTGTCACTGATTAGGGGGTGGTGATGGAGGCCACTTGGGAAAAAGTCACTCCTGGGGACTCTGGGAAGGCAACAGGAGTGAGTGACACAAGGGGGTTAGAAGAGGAGAGAGTTTGGGAGAGAAATGGTGATGGAATAGGGACCCCTCCAAGAAGGCTGAGTGAGCAGACTTTGTCACCCACCCTGATGCTGTGCCCTCCTATATATGTTAGAATGTAAGTTTCTTGAGGGTAGGGGCTATCTCCCTTTTGTATGTGTTCCAGTTGCTTTTTCATTCATTCATTCATTCATTTATTCATGATGGAAGCAGTGGAGTCCATCCCCAACCTCATACTCCCTATGGACAGGGTGGTCTTCACCCTACCACTACCACCACTACTACTACTACTACTACCACACACACACACACACACACACACACCTTGGGGTGGAAGAAGCCAGATAATGGAAGCTGACAGTCACATAGCTTTATTGACCATATTTAGCAGCAAGAATATGGCAACAGTGATTTTGTGTGTACAAGTTGAACCCTGCTGGTTAGCCCCAGATCCCCTCCCCCGTCTCTCTGCCCACCCCAGTGCCAGGACCGAGGGTCCTCCATCTTCATGGTCCTTGCTAAGACCCTGCCCCCCCCCAAAATGGACTCTCCCAACCCCTTTCTGGTTTGGGAAGTGCAGGCAATAAGACCCACACCTAATTCTCCCCCAGCCCTCCCCCAACCCAGTTTGAACGCTTCATGTCAAGCACATGCCTTGTCCTGGCCCCAGGCTCCCTAACTCATGGACACCCCCCCCCACCAGAGTCCTTAAGACAAGCAACCAGAATGAAATGGAATCTACCACGTGGTCCTCAAACTTCCTTCTCCTCAGTAAGAAGCTTAGGGGAGAGTAAGGGCACTCTCTCCTCAAGCCCAACCCCAGCCCCTGAGGCCCCCAAGAACCAGAGGCCTTCCTTGCCCCTCAGTGGGAGGGCAGCTGGCCCATCAGGAGTCAGTCAACTTGCTAAGGTCAGGGGAAGTGGGTGGCAGGCAAGGAAGGGGATTAGGCACCCAGGCCTCACCACACAGAGCACTTGTGAGCTGGGTTCATGGGAGAGTTCTTGGGACAGTGGAAGGCCCGGCCAAACTCCTCAAATTGGGACACACTACCCAGCACCCTGTAGGGAGAACAAAGTCAAAAGGTGTGGCCAAAGAACCTGAGTTCAAATCCTGGCCCCACTATAGAGGAGTCAGCTTGATCATTCCCAAGACTGCTTTCTCAACACTCTCCCAGGGGATAGCTTCCCTGCCCAGTAAACCTCAGTTTCCTGATCTATAAAATGCGGCTAGTAAATGTGAATCACTTTGCAAACCTTTAAGCGGTTTAGAAAGTCAGCTCTTGTGATTAGAATCAAGCAGGGACTGAAGCTGTGATTTCAGCCATCAGGGAACTCCGTTCCCCTCTACCCAGGCAGCTCAGCACCTTCTCTAAAGCGTAGCAAGAACTTCTTAGGATGAGAAGCTGACTTTCCCAATATCCCCCAGCCTGTGTTAGCAGAGACTGGGCTTGAACCCAGGTCTGCAGGCTGAGCGGCCCCTCCACCCCAAGACTTCTCATGACCAAAACAATACAAATAGACATTCATGCAGGGTCTTCCTCTGAGGGAAAGAGAAACACGTGCCCCCATTTTACAGATAAGGAAGCTAAGAGTCAGAGCGGCCAAGTGGTCTTGTCCACAGTCCCCAAGCTAGTGAGTGTCAGAGCTGAGATGCGAAGGTGATGAGCAGATTCCAGATGGAGTGCTCCCCTCCCCACTCTGTCCTGCCCCGCCCCACAACCCTGCTCCTCCCAGAACCCTCCCTGTCCCCTGGGATGGTCCCTCCAACCAGAGCAGCAGAGACAGGGGTGGGACCAGAGGCCTGTACCTGTAGTGCTCGGGGGCATGCTTGTCAGTCAGCACCTGGAGGTAGATGGACTGGGACCTCCTCTTGATGCACCAGTTCTAAGCCAAAAAGAAGGAGGAAGGAACCTGAGACCACTTAGTCGGACCCTCTCATTTTATATACGAGGGAACTGAGGTTCAAAGAGGCAAATGATTTGCCCCAGGTCATACAGCAAGTGTCTGAGACAGGATTTGAACCCACATTTTTCTGGCTTCATATTCATCCATAACAGGGTAATAACTAGCCATGGAACAGAAAGGAAACTGAGGCAAGGAAATGAGGATTTCATCTTTTCTCTTTGGAAATCCCAATTTTCTGTCAGTTAGGGCCTAAGGTAGAATAGTCACAGACAGCTAAGTGGCACAGTGGATAAGAGCACTGGGCCTGGTCGGGAAGAACCTGAGTTCAAATCCTGCCTTAGATACTTGCTGTGTAACCTTGGACAAGTCACTTGACTTGTCTGCCTGAGTTTTCTCATCTGCAAAATGAAGACAAAAACAGCACCCATCTCTCAGGGCTGTGGTGAGGGTCACATGAGATAATGTTTGTAAAGTACTTAGGATAGTCCTTGGCACACAGTAGGTGCTATTAAATACTCATTCCCTTCCCCCTACCTCCTATTTTCCTACATAGAATCCCCAGGTGGAGCAGCTCTGTGAACAATAAATATAGGCAGGAGGAAGACCCTTCTGGGCCCCTGGCTGGTACCTGGGCAAAGGCGATAAAGAAGAGCTGGTCATGGGTGTACTTGAGTCGGTAGAGGGGATGCTCTGGGCCATGCTCCCGCACCCACTTCTGATAAGCCTGGGAGGAGACACAGATTCTCATGGGCTGGGGGCTGCATTAAAGCCAGTGACACTTCCTGTACTCATGTTAACCCTCATGCTTTGCCTAATTTCTGGATAATTGGGGGGGGGAGCCTGGGGGCTTGGGAAGAACAAAGGTTGTGTTGGTTCCAAGTCATAAAGCCCCTCCTCTTCTCCCCAAGACCCCTCCCCAAGGGACACCATGAAGGATGGCGAAGTGAGGGGAGAAGACAAGCAGCACTCACATAATAGGCCAGTTTGAGGCCCCCCATGTCCGCGATGTTCTCCCCCAGCGTGTGTTTCCCACTGACCTGTGGAGTAGTTGTTCTGCTCAACATTCCCTTCCCTTGTCACCCATTGGAGTCTCCAGTCTGGTCAGTGATGAGTCCCTCCACCAGCCCTGATTAGTGGGTCCTGGGACCCTAGCCCTAGGGCTAGAAGGCTGGAGTCTTTCAGCCCTAGGGGCCACCGGTCCAACCCCCTCATCTTACAGGAGAAGAAACTGAGGTCCCAAGAGAAGGCACAGTTATAGGAAGGGGCAGAGCAGGATCTGTCCCAGGTCCTCAGACTCCTTTCCCCCACCCCAGCTGCCTCCTGAGTTCCTCCTCTTCATGGTCCCATAAGGATGGGGATGCTCTTGTTCGGGGGAGCTCTGCACTCTCTTCCCCCATTGACTTGGGCAGGGCTCTTTGCCCGCAGGGATGTAGCCCAGCTGAGCCCAGGACCACGATGTCCCGTTTGGGAACAGGAGGTGGCTTACCCGCTGGTTGTAGACTGTGAAGTTGTCATAGAGGCTGACTATGCATTCTGCCTTTTGGAGGAACTGGCTGTAAGAGGCCTCAGTCCACCAGTGCATCAGGTTCCCGGAACGGTCATACTGGCCCCCTGTGAGGACCACAGTTCCTGAGCCCCGGGATCTTCTGCTCCCTGTCCTGTGTTCAACCCACGCCTCTGTCCCAACCCTGAGCTTTCAGCCAAGAGATTTGGTCATGGGAGGGACTCGGGGACTGGTGTTCTCCTGCACCCACACACACTGGTCAGCAGGAACCAGGCAAGGGGCTCCCTGGGGTGCAGGGGGGAGGTGATGGAGAAAATATAGCCATAGATCCAAGCCCCAAGACCCTTGGGCAGGCAGCCAGAAAGAATGGTGGGAACCCAGGGTTTTATTTACCCCAGTCGTCGTAGCCATGGGTCAGCTCATGCCCAATGATAGTGCCAATGCCCCCATAGTTCAGAGATCTGTAGGCACCAGACAGCACCAGGTCAGGAATTTGGATGACTTCCCTGCCATCCTTCCCAAAAAATCCCACCCAGAAACTGAAGAATAGACAACCAGGTATCCTTTTCATGACTGGGCTAGTTGGGTGGTGGATAAAATCACTGACTTGGAGTCAAGAAGACCAGGTTCAAATCCCTCCTCAGAGGCTTCCTAGCTGTTTGTCCCTGCATAAGGCACTTAAACCTCTCTAAGCCTCATTTTCCTCATCTGTAAAATGGGAATAATAACAGAAGGCCACAGGGTTATTGTGAGGATCAAATGAGCCAATGTAATGAAGTGCTCACACTACAGAAATGGGATCTATCCTTACCTTCATTCAGGGAGCCTCCTCTAGAACAATGGTCTGCAAAGTGGAGGGGAGGCACAGTTTGGCCCCAAGGGGCATGTGATCTATGATCACAGGGTGCGAGGATGGGGTGTCTCTTATCCTTCCCTCTCCCATAGCTAATCATAGTCTTTTCCCACTTGACCCACTCCCATAGTTGGTCTCCCCTCTCATTCCCCTTGGGGTTATTATAACCTAACCAGGGGGCAGCTAGGTGGCACAGTGGATAGAGCACCGGCCCTGGAGTCAGGAGGACCTGAGTTCAAATCCGACCTCAGACACTTAACACTTACTAGCAGTGTGACCCTTGGCAAGTCACTTACCCCCAATTGCCTCACAAAAAACCAAAAAAAAAAAAACCCAAAAAACCAAACAAAAACAAAAATAACCTAACCAGACCCTGTGACTCACACCAAGCATCCCTCTATCCACACTATTGCCTCCCCTCCCCATAGCAGTGAGCTCTGCCCTCTAGGCAAGGACCATGAGTAAGCACTCCTCACTTTTCAACGTTAAAAGCTCTGAACTTCCCTATATCCATGTTGGGCTCCACCATCTTTTTACTCTCCCAAGTTCTTAATCATCTTCTCTTTCTCCTTGACTCCACACTCAACTGAAACTGTCTTCTCTAAAGTTACCAGTGACCTCTTAATGATCAAATATGGTCCTCTCTGAGACATTGGACACTATCCTTCTACTCTCTCTTGGTTCTCCTCTTAAGAATTTAACTGGGGGGGGGGCAGCAAGGTGGCACAGTGGATAAAGCACTGGTCCTGGATTCAGGAGGACCTGAGTTCAAATCTGGATTCAGACACTTGACACTTACTAGCTGTGTTACCCTGGACAAGTCACTTAACCCTCATTGCCCCGCAAAAAAAAGAAAAGAAAAATAATTTGACTGCTCCTCAGTCTCCTTTGCTGGATCATCCACCATTATCACCCCTCCCCCCAAACTGTTCCCCAAGGTTCTGTTTTTGGGTCCTCTTCTCTCCTTGGCACTTTCTCACTTGGTGATCTCATTAGATTCCATGTTCTTGATCATCATCTTAATCAGCAGTAGCTACAGATGATGGGAGATATATGCATCCAGATCCAGTCTCTCCCTGAGCTTCAGCCCACATCACCAGCTGACTATTAGACATCTTTGAATATCCCATAGACACTCAAACTCATTCATGCCCCAAAGAGATTATCTTTCCCCCAAATCCAGCCGTTATTCCATACATGCCTATTTCTGCTTAGAGGCAACTATCATTTCTCCTAACCACCCTTAATCAAATGCTATCAATTGAGACAGTATTTGCAAAGAGCTTAGCCCATTTCCTGGAGCACTTAATAAAAACTAGATCTCTTCCCTTTACCTTCAGCTTTGCATCCTTTGCACAATGCTGGACCTCTTGCTTTCCCTCAACTCACCAATATAAACAGTTGTCTTGCCATTTCTACCTCCATGACATCTCTGGAGGCTGCCCCGAGTTACTGCTTTAAGATCAAATACTATTTCAAGGGGCAGCTAGGTGGCACAATAGATAGAGCACCGGCCCTGGATTCAGGAGGACCTGAGTTCAAATCCTGCCTCGGACACTTAACACTTACTAGCTGTGAGACCCTGGGCAAGTCACTTAACCCTAATTGCCTCACACACACACACCCAAACAGTAGGAAAAATATTATTTCATCTTTATCTCATTCTCTAATATCTTTTCGCACAAGGTTTTATAATGAACAATTATTAGTGCAGCAGTACATGTATATGTAATTTATACTATAGTATACATATATTGGGTGGAGGCTCACAAATATTTTACTGATATGACCTTAGAAGTTCAGAGACCATTGCCCTAGAACCCCAGGCTCTGGGTTAATAAGCCTGGGTTCTAGTTGTAGCTCTATGGATGGCCAGTTTTTAACTCAGGCTTTAGACTCTCCATCCCCTCAAAGCGGAGATGAGATAGTATGGTGCCTTGGAAGCAAGAGCAGCGTTCAAATCCTGATTCTAATATTTACTGTCACCTTGGGCAGATCACTTAACCTCTCTGGGCCTGGATTTCCAAGGACCCTTGAAGTTCTATGTGTATGGTCCTAGGATCCTTGCTCACCTATGGGAGTCACAGACCTGCCACCTGCTGAAGCTAATCTCTTCCCAGTGCCCAGTGGTCCTAAGACCCCATGAAGTCTGGAGGCTGGGGTCAGCTCTAGCAAAGATTTCCTATGGGAAAGGTCTTGCAAGGAGGGATGGGGTAAGAAAGACAAGACCCAGAGATACTCACTGTGGGAAGTCTGGGTCATAGAGAGTGGGTTGTAGGATGCCAGCTGGGAACACTGCACAGAAAAGCACTTGGATCAGAATGGGAGGGGACCCTTCTTCAGCCCTCACCTCCAGAAAGGATGATGTGTGCACTGGATCACCCTAAACCCCGGCTGTTAGCCACCACTGCCTGTGGGGCATCAGATGAATGAATGCTAACTCCTGTCCCTCCTTGTTCCCCAAGGCAGCTTCCCATGACCCCCCCAGGACCAGGTCCATCACTGCCCTCCCAGACCCAGTTCTCTCGCATCTCCAAATCTGGGCCCGTGTTGACGGCAGCTCTGTTACCAGGGAGAAAAAGGGGTTCTAAAGGTCAGGGAGGCAGACAACTTCCCAAAGACCCTCTGACCTCTTGCTTACCCATTTGGTTCTTGTTGGGAAGGTAATAAGCATTCAGGGCTTGTGGGGGGAGCAGCCACCTACAAAGAAAGTGGCCTTCATAAAGAGGCATTCAGCCCCAAATGTCAGCCTAAAGTTCTGCCTTCTGAGAGCTGATCTGCCCCATGTCTGACACTCTGCTTCTCTGCCCAATTCTCTCATCACTACTCTTGGAATAGACAGCAAGGGGGCCAGCCCCTGAAGCATCATAAGTGAAAGAGCCCAGGTGATGACCTTGGGCAAGTCATTTAACCTCCCTGGGCCTCAGTTTCCTCAAATGTAAAATGAGGGGGTTGGACTCTGAGGAGGGTCTCTGAGATCCCATCCAGCCCTTATGGTTCTTTGTGCTGTAAGTCTTCCCTAGAGACATGATAGCTGTCTTCAGCTATGTGAAGGACTGTTCCACGCACTGGGAGGCAGACCCAGGAACGCCGAATGGAACAACAGACTTGTTCTGCCCCGTCCAGAGGGGTGAGAATTATAGAGACATGATTGTGGATCAGTTGGAAACTTTCACCAACAGAAAGGGGCCCAGGAGGGCAGTGGCCCTGCTCCCTCGAGGTCTACCAGCAGAAGCTGGACACCCAGCCCCTCATGGCAGAGCTTTGGAACAGGGCTGCTTCTGAGCTACAGGTGGCATGGAAGGTCGTCAGAGCCCTTCCCAAAGCTGAGACCCTGCCAGGCTGGGTTTGCAGCCCCGAGCTACAGCCGGGCCTGGTTTCCCTGGAGCCCCCAGCCTGACTACGACCTGCCGAGCTCAGCTCACTGGTGGTGGTACCCACGCGGACTGGTCCACCTCCTGCCGGATCGTCTGACGGATAGCGGATGCTGAACCGGAGTTCTGTTCAAGATGTTCTTAAAGTAGGTCTTTTCAGGGACCTCGAACTGCAGGAGGAAGGGGGAGAAAGAGGATAAAAAGGGGAAGGAGAGAAGAGGAGGAAAGGAGGAGAAGAGCAGGGGGAGAGGAGGAGGAAGAGAGGAAGGAGGAGAATGGAGGAGAGGAGGAGGGAGATGAGGAATCCTCCCTGGGCCTCCCACAACACAGGGAGCCCAGGGGCATGTCAGCTGGTGAGGGTGAGGGGCCCAAACCTCATACTCTTTGTCAATCGCTTCAGGCTTGAGCAGGAAGTCAGGGTACCCAACCATCACCATCATGTACTGCAGCTGAGGGACAAAAAGGGGGCAATCTGGGGGTCATAGCAAGTGTCTAGAGGCTGTGAGCCTGCCGAGCCAAAAGGGCTGTGGGGCCTCATGCCCGAGGCTGATGGAGGGCAGGACAAAAAGCCCGGAGATTGGGGGTGCTAGACTGTCCGCCAGCCCAGGCTGGGGGCACCAAGCTAGTGCTTGAAAGGCAGCAGAAGGGGGTGAAGCATCCCACCCTCTGCTGGCAAAGGGGATCTAGGGTGAGGAGGAGGCAGGGAGAAGAGAGAGATGCCCCCTTTCCCTTAGCATCCCTGCAAAGGCAGCCCTTCGGGGGCCCAGGTCAGCCTCCTCCACTGGCCTGCCCCTTTGGGCATAATACCTTGGCCCTGGCAGCTGCCTTGGTTTTCTTTGTCCATCCAGTCTAGTTCGTCCAGACGTTGGCCCAGAATGTGTTTGGATATCCTCCACCAGCTGCTGCACCTACCAGGGTTGGGCAGATGGCAGGAGGTCGGTGGGGGGGGGATCTCACCACCATCAGCCCAGTGTCCATGATTTGGAGTCAGGTATAAGTGAGGAGGGGGGGTGTCTCCAAACCCTGGACCTCAACTTCCCAGGCTGGTCTAAGCAACACATAATAGCCCAGCCCCCAATGAACCTGTCCCTATTATCCCTGGCTGGCCCCTGCCTATCTCACCCGGAATCTGTCATTTGACCATTTTGAGCTTCTGTTCCCACATTTCTCAGACAGAAGTCATGGATTTCAAGCTAGGAAGGTCATCTGAGACCACCCAGGACCATAAATCAAGATCTGGAAGGAAACTTAGGGACCATTTATTCCAACTACCTCATTTCCCAGGTGAGGTAACTCAGTCTCCCAGAGGGGAAGTGACTTGGCCAAGGTCACACATAGTAAGTTTCTGAGATTTGTCCTTGGATCCCTTGACTCCACAACACCAAGCTTGAATACTTAAATTTGATCACTGTTAAGTGGCCTACTTGTTTAGAGCTTTCAAATTTCATTTCACCTTGATTCGACTAGAATTTATTAAGAGACGTACTAGGTGTTGTGTTGGGGATGCAAAGGGAAAAGGGGGGCCCTGCCGTCAGGGAGATTACCATCTAGTGAACTGGATCTTCACAAGTGTATGGGGATAGAAAGGTAAGGCAGGCACCACACTATAAGAGGCAGACTACACTGAGTTCCTGAGAGGCTAAATGACTTGTTTCGGGGAGTTATCATGCCCATTTTGCAGACTAGGAAGTCTTGGACACTAACCCTCCAACAAACTGGAGCCCCCAGAGGTGAAGGGAGCCTAGGAGGAGAGTGGCAGGATTCAAACCCTAATCATCAGCACCCTGGGCCAGGGCTCTCTCCATCCCACCCCATTGGCTCCAGGTCTGACCTTGGCTTTGCTTGCAGCAGAGAAATGCTCATGGACAAAGAGGGCCCCAAGGGCCATGCCGAAGTGTCGGTTGGCTTGGCCCAGGCAGACCCTGGCCAGCTCCTGGGGCTTGTCGCTGCCTTCCATCTCCCGGGACAGGTCATGGAGAGCTGTTCGGAAGGGCTGGGACAGATGCTCGCTCAGCACCACCACCACCCGCCACACCAGGTAATTGTGAAGGACCCTGGAGAGGGGGGGAGGAGACTCAGCAGGGTCAGGGTGGTGGAGGAGGCTGGGCTGGCTCCAGCTTCAGGCCCCTCAGAGCTGGGGCTTCAGGCAGGGAGGGAAGTGGGACGGAACCCCAGCCTTGATGCCCACAGGAAGGCAGAGAATGGCAACAACACCCCTTCTCCTGAGCTCTTGGCTTTCGGAAGTGCTTTGGCTAAAGTCATAATTCCTTTCAGTCTTAACATCAACAGTGAGGGTTTTGACCAGACCTGTGATTTCATCAGCAGGGGTAAATAAACTCCTGCCCATGCACATTGGAACCATCTTTACAAGCCCCGATTTAGAAGGTTGCCTGAGGCCACCGAGAGAGGGTAAGGGACTTCTCCAGGGTCACACAGCAGGCCTGTGTCAGAGAAAAGATTTTAATCCAGCTCTTCCTGATGCCAAAGCCAGTACTCTGATACACTGAAGCCTCTCACTAGGAGTGGTGGTGATGATAATGGTGGTGGTGATGGTGGTGGTGGTGGTGATGATAAACAAGAGGAAGAAGATGGTAATGATGAGGAAGAGGAAGAGAACTGGGATTTATGGAGCTGTTCAAGGTATCCAGAGCACTACTTTATCTCATCTGGACTTCACAGCAACCCTTCAACAGCAGCTAGCACTCTTCCCTTTTTATATATGAGGAAGTAAGCCAAAGAGAAGGGAAGTGACTTGCCCAGGGTAACACAACTAGTAAGGCAAGTTTTGAACCCAGGTCTGTCCTGGATGCTCTGGGTCTGGAGCTATAGAGACTGGGTGGAATCCCAGTCCAGGAAGCCTGTGAGGAAAGTAGAGCAGTTGTAAAAGGTATGAAAATAAGGTCTCAAGAGGTCAAATCACTTCTCTCTCTCTTTTATTTTTCAGGGCAGTTGGGGTTAAGTGACTTGCCCAGGGTCACACAGCAGCTGTAAGTGATAAGATGTCTGAGGCCGGATTTGAACTCAGGTCCTCCTGAATCCAGGGCCAGTGCTCTATCCACAGCGCCACCTATCTTCCCCTCAAATCACTTCTTTTTTTTTTTTTAGTGAGGCAATTGGGGTTAAGTGACTTGCCCAAGGTCACACAGCTAGTAAGTGTTAAGTGTCTGAGGCCGGATTTGAACTCAAGTACTCCTGAATCCAGGGCCGGTGCTCTATCCACTGAGCCACCTAGCTGCCCCTCAAATCACTTCTTTATGGTTACATACAGTGAGTTGTTGGCCAAGCTGGGACTAGAACCCATGTCCCCCGACTCCCTGTGCTGCCACCAGGGCTCTTCCTGTAGTAGGGACAAGGGAGTGCCTGGGCATTCCCATTGTACCAGAGTAGACCAGCCAGAAACCAAGCCCTGCTGTGGGAAGCCCTGGTGGGAATTTTGGGGCCAGAGAGAGCTGGCCAGGAAGCATACTCTGAGCACGTAAGAACGTGAAGAGTCAGCTTTGGCCTCCTGAAGGTTGAGGGGTCACCAGGGGGCTGCCATGCACCATGCCACTGTCTCAGAGGTATGAGCCTCCCCTCGCCCAGCCAGGTACCTCCGGGGTGTGGAACGGATGAGCTGCGACACCTGTTGCATGTACTCTGTGGCCAGGAGCACCACCTCTTCATCTTCTGAGAAGTCCTCCTGGAATATCTGGTCCAGCAGCCACTTCCATCGGAGCTGTTGGGGGGGGCACAGAGTGGCAAGGGCAGGAGGGGAGAACCAGAGGGCAAGATTCGCAGAGGGCTTCCTTCCCAAGAATCCTGAAGAGTTGTATCGGTCCCATTTCACAGCTAAGGAAACTGAGTCTCAGTAGGAGGAAATTACTTGCCCAGGGTCACCTAGACTCTAAGTGTCTGAGTCAGGATTCCAAGCCAGTTCTCTTCTGATTCTGTGGTCCAGCAGGAGAAGTGCTGAATGTGGCATCACAAAAGAACTGTCTTAGAATCCATCCTCCACCACTCACTACCTGAGTGATGCTGGGAATCTGAACTAACCTCTCTGAGCTTAAATTCAATTTCCTCAACTATAAAAGGAGGGGCTGTGTACCTGATAATCTCAAAGGTACCTTTGAGCTCTGAATCTAAGATCCTAAGACACTGGAGTCACTTAACCTATCTGGGTCTCAGATATTCTTCTTCGTCGTCATTGTCATATTTACTTAGTGCCTAGTATGTGCCAGGCACTGTGCTAAGCACTTTACAAATATCTCATTGATCCTCATAACAACGCTGGGAGGTAGATGCTACCATGATCCACATTTTACAGATGAGGAAATTAAGTGACCTGTCCAGGGTCATATAGCTAAGAAGTATCTGAGGCTGGATTTGAAGTCAAGCCTTCCTGACTCCAGGCTCAGCGTTCTATCCACGGTGGTGCCACCTAGTTTCCTCATGTATAAATTGAAGGTCTTGGGCTAAACCACCACCAAGGTCCCTTTCACCTTTGTCTATGATCTGATGACTCCTAGCCAACCACTCTTCTCACTCTGCTTCCTAACAGAGATCACACATCTAGAGATGACAGGGCCCTCAGAGCCCTTTTAGTCCAAGTTCCTCATTTTTACGGAGTAGGAAACTGATCCCCAGGGAAGGTAAGTCATGTGCCTGAGGTCACTTAGGCAAAAAGCTCCAGGGGCCAGATGTTAACTGAGGTTCTGACTTCAGAACCAGTATTCTTCCCTCTGTCCCAGTTTCCTTTTCTCTTCCTAAGGGAAGAATCAGGATGGGAGGATGGAGCAAAGAATAGAAAGGAGGATCATAAGGGTGTCAGTGGATTTAGAGCTGGGGGTGCTCCTTCAGGCCCATCTAACCCAACTATCTCATTTCACAGAGGAGGCAACTGAGGATCGGTGAGGCAAGTGACCTGTTCAAGGTCACACAACCAATTACTGGCAAGACCAAGATTCAAACCCAAATACTTTGAATCCAAGCCCAGAGCTCTCACTAACCTTGGCCTGGCTGTTTCTCCCCCTTTCAAGTTTCTATGAGTCCCCCAACCCATAATCCTGAGCTGAATCAGCTCCTCCCTGGGACTCCCCCCAAATCCTTTATAGGGATTTTCACAGGTCCTGGTCCCTTAGTGTAACCCAGCAATCTCATCTTTTATTTTATTTTATTGTGGGGCAATTGGGGTTAAGTGACTTGCCCAGGGTCACACAGCTAGTAAGTGTCAAGTGTCTGAGGCTGGATTTGAACTCAGGTCCTCCTGAATCCAAGGCTGGTGCTTTATCCACTTCGACACCTAGCTGCTCCCAGAAATCTCAATCTCAATCTCAATCTCAATTTCTTTCTTTCTTTCTTCCTTTCTTTTTTCCTTTCTTTTTTCCTTTCTTTCTTTCTTTCTTTCTTTCTTTCTTTCTTTCTTTCTTTCTTTCTTTCTTTCTTTCTTTCTTTTCTCTCTCTCTCTTCTCTCTCTCTCTTCTCTCTCTCTCTCTCTCTCTCTCTCTCTCTATATCCACACACAACACACACACACACACAACACTTTTCCCTTGCCCTGGGAAAAAAGCAGTCTCCGAGCCCTTTCCTACACCCCCTCTCCTCTTCAGGTTCCATCCTCTTCTCACGATGTGGGGGGGGAGGGGGCCTACTCACGTGAGGGGTGATCTGTTGAAGCTGTCCCAGGGTCACCTTGTTGTACATGGAGCTGATGTCTCGGCGCAGGTCATCATACTCAGACACAGTTATCTGATGGGTGTGGTAAAAAACTTTAAGCAGGGTCACCCCTGGACCTGTACCCCTACTCCCTTACAGCTGGCCCATGGTCCCCCTTTTAGTCCCCCAGCACAGTCACTGGGCTCCTGGTGCCCACAAGTCACTTCCATAAACTTGTGCTAATGAGCAGGTGCACCTCTGTCCTTCCTTTGCAGAGATGGGGGCCCAAGGGGGTGGATCATTGCAGAGACAGTCAGACCTGGTTTATATGTCAGTTACTCTTCCTCTACTTTAAAAAAATCCTTTATTACAAGGAATGGCTTGCTGGGTTGGGAAGCTGGGGAGGGACATACAGACATGAAGACCATGTCAAGACAAAAGATCAGTGTGTGTGTGTGTGTGTGTGTGTGTGTGTGTGTGTGTGTGTGTGTGTGTGTGTGTGTGTGTGTGGTACCCCCCATTGGACTGTAAGCTCGGAGAGCAGAAGGCCACTTAATTTCTGTCTGTGTATCTCCACAAGGGCGAAGCCCATCTTGGGTAATTAATCAATGCTCCTTGACTGGCTGAATGACAGACATTCAGAAACCATTGGTCCAACAGGTCTCTGCTGACTGAGCCTCTGCAGGAGGAGGCCTGGGGCTTCTGGGTCCCCAGGTGGGGGTCAGCTGGGGAGAGTGACTGACTGACCCATGTCTCCCCCCGATCTGTGGCGCCAGGCCCAGCACCAAAGGCACAAAGGCAAGGAGGAGGAAGGAGAGGGGTGCAGGCAGCCCCTGGCTGTGAGCTTGGGGCTCGTCCCTCTGAGGAGGATGGGGAGCTTCTGGGAGGCCTCCAGGGATACTCACGTTGGCCAGCCTCTGCTCCAGTTGCAGAATCTCCAGGGCCTTCTGCTCCACTGCCTCTGCCCCTAGCAGGCTCAGCAGCCTCTCCATGAACACCCGGTAGGCAGCCAGAATCTGGGGGCCCCACCCCACAAGGCAGGTCAGCTCAGTCTTTGTGGAAAACGACAGACCCACCGTGCAAGGGCATCCCACACCCAAAGTGCTGCTGCTGTCTCACCAATTCTTGTTTTGAGACCAAAGCCACTCATTTCTCCTTCTGCCCTCCCCCACCTCACCTTCTCACTCTCTTCATCTTGGGCCAAATAGAGCGTTCTCTCAGGCAGGGTCAGCCCATCCTGGTCAATCTGGGGGAACAGAGAGGAAGCAGAGCACATCTCAGACAGTATAGGGCTGAGAAGCTGGGCTATCTGTCTGGACTCTGCCCTTCCCCCTTCCCCAACACCCCTGGACAGGGAAGATTGCTGACCCTGAAGTCAGAGGCCCTGGGTTCAAATCCAACATCTGACACTTACCACCTCAAGAGGGCACCTTAAAGGCCATCTAGCTCAATCCCCTTCATCTAACAGATGAAGTGAACCACAGACTAGAGAGGTGATGTGATTCACCTAAGGTCACACAGCTAGGAAGAGCTGGGATTTGAACTCAAGTCCTCTGACTAGGCTTCACACTCTGTCTCCACCCCCTGCTCCCCATTTCCCACTGTGGTGACCCTGGGCCAGTCCCTTAACCTCCTGGGCCTCTGGTTTTTCATCTGTAAAATGAGGGGTCATTCCCAGCTCCAAATCCCGTATCTCTAGGCCTCTCTAGTTTCCGAGGCTATAACCCAAGGAGAGAAAGTTTTGTTTTTCTTTTTGAGAGAAGAAGGCATACATGGGGAAACGGGACAGAAAAGACAGTCCCAGTTATCCTGCTGTGCACACACATGTGCCATTAGCACAAGCATTTAGTTGCTCACCTACCCCGAATTCACCCCTTCCAACATGGGCACACTCGCTGTGGCCTCCCTAACCACGCCCATCACAGGATTAGTGGAGAGAGAACCAGATGCCTTCCCCGGGCCTCAGTTTCCCCGTGTGTAAAATGAGTGGGCTTCAGTACACCGTCTCGAAGTTCTCTCGAAGCTCCGACCCTGAGCTTTCCAGGTTTCCAGCAGGGGGTCCTGAGTCCCCCACCTTCAGCTCGGTGCGGCGGGCACAGAGACACGCACAGTTGAGGACTAAGCCGTCGCCACCGCTCTGAACTCACTCCCGCCCAGCTGCTGCCGCCCTCCAGCCCGCCTGCCAGTGGCCTGGGAAATTGCGGCTCCCTGCTGCTCGTCTAAACACCGCAATTACTCCGGGGAAATTACCTCCTCACCTCCCGCTTCCTTCCTTCCCCTCCCTCCCCTCCTCCCGTCCCCTACTCCCCCATTCTCCGCTGACTCCTTCCCTTCCTCTCTCTCTCCCTTCCCTCCTCCTCTCTGCCACTGAGAGCCGGTGATGGCTCTGGAGAAAGAGCCCACTCCGGTCCCGCTCAGGCCCCTCAAACACATTCTGGGCTCCTCCCTGCCTTCACAGTCCCTGCTTGGCCCCTTTCTGTGTCCAGAGGCATCTGATCACCCATCTGCACGGTCCCCCTGGGTACGAATCCTGCCTTTGACGCTGTGTGACCCTGAGTAAGTCACATAACTGAGCCTCAGCTCAGCTTTAAGTACCAGCCTCCCGGTTTGGCACGAGACACTTAGAAGGCAGTCAACGTGTAAAAGAGGGTGGGTGCCCTGGCCCTTCCGGGCCTTGGACTTTTCGGTCTCACGGGGCATCGCTCTAGAACTGCAAGGACCCTTGGAGGCCGTCCAACCTCCTTTTCTAGAGGAGGACACGGAAGCCCAGGGAGAAGGGGACTTGCCCAGCTCACACCTCGGATGCCCAAGCGGGAGATGCGTGGCTGACTCCAGACTCATTGGTTTTTCCGCCACATGGAGGCGACGCGGGAATGTGAGTGGAGGTAATGGCACGTAAGAGGTTTGTGAACCATTGAAGACGCTATCTAAATGTCAGCTCCTGTTTCACAGACGAGGAAACCGAGGCCCAGGCAACAGATGTGACTTGCCCAGGGTTACACCGTAGCTTGGCGGGATCCCAAATGCATTATTTCCACTACAGCCATCGCGCGCTGCCTAAGGCGAGGGTCCTCAGCCCCAGAACCTCGAGGCGGGCGTGTGTGCGTGTGTGTGCGCGTGTGCGCGCGTGGCTGAGCCGCCAGCCCAGCCCAGCCCAGCCCCAGGAGCGGTGACCCGAGGGGAGCCCGACCACCTCGCCTCACCAGCCACGCCGCGCCCGCCGGCCACTCACGCGGATGACGTAGCGCGAAGAGTTCTTGTCGTCCAGGCTGACGGTGAGCGAGAAGAGCGCGGCGGCACTGTAGACGCCCTGCGCCTTGTAGAGCAGCCGGTTGAGGTCCCAGCGCTGGGCGCCGCCGCCCCGCAGGTCCCAGCCCCCACAGTCCTCGATCACCTCGAGCATGGGCCTCGGGCCCAGCCGCTCGATCTCGGCCATGTCGAGGCACGAGCGGAAGAAGGCGCGCACCTTGCGCTGGGCCGAGCCCCCGGGCCCGCCGCTGGGCCGCGCCAGCAGCCGCCGCAGCCGCTCTTCGTTCTGCTCGCCGATGGCGGCGATCGTGCCGTAGGTGAGCTTGTCCTCGGGAATGCCGTGGCGCCGCAGCCAGCCGCCGCACGCAAACGAGTAGAAGTCCTGGCACGGGTCGATGCTGACGTCCAGGTTGGCGGCCAGGAAGCGCGCGGCGCGGGCAAAGGCCTTGCGCTCGGGGCAGCCCTCGGGGCACGCGGCGCCCGCGCCCGCGCCGCCCGCGGCGGGCCCCAGGTACTTGAGGACCAGCATGGCCCCGAGGATGGCGCACAGGCCGGCGGCGAACACCAGCCCCGACAGCAAGCACACCTCGCGCCGGTTCCAGCGGCTCAAGCCGGCTCCGGAGGAGCCGCGGCCAGAGTTGGAGGTGGCCCGCGGCAGGGGGAAGCCGTGCGGCAAGGAGCCGCCTCCGGAGCTGCCCGGGCCGCACTTGCTCACGTATTTGACCTCCTGAAACTCATCGTAGTGCGCCGTCAGCGAGTAAGTGGGCTCCATGGCGCCGCCGGCCCTCCCGGGGCCGCCCCTTCCCTGACCCCGGCGCCAGCTACAGGAGATGCCGCGGCTCTGTCCCCGACGCCGCCGTCACCAGTTGTGGCGGCCTCCTCATGGTCCAGGCTGCAGCCTGAGGGAACAAGGGAAGGGGGCGAGGAGGGTCCAGAGCTCGTGCCTGCGGAGACCCTCCCCTCAGGGCTCGACCCAAGGACTTCCTTTCCTCTCCCTTCGGACCCTCCAGAACCCTCGCAACTTGGAGGTGCCCAGGATGGGGCCCTCCGAACCCCCAAGATGGAGCTATCCTTCCTTCAGTGTCCCCATCCTCGGCTCTCCCTCTCTCCCTCGGGGATAAATGAAGACAAGTGCGATGGCAGGATGGAAGGAGCAAGAGGGGCGAGGCAGGTTAAGAGAGGGAAGGAGGGGGGGTCAAGTGGAGGCTCTTGGGAGATAGCAGAGGCCAGATAGAAGAGGAAAGAAGGGGGAAGCGAGACCGCTAGCTCTGCTCCTTAGATCCTGCTACCCTCACTAACAGGGGATGCAGCGAAGGCATTGGGTGAGCGAAGGAGTCGATATGCTCTTTGCCTCAGTTGTGGGACAACGTCTGTTCCCAAACAGGTTGTACCCGGACACCCCGCGGCCAAGGCTGTTCGAAGGAAGGAACACGGGAACAGAACAGAGAGGCTGGGGGAAGGAAAGAGAAGGGGAAGGACCTCCCAGGAGCGAACTTTGGTTCTCCCAAAGCCATCTCCTTTCCTCCTACCTTTCCACATTCAGAGCAGAGCCAGTCTCCCCCGAAAGCAACGGGAAAAGCCAACTTTCTCCCCTCGGAGCTCTAGACCGTCCGCTTCCCTCCCTCCACCCATCTTTCCCGTCCTCCCCGTTCCTCCACAGTCTAGCCTTCGTTGCAGCCCCGGAGAGCTGTCCGAGGTTCTGGAGAGCCCTGCCTGACTGGGATTTTCTGTCTCTAGCTCGCCCCTTCCTAGGAACCTTGGCCAAGCCTGCGAAACTGTCCGAGATTCTGGGGACTTCGGCTCCTGCCTCAGCCGGCGGAGAGAGCAGCCTGAGGAATCGGGACCGGGGTGCCCAGCGGGCAGCTCCCGGATCCAACAGGTACTCCCCCGGCAGCCCGAACTTGAGGAAACTTTGTCTCTCCCGAGGCCCAGCCTCTCCCCCCAGACCCAACCGCAGCCCTACCTGGGCAGCTACGGACTGTCCCCTCCCGGCAGGGAGAGACCCGAGTAGAGATGGAGCCAGAGACAGGAAGAGATAAGAGAGTCAGAGACATCAAAAAGAACGATGCGCAGAGATGGAGACTAGGCGCACACACAGGCAGATAGGACAGACTTACCCAGGCCAGGATGCAGGACAGAGAACCGTGGCTGAGGAGGGGCTGGGGCCGGGCCCGGGCCGGGGTTGGAACTGGCCCTGGGCCGGAGCCGAGTCGGAGTCGCTCTCACAGACACAGCGTAGGACTCTGCCGAGCTGCCAGCCCCGGTAGAGGGGGCAGCGCTGTCGGCTCCACCCTCTTCCCTACCCAATCCTCCCCCCCCCCTCGCCCCCTACCTGTCAGCGCGTGTGTGTGATCGGGGGAGCAGGGACCGCAGCAGGCGGGGGGGGGGGCAGGGGGCGGGGACAGCCAAGGCCGAGGGTGGGGGCCGAGGGAGCACTAAGCAGATTATTATGCAAATAGGCTAGGGCCACTAGGAAGTCTGACCTCATTGTCCGATTGGGGGAAGCTGGAAGCAAAAAGGGAGAAGGCAGAGAGAGAAGGAGGAAGGAATGAATGAGAGAGAGAGAGAGAGAGAGAGAGAGAGAGAGAGAGAGAGAGAGAGGCAGGAAGAGCGATATCAACAGAGAGGTGAAAGGAGAGGGAGAAAGGAAGAGATGGGAGAAAACATGGAATAGAGAGGGAACAAACCCCCAACCCCACAAGCCATGCCCAGCTCAAGGAGGAGCAGGAAAATGGACACTGAAATACCCCCCAAATTTTCCGTTTCATTATTTTTATTAAGAATGATTGTAATAAATTCCACTCTGTCCCTAGACACCTCAAAGGTAGGGAAGGGAAAATAGGAAGGCTGTCTAAGGAGCAGAGAAAGAGCCCATTCAATAAAAGGGAGAAGAGGTAAGGTGTTGACCTTTGACCTCTCCAAGCTTTTAATTCTACTTTCCAAAGAGGCCCACTTCTGCTTCATCTACCTACGAAGCGCCAGGATCTCCCCATTCCTTGGTGCCGGTGGACTCAAGCAAAGCCTGTGACTGAAAATGAGTGGACCTGTCCGTCAGACCTGCCCTTCATGGGCTTGGACATCATGCTCATACCTAGGAATGAAATCACCCTGCCCTTGCTGTTGATGGAAATTGGACGCTGTGTTTTGAGATTGTTGTGATCCATTATTATTTGGAACAGGGACTTTGGGTTGACCATTTCCCTTGAGGGTTAGGGGAAAGCTGAATACCAGAGTTAAGGGGCAAAAGACTCAAGTGTACTTAGGGAGGTGGGTAGATGGTCTGTGCTCTGGAGGTGTGCACATAGAGTATGCTCTGGAGGGATGTGAGTAGGCACTAGACTTAAGGGTTTGCTTATTGGGGGCAGCTCGGTGGTGCAGTGTTTAAACCACTGGCCCTGGATTCAGAAGGACTTGAGTTCAAATCCAGCCTCAGACACTTGACACTTACTAGCTGTGTGACTCTGGGCAAGTCACTTAACCCTCATTGCCCTGAAAAAAAGGGGGTATGCTCATTATCTTATTTCCATGAATAAGTCAAGAGCCCAGGAATGGTGCTAGTTTTGATAATGCCTCCTAGTCCGGCTCTTCATTTTACAGGTGAGGAGTATGAAGCCCAGAAAAGTTAAGTGGCCTGTCCAAAGTTACACAGGCAGTAATGGTAGAAGTGGGATTGAAAACTAGCTCACAGGACCATACATAGGACCATAGATTTGTCCAGTCCTCCAATAAGCGTTTATCAGGCACCTTATTTTTTTTTGGTGGGGGGCAATGAGGGTTAAGTGACTTGCCCAGGGTCACAGAGCTGGTAAGTATTAAATGTCTGAGGCTGGATTTGAACTCAGGTCCTCCTGAATCCAGG
Organism: Dromiciops gliroides; assembly: GCF_019393635.1. NCBI lineage: Eukaryota > Metazoa > Chordata > Mammalia > Microbiotheria > Microbiotheriidae > Dromiciops > Dromiciops gliroides. The sequence goes on along the minus strand of NC_057864.1, from coordinate 484,095,362 downwards.
GCTGGTGCTTTATCCACTGCAGCTCCATCTAGCTGCCCCCAATCAGGCACCTTATTGCCAGACACTGTACTAAATTCTGGGAATATAAGAAAAGGCCAGAGATGGACCCTTGGAAACAAGTCGCTATGTACATATACAGGATAAAATGGAAGTAATGAGAAGAGGGAAGGTGCTCCAGTGAAGAGGGGCTAGGAAAGACTTCCTGTGGAAGTTGGCATTTTAGTTGGGGCTTGATGGAAACCAAGAAGGCCGTAGGTGGAGAAGAGGAGCGAGAGCATTCCAGGCATGGGGACACAGCCAGAGAATACACCCAGAGCCGAGAGACGCTGAGCTTTGTTCAAGGAGCAGTGCTGAGAGCTGGGAGGGAGCTTTGGGGCCTCACTTTACAGCTGAAGAAGCTGAAATTAAGTAACTAGCTGAGATTCAAGGTCGGGTCATCTGCCACTAAGTCCAGTGATCTTTGCCACTGCCAGAGAGAGAATCTTTTTAGGATAATTACTTCAGGGAGAACCAGGGAATCCCAGAGTCACAGAATCCCAGAGGTGATTCTCTAGTTGCCTGGTTCTCGGGAAGCTAATTGCCTAACCTAGACCCAAACAGGACCCATCTACCATCTTCCTGACGGGGCCCCAAGCCTCTGCTTGAACACCTCCTCTAATGGGTTTTCCATTACCTCCTGAAGCCACCTATTCCACTTTAGGACATTACTAATTATGAGCAAGTTATTTTTACACCATCTAACACTGCTTGTATTCAATTCTTAACCAGTGTTTCCAGATCTGCCCTCTGGGGCCAAACAGAATCAGCCTAATCCTCCCAGAAAGAGCCCTCCCCCGTGGTGGCATTGGAAGAGCCTTAGACTCAGAGGAACTCCAGTTCAGATTTCCCCTTTGCTACTGCCTGGGGGTCTTCTAAAATTCCTTCCAGCTCCAGATATATGCTCAGCTCCCAGGAATTTAATGACCCCTAGTGGGTTAATGATTCTCAAAGCCACCCACCCCACTCCAACCTCTCTGCTGACTTCCAATCTGTAATCTCCACCTGCCTTTCAGACATCTGGAACTGGATTCCAAGATGGCTTAAACTCAATTACACCCCAACAGGATTCATTATCTTTTCCCCTAAACACTCCCTGCCTCCCACTTACCATATTACCAAAGATGGCAACCCTGTCCTCCCCATCACCCAGGCTCACAACCTAGGTGTCATCTTCAACTCTGCACTCTCTCACCTCCCATCACCTCACACCTGGACTATTGCAGTAGCTTCTGGGGGTTGGGGAGGGGGGTCTGCCTGCCTCAACTCTCTTTTCACTCCAATTCATCCTCCATTCAGCCACTAAAGTGATTTTCCTAAAGTATAGGTTTAATCATGTCACCCCCACCCCTGCTCAGTGAACCCCAGTGGCTCCCTATCACCTCTGGGATCAAATACAAAATGCTCTGTTTGGTATTCAAAGCCCTTCATTATCTGGGCCTTTCCTCTCTTTCCAGTCCTCTTATACCATTTCCTGACACATATTTTTCAATTCAGTGACAGGGGTCTCCTGGCGGTTCCTTCAACAAGACACTCCATCTTTCTGCTCTGCGCATTGTCTCTGTCCACATGCCTGGAAGGCTTTCCTTTTAAACTCCCTACTGACTTTCCATCTCCTACTAGAAGCCTTTTGTCTTCCCTCTCTCCATTATTCCCTATGTATCCTTCCTTCATCCATATTTCTTTGCATGTTGCCTCCCCCATTAGACTGTGAGCTCCTTGAAGGCAAGGCACTGTCTTTTGGTATCCCCAGCATTTGGCATATAGTAGGTGATTACTAAGTGCTTATTCATTGATTGATTTATCCTTAAGTTCTTGACCTCTCTGAGTCTCATTTTAACATCTTTAAAGGAGTTGACCCTGGATGATCTCTAAGGTCCCTTCTACATCTAAATTTTATGACCCTAAATACTTGAAGAGTGTTATAACAATAATTACTGATTTTACATACTGTGATAAACTTTTCGAGATGCTTTCCATATATAATCATAATGTAGAGTTTCCAGTCCTGCCAAACTGGCCATGCTCCAGTTTATCAATGTCCTTCCTAAAATATGCCCCCAGAATGGGGACTCAGTGTTCCACATGTGGTATATCCAGCTGGGGTACCGCAGAACCATCCCTTCCCTTATTCTGTACCTCACCCTTTTATTAACTCAGCCTATGATTTCATTCATTTTTTGGCAGCCATGACTCACTGTTGACTCATATTAACTTGTAGTCCAGTAGAGCCTCCACCAAGATACTTTTCAGAGGAACTGTTGTCTAGCCATGTCTCCCCTCTTTCGTCCCTATGCAGTTGATTATTTGGACCCAAGTGTTGCAGATTTTACATTTATCCCAATTAGATTGAAATTTGTTAGATGTGAACCATTGTTCTAGTCTTTGAGATCTTCTAGGATCCTAATTCTAACCACCTGGTATGATACTGATCCCTCCTAGCTTTGCATTATGTACAGGATTGATAAGAATTCCACTATGTCTTCACTCAAATTACTAATAAAAATATTGAACAGAAGATGGTCAAGAAAAGAAACCTGTGGCACTACAGTTAAGACCTTCCTCCATGTTGACATTGAACCATTAGTCACCATGGAGTGGATCTGGTGGCTCAACAAGCCCTGAATCCACTCTACTAGACTATCATCCAGGAAACATCTCTCCATGTCCACCAGGATGTTGGAGTTACCTGGTCTCACATGTCCTACACATACTTTTTTGACATACATTTGACCACCATTTTCCTTGCTTTTCATGGAAATCAGATTTTGGCAACACTAGGATGTTACATTTACAGCATTACTCTGATTCCAGCACTACCCACCAGTCTAGTAACCTTGTGAAAGAGGAAATGAGGTGAGGGCATGACCCAAAACTAGGAGGGCCAGTTAACACGGTGGAAGACAAAGTCAGGATCCGAAAGGATTGCCAGACAGAGCATTGGCCCAAATCGGACAAGGCAGAATTAGGGTAAATGCAAAGTCTTGTGCTTTGGTACAAAAAATCAACCTCACAGGGGCAGCTAGGTGGTGCAGTGGATAGAGCACCGGCCCTGGAGTCAAGAGTACCTGAGTTCAAATGTGGCCTCAGACACTTAACACTTACTAGCTGTGTGACCCTGGGCAAGTCACTTAACCCCAATTGCCTCACTAAAAAAAAATCAACCTCACAAGTAACAGATGGTAGAGGTGTGGATGGATAACAGGTGTCCCCTTTAAAAATTATTATTGATCTCTTTTGTCTTTTTTTATTGACTACATTTCTCATAAATCCCTCCTCCTTTCCCCTCCCAGAGAGCTATCTTTTGATAACAAAGAAGCAAAAGACTGTTTAGTAAAACTAACCAATTCAAGGGAAATGTCTGACATTATATATACCATATATATAGGATTCATACCTGTAGCCTCTGCAAAGAATAGAAGGAGGTGCCTTCTTATATCTGGTCTTACATGAGTTACTCTTGAGAATATTCTAGAGCAAGATCCTGTGGGCTCAGGGGGGCAAATTATTAAATTGTGAGCATTTACACTAGGAAATTGGCAATCACTACAAATTAGGGCTTGACTTATTGTTTTGTTGATTGTGTAGATGTGAGAAAGTGATGGGAAATAATTTAATAACACAGATTAGATGTAAAAGTGTGCCCATTATATCCCCTAGAGAGCTGGCTGTTAAACATTTACTAACATTCCTGTTCTTCTTGGTGATGCTGTGCTGGCTCAGTAATTGCTGCTTCTTTCTAGGCACTCCTAAACCATCCCTTTAATAATATGTACTTGAGTTTTGCTGGGAATTGAGGTTCAGCTCACCAGGCTATAGTGTGAAGAAGGGCTGGCACTACCCTTTAGAGTCCAGTGGGATAGTACAGACTGGGAGGCTGGCTAAAGATGACCTGGGCAGCCCTGTTACTAAAGATTCTGCTAAGGCTGCTGGCCTGGACATAGAGAAAGGTCAGAGCAAGAATATGAAAGGGAGAGATAGGGTTAAACAGAAGACTTTCCCCTCTGCCTTCATAGCCTGACAGTTCTATGAGTCTGGACTAATTATATTTTATTTTACCTTTCCCGTTAATTCCTCAGTAAAGCTTTTTAATGCCAACCGCCCTCACTGAATTCAGAGAAGGGGGCTTTGCTTATGGTCTGCCCAGAGAGGTAAGGGCAAGTCACATCTTTTTTTCTAGGGCTGCATACAACAAGCAGTTAATAAATGTGCTAAAATTTGTACTTATTTGCTACTTGTTATCAACAGCTGTCTTCAAGGATCGTCTTCAAGGATCTGAATGACTTGAACCTGAGCATGTCAAAGAATTCAACCACCCTCCCCCTGGCAGTGTCTGAGTCTTTTCAATATCAGTAGCACAGTGCAGTGGAAAGATTGATACATTTGGTATCAGAAGACCTGGGTTCAAATCCCACCACTCCCATATCCTAGCTTTGCGACTTTGGGCCTCCATTTCATAGTCTGCAAAATGAGGGAGTTGGCCTAAATGGGTTCTAAGGGGTCCCTTCTGGTTCTAAACCTGATCCTATGAGCCCGAATGCTTTTGGCCCTGGATGATTCCACACTTGGTGTGTTTCCTGTAATCCATCCCTAATGCCCCCGGCTGCTGTGAGCTCTCCCTTCCTCATGATGTCTCATCTCCTTAGCAATTCATGTTTTTGTTCTCACCCAAGTTGGGTACAGTAGGTTCAATGTCAGTGTGGCCGGAGATCTCTGGTGGAGTACCTGAGGGATATGTGTGTGGCCCTAGGCTGGTTAATATTTTTATCAGTGACTTGGGAAAAGGCATAGATAGCATTCTGATCAAATTCACTGGGACACAAACCTGGGAAGAATGGCTACCACAGCAGATGACAGAGCAGATCCCAAAAGACATTGACCAGCTGGAGAACTGCACCCAAATCTAATGAGATGAAACCCAACAGGGATAAATGTGAAGTCTTGTACCTGGGTACAGAAAGTCAACTTCATGAGTATAAGGCAATAGAAGGGGGCAGCTAGGTGGCACAGTGGATGGAGCACTGGCCCTGGATTCAGGAGGACCTGAGTTCAAATCTGGCCTCAGACACTTGACACTTACTAGCTGTGTGACCCTGGGCAAGTCACTTAACCCCAATTGCCTCACCAAAAATAAAATAAAATAAGGCAATAGAAGTGTGGAGAATCAGCAAGCATTTATTAAGTGCCTACTATATGCAAAGCATTGTGCTAAGTACTGGGGATGCCAAAATAGACAGTCCCTGCCCTTGAGGAACTCAGTATAATGGGGGAGAGAGAATGTGAGTAACTATGTACAACCAAGCCATGAAGAGCATAAACTGGAGATAACTGACAGAGGGAAGGCCTTAACATAAACGGGGATCTGGAAAGGATTCTTAGAGAAGGTGGGACTCTGGCTGAGACTTGAGGGAAGCCAGAAGTTGGGAGAGAACTCCAGGCATGGAGGACTGTTCAAAGAATGGCAAGAAGACCAGGGTCACTGGATGGCCAAGTACATGAGGTCAGTAAAGTGTGAGAAGAGCAGTTCCGTAAAAGATCTTGGGGTTTTAATAGACCCCAGGCTCAATGTGAGTCAGAAGTGTGAGTGTGGTGTGGTGGCCAACAAGGCTCCTAGGACCTTGGGCTATATTAGGAGAAGCTGAGCTGCTAAGCCTAGGAAGGCGATCCTCCCAGCAATGGCCTTAGATCTCATCAGCAGGACTGTGTTCATTTGACCATTCAGGGAGGGTATTGGCTGGCTTCAGAGCCAGAGAGAGATGAGCAGGATGGTGAGGGGACTGGAGACCACAACCCGCTGGGATCCATTGATGGAACCAGGGACATTTAACTTGGAGAAGAGAAGACTCAAATGCTTTATGAGCTGTCTTCAGACATTTGAAGGTGTCTCCCTTAGAGGAGACTTGTTTTCTTTGGATCTGAAGGGCTTAACCAGGAGCACTGGGGTCGAGGGGGATAGAGGAGTCACCAGGTGGCAAATCTGACAGGATATTCCCCATAGGGGGATGAGCTGCCTTGAGAGGTGGTGGGAAGGGTGCTTGGGCTCCCCTTCACTGGAGGTCTCTATTAGTCAGATGTGGGATAGGGAGGATCCCTTCCCAGGATGGCTTCTCAGTCCCTTCCACTTCTCAAATTCCTGATCCCATGATTCAGTGACAAAGGGTCAGAGCCTCATGGCTGCCTAGAGCTAGAAGGGCCCTCAGAGACCACTGAGTCCAAGCCTCCCATCTTGCAGAGGAGCTGAGTGGTCATTCCTGGGAGAAGGGGCCTCCATCTATGGGTTCCTCTTTAAGGGATCTCAGGCCCACTCCCCCTCAGACCCTTTCCCAAAGCTTCAGAGAGTCAGTTTCTATCCAGAGAACATTGACCCCAAAGCGGGTGGAGAAAGGGACCTGGTGACTCTCCCTGTTGTGCTCTTTGGGGCTCTTCCCTCCAGACAGAGCTAATGGGGAGTCCTCCTGTGGGTCAGTCCTAAAAGAGACCATGTTCATGGTTGGTAACTGTAAGGGAAGAGCAGAAGTCCTGACCTTGTACTGGCCCTGGCAGAGACAGATGGACCTTGCTGTTTTTCATGGGGGGATGGGGAGGTGAAAAAACCCATCCCCCTCCATATCCGCCCTCCAGGAAGCTCCCTCCCTGCCCTCTGCCTCTGCTCCAGGTGCTACCCTCCAGCAGGGGACAGCTCCCTCTACCCATGTAATCACCATTACTTTGCCTCCCCTCCAATTGCCCCAGCTGTACAGGCAAAGAAGGGGAAAGTTCACAGCAAATCCAATGGGCTACAAGAGGTGAGAAGACCTGATACTTACCTGACCAGTAGGACTCCTGGGCTCTAGGTTTCCTGGTCTAAGCTATTTATCCCAGATCACATCCATAATGGTTTGGGCTCTTCCCAGAGGAGCTAGGCAGTGGGCCATAGTGGCATCAGTGTGCTGGACTGGACCCAGAGACCTCAACTGCAATGTGACCTCTAGCATTGTCTAGCTGTGTGACCTTGTGCAAGTCATGGCGCTTCTTGAGACTCAATAACTCATTTGTAAAATGGGCATAATAACCCCTGTAGTGCCCCACTTCCCTAATGGTTATAAAGCTCAGGAGAGAATGTCAGAAAAGAGTTGTTTACAAATGTTAAAACACTATGCAAATATCTGCTGGTCTTATTATGATTATTGTGACTCTGCCCAGGAAGAGAGAGGGGATCCTTGTCCGAAGAAGGGCTTGGGAAGGACAACCAGACAGGCAGAGAGACAGACAGACAAGCAGGCAGGAAAACAGAGAAGCAGACAAACCAGCAGACAGACAGAGAAGCTGACAAACAAACTGGCAGACAAACAGAGAAGCAGAGAGACAAACCAGCAGACAGACAGAGAAGCAGACAGACAAACTGGCAGACAGACAGAGAAGCAGACAGACAAACCAGCAGACAGGCAGGCAGGCAGGAAGACAGACAAACAGACAAACCGGCAGACAAGCAGGCAGACAGACAAAGATAGTGACAGTCAAGCCCCAGCCTGCAAGACTCTGGATGAGGCAGGAGCAGAGGATCTGAAGGAAGGCTAGGATGAGAGAACTAACCCTACCCAGAGTTGGCTTAGTAGGCCCCCAGGCCTGTGACAGAGAAAGATGAACCCTTCCTCCCCCACTCAGGCCTCATTGCTACTACAGTTATCAAGGACAGGACAGTCAGCCTTTATCTTCAGAGACTACCAAGCAGAGGTGCCCCATCTTGCCAGGGGTCCCCAGCTAAGGGGGCCAGTTCAATTCTGTATCTGTGCTCAGCCTGTCTCCTAGTTCGCCTGTCCTGTTTCCATAGCCGCCCCTGGGTGGTTATGGCAGTAATGGGATCCTAGATCTGGAAGGAACTTTAGAGGTAACTTAGTTCACTCTACCCCCTCTTTTTACAGATGAGGAAACAGAGCCCCATGGAAGGGAAGTGACTTGCTCAAGGTCACACAAGTAGTCTGGCAGAGCAAAGATTTGAACCTATGTCCTCTCTTCCAACCTCTAAAGCATCCTTGAAAACAGAGAGTACTTGACAAACAGGGGCTCCACCTTATATTTATTCAATATGTACCCAAACAGGAGCATATTGTGTCCCCCGATGGACTGGAAACTCCCCAAGGCCAGGGGCTATCTCCCTTTTTGTTTCTGTACAGCCAGCACCATAGTCAGGCAATTAAGAAATGCCCCATTGATTGATTACAATTATTTGTATTTTCCCAGATCATTGACTCCAGTTTTAGCCGGGTCCTGAGGGACACTAGTAACATCCAATCCCCTCATTTCACAGATGGGGAAACTGAGTCCCAGAGAAGGGAAAGGACCTGGCCAGGATCATACAGATAATCATCTAATCCAATCCTCCATTTCCCCATTTTAATCCAGGTAAGGAAACTGAGGCCCCAGGAGACTAAATTACTCTCCCACAGTCACACGTATGTCAACATGGGAGGTGGATCCTGAGCCCAGGTTCTCTGACTTGGGAGCCAAGAAATGATCTTCCTTTCTCCCAGCTGACCAACTGCACCAGCTCCTCTCTGTTGAACCCTGCTTGGCTTGTGACTTGGCCTCTCTAGACCTCAGTTTCCTTCTCTGTGGAATGAGACTGGATGCCCTCCGAGGCCCCTCCCCGCTCCAAATCTATCATCACAAGATATCTTTTGATCTCTTTCTCTGGCAGGCTTTGCTTCTGTCTCTTGGTATCTCTCTCTGTCCTTCCCTCCCTCCTCTTGGGTGAAATTAATTCCAACTGGGAGCTGTGGAATTATGTAAAATGCGGTGATTCCGCAAAGGGGGTGGGGGTGGGCAGGGCGATGGCAAAGTGTCTCTTTGTGCTTTTAATCTGCATTTTTCCCCCCAATGTTCTGTCTCTGGGAGGATAATTTCCCAGCCTTTTCAGGCCCGATTGGTATCATTTCTCTGGCAATGACAGCTTTTATTTTCTCCGAAATGAATGCCGTGAAATTTCCAAGAAATATAAAAATGGATATTGTCTGGGGAGACGGTGCTCTCCTAGCAAAAAAGGAACCTAGACAAACATCTCCTCCCCCCAGGGACCCGCCAGTCCCCCTCCCCTTCCCCCTCCCCTCTTCCCCCCCCCCCCCAGCCCCAGCCCCAGCCTCAGTTCCTCTTTCTTCCTCCTCCCTCCTCTGCCCATCGACCCATCAGTGGTTCTCCGGCTCAGAGCACCCTGCCTGCTCTCCTCAGCCCCCCACCTCCCCCATCCATCTCCCTATCTGCCATTGATCTATTATCTGGCTCTCAATCCAGCAGCCACAATATCCCTGGCTTGCTCCTGCCTTTTCTTTATCTACACCCAACCCTACATCATGGCTCTTTTTCTTCAACCTACACCCCTGGACCCTGCCTGATAACCCCGCCCTGACGTGTGATGGTGCTGGTCCATCGAGTGCGATGGTGGGGGGAACTGAGACTGAGCTGTCATCCCCATCCCCCATCCCTGATACTTATTCAGAACCCCTGTATTTCTTTGTCTGGATGGAGAAACTGAGGCCCCAACTTGCTCCTTGGCTTCGGAACCATCAATTTCCTCCCCGACCCCCGCCAGTCCAAACTCAATGCTGACACTTGTGTGCAGACCACATTCCTTTGTCCAAACTAGGAACCTGGGCTAGGTACAAAGAAAGCCATTCCCAGATCCCTACCCTATTTTCTCAGACTCCTAGCACTCCCTTCTCCACCCCCCCCAAAGAAAGATTGGCAAGGTGACCCCTGGAATTATGAGCAAGCAAGTGACACAGCAGCGGTTCTCAGAGCCGAGCAGCAAGCAGGTAGCAGCTGCTAGAGGGAGGGACACAAGATGGGGAAGCTGAGGCAGGGCTGCTTGGAGCCAGAGGGGAAGCAGCCCCATCTCACTGAGGGAAAGCTCACCAGGGAAGCAGGCATAGGAGTGACTTCTCCCTGAATTCTTGAGCAGTGGAGAGGAGATGAATTTTGCCCACCCTCACTGGAGAAGGGGGAGAGGGAGGGACATCAGCCCCTCTCCCCTCAAGGAGCAAGTCTGCCCAGCAGTTCATCAGAGCTCAGTTCTAAACTCTTAAAGCAGGAAGGGTCTGGAGTAATCTGCTCTTGATCAGAAAACTGAGTGGGGAGTGGGGGAGGGGTCTACCCAGATGGTCCAACATAGACATACCAGCCCTAACTGGGCAGAGTAGGGGGTGCTTAGGATGCCCCCTCAAAACTCCTCCTCTGCTCTCTCCACCCTGGGACACCCCAGTCCATCATAACTCAAGGGCCCAGCTGCCTGCCTCCCTCCAAGCACTTGTCCCATCTATTATTCAGAACGGCAGAATGGATTTTTAATTTGAGAAATGAAATGACTCTCCCCAGTGGCTTGTGGGGAAGGGAGGTGGGAGGTGGGGGGAGGCGGGGCAGAGCAGGGGGGTGCTTCAGGGAGCTAACTGGGTGGCAGGGGGAATGCGGTGCTGATTCAGCATGAGGGCTGGTGGCCCTGCCCACCCCTACTCCCCTCTTAAAGGAGGAGACAAGGCCAGGCCAGGTGTGTGTATGTGTGTTTGGAGGGGGATGAAGGCAGCAGTTGGGCCCTGGGAGGTAGAAGTGACAGGAATGGGAGCAGAAATGTCAATATACTCTTGTCTTTCCCATTCCCACCCCAGCCCCTTCCTATGAAGGGAGGATCGGACCAGCAGATTCAACTACCTTGTGGTTGAGGCCATAGCTGGGGGTCATCTGCCTCTCCTTCTCCTGCCCCTTCTGCTGCAGCCCGGCCCACCTGCCCCAGGGCTAGGGGTGACCTAAGCCTTCCAAGACTCTTGAAGGGCTCTCTTCACCCTCCTCCCCTCCCCCTCTGCTTTCCCTGGGCTCCAAACATAGGAAGGTGGTTTCTGCAGATCAAGGACAGAGGAGCAGCAGAAGCTTGGCAAAATCTCTCATCCCTATGCCCCTACCCCAGCCCAGAGTCAGCTCAGATCAGGCTGACCCAGCCACCCACCCAAAGAAAGCAAGGGGAAGGAATCTTCCCCTTCTGTTCCTTTGGACCTGCTCATGGTGCTTGCTAAACTGGGGGAGGGGCAGGGAGGGGCAGGGAGGAGAGAGAGAGAGAGAGAGAGAGAGAGAGAGAGAGAGAGAGAGAGAGAGGAGAAGGGGGGCAAGGACCTGACAGACTGTCAAGAGACAAGGAAAGGGATGAGAGGGAGGTAGGAGGAAGAAATTGACAGCAGCTTCAGGGCCAGCTGGGTCAGCATGCCCTCTATTCCCTTCTCCAATGTCAGACACAGCAGCACCTCAGTTCCCAGTCCAAGGGTAGTCAAGGAAAGCTGGAGGGTATGAGTCCCATTCTATTGGATCCTAGAAAGAAGGTTCCTCCCTTTTCCCCTAGGGGAAAAATAGTTGAGAGGTCTGACCAGGCTGAGCCAGGGACATAGATATGACCTTGGGTAAATCACTTAACTTCCCTGTGCCTCAGTTTCCTCATATGTAAAATTAGAGAGATTGGTGCAGACCACCTCTGAGGTCCCTTCTAAGGCAGTCAGCCCCAGCAACATCCCTTTCATCCACTCCTCACCCAAGCGACGACGCCCCGCCCCCCATACCCACAAGATTGGTCTCAGATCAGAGTGAGCATCTCAGCTCTTTGACCTAGGTGGGTGGGAAGCAGAGAATTGAGGTGTTTTCATGTAGGGGTAAGACTTTCGACATCATTAAGTTCCAGACTCTCCTTTTATAAAAGGTCCAGAGAGGAGCCCAGGTAGAAAATGGCCTTGCTGGTGCCTGTACCTCCTCCGCTCCTAGACCCAACCCTTTGCTTCCAAAAAGCACAGAGAGGATGAGACAGGCAGAGGGAAGTCTTACACTGGCAAGCTGGCATCTTCTGTCTGTCTGGAGCAGTGGGCTGCCTGGCTGGGTCCATCAGATCCCAATATTGCAGAGAGCTCCTTCAAGGCTGGAATGCCAGGGGGCTGCTGTGGAGCCCCCATGACAGGGTTGACATCCATTCCCACTCTCCTCCACACTGCATTCACACAAGATCCTCAGCCCAAGCCCAAAGGGCAGGAACTGGTACAGGAGGGCTCCATGCCAATCCTACCTAGTTCCAGAATGTGGGGGAGGAGACAGGAGACCGATGTCCTTGAGGGTGAAGACCAGGAAACCCAATTCAGATGGATTCCACCAACCTTTACAAAGTGCCTAAGAGGCAGAAACCCATGCTGGGTCCTGAAGAAAGAAAGAATGGCATCAACCAATCATCTGCTGTATGCCAGGCACTGTTCTAAGTTCGAGGGACACAAATACAAAGGAGTTTAAATTCTAGTAAGGAGAGCCCACACATAAAAGGAGCAGCAATGCACTGGGAAGGAAAACATCACATTGATCCTGTCCCTGCCCTCAAGGAACTTATCTTCTTTCTAGGAAGACGTGACATGTACCCAGGCAAATTTAACCCACGGTAGAGAGTGCTAGGAGCAAGACAGACCCAGAGTGCCCTAGAATTCAATGGCATTATTCATCCCCTTCTCTGTGCAAGGCACTGAGTAGAAAAGACAAAAGTGAGACAGTGCTTGCCTTCATGGAAAGAGCTCCAGGCCTGGAGTTAAGAAGAGTTCAAATCTAGCCTCAGACACTTACTAGCTGGGTGACCCTGGGCAAGTCATTTCACCCTGTTTGCCTCAGTTTCTTGATCTGTAAAATGAGCTAGAGAAAGAAATGGCTCCAGTATCTCTTCCCAAAAAAACCTTGGGGCAGCTAGGTGGCACAATGGATAGAGCACCGTCCCTGGATTCAGGAGTACCTGAGTTCAAATCCGGCCTCAGATACTTAACACTTACTAGCTGTGTGACCCTGGGCAAGTCACTTAACCCCAATTGCCTCACCCCCCCCCAAAAAAAACCTCAATGGGGTCACAAGAAATGTTGGACACAACTGAGCAACAACACAACGTATATAAAGTATATAGATGAAAATAAATGAAAGTTGGTTCTGGTGGGAAGATCCTGGCAGCCAGGGGTCAGAAAAGGCCTCAAATAGAATGGAGTGCTTGAGCAGGGGTTCTGGAAGGCGGTGACTAAGAAGGGGGGACACTAGCCCTGGGGAATAGCCAGTACATAAGAAGAGGGGCAGGGGCAGGGTGGATATGGTGCTAAATATGAGGAACAGAAGGAGGGCCAGTTTGTCAGGATTGTTGTGTGCATGGAAAGGAGTAATGTGCAGAAGCAAGAAGAGTAGACTGAGGCCAGTCAGGAAGGGTTTTAAATTCCATGATAAAGAGTTTGCGTTTGAAACTAGTGTTAACGAGGAGTGACATAGTTAGATCTATGCCCTAGGAAAATCACTTTGGCAGCGGTGTGAAGGGTTAATTGGGTAGGGGAGAGACTCGAGGCAGGCAAACCAATTAGGAGGTCAATGTGATTGTCCAGGCAGGGAGTCATGAAAGCCTGAACTAGATTGTTGTCTGTGTAAGTAGAGAGAAGGGGGTAGATTCCAGAGAGAGAAAAGAAAGTAAGGTTGAAAGGAAATAAGCATTTATTAAGTACCTACTATATACCCAGAACTGTGCTAAGCAAAGAACTTTACAAATACTATTTTGCCAAATAGTTATGCTATTATCCCCATTTTACAGTTGGGGAAACTGAGGCAGGTGGCAGTTAAATGACTTGCCCAGAATCACACAGCTAGTAAGTGGCAGTCAGATTTGAACTCAAGTCTCCCTGACTCTGCATCTGGCACTCTTGTCCACCAAGTCACCTAACTGCCTTAAGACAAGACAAAATATAGGGGCAGCTAGGTGGCACAGTGGACAAAGCACCAGCCCTGGATTCAGGAGAACCTGAGTTCAAATCTGGCACAGACACTTGCTGTGCGACCCTGGACAAGTCACTTAATCCTCAATGCCCTGCAAAAAAAGACAAGACAAAATATAACAACTGATTAGATATGGGGGTTGGGGGATTGAGAGGGATAAGTTGAGGATGACACAGAGGTTGCAAACCTGGGTGACTGGAAAGATGGTTCTATCCTTGACAGAAATAGAATGGGTGAGGCTCTGGATGTCAGGAGAAGGGCAAATGCCCCAGTGTTCCAAGAAGTGATGGAGAGAGAGTGTGAGACCAAATATCCATAAGCTCCAGGAGGGAGGCAGCATGGACAGAAGGTTCGAAGCCCACCTCTGATCCTTAAGGGCTGTGGGCCAGTAACTGGACCTCACTTGGTCTCAGTTTCTTCATTTGTATAAAAGGGATGCTAATTCTAGCACCTTGCTTGCAGGGTTCTTGTGAATCTCAGACAAATAATGTGCAGGAAACACTGTGCGCCTTAAAGCAATGGATAAATATGAACTATTATTATCTTTGACGAAGTCACAGGAGGATCCTAGGAGGCAGGCCAGTGGATGACTTGCTCCCAAGGACAGGGCTCCAAGGTGCTGGACAGCTCCCAGTATGGGGCTGCTCTTCCTAGGGAGAGATGGCATTCACTGCAAGGGAAACACGATTAAGAGGTGAAACCAGATGTGGAACAGTCTCAAAGGGCAAAGCTGAGCCAGAATCATAGAACTTGACCCTAGGACAATACCATTTCATCCAAAATTTCCCAAATAAGAATCCTTTCTTGACCACTGGGAAGAAGGGTCTCCCGGCCTCTGTCGGGAGACCTCAGGGGAGCAGGAACCCATTTCCTTCTGATCTGGGACAGCTCTCACATCGAGGAAAGGGATCAAACTGAGCTCTGTCACCCTGGAATCTCTACTCAGTTCTTCCCAAGTTATGTCCACTGGGGTAAACACTGGTCACCCTTCCCTGGGTACATTTCTGTTTTGTCAGTATCTTCACTGAGTTCTAACACCCAGTTTGCTGATCTCAGATAGAAGGTAAGCTCCTAGCACCTAACCCTGTAGCTGGCTCATCAACAGAATTGCATAAGTTCTTGTGGATTGAAGGACTCTGTGTTGGAATCATACATGATCACAGACTTAGAGCTGGACCTTCCAAGGGACCTTGGAAGCCATCTTGTCCAAGTCTTTTATCTTACAGAGGAGGAAACTGAGGCCCAGAGAATTGAGTGCCAGAGGTCCTAAGTGGGAGGACTAGGATTAGAACTTGAGTTCCTTGTTCCAAAATCTAGCCCTCTGTCTACCTCCTCCGGCTGCCTCCTGACTCTGAGCCTTAATGATGAAGGGGTCATCAGAGCAGGCCAGGACTCCTCACTCCCCTCCCCCACCAAGGCATCCTTGCAGAGACCTCACCTGAGCATCTCTGGGAGAGGGGAGAGAGTGAGGGTCACACAGTCAGCCCTGAGGATCCCTCATTCCTACCTTTCCTGGGTTTGTCCCCATTTTCTTGTGGAGTGCACTGATGTCCCCCTCCAAGGCCTCATTGTGGTGTGGAGGTGACCTTGGGCACTGGCAGGAATGCCAGCAGAGGGCAAGCTCAGGGAAGTCCTGCCAAGCTGGACAGCTTTCAAGTCTGGGCTTGGCAGCAGACAATGTGTCTGTCCTCCCAGGGCCAACCTGGCAAATCTGAGAGAGAGATTCATCCCCAGCCATGGGCAGGAGGCTACTAGGGGATGAATCTGGGGGCCAGGGCAGCACACTGAAGCATCTCTAAGGGGCAGAGGTGAATGATCTGCACCAGCAAAGAGAGGGGGAAGCAGCACCAAAGAAATCCAAGAGCCTTGAAGTCAGGGGACCCAGGTTTAAACTCTTATCTTTACTACCTGTATGACCTTGGACAAATCACTTGGCCTGTTTCCTCATAAAATGGAGGAATTGGAGGCCCCTCCCAGCTCAAGTGCTCAAAGCCTCCTGAAATCAGTCTCCAATAAGGCTTACTCTGCACCTTGTCATCATTGCCTCTCCTGACCATCCAGCCTGGCCCCCAGAGGTTATGGAGAATATTTAGGAGGACATAAGTGTTCATCGAGGAAGGAGTCAGAACACCTCCACTCAAGCTGTGTGACCTTGGGCCATAGTTTTTTCACCTGTCAAGATGGCCAATTTAGTGAGCTATGAAGCTTCATGGCCTCAGAAATGCATGGCAGATTCCTGAGAAGGCTGCCCAACCTGGGTCTCCCCTTCTGATAAAACTTCCCCTTCCCTGGCCCCCCCAGTGACAGCTCAGTTCCTCATTTCTCCCTCAACGCCCTAACCCTAACCCTAGCTCCACTCACAAAGGTGGAACCCCTTTGTGCCCACAGAAAGAGGGACTGGAGACCTCAGTCACCCAGGTCAGGCCCAGAGCCAAGTTTGGTAGGAGGTGGCCACGCCTTTCCCCTTGCACCCAGGGTCCCCCCAAGCTCTGTTCTAGGTCCAGGTCTCCCTCTGCAGTCTTCGAGGGAGCCACCAGGACAAGAAAGGGACAGAACCGACTCCTGCCTCCCCTTCCCCCACTGCCCGTGGCTGGCAGGAAGGATGATGGAGGGAGCTGGGAGTGGGGAGTGGGGAGGAGGGAAGCTCTCTGGGAAGGGACTGGAAAATGCTGTGGTGACAGGGGCCTAGTAGTGGAGTGACAGAACAAAGGAGAGAGGTAAAGAAGAGGGAGGGGAGGCAGCTGGAAGAGCCCAAGATGCAGTGGGAAACAGGAGAGTGGAATGAGGAGGGGCATGACAGGGCAGCCTTGGGGAGTTCCTGGCCTGTCGGGCAGCCAGGGATTTGGAGACAGAGGAGCCCCACAATCAGTGATGGGCAGGGAGACCCTTCATAATAAGAGCCATGAGCCCAGAGCTTCCCAGAGGGGAGGAGGCTGGCTGGTGCATCCCAGGACAGGGCAGGGGAGCGGGGCTCTCCTTCCCTCTCATCTGGTGACAGGGTGGCCATTGTGAGCCAGAGCAGACAAGCCCTAGCCCTTCTCCACCTGAGCAGGCTGGGGGCAGGAGCTAAGGAAGACCCCTCCTTGCATTCCAGCACTGCCTCTCTCCCCCTGGTGGGGCTCCATCACCAAGCTCAGCTCAGATTGGAGCTGAAGGAGGCTGTTAGCTAATTAAGGCTGAGTCCACTAATTGTCCCTCCAGGAGGGATAGACACTGCAGTGAAGGGGAGGAGGCCAGGATCAGCTCAGTCGTGAGTGCCCCCCCCCCTTTCATACCTGCGCTACCCCCCTCCCAGTCCCAGCTTAGCCCTTTCCCCTAGTGGCCACGGGATGAAAAAAAGATGTCATCCCTAGCCATTGACCATTGTATCGGTCAACCTAGCAATCATTTATCAAGTACCTGCTATGTGCAGGCACGGGACTAGGCACAGCAGCTACCGATATAACAGAAACAAAATAGTCTCTGCCTTCATGATGGAGCTGTTTAATGTGCGGGGGAACAATGTGTGCACATATCATTAAATACAGAATATCGCCAAAGTAAATATAAAGTTATCCGAGGAGAGGAGGCACCAGCAGTTTGGCAAGGTAGGGATGGGCTTCCTACAGGATGTAGATCTGTAGGTAAGTTCTGAAGGAAGCTGGGGATTCCCAGAGTTGAAGGTGAGGAAGGATGGCATTCAAGGTATACAAAGGCAAAGAGGTGGGAGATGAAAGTCAGGTACATCGGCAGCAGGTCAGTCAGCTTGACTGCATTGTAGCATATGAGGGGAAACGTGGACAAGCTTGGAAAGGCAGGTTGGAGCAGGGTTACAGCAAAAAGGAATTTGTGCTGGTCCTAGAGACAGGAGGGAGCCCCTTGTATTGAGGAATGGAGTGACTGGTCAGAACCAATGCTCTAGAAAATCATCCTGGCTGCCAAGGGGTGGATGGACTGGAGAGGGGAGAGACTGGAGACAATAGTCCAGACGAGAGGTGAGAATCGGGCCTGAAGTAGGAAGGCTCCCACAGCTTGCCCATACAGGCAAAGCCAGGATGTTGAGTGATTGGCACAACTCCAGGATCCAGTGTTTTGGTCCATCCAGGACTGAGCTGCCCTGTCATGGGGTCCTCAGGGATGTGCTACCTCCCTGAACTAAGTCACACAGGACAAGAGCTGGATCTGTCCTTGACCCCAGAGGGTCCCTGGTCCAGCCCCCTCATTTTGGAGAGGAAGAAACTGAATCCCAAGAGGAAAAGAGACTTGTCCAAGGTCACATACAGCTGTTAAGCAGAAGAGCTGTGCCTTAGGTCAAAGATTTCTCTAGCAGCGTCATGCTGCCTGGAAGAGCAGTGCTGAATCACTGCTGCCAGGCTTTAGAGAGAAGGGCTGCTGACCCTAACCAGCATATGCTGGTGGAATCTGGCTTGGATAATCAGGCTGTAGCTCCCTCTCTACCTCCCTCCCTCTCCCCCTGTGGGGTGTCCCCGAAAGCTCTAATAATAGCTGCCATTTCTATAGTACTTTAAGAGTTGTGCAAGCACTTTACATACATTATCTCACTTGAGCCTCACGAAGCCCTGGGAAGCACTGTCTGCAAAAACGATCAAGCCTATTTGACAGAGAAGGAAACTGAGGCCTGGAGAAGGGAAGTCCCTTGCCTGGAGTCCCAAAGTTCTAGCGGTGCTCTTTCTCATGCATAGTACTGCTTGGGGGCCACTGTGGTCGTCAAGGTGATGAAGAGCACCTGCCTCCCCAGATTGCAGCCCAATCTCAGCCCAATAAGTTGGCAACGGCCATGCCCGCAGTTCTTCTCTCTGTTAGTGGTTTCCTGGTTGTCTTGTCTATCGCTTGTTTTCTATATTAGTTGTTTGCATATTCTCTACCCCCATTAGCTTGTGAGTTCCTTGAGGGCAAGGACTGTCCCCAGAGCTTGGCACAATGACTGGCACGCAGTAGGTGCTTAATGAATGTTAAGTGACTGGTTGGCGACACAGGGTATCTTAGTTCACAGAGCATCGATCCGCTAGTCCAAACCCCTCATCTTACACACAGGGAAACTGAGGCTCAGACATTTGAAGTGGCTTGTCCAAGATCACATAGGGGCATAGCTGGGGTTTGAACCCAGAGCCTCTGACCTCAGGCTGCAACTCCCCCTCCCTTCCTGTTAGGGAAAGCTGAGTATAGTAGTGGTCAGGTTGTGCCTAGGCTTGGAATTGGGAAAATCCAAGGGGTGGGTGCAATAAGTATGATTATCTTAATTTGACAGATGGAGAAACTGAGGCCTAATGAAGTGAATTAATGTACCCAGGATGCCACCCCTTGAGGGCCTGTGAGGCAGGGGAGGTACTTGGCAAATGTTAAATCATGTCTTATATAAGTGTTGGTAGGATGTGATCACTCATCCTTCCCCTGTGACCAGCTCTGTGTCAGGATGGAGTCTAGCGTTAGAAGGAGATGGAGAGGGGAGGGTTGGGGGAGGGGCGAGATCCCTGGTCCCCACGGGGATGAGCCCAAGATGCCTGTGTGCTGGAGGAGAGTGGGGGGAGGGCTACCTGGATAAAGCCCAGGAGGAGTGGCCAGATCCGCTTCCTGGAGAAAGCTGTCAATCAGACCTGGTGTCGGGTCCCCGCCCCCCCCCCTCCGCCCACCAGCTCCTGCGCTCGCCTCTGTAATGGGGCTTAATCATAACATGCATTAGGCAGGCCCCACCGCCTGCAATTACAGCCTCAATCAGCCTCCCCCTCCCCCAGCGCTAATGCCAGCCTCGGGAGGGAGGACGAGGAGCCAGCCCCTCGCCCCCACAGGCCCCCACAGGCCCCCAGTGGGGCTCCCTGGCCCTACAAGCGCTCCCCCTCCCCATCCCCAGCCCCCAAGATTACCAGAAGGGCTTATTAGGAAAATAGGAAAGTATTTGAAGAGGGCCCTGTAAGCCTGACACCTGCCAACAGCCGGGGGGAGGGGAGGGGAGAGCAGAGGAGAGCATCTCGCAGGGTCACAGACAATTATTTTAAAAGCTGGTGGAGGAGAAATGGGCTCTTTTGCTGGAGATGCCCATTTATCACTGAGAGGGAAGCGTTTCTCCCCAGCATGGTAGGTACCTACACATGTGAACACACGTGCTTAAGCACACGCACATGCTCGGTGCAGGTGTGTACATGCTTGTGCATCTCCAGATGAACAGACCCCGGATCACCCCCACAACACACACATGGGCTTGAAAAAAGACCGTGCATTGAGGGGTGCAGGAGCAGACACAGAGAGCCACGGACCTGGCTGATGGCACCCAAACACAGAGGATTTGTCTGTTCCGGGGAGCCTTGAGGTCAGACTTTTTGGCAACAGGAGATTTTCTATGCCCCCAGCTAGGGACTGCATCTCCCCCATTAGCCGGAACTGTGCCCTTGCCTGCCACAGCAGAAATCTCCAACAACCTGACTGCTCTCCCCTCCCCCCGCACCTCCAGAAAGAGAAAAGCTGGACCTTTCCACCCTCCTAACCCCTGGTGGCCCCCAATCCACCCACCCTGGCCAATCTGTCCCACGGGGTGCCCAGCCATTGGGTCACCAAGGGTGGAGGGGGTGAGGTCGAGGATGCTTGAGGAGCCGGAGTGAAACAGGGAGGAGGCTGGGGGTTTGCAAAGTCAGAGCCCAGTGTGGGGCTAAGAACAGAGGTAGTGCTAGAGGGGCCTAAGCTGCTGGGGGAGCGAAGAGGGCTGCAGGCGGGTGGGGGCGGAATGGGGGAGGGCCACCGTGGTGTTGTGATTTTCCCTAATTGCTGTTTTGCAAAGAGGTAATTAAAATCCCTTTTTATTTCACACGTCAGAGCCCTCGCCAGTACTCAGAGTCGGCACAGGGGGAGGTGGGGTTGGGATGGAGAGGGGGGTGGAGTGAGCAGAGCCCGGAGCCCAGAGAAAATGATCCAGCTGGGCAGGCTGAGCCCCCGTCCTCCCTAGAAGGGGTAATCTGCCTCCCGCTCTCCCAGAGCTTCCTCGCTGAGAAAGCGCTTTCCCGACCACAGCTTCCTATAGCTTGTGGCTCAGCTATTGTTCCTATTCAGTAGTAGGCTCCTGGATTGTCTGCAATAAAGGACCTTGGAGGCCATCTGACCCCCAGACCTCCATAAGGAAACTGAGGCTCGTAGAGGTTGTGACTTGCCCAGGGGCATCCACTTGGTAAATGTCTGAGGTGGCATTTGAACAGGTTTTCCCGATACTCAAAGAACACGCCAGGCAGGCAGGGACCACCCCGCCCCCCCCACATGCCTGATCTTGCTTCTCTTTTGAAAATGGACAGTTGCCTACTATGAAAAGCCCATTATCTTCCTTGTGCTTCACAATAGCCCTTGGACGTCCAGTCCAACCCCATCATTTTTTCAGAGGAAGAAACGAAGGCTCAGAGACCCCAGCAAATGACTTAACTCAAGGCTGGTCTAAGCTGGGGCCTAGCATCTCTTTCTTACCTGGCCCCCTCAGGGAAATAGCTGGGGGAGGCTGGATGCTCCCTGGGAAATTTGGCCTCTACCAAGAAAGAAGTTCTGAGGGTAAGCCCTGGAGGGTGTGTAGGGAAGGTGGTGATGAGAAGTTGACCTGGGTGGGACATTGCTCAGTAGCACTTTCTTTTTTCCGGAGAGAAGTAGGTCATCCTCAAGGAGTCATCATCCGGGGACCTATCCAAACCTCTTAGACAAATGGTGCCAGGAGAGACCCCTGCCCCCACTGCCCTCCCTTCTCTCTGAGCCCAGCTAGTCAGAGTCCTGGCAGGCAAAGGCAGACAATTCCAGAAGGAACCTGGCTTGGAAACCTAGCTCTGCTCTTAATCCCTGTATAACTTGAGGCAAATTACTAAATCTCTGTGGGTTTCATTGCCTCTCTCCTTAAAATGGGGGGAGGGGTGGGAAGGTGGACGAGATGGCCTCTAACTCCCCCTCCAGACCTCAGTCAATGATCTTAGGCCTTGAGTGAGGTCCATTCTTTGGATGTTAAGCTATTAACAGCCACGGATTTGGCAAACCATTAAATTGTTGTCCAGGAGTTGTAGACCAGTGCTGCTTCCTCTCAAAAAATACAATTCATGGGCTCTTCTTGTACAACCAGCAGAGTCCATCCCTGCCCCTGGGCTGGCCTGGCTTTCTGCCTTAAGGACCCTGAGGGATCTGGGATCTCATTAATTCAGGACTTCCCTCCCATGATGCAGACCACAACCCACCCAGGCCAGCCTTCCTTCATCCATCGCCTCTAAAAGTCCTCCCGGTGTGTTCTGCTTCTCCCAGCATTTCCAGGTGCAATGAAGCACCCTTTCCTCCCTTGCTCTTCCCATGGGACCAGCTCATCTTCTATCTGTACAAGTCCTCAATGACATACATGCCTTTCGCCTTTTCCTCTTTAGTGTTTCTCAGTGGTTACCATGCCCATTTCCTTTGTCTTCTGTGCCATACTGATTTTCAGTTCTTTGAAGGAAGTGATGTTCCAAGACTCAATACCAGCAAATGTTTATATTGAAAAGATGGACTTTGTGATGGGAAAACTTGGGGGTCCTGAAAGGACTTTGCAATTTCCTGATGGCAGCTCAGCCCACTCTCCTTTTCCTTTTCTACTCTGGGTCCAGCTCATTGTCCATCTGCCCCAGACATACCCATACCCAGACAACGTTTATCAGGGCATGTTGAAATCTGGTCAATAGATGTTCTTCATCTATTTGGTCTTCTTTCCTGTGTGGACGGTCAGGGTTACCTCCTTTGAGTCATTATCGATCTCTTGCAGAAGCATCTGCAGTGTCTTGGGGCTTGATTCAATCAACACCATGTTATCCTCAAACAGGGGCAGCAGGACCTCACCACCCACAGGGAATCCCTCCTCAGACTGGGTCTCTGCACCAGGTTCCCTCCTCCATCACAATGACTGGTAGCTTCTGGCCAGCAGACATCTCCCTGTTGGATGTCTTAGCTGGTGTTTATTTTCAGAGGGTCATTGAACGGGAATGCTTCTGTTGTTGAATTTCTGTTGGCTCTCTGCCAATGCTGCCTTTATTTGGACCTGGGAGGTGGACAGGGGAGCAGGGAGCCCTGAGAAGTGGAACAAGAGGGAGAGGAGAAAGAGGAGGAGGACAGACAGAGGAAGGAGGTACAGAGGACACGTGGGATTTGACATCAGACTGGAGTCTGTCCGTTCCTTACTGGCTGTGTGACCATGGACAAGTCACTCTCTGGGCCTCAGTTTCTTCATCTGTGAAATTAAGAGGTTGGACCAGAGGATGTCAAAAGCCCCTTCCAGCTTTAAATCCTATGATACCGGGTCTCAGGGCTTGGATTAGTCCTACATCCATTTGGGTTAGCTCTTGCCTAAAGATACCAAAGGAACCCTGGGAGAAGTTTTTGACCTCGAGTGCCTCTGATTTCCAATCTTCCCATCAAACCTAGGCCAGAGTCATCCTCCGGGCTCCCCTGAATTTACAAAAGAAGACTAGGAGGAATTACCTAGAATGTAGAGCTTGGATTTTGAACCCTGACCCTAACACTTGCCAGCTGTTAGACCTTAGGCAAGTCACTTAACCTTCTTCAGCCTCAATTTACCCATCTGTAAAATGAAGGAGTTGGGCCAGATTACCCCCTAAGGGCCCTTCTAGCTCTAAATGTTATCCCATTGATGTCATGTTCAACCTTCTCCTTTTTTGGATGGGGGGGGAGGGAGGGAAGATGAGGAAAACTGAGAATAAGATTGGGGATTGACTTTCCCATAGTCACAGAGCTAGTAAGTGACAAGACTCTGAGTGAGCTCCCAGATAGCTTAAGTGTCCATGGATTGATACCATCAGGCCCCTCCCCAACCCCCTCTCTCCTCAGTTTCCCAATATGTCAATGGGTAACTGAGGTTGGGAGATGCCAGGAGGCAGGGAAGCCCAAGCCTGCATTGGGGTGGAAGGGGGAGGGCGCTTCTTCTTGGGCTCAGTGAATCATCTCCACTCTATGACTGACAATCTCACCTCATTGTGGAGGGCTTAATTGCAGGAGCTGAGTGGGATCGTGCCTAGAGGCTTTAATGGACCCTTCCCCCCTCACTCCCCCCACCCCAGCTCTCCTTTCCTTCCCCACACCCAACCAGGGAAATCTCTCAGCCATTTTGCCTTTGATTTATAATTCACTTAGCTGGGTGAAGAGGGCAGGACATGCAGCTGGCAAGAATCCAGCCCCTGCTCCCACATACTGGGTCCCAGCAGAGAGGATGGGGATGAAGGAGGTGGAGGAATGAAGAAGAGAGGTGGGAGAGGAGAGGGTGGAATGAGACTATGAAAGGGAGGGGCTGCTGGAGGCCACATGTGAGAAGGGAGAACAGAGGGGGGCTGCCTGCTGGGAAGGGCTCCCAGATTTCAGGGCTCCAGCCCAGAGAGGTTCCTCTGGATACAGATCCAGGTCAGCGGCTTCATTCATTCATTCATTCATTCATTCATTCATTCATTCATTCATTCATTCATTCATTCTCCAGTCAAAGGCTGCTGGTCTGGATAATTCATTATTTTCTTCACCACCTGGAAGAGAAGTTAAGTTCTCCAAACCCCATCTGACCCCTAGATCCATGGGTATACAATGCCATTCTATCAGATTTGATTAAACTCAATTCATTAAGCATTTATTAACCACTTACTATATGCCAGCCACTGTGCTGAGTGCAGAACATCAAAGACAAAACTGAAGCAGCCCCTGTTGTCAAGGAACTTACAATCTATTGTGGGGAAAAAACATGTACTTGAGTAACTAAATACCAGGTATATAGAAAGTAATACAAAGTGAGTCAGAGATGGAGAGGGAGAGGGAGAGAGAGAGAGTAGGGGGGCAGATATGCTGACAAAGAGACAGACACACAGAGAAAGAAACAGAAGAAAAGAGGGGGAAGAGAGACAGATAGGCAGGTAGAGACAGAAAGATTCAGAGAGAGACAGAGAAAGAGAGGAGAGAGGCAGTAAAGAGACAGAGACAAGCAGACAAGCAGGCAGGCAGGGAGTGACAGAGACTCAGAGAGAGCTAAATAGAGTGAAATAAAGACAGACACAGTGAAGGAGAAATAGAAGTGGAGAAAGGGGGAGAGAGACAAGGTAGACAGAGAGACAGAGAGATAGAAAAAAGGGGAGAGAGATAGTAACAGACACATACAAAGATCACTAACGATTGTGGCCAGGACCAGGAAAAGCTTCCTGTAGGAAGTGGCAACTTAGCAGAGATTCAAAGGGAGCTAGGAATTCCAAGAAAGATTATTCCAGGAACAGGAGACAACTAGAGCAAAGCCATAGAGACTAGAAATGGGAGTAATATTGGAGGGTCAGCAATGAAGCCAATGTGACAGGAGGAGGAGGAGGAGGAAGAAGAGGAGCAGGAAGAGGAGGTCTCTGCACTCAGCTTGGGAAGACAGCCCACCATCACAGGGCTTTCATGACGTGCTCAGACCTGTGCTTTGGGAATAGCCCTTTGGCAGCTTCAGGAAAGATGGACTGCAAAGGAGAATGACTAGAAGCAGGGAGATGCTTCTGCAATAGGCCAGGCAAGAGGTGATGGGGGCTTGAACTAGGGTGGTAAATTTGAGTGTTGAGAAGGGGCTGGGTACAAGATGTGCTGTGGAATGGACCAAACTTGGCGATTGAGTGGATGTGGGGGAAGTAGGGAGTGATGCGAGCTGAAGGAATTGAGGGTGACAATGAGGCTTTGAAGCTGCATGACTACAGCCTGGTGGTGCCTCCAACAAAAATGGAGATGTTAAGAAGAGTAGTGGATTTTGGGGGAAAGAGAATGAGATTGCTGGCCAGTCTGGGTATTGGGGTTTCCAGAAGCCCTCTAGAGAACAAAGGACCCTCCCTGACTGAATCATCTCTGACGGCTCCTTGGCATGGAGTCCATTGGCTCATACACTCCAGCCACCTCTGGCACTGAGAGCTACCCTGCCTCCCTCAGCCCCCTCCCCCTCTTCCAGGGTCCAGCTGTTAATTAACCTAAGCTGCTTCTGAAGGTCAGGGTCACATCTCCACACAGTTTCATGCTTTCTAAAGTGACGTTCATTTCCTGCCCTGGTGGTGGGAGCTGGGAGAATACCCCTTCACTCCTTCTTCCTGTCTATACAAGGTACAACTCCTGGAAACCAAAGCTGAGAATAGACTGGATCCTTAGCTGCCTTCTCTTTTTGCTTTGTTTGTCCACCCCCCTCCCTCCTGTTTGGAGACTGATATCTGGTGCCAGATAGATGCCCAAGGCTTCCCCTCACCCCATTCCAGTTCTGAGTCACCCTTCTACATGCAATGCACCCTTTTTATTGCTACTATTAATATATTTTACTACTAACAAGAATAATACTGAGAGTCAACATGAGGTAGTAAAGGGATATCATGGCATTATCAGTTCACAGTTTGAAGAGACTTTAGAGTCTAATCATCTCATTTTACAAATGGGGAAATTGAGGCATAGAGGGCTTAAGTGACCCAGGGTCATAAAACCAGGATATGCCAAAAGCAGGATATGAAGTCAGTAGTGTATAGGACTCTGGACTTGGAGCCAAGAAAATATGAATTCAAATCCTGCCTCAGTCACTAGCTGTGTGATCCTTGGCAGTCACTTAAATTCTCAGTGCCCCAAGCAACTCTCCAATTCTATAAGTTTAAGGGAAATTGCCTCTCTGAGCTGAGAGAAGTTCCTCAGAGAGAGAATTTCTTACACTGAATAAATTACAATTCTAGTCCAAAAAATACTAAAAAGGGGATTTAAGGTTTACAAAGTTCCTTCCCCCACAATAACCTTGTGAGATAGACAGTGCAAGTATTATTGTCATTCCCATTCTATAAATGAAGAAACTGAGGCTCAGAAAAGGGAAGTTAACTGGCCAGGGTCACCCACCTCTCATCAAAACCAGGATCCCAGGCCAGATGTCCTGACTCCAACTCCAGTCCTCCAAGAATCTCCAAGCTAGAAGGAACCTCACCTAAGTAAGATTCTTTGTACAATAAACCTGAGAAGTGATCATCCAGTCCTTGCTTGAAAAGAACCTTGGGCCTTCCAAGGCTGCCCATTCCACTGCTGGACAGCTCCAACGATCAAGCCTAAATCAGCCTCTTGGCATCTCCTCTCCCTCCTCCCACCCGCCCACTGCAGCCGCTTCTGTCCTCTGAGCTCAGACAAAACCAGGCAAAGGTCTCTTGCAGGTGACAGCCCTCCAGACATTTGGATGGAATTTATTCATTGCTTACTATGTGCCAAGCACTTTGCTAATCAGTGGGGTACAAATAGAAAAGGGAGACAGTCCCCCCTCTCAAGAAGCTTGCATCCTAAAGAAGGGAGAAAATAAATGCATAAAGGAATGCTTGGGTTCAGGACAGAGGGAAGGAACCCAGATTTCCAAGGGTCAAGTGTCAAAGTGGGAGAGGGAAGCTCAGGCCCTGCCCCTCTGCAGACTCATCGGGGCATTCCTTCAGAGCAAGGATTCTTTGCCTTGCTTTATAGCCTCAGTGCTTAGCACAATGCCTGATACACACTAGACACTTCATAAATGTTTATTGACTGACTGCTCTTGCAGTTGAAGTCGCTGGTTGAAGCCAGCTACTGTGTCATCAGCCTGCATGATCCCTTCTTTTCTCCAGGCTAAACCTCTAGTTCTTTCAGCCTCATATAACAAGGACTCAAGACCTTTTCCTATCCTGCTTCCTCTCTTCTGAACATTCTCCTGTCGATCAATATCCTTCCTAAAATGTGCCCCCACCAATTAAACACAGTCCAGAGGTAGTCTGATTCACGTGTCCCCCATCCTCCATAAATCCCAGCTCTTGGGTAGACTATAAGAGGACTGGGGAGGGGCAGCTAGGTGTTGCAATGGATAGAGCACCGGCCCTGGATTCAGGAGGACCCAAATTCAAATCTGACCTCAGACACTTGACACTTACTAGCTGTGTGACCCTGGGCAAGTCACTTAACCCCAATTGCCTCACCAAAACAAACAAAACCAAACAAACAAAAAAGGACAGGGGAAAGGACAGGGACATGTTCTCAGAGAAAGGGAGATGTCCCAGAGTTCTCTAGTTGGTGTAGTTTCTGAGGCTAATAAGTCTTAGAACCAGCTTCATAGAGCCAGGGTAGTTGTATAAGGAATCCGCTTAAAGATTGGTGTTTTTCATTCATTAATTTATTCATAAAGCCACAGATCCAGAGCTAGAAAGGTCTTCAGGGGCCATCTGTTCTAACCCCTCATTTTTACCAATGTGGAAACTGAGACCCAAGGAAGTTTAGTGACTTGCTCAAGGTCACTCATTAAGTGAAGCTCGAACTCAGATCTTCTGGTTTCAGAGTTAGTGGCCTAGGGGGCAGCTAGGTGGTGCAGTGGATAGAGTACCCGCCCTGGATTCAGGAGGACCCGAGTTCAAATCTGGCCTCAGACACTTGACACATACTAGCTGTGTGACCCTGGACAAGTCACTTAACCCTCATTACCCTCCCACCAAAAAAATTGCAGTCAGTGGCCTTTCCCCTGTACCACACTGCCCCACTGGTGTACCTGCCATAACACCATGAGCTTCCTCTAACCCATCTTCTCAACAACTCTCAGGCTCAGAGAGAACAATCTTGAGAAGAGACCCTCCTTTCTATACCCTCCCTTCTTCTGCCTAATTGCCTCCTCCTCTGGGCTTCATTAATCACCCCCATTTGTCTAGCAGTCCAGCACCATTGATTCCCAATATGACAAAACTTCATTAGGGAAACTGGCCCTGGGGAAGCCAGCCAAGGACCAGGCAGGACCTGCCCAGCTGGGTAAGCCTCAGCCACCCAGTTTGGGGCTGAGCCAGGTTGGAGGCAGGGATGCCTGGAGAGATTGACAACAGGGAAGGGGCACAGCTGAGTGTTGGCTAAAGCATATGGGGCATGGGATAGAGTCAGGGCAGGAAAAGAAGAAAAGACAGGGTGCCAGGAGGAGCTCCTTGAAGAGGAGAGATGAGGCTTGGAGGCACGTCGGGAGATTGAATAGAACTCTGAAAAGGAGAGAGGGAATGGAAAACACTGGGCAAAGACTCCTCCATATAAGTCCCTTCTGCCGTTCGCTGGCTGTGTGACCTGTTTTCTCTGGGCTTATTTCCTGATCCTTAAAATGGCCTAAACTAGAGATGTCAAACCCACAGTTCAGGCCACATGCAGCCCACAACACTTCGAGGTGTGGCCCAGATCAGGTTAAAATTTAATTGTGAAATATTTGATAAAATACAACCAAACATAGATAATGTTAATATGTAGTTTTCTTGGTCAATAGACACCCACAGAGATCCTTCTCTATAATTTAGTGGCCCCCGTTTCTACTTAAATTTGATGTTGTAAGTGACCTCTAAGGTTCCTCCTAGCTCTGGTAGGACTTATGAAGCCAGAAGCCTACTTGGTAATGACGATGATGATGGTAAATCAGTTAACAGTAACCAGCTTCAATGAATTTATATCCTACAAGTTGGAGAACAACAGGTACAAATGTACGCCTATAAAAGATACCTATGAAGTGGATACCATAGTAACCCCAAAATGGGTTGGCCTCCTGCAGAAGTTGGTGAGTCTTGAAGGAAGATGGGAGGCAGAGATGAAGAGGGATGGAGGTCTAGGCATGGGGGACAGCCAGTGCAAAGGCCTGGAGATGGGAAATGGAACATCATGTGTATGAGGAACAGAATATAGATGGTAGGATGTGTTGAGGGGAGTGATGTATAGGAAAACTGGGGGACAAAAGAGAAGTGGACAGATTATAAATAGCTTTAAATGCTAAACGGGGGCATGAGTAGGCTAGAGGTTATAGGAAAGTGCTGGATGATGTGAAGGCTTGTAGTGACGAGGAGCTCACTATCTTATGAGGCAGCCCATTCTATTGTTGGACAGCTCAAAATATTAGAGAGGGCTTCCTTACTGGGAGCTGAAATGTGCCTTCCTACACCGTTTATCCTTTGGTTTTAGTTCTGCCCTCCCTCCAGTCATTCATTCAACAAACCATTATTAGGCACTTCCTGTGTGCTAGGCACTAGGATACAAAGACAGAAGTGAGCCACCACCACCACCCCCACCCCCATCCTCCAGGAGTTTCCATTCCATCTGGAATGATAGTATTAAGAGCAACTCCCTAAAATGTGGTGATTTGAGCTTAGCATTATCTCATTGAGCCTCATAAAACCCCTGTGAGCTGCATGATATCCCTGTCACTTCCATTTTAGAGAAGAGGAAACTGAGGCACAGAAAGGTGATGTATGACTTCTCTGGGGCTCACAGAGCCTGAGGTGACATTTGAACTCAGATATTCGTGCCCAGCCACCATCCCATGCCCTGTAGTCTTAATATCATTGTAACCATAGGCCCCAACATTCCTGGGGAGCTGCCAAGATCCCCAAGGGATGCCTGGCATTAGCTAGCCCTGACACTGGGCTCTGAGCAGTGCCTTTCTCAGGGATCCTGCAGCTAGCTGCACCAGTCCTGAGTGGCCCCTGTTAGATGCCCAAGGGAGGCTCTGCTCGTCTCCCAGTGCAAGGAGGTGGGGCGACAGTACTCAGCCCCTTCCCCACTGTAGCTTTTAATGCTCACCCCCCCATCCCAGAAGTGCTAGAAGGACTGACTCTGCCCTCCTTTTGTGCTGCCGATGTTCCCTGCTGGCTAATGGGCCAATTTTTTAGCATTACGGAGATTTGGACAATTTGCTGGCCCTGAGAAAAGAGAGTAGGACGAGCTGATCTGTAGCATAGTTAGGGGGAGGGGTGGCAAGGAGGACAAAGAAGGGAGAGAGACGGTGCCCTTGTCCTGGAGGCCTGATGCTGGCTGAAGCTCTTTACCCAATTCACTGGCTTTGGTTCCCCTTGAACCCCAACAATGCCCACAATTTGGCATTGTTTGATAGTTTAAGGAAGATGACCCCCCCTCCAGGCCCCAAGAAAGGGAAGGGTGGGAGAGGGAAGCTGGGGAAGTCTCACCTGTACCAGGCATAGAGCCACCCACCTGGACCATTATTGAACCTCAGAGATGACCCCCATGGCATGGCTTGGCTGCACCTGTAATTAGAAAGGCAAAGACAGAGGGGGAAGAAAGAGGGAGAGAGACTGAGAAAAAGAGGAAGGAGTGAGAAACAGAGACATGGAAGGAAAGAGGGAGGGAGAGAGACAAATACAGCCACAGAACAGGAAGAGACAGAGAGAAGGGGGGGAAAAGACAGAGGCAGAAAAATAGAGATACATGGAGGCAGAAACAGAAAGGGAAAGAGTCAAGGAGAGAGGGAGGAAGATAGAGATAAAGGCATAGTGATGAGAGAAAAAAGAGGAGAAAAGGATGAAAGAGAAAGAGACAAGAAGGGAGGGGGAAAGAGGCAAAGAGGGAGGGAGAGAGAGAGAAATGGATAAAGACTGAGATAAATAAAGAGAGGAAGAGAGAAGGGAGAAAGTAATATTGAGACAGAGGGAGAGAGAGAGAGAGAGAGAGAGAGAGAGAGAGAGAGAGAGAGACCCTGTTCTGCCTCCCACTCACAGTCCATTATCTTTCTACCTGCAACAAGACATGAGGGAAACTCTATATGCAGGGTCTGAATCCTGAACCTGCTGGCCACATTCTTCCTCTAAGGCTTTATCCTCTCCCCCTCCCTGACTAGGGAGACAAGTTTATTGACAGAGAGACAGAGACGATGAGAGACAAAGAACTAGAGACAGAGACAGGAGAAACAGAGAGAGAGCAATACAGAGAGAAGCAGACAAAGAGAGCCAGAGAAAGCTGGGACACTTCTGGAAAGGCTGGATTGTCTCAGGGAGAGGCTTATTGAGTCCAAGGGGAAGGCGCCTGATTCATTTCACATGTCAGTAATGGTGGCAGTGGTGGGCCATTCATGAGCCTTTATGAAGCACCTGCTGTTCCAGGCATTGTTCCATAAGCCCTGTCTTCCAGACTTACATTCTATTGAGAGTAGTGATAACAGCTGGCATTTAAGGATCTCAAAGCACTTTATCTGATTTGTTTCACTGAGTCTTCCAACAACTCTGTGAGGTAGGTGTTAACAGTATGCCCATTTTGCAGATGAGTAAACTCAAAGGGTCAGATCCAAAGGACTGTGAGTTCCCTTCCCACTTTAAACCTAAGATCCCCCAGACCTAGAAGGTTTGTCCAGCAAACTAGGGGTGCCCTGACCTGGACTGCTCTTTTCTGAGATTGACATGACAGTGGGTCAGGGAGACTGAGCCAAAGTAAACTGTTTCTTTTCCCTCTGAAGGAGCACATCCTTCCTCTCCTACCTCAGGGAGGGCTAAGGTAACTTCTGGCTCCTGGCTGGCTTCTGGACCCTTGCCCAGGAGATCCTAGGATCCAACATGGCGCTTCTGCCAGGGAAGGTACCTAGGGCCAACTGCATCCCTGTCCCAGATCCCCACTCTAGCTACATCCTGGGAATGAAGAGGCCGCTCTCTAAATGGGGGGATAAAGGGAAGGGAGGGAGGGAGAGAGAGAGAGAGACTCGAAGGGGAGGGAGAAAGGGGAAGGCAGGGGGGTTGCGGGGGCTGGGTGCATTAAGTGATCACAGATCGCAATATTTCATTGCTGGCAATCCCAGGCAAGACATCAACTACTTGGGGAACGCAGCCTAAAAGCCTTTTGATTTTATTTCTTCCACTTGGCATTTTTTTCCTTCCCCTGTCAGTGTCCTTGAGAATGTTTCCCCTCCCCCTTCCTCCCCTGCTACTTCTCCCAACCCCAGAGTGGAAACAGAATGCCACCCCCCTCAATCTTCTCCTCAAGCCCCAGGAGGAAAGCAGTTCTCTGGGGGGAAGAGTCCTGAGGGCCATCTAGATTCTAACTTCCCTGAGAGCAGGGACTGTTTCCTATTTGTCTTTTGTCCTTACAGTAGGCACTTAATAAATACTTGATGGATGAATGGATGATGGGGGCTGGAACTCTCCATGTGATCAGGTTCTCTGGGTTGCTTCTTACTACTCCCCACAGGAGAGGGAACAGAGCTATACCCACAGCTCAGGAGAACTCCCTGGCACCCCCTGCCCCATACACACAGTAATCATTCATTCACTAATGGGGAGTTTATTAGGCACCTACCATTTCTCTTTACTGTGCTAGGTGTGGTACATCAGGGAAGCTGCTTTGGAGTCAGGGGACCAGGGTAAATTTGGACAAGGTACCTAACCTCTCTGTGCCAATGAGAGTGTTAGATTCAGTGGCCTCCAAGTTCCCTTACAGCTTTTAAATTTTTTTTCGGGGCAATGGGGGTTAAGTGACTTGCCCAGGGTCACACAGCTAGTAAGTTCAAGTGTCTGAGGCCAGATTTGAACTCGAGTACTCCTGAATCCAGGGCTGGTGCTCTATCCACTGCGCCACCTAGCCACCCCTCCCTTACAGCTTTAAATGATGCCCCTATGAAACGGACTCTGCTCACAAGGAGCTTATATTTTTCTGAAAGGGAAACGATAAAAAGACAGGGGAGTGAATACAAAGGAATTTCAGGGAAAGAGGGAACACTAACAACAAGAGCCAAGAGACAGGGCCTGCCCTCAAGGAGCTCATAGTCTACTGTGTAATACAGGACTCCAGCCTAGGGTAAACCACATCACCCTCAGCACCTGTTTCCTCGTGTGTAAAATGAGAGGCTTGTACTAGACGGTGCCCAATGGAACTTTCAGATCTAAATCATCCACTCTGTGTGTGTGTGTGTGTGTGTGTGTGTGTGTGTGTGTGTGTGTGTGACAAATGGGGGAGTAGAGAATGTGTCTGGTAAGAGAAACCATTGCTGAGGGGGGCAGAGGGCAGCCCTGAGACATGAGCCCTAAGGTAAGGGCTTGGTTGGGGTGGGGGGAAGCCCATTGTAAGGACTCCAGTAAGAAGCCTGGAAAGTGAAGGTGCTATTTGGCCCAGAGAAGGGCCCTGGGGGCTGTAAATGCAGGAGCAGCCCCCACCTCCACCCCAGTTCTGGTGTTTGCTCTTTTTAGCAGGGGCTCAGCAGCAGAATTAAAGGCAAACTGAGCAAGTGAATACCAACCACAGAGTGCTCCCTAGAGAGGGATACACACACATATCCACACACGCACACAGGCATACATGGATAAACACACACACACACACACACAGACCTGAGGACAAGGACAGACCCAGGGATGAAACCAGCACACATATGCTCTGATAAGCCCAAATAAGCAAACGCACATCCATAAATATGGATGCAGGCGCGCGCGCGCGCGCACACACACACACACACACACACACACACACACACACACACACATGCACGCACCGGATATGCGCCAAGCACAGACCAGTAAAGACTCAGAGAGAGAGATGAATGGGACATAAAACAATCCCTCAGTGGCCTAGAGACACAGAAGGGGAGGCTAATATTTAAAAGCCAGGGGCTTGTCAGATAGACCCTAAGGAACTGGAAGAGGGACCTTTGAGAACATGGAGGCCAACCCGACACACAGAAAGATTAAGGGACTTGCCCAAAGTCATACATGGAGTAATTGGTAATGCCAGCATTCCAACCTGTCTTCTCATTGGTCTGCATCACTCCTTCCATTATTGTCTAAAAGGCAACAGATGTGGAGTCGGACGACTTGAGTTGGACTCCTGGGTCTGTCCCTTACCCCCTGAGGGCCTCTCTGGGCCTCGATTTCCTCATCTGTAAAATGAGGAAGTCGGACTAGCTGTCTCATTGCTAACAGTCCTCCCTCCTTTAAATCTTATTATCTTTCCAGTCTGCACGACTAGGTGGATGATGTCACTGGCCGATATTCCCTGCTTCACCCCCTCCCCCACTGCCACCCCCCCCTCCTGGACTGAGCCGGTTTCTCTGGGGCTGCCCCAACCCCCAGCCCAGCTTCGCTCTTCCCACACACACACACACCCCCCACCCTTTGGCCATGCTCCATCTCATGCTAATAGAAAGTAAGCTGGAATTTCACATCTATATTGTCAGGAATTAGTTAATTGAATAAGTCACCCTACTCTTGGGAACCTGCCAGGGATCAATGGTGCTGCCCAAGGGGAGGGGAGCTGGGGCTCCATCAGCATTGACCCAAGGGCCAAACCCTGACCCCTCTCTTGTGGACCTGTCCTTTCCCTCGGTTCCCCATGCTGCCTGCCTAGGTTAGCATCCTAACCCTGAAAGAAGGACTGAGTCCCTCCCAGCCCTAGGCAAAAGGACCAAGTGGTTCTGGTGATGCTTCCCCACTGGGGATTGGAGCCTGGCCCCAGCCTGGCCTCCAGATTCCCCAATGCTTAGTGGACCCTGGTTCTCCCTTCCCCTGACAACCCCCTCCCCCGGGACTCTGACTCCCTCCGCCTCTGCAGGGGCCCTACCTCACGGAGGAGCTGGCCAACATCTGCTGCCAGAGGACAGAGAAGGACAGCCAGGATGCTGCCAGCTCTGCCAACAGGGTCCCCTGCCAGTTCCCTGGGCAGGCGGAGGGGCTGGGCTGGACAAAACAGTCACAGACAGGTCCTGGCTGGAGCACCAGCCAGCCATGGGGACCCAGGGAACCTTTTGATATAGATTTCCATTTCCTGAGCATCCCGTTTGTTATGGCTGAGGGTGGGAGGTGGAGGGAGAACAGAGATGGGGTGGGGCACATAGCTACAGGGAGCAGAGGAGGCTATAAGGTGGGGGGGCTAGCAGGTCTCTCTGTGCTCCAGTCTGGTGGTGGTCTCTGCTTGTACTTGGGAAGAATGAGGTGTGGAGTAGGGGATGTGCAGGGTGGAGGGGTGGGGATGAAGGGTCACACTGATGATCCTCCCCCAATCAGGCCTCTCCTTTAAGGGAGGACTGGGAAGGTGCTGGGGTTTAGACTCTGGGTTCCCAGCTCAGAGCTCCCTCCTCTCCTTCTCTCCTCAGGACCTTCTTCCCTTCATCCCTTCCCCCAGGGCTCACCCAAATCCTCTAACCTCCCCATCTCCCTTCACCTGGCAGCAAAGAAAATGAAATGAATTCCTGAGCAAAGCCATTTGGGTGTGGGGGGTGGGGAGTGCAGACAGCGCAGCTCCCGTGGAGAACTCATTCCCTAGACACCTCAGGAATAAAGAGGTTCTGCCAGGCAATTTGTCGGAGCCATTTAAACACTTAGAGGTTTTTTTCTCCTGCTCCTGCTTCCCCGCCCTGCTACCCCACCCCTGCTCAGCAGCTCTCCCAGGCCCTCCTTGGACTCCCTTCCCCAAAGTCCCCTCTTCCCTCTTCCTGGGTGCTTATTCTTTTCCTGTTCTCTCTCTCACTCTTTTTTTGTCCTTCTCTGTCTCTCCCACTCAGTCTGCCTCTTTCTGGGTCTTTGTCTGCCTGTCTATCTGTCTTTTCTTGTTTCCTTTCTAACAGTACACAGCCCAAGAATCCCAGGACTAAAGAGGTCCAAATGCCAGGAAGGATAGAATTTGGTGCTTGGGTCTTCCCTCAATCAACCAAGAAGCATTTATTAAATGTCTACTATGTGCCAGGCACTTTCTTCCTGGGCACTGAGACTGGCAAGGGCATCTATCCCAATGGCGATGGTATCATGAACTTCTGGAATGAATACTGGGTGGCATGGTATTGTGGAAAGACTGGCTCTGAGGTCAGAGATTTGCTATTGTTTTTCAGTCATTTCAGTTGTGTCTCATCCTTCATGACCTCATTTAGGGTTTTCTTGGCAAAGATATTGGAGTGGCTTGCCATTTCCTTCTCCAGCTCATTTTGCAGTTGAGAAAACTGAGGCAAATGGGATTAGGTGACTTTTCTAGGGTCACATAGCTAGTAAGTGTCTGAGGTCAGATTCGAACTGGAAGATGAGTCTTCCTGACTCCAAGCCAGGTGCCATATCCACTGCATCAAAGAACCTGTGTTCAAATTCCACCTCTGTGGGGGCGGCTAGGTGGCCCAGTGGATAAAGCACCAGCCCTGGATTCAGGAGGACCTGAGTTCAAATGCGGCCTCAGACACTTGACACTTACTAGCTGTGTGACCCTGGGCAAGTCACTTAACCCTCATTGCCCCGCAAACCAAAAACAAACAAAAAATTCCACCTCTGATATTTACTAGCTGTGTAACCTTGAACAAATATCTTAACCTCTCTGTGTTTCAGTTTCCAGTCATGTAAAATGAGAGGTTTGCATTAGCTGATCTCTGAGAAGCCTTTCAACTCTAGATTTAGGATCCAA
The DNA here is from genome assembly GCF_019393635.1 of Dromiciops gliroides. Classification (NCBI taxonomy): domain Eukaryota; kingdom Metazoa; phylum Chordata; class Mammalia; order Microbiotheria; family Microbiotheriidae; genus Dromiciops; species Dromiciops gliroides. The sequence goes on along the minus strand of NC_057864.1, from coordinate 484,058,435 downwards.
TGATGTGATTGCCTAGGGTTTCCGATCACTTGGCTCTCATAAAGAATGGGCAAGGCCATTAGCCTTGGCTCACTAGGGAAGAAGAGGGCAGAAACACAATCAATGGGTGAAAATTATAGGGAGGCAGATTTTGCCTCAGAATAAAGAAGAACTTTCTATCTAAAAATGGAATGAACTGCCCCAGGAGGTAGTGTGAGCACTACCAGCATCACAAGTTTCCATGCAGAGAAGTTGGATGAGAATTTGTAGGAAATGTTGTAGGGTGAAGGTTGAACCAGGAAATTTCTGAAGTTCTATCTCCCTCTGTGCCAAATTCCAGCTTCTTCTTGGTCTGCTGTCTCAGAATGGCAGGATCCAATAGAAAGAGCTCTGAATTTGGAGGACCTGAATTCAAATCATGCCTCTGACGCCACGTGTGTGGTCTCGAAAAATTCTTTTAACTTCTCCAAGTCTTGGATTCCTCCTCTGTAAAACCAGAGAGATGAGCTAGGTGGCCTCTGAGAAGTCCCTTCAGCCCTAAACCTGTGATTCTCCAGCCTGAAGCATGGATCTATCTCCCACCTCCATGGCTTTGCACTAGCACTCCCACATGCCTGGAATACCTGCTCTCCTTACCACAGCCTTAGACAGTCCCTTTTTTTCCTTTGAGATGCAGCTCAAGCACTGTCTTCTGCATGAAACCTTTTCTGATCCTCCCAAGTGCTCAGGTCCTACCTTCCAAATGACATTATATTTAACTATTTTCTATCTAGTTGTATTTATTCACTTCATATCTGTGCTGTATGCATATTTACATGTATTTGTTATCTCTCTGATTAGAATAGAAATTCCTTGTGAGTAGAATCTATTTTATTCTTTGCATTTGCATCCCAGCACTGAAACATAGTAGTCATTTAATAAAAATGTGTTGATTGATTGATTGGGGGCTCTAGAATCAAGAAGAGGTTTAGTTTTTAGTAGTGTCTGTCTCTTTTAGGGCATGCAGTTGCTAGGAGACGCAGGAAACAGGATCATTGGATCATAGGATATTAGATCTTCGAGGAACTTGAAGCTCTTACCCCCTTTCCATTTTACAGATGAAGAAACTGAAAGCCCAGTGGAACTGTGGCTTGCTCAAGTACACTGACTCCAAATCCAGTGAAGGATAATTATAGGATTGAAGATTTTTGTTTCCGAAAAATAACTAGGAAGCCAAATAGTCTAACTGCCCCATTCTATAGATGAAGAAACTAAGACCCAAAGAGGTTGGGGGATTATCCAGAATCACAAAGGTAATGACAGCATGGGACATGAATCCCAAATGCAGTGGTCTTTCTACTGTACCATTCTGCCTATGCTATTGACAATGGGACCAAATTGACACCAGAACGTAGGAGTTAAAGGGGAAGTTCTGGCAAGAGGTTGAAGGATGTCAAGTTGAGGGGTTATGGCTGCTAGGCCATCCCTGAATGTCAGAACTAAATGGTTGGTTCAGAAAGACCAAACAAGACATACTTGGTGGTGGCATGAAAGACCTAGGAAAGACTCATGTACGTACTCATGGCTAAAAGAAGAGTGGGGGAGGAGCTGTCCATGGTGGTAAGGGGCTGGTGTCCCTCAGGAAGACACAAGTCCTTCTGTAGGACTCAATTCAATAAGGTTCTACTAAGTGCCAGAAACTGACCAAAGTACTTACTAAGTGTACAAAGACAAAAGAGTCTCTGACCTCAAGGAACTTACATTCTATTGGGGGATATAACATGTATGAAGACAAGCCATAAAATCCACCAATCTTTAACCGGATCCCAAATCGTATTGATGTGGTCTTCCCATCCTGCTTGGTTTAAGATGTTGCTCTCCAAGTGGCCAGCCTCCTGGTGATGCACTGCTCCTTACTTGCTGAAGCTGAACCTCAGAAAGCAGATTTTGCCTATTACCAGAACCATATTCAAGCCTTTACAGCTTGGTAGAAGCTGCTAGAGCTTGTGGCTCACAGACATAGGCTTCAGGAAGCCAAGGTCACCCAAGTAGACAAATATATATATAAGTAAACACAACGCTGGGAGTGGAGGGGGCATGTGTGTTGGCAGCACAGGAGTTGAGATGGAAATTGGCTGGCAATGAGGCAGAAGATGCCTCCTCCAGGTCAGGCACTTGGAATTCAAAGACAAACATGAAACTGTCCATGCCCTCACAGAGCTTATCTTCCATCAAGAAAACAAGGTGTTCATGAGAATAGCGAGCATTGACATGGCCCTTTAGGGTTTGAAACAGGCTTTACAGACAGCACCTCATTCGTTCCTCATAATAACCCTCTGAGGAAGACAGCAACAGTATGCTCATTTTACAGATGACAAAGCTGAAGCTGAGACCGGTGTCCAATGTCACACAGCTTGTGTCTAAGGCCAGCTTTGAACTCAGCTCTCCCTAAATCCAAGTCTACCACAGTATCCACCATGCCACATATTTGCCTCTGAATATGTATAGATGTATGATATAAGTTATATACAAATTATGTCCAAGGTAATTTGATGGAGGCATTAGCAGCTGAGGGGAATCAGAAAAGATTTCCTAATTAAAGTGGTGTTTGAGCACTCTCACAGAGCCCTGAAGGGCAGTAGGTATTCTAAAAATCAAAAGGTGAGGGGCAGCTAGGTGGCGCAGTGGACAGAGCATTGGCCCTGGATTCAGGAGTACCTGAGTTCAAATCCAGCCTCAGACACTTGACACTTACTAGCTGTGTGACCCTGGGCAAGTCACTTAACCCCAATTACCTCACAGAAACAAAAAAATCAAAAGGTGAGGAAGGAATGTATTTCAGGCATGGGGAACAGCCAGGGCAAAGTCAAGAAAGTGGGAAATGGAGTGCCCTTGTGAGAAAACAAGCTAGGATTTGAAAAGTACTCAAAAGTATGCAGGAACTATGACTTGTGTCCATCAGACCCAGGAGTGTAGGGGCTGATCTACACATAGACACACTCTATTTCCCCTCTGATTGGCAGGTTCAGTATTCTGATCTTCAGGAGCCAAGCCTCACTCTGAAATATGGCAGGCATTTGTAGATGATAAATGCCCTGTGATTCTCCATGCAACCCTGTACTTCCACAGAGCTATGTAGGAACCCCCAGTACTAGGGGCCATCTATCAAGGCAAAAGTGGCCTCGGGACCTCTGGGAAACAAGGAAAGGAAGGAAAGACTGTTCCCCAAAGATTCAGTAAAGGCCAGGGCCTCTGAATGCCTGCTTCCAATTCTTTTTCTGGAAATTCAAATGTCATGTGTTCTTAAGAAGAGAAAAGACTGCCCACTTCCCTCTTTTAGGTGAAAGAAGACTCAGGATCACAGGATTTCAGACCTTTGAGGTAGCTATTTGTTTATAACATCCTTGATCTAGAACTGGAAGGGACTTGAGAGACCATTTAGCCCAAGATCCTCATTTTACAAATGAGGAAACTGAGGCATAGAGGGGATAAGTGGCTTAGAATCATAGATACAGAGTTTAGAGGAATCTTATAAATCATATAGCCTAGTTCTCTCATTTTATAGATAAGGAAACTGAGGCACAGGAAAGTGACTTATCCAAGGTCACATAGATAGGAAGGGACAGAGGCAGAATTCAAACCTAGGTCCTCTGACTCTGATGACAAGGCTTCTTCCACTGGGAACACCACCTCTCTAGCATCACACATACCTGGAAAAGAGTCTCTACTACCATATGCCCGAGTGGTCTCCCAGCTTTTGATTGAGGGCCTCCAATGAGAAGGAACACAGGACGTCCCAAGGTAGCCCATGCCACTTTGGGACAGCTCTGATCATTGGGGAGGTGTTTTTTCTGACATTTGGCTTCAGTTTACTATTTTGGACATCAGGTCATCATCACTAGTTATGCCCCCGGGACCAAGCAGAGGAAGCCTGATCCCTGCTCTACATAAAGAAGGCTAAGCATGCCTGATTCCCTTTCACATGGAATAGACGTGGGGCCCTTCACCAGCCTTGCTGCCCTCCCTCCTCCACGCTCTCCTCCAGCTTCCCTTTGTCCCTCCTAAACAGCAGTATCCATCACTGACTACAAGTCTCCAGTTTTGCTCTAAGACAGAGGCGAGAACCTTTGCGGAGCTGTGGGGAGAATGGGGTCTAGTGGGACAGAAGACACTTGCCAGTGGGCTCCATATTCCCCCAGCAAAGCAGTCCTTGAGGTATCACCCAGGCCAAAGGAGCTGTGGACTGGAACAGCAGAGATGCCCAGAGGAGGAGAAGGAAGAGGGCTGAGAGTGAGGGGGAAGGCAGAAGCAAAGAGCTCGATTTGCTCATCTGGTCTGTCAGGTCGGTTAATCTGATCCCCAAGGAGAGACATGAGGGCTTCACTTTGGATGACAAATGAGGAGGGAAAAGGCGAGCCCTGCCCTGGTCACTGTCAGGGTGAATAATGACCCTGCATTAAGACATTAGCCCTTGACAACAAGAGCCTTCCCCTGCCTGCCCCAGCCCTGAGAGTCAGCTCACAAACAGAAGATGAAAATCCCCCAAGAAATCTAAATAATAAGGAAGGGAAAGGAAGAGGAATGGGGACAGCAACAGAGAGAGAGGATGGGAGAGGAGGGCAGGGAGAGATGAGGGAGCCGAGAGAGGCAGGAAGAGAAGACAACCCCTCATGCCAGCTCATCAGTAGGGAGAGGTAACTTGGAACTGGAAGAACAGAGTCAAAGAAGGAGGAAGGGAAGGGCATCAGCCAGTCCTCAGTCATAGGGTCATAGCTTTAGAATGGAAAGGGACTTTAGATGTCATTGAGTCCAACGCTCTCAATGCACAAAGGAGAAATGCATGGAATGACCCTTCCTTTCTGAATATGGAGTCAAAATCATCTGTGTTATTGATAGATGTTTAAAGTGCTGGAACACTGTAAAAGCTAAGGTGGAAGTCTAAGAAAGGACCACTTGGTAGGGAGTGGGGGTGGGGACCAGAGGATGTCAGTAAACTGTGAATATGAGGAATTGAGTGAAACCATCAGATGGAGCTAGAGGCAGGATGGTGTGGTGGGAAGAGCTGGATTGGGACTTGGAGTTGGGCTAAAATCCACCTCTGGTATCTTATGAGCTGTGTGACCCTGGACAAGTCACTTCACCCTGTTTGCCTCAGTTTTCCTCATCTGTCAAATGAGCTAGAGAAGGAAATGACAAGCCACTCCAGTATCTCTGCCAAGAAAACCCCAACTGGAAAATGACTGAACTGAACAAAGCCACTTTAACCTCTCTGTCCCTCAGTTTCCTTATCTGAAAAATGGGAAAGACTGGACTAGATAGTCCATTAGGGAAAGAGAACTGCCCAAGGTCACAAAGTTCAGGAAGTTCCTAGTTCAGGAAGGCTGTTTGCGTATGGAAGGACTAGAGGCCCTTGTGCGGGAATAAAGTCCCTTGGATGATTCCACTCTCTTGGGAAAGGGAAGAGAAGAAAAGAAGGCAGTGCAGACTCAACATGACAGGCACTTATTGAGTACCTACCGTATAGTAATAGCAAGGAGCTTCTGTTCTCCTGAGGAAAACAACACATACTTAGATAAGCTGATTCCAGATACAAGGTAAGTTCATTGGGTGAAGGGAAGGAACGATTTGGATGAATGGCGGGGTGGGGCGGTGGGGAGAGGAAGATTAGGAAAGGTCTTGTGGGGGAGCTGGCACTTGGAATAAGTTGTGGAGAGACAGGGATTCCAAAAGGTGGGGGTGATGAGGGAGAACATTCCAGGCGTGAGGCGCAGACTGCAAAAAAACGTGGACTCGGAAGATGGAATGTTGTGATTAGGGACAAGCAAATGGGCCAGGCTGGAACAGAGTGTCCGAGAGGCCAGTCATATAAAATCAACCTGGAAAGATAAGCCAGAGCCAGACTGTGAACGGCATGAAATGCTGAGCAGAGAGGTTCGAATTTATTGTCAGGGGCTAGGAAGACAAAGCTTCGTCAAAAGGGAGTGACATAGGGAGACTGGTGTTAGGAATAGCCTGGTGGCAGCTGGAGGTGGAAGGGGCTTGGAGAGAGCAGAAACTGGCCCCCAGGAGAGCAGCGTGGCCTCAGAGAGGGGGAAAACGGAGGCATTGTGGGAACTCTCCTCATTGTTCTTCATCTAAGGCTTCACCACTCCTTGCCCATTGCAACTCTGGATGGACTACGGTGACCTCAAGTAGTTGGGGGAAGCTCAAGTAGGTGGTTAGGCTGAGTACGCAATGATGTTTTAAAGATTCTCTTGGGAGTCAAAAAGAGCAGGATTCCTGTCTCCAACCCTGGTACGTACTCTGGGCAAACTTCCTCGGGTCCGAAGTTTCCTTATCTGCAAAATGGGGGCAATGATCCACATTGTCAGGCATCTTGTGAGGCTCAGATAAGCTCACATACATAAGGTGTCTCATCAGCTCTAAGAAACAATATACAATTCTTCTTTTATTGTTATTATTATTAAGGTTCAAATCTGGTGCATTCATATAAAACTTTCCTCCTCGGTGGAAAGAATGTTTGCTCAATGTTACTTGCCTGCATGAGAGGCAGAGTTAGCAAGGACTAACAGACCTTGCTAACAGAAGACCAGAAGATAGTTATCACATCCCAGAAAAATGTTCTCTTCTCAGGCTAACCACCCTCAGTTCTTCCTTATAGGGTGTATTTTTTAATCTGACAGACCTTTTGGTTTCTGGTTTTGAAAGAAGACATACGTAGTTCCAGAAGAGACCTCTCTACAGTGAATCAGGCAACATGTAGAGAAGCATGGCCCTGACTTTTGTCTCATCTTTTCAGAGGCAAGGAATTTCACCTTTGGTGGGACAAAAGACTCTCTTGGTTGGCTCCCAAGAGCCCATGCCAAGTTAGCTCCAAGATCAGTCCATACAGAGAGTTTCATCACTGCCCACCAACAGAGTTAGATGTGTTAATAAGAAATTCTTTCCCTTCCTCCCAGCTGATGACTTTCTATGTGTGTGCAGTGCTACAGCCCCATGCCACTCAAGGAACCCAAATGGAAGGGTTTTGTCTTGGTTTTGAGGCATACACTCCCACAAAGGGACTGTGGGGGATGAAACACGAAAAACCTACAAGGATAAGGTCAGCCTGATCCAGAAGTCTGGTAAGAATTCCTCTGCCTGAGGCAGCTAGAGACTCAATCACTGCACTGGAAATTATCCAAGGACCCGAGGGCAGGATTACGGAGAAAACTAGCAAAGAAATTAGGAGCAGGGAAGGGGGAAAGCATCGGGGATGCTCACTCGCCAGAGAATTGGGAGTTTGGCTGAGTGTGTTTCTGACCAACATGCTTGCTCATCCTACTTCAGCCTTGAACACCAGGCAGCTCTTCCCCCGCTGGCAGGGTGTGGTCAGACCCAAATCTGGATAATAGGGGAAGGCGTCACAGAATCTCATTAGAGAATCACAGGTTGACAAGGGACCCCAGAAGCCAGCTATCCTGAACAGTGGACTGTCAGCTTCCTGACGTTGGGACAGCTTTGATTTTGGCTTGATTACACATCCATGATGCTTTCAACACAGTAAGGAATTAACACAAAGTTTGTTGAATTCACTACAAATGAATTGAATTGACTAAGATTCCCCTATGCAACAACACTAACAGCAGTGGACAATCCTCACCTTGAAGATCTTCAGGTCAAGGGAAGCCACTTTCTTTAAGCCAAATCCACTCCACTTTGGGGTGACTCTGATTGGGGGGAGTTTTTCCTGACATCCAAACCTATCCAGCTCCTATCCAGAGGACAAGGCTGGTTCTTCCCATAGAAGCCAAGCAGAAAGAATCGATTCCTTCTTTTCTGTGGCTGCCCCTCAAATACCAGAAGATAGTTATCACATCCCAGAAAAATGTTCTCTTCTCAGGCTAACCACCCTCAGTTCTTCCTTGTAGGGTGTATTTTTTTTTTTGCGGGGCAATGGGGGGTTAAGTGACTTGCCCAGGGTCACACAGCTAGTAAGTGTCAAGTGTCTGAGGTCAGATTTGAACTCAGGTACTACTGAATCCAGGGCCGGTGCTTTATCCATTGTGCTAGCTAGCTGCCCCAAGGGTGTATTTTTTAATCCCTTCATTCTCTTGATTCATCCTCTTCTGGAAACTTTGGAGCTTATCACTGACCTTTGTAAAATGCACTGCCTAGAGCAGCATTTGGTGCTTCAGACGTATTCTGAGCAGGTCAGAAAAGAACAGGGCTATAACCTTCTTGGTCCTGGACACTGGGTTTTACTTTTCTGAATATACTCTAGGGTAGCAGTAATTTTCTTGACTGCCATCACAGAGCTGATTCATATTGATCTTGTGGTCTACTAATGCCCCTGAATCCTCTTCACAAAAACTGCTCGTGCACACCTTATATTTGTATACTTATCATAATGAAATTTCCTCATTGGGCCCATACTTCTAGACCGCCAAGATCTTTTTGGATCCTGCTTCCATCATCCAACAAACTGCTGTGTCTCTCCAAGCTTCCTGACACCTGCAAGTTTGACGTATATACTTTCCATGATTTCATCTAAGTAATTGATTTTTTTGCAGGCAATGGGGGTTAAGTGACTTTCCCAGGGTCACACAGCTAGTAAGTGTCAAGTGTCTGAAGCCGGATTTGAACTCAGGTACTCCTGAATCCAGGGCCGGTGCTTTAACCACTGCGCCCATCTAGCTGCCCCTAAGTAATTGATTTTTTTTTTGAGGGGCAATTGGGGTTAAGTGACTTGCCCAGGGTCACACAGCTAGTAAGTGTTAAGTGTCTGAGGCCGGATTTGAACTCAGGTACTCCTGAATCCAGGGCCGGTGCTTTAACCACTGCGCCCATCTAGCTGCCCCTAAGTAATTGATTTTTTTTTTGAGGGGCAATTGGGGTTAAGTGACTTGCCCAGGGTCACACAGCTAGTAAGTGTTAAGTGTCTGAGGCCGGATTTGAACTCAGGTACTCCTGAATCCAGGGCCGGTGCTCTATCCACTGCACCATCTAGCTGCCCCGGTAATTGATTTTTAAATGTTAAATAGCAGATTCCTTTGGCATTCTATTGAAAAGGCTGTTAGGTGATGCAGTGGATAGAGAGCTGGCTCTAGAGCTAGGAAGACTTGAATTCAAATCTGGCCTCAGACACTTAATACCTAGGTGACCCTAGGCAAGTTGCCTAACTGCTGACTGTCTCAACTTTCCTTATCTGTAAAATGGAGATAATAATAAGACCTACCTCCCAAGGTTGTTGTGAGGATAAAATGAAGTAATATTTGTGTAGTGGTTTTTAAAGCTTAAAGTGTTACATAAACGCCAGCAATTATTATTAAAGACCTTTCAAACTCAAATTTAGCCATTGACGACTATTGTCTGGATTCAGACAATCAACCATTTATGATTCCAACTAACTGTACTGTGTGTCTAGCCCATATCTCTCCCTCTTTTCCACAAGAAAACCATGAGAAGGGGGCAGCTAGGTGACACAGTGGATAAAACACTGGCCCTGGATTCAGGAGTATCTGAGTTCAAATCCACCTTCAGACACTTGACACTTACTAGCTGTGTAACCCTGGGCAAGTCAATTAAGCCTTGTTGTCCTGAGCAAAAACAAAACAAAACAAAAAACAAACAAGCAAACAAAAAAAAACACATGAGAAACTTGACAAAATGCTTCGCTGCAATCTAGGTATTTGTAGCATTCCTAGTTTCTATCAGCCTAGTAATCCTGTCAAAAAAGGAAATATAGTTAGTCTGGCATAGTCTGTTTTCAATAGTAATGATGTTAGAATGTCAACAGGAAAAGATGTTGATTCACTGCTTTAAAGTCTGCAATATATACCCCCCCCTTTTTTAAATTGGGACTTTTGCCTTCCTCTCATCCTATGGGTATCTCATTCTCCAGAATTTTTCAGAAGTCACTCACTATAGCTCGGCAATAACATTCAAAGGATTTTTTTCAGTATCCAAGCATGTCATTCAGTTTTGGCTTCATTCAAGACAGCTCAAATCTCATCTCCCTCAGATTACCTTCCATCTATTCTGTACATATCTTGTATGTACCTAGTTTTTGCACATTGTCTTCCTATTAGAATGTAAGCTCCTTGAGGGCAGGGACCATGTTTTTTTGCCTTTGTTTCCTCATCATTAGCATAGTACCTGGCACATAGTAAGTGTTTAGTAAATGCTTGTTGATGGACTAACTTGGCCAAATGGCTCAAACTCATCAAAGTCAACTTGGAATTCTTATCATCTCACTACTTATCTTTGGTTGCATTTTGGTTACATTTTAGCCATTTTTGTGTTCTGTCCTTTCTAGTCTAAAGCTCGTTGTCCTTAGAGAAAACAGAAGTAGAAAAATCTTGAGATCCTAAATTTAGATCTGGAAGTAACCTTGGAGTTCATCAAGGCCAGTCCCATAATTTCTATAGATGAGGAAACTGAGGCCCGAAAAGGTTTAGTGTCTTACCCAAGGTCACACCAGTGGCAGTAGTAGGATTTAAACTCAGATCCCTGACCCCAAATTAAGTGCTTTCACTACTGTACCACACTGCTGTCCCTTGAGCAACTCCACTTCTCTCTGTTTTAATTTATCCTCATCTTATACACCTTCAGTAGTGGTCCAATCCTTTATTAAGTTCTCCCTAGTATTCCCTGGCTATTCCCTAGTATAACTAAAGAACTTTCCCTTTTGCTGTCCTTAGCTTTCCTTGCTAGACTTGACTCATTCTGATATTTATAGGATTCCTAACACTGTTCTTATGGGTTGATCCCACCCACTTTGGTGATTCTCCTTTCACCCCTAACAGGTCAAAACAAATACGGAAACTTTTTTTATTGTCCTCAAGATTGACCACCAGCCTCAATGCATTCAGGGTTTCAGTGCTCCTGACACAAATCTTGAAAGATCACAATATTTTTTGTACTCATTCTCACTGACTCGCCCTTGCTTTCATCTTCTACATATCTTTGAAAGGCAGAGTATGCCAAAGAGCTCCCTGTGCATCAACATTAGTCTTTTCAGGTTATCTACTATCATTTATGCTCATTTCCTAAGATTTTATTCTTGATCACTTCCCATCCCTTTTTGGCCAGCTCCCCTCTGAAAAATAAATTGCAGGCTACTGGATCCTAGAATCCCATCTGTCCCTTCTCTTTGAAATATGATTTTTTGCAATTTTGATTACATTAAATTAAAAAGGGTTTGTACAAACAAGCAATGCAACCAAAATTAGAAGGGAGGCAGAAAGCTGGGAAACAATTTTTACAGCCAATATTTCTGATAAAGGCCTAATTTCTAAAATATATTGGGAACTAAATCAAATCTGTAAGAATGCAAGTCATTCCCCAATTGAGAAATGATCAAAGGATATGAACAGGCAGTTTTCAGATGAAGAAATCAAAGCTATCTATTGCCATTGGAAAAAATGCTCTAAGTCACTATTGATTAGAGAAACAACTCTGAGGTACCACCTCACATCTATCAGATTGGCTAATATGAGAAAAAAAGGAAAATAATAAATTTTGGAGAAGCTGTGGAAAAATTGGAACACTAATGCATTGTTGGTGGAGCTGTGAACTGATCCAATCATTCTGGAGAGCAATTTGGAACTATTCCTAAAGAGCTATGGGACTGTTCATACCCTTTGACCCAGTAATATCATTACTAGGTCTGCATCCCAAAGAGATCATAGAAGAGGAAAAAGGACCCACACGTACAAAAATGTTTATAGCAGCTCTCTTTGTGGTGGCAAAGAATTGGAAATCAAGGGAGTGTCCATCAATTGGGGAATGGCTAAACAAGTTGTGGTATAAGAATGTAATGGAATATTATTGTGCTGTAAGAAACGATAAGCAGGAGGATTTCAGAGAAACCTGGAAGGACTTATATGAACTGATACTGAATGAAAGGAGCAGAACCAGAAGAACTTTGTACACAGTAACAGCAATATTGTGTGATGATCAACTGTGATAGATTTGGCTCTTCTCAGCAGTACAATGATCCAAAACAATTTCAAAGAACTCATGATAGAAAATGTTCTCCACATCCAGAAAAAAGAACTGTGGATTCTGAATGCAGATTGAACCATACTGTTTCTACTTAGGGCTCTTTTTTTTCCTTCTTTTTTTTTTAAATTATTTTTTGGTGGGGCAATTGGGGTTAAGTGACTTGCCCAGGGTCACACAGCTAGTAAATGTTAAGTGTCTGAGGCTGGATTTGAACTCAGGTCCTCCTGACTCCAGGGCCGGTGCTCTATCCACTGCGCCACCTAGCTGCCCCCCTTTTCCTTCTTTTTTGAGGTTTTCCCCCTGTGCACTGATTTTTCTTTCACAATATGACTAATGCAGAAATATGTTTAATGAGATTGTACATATATAACCTATATACCAGATTGCTTTCCGTTTTCGGGAGGGGGAGGGAAGGGAGGGTGGGAAAAAAATTGGAACTAAAAATCCTATGAAAACAAATGTTAAAAACTATCCTTACATGTAAGTGGAAAATAATAAAATATTTTCTAAAAAAAGAAATATGCTTTCTGCAAACCTAGAGTGCATGGCAGACAAGGGCTAACTTTCCTCTCCTCTATCATTCCTAACTTTGATGGGGTCATCACTTGCCTCCAAATCTCCCATCATTTCTATTTCAGAAATAAGGTTATCTCTGTGTGTGGTTGTTTAGGAAAGACAATACATAGCTTGATAGATAAATTCTAGAATGATCCACTCCCAGTAGCAAAGTGACATGGGTCATGAGAAGATCTGGATGGAACTTTGTCCCTGAGTTGGTGAAATCTCTTGTATGTGTTTGTGCACACATATGTTTACACACATACACATATATATATATATATTTATACATATACGAGTGTGTCAATATTTATGTATTGGACACAGGGAGAGGGAAGAGTAAAGCATGACTCTTGTGGTTACAAATCTTGGTGACCAGAAATATGGTGGTTCATTCAAAAATAATAGGGAAGTTATGAAGGGTGGAATGGGTTTGAGAGGAAAGGTGATTTTATTTACATATAAATATGTGTGCATATACCCACAGAATCTTCTTCCAGAATTTTGCTCCTCTCAAGGTGACATGGATGCTGGTTGTCATAGCAGCAACTCCAATATCACCCATGGGAAAGTGTGACATCAGGTAGGAACTGCACCCCCGGTGACAGGAGGTGGCTGCTTTGGGGGAGGTGATATGGAGGACAAAATCCAAAGTTTCTCTTGGGTGTGAGGAGTAGGTGGCCAAAAATGGAACTTCCCAATGAATGTGTCTAGACTCAAGGAAAGCGACAAAGGTACTTGAGACCACCTCTCCCAGAGAAATCTGTTCTCTTGGTAGGTTCTCTCATTCAGTCAACACAACTTGATTAAGCATTTACCACGTGCAGTTTAATCCCAGCAGATCAAATTGCATTGTGCTATCAATCAATCAAAAAGGATTTATTAGGAACCTACTACTATTCGCTAAACACTATAGCAGGTTATTCGGATACAACGACAAAAAGACAATCAGTCCTGTCTCAAGGAGCTTACATCCTATTTAGCGAAATAGCACATATGCATATGTTACAAAGTAATTGGCAGAGGGGGGATCTAGCAGCCGGAGGAATCAGGAGATGCTTTCTATAGGAGGTGGTACCAGAGCTAATTTTGGAAGGAAGCTAGGGATTCTAACAGGGAGAGATAAGGAGGATGCACTTTCAGGCAGAGGGTATATCTACAAAGGTGTAGAGATGGAAATGGGATACTATATATGAGGAACGGATTGGGATGATGCCAACGTGGGTGTACATGAAGGGGAGTCGTGGGCAATAAACCTTCCAGGCAGGCTGGAGTAAGGTCGCAAACCAGAGACATTTGCATTGGATCCCAGAGGCACTGCCCCTCCTTGAGGAGAGGAGTTACAGTCAGAATAGTGCTTTAAAACGATCAATTTAGCAGCTCTGTGGAGAATGGGAGGAGGAGGGGGATCAATGGAGAAGCTATTTATTGCACTATTCCAGGTGAGAGGGGAGGAGATGGATTGGAAGGATTGGACATAGAGGGAAGGAAAAGTCAAGGGTGTCTCTTGAAGTTACAAATCTTGGTCACTGAAAGATAGTGGTGTCCTCAAAAGAAATAGGTAAGTGAAGGGAGGGAGGGTTTGGGGAGAAAGATCATGAATTTTGGTTTGGACAGATTGAGCTTGAGATGTCTACAGGAGAGACATTTGAAATATCCAATATGCAGCCAGTGACACAGGACTGAAGTTTGGGGTGAGCTCAGGACTGGATACCCACATCCTCTGCATAGGGGAGAGAAGAGAATGCATGGGAGCTACTGAGGTAAGAGTGGTAAGGTAATGGGGAGCTTGTAAGAGTGCAGAGAGGTGAACGGGAACCCTGGACTGAGCCTTGGGGTTCAGCCACAGTTAGGAGATGTGATACAGATGATGAACAGCAAAGGAGATTGAGAAAGAGCAGCAAGACAGGCATGAAGAGAACGGGATAGAACTACGTCTCAAAAACCCAGAGCGGAGAGAGTAGTCAACAGTGTCAAATGCTGGAGAAAGGTCAAGAAGGATGGGAATGAGAAAGGCCACTGAATTTGGCAATTAAGAGATCATTGGTAACCTTGGAGAAAGCAGTTCCAGTTGAATGATGAGGTCAGAAGCCAGACCGCAGGGAGCTGAAAAGAATGAGAAGAGAGTAAGTGGAAAGCACAGTGTAGACACCAATTTCAAAGAGTTTAACTGATAAGAGGAGAGATAGAGGATTACATCTTAAGGGAATGGTGGTATCTAAAGAAGGCTTTTTGAGGATGACACTTGGGTGTCTGTAGGCAGCAGGAAAGAAACCAGTAAGGAGGAAGAGTGGAAATGAGAGAGAGAGACAGACGGGAATAGAGAAACAGAGAAATAGAGAGTGAGGGAGCAGAGAGAGAGAGAGAGACTAAGACAGAGACAGAGAGACCCAAAGAGCTGAGAGAGGATGATTTCAGGGGCAATCTTTGAGAGAAGATAGGAGGGGATGGCAGTAAGGACATACAGAGAGAGATTAACTCTGGAGAGGAGCCACCTCTTCACAAGAAACCATAATACTGGAGGAAAGAATGGGTGGGGGATGCTTGAGGAATGCTAGAAAGTTTGGCTAGATGAAGATCTTTGCCCTCAGAGAGCATACCATCTATGGGGAGTATGATGAAGCCAGGAAACCTGGGTTTGAAACTTGCCTTTGACACTCAAGTAACCATTAGGCAGCCTCTCTGACTCCTGGTTTGCTCATACATATATTAAGTGGGAACAAAGATGGGGCTTTTGTGAGAGAAGCTTTATAGTGCTCTAGAAATGTGTATCCTTATTGTCATGATGATGCTTTGAAAGGGGACCCCCGTGGTAGGGGCTGGGTAGCAGGGGAGGCATCTCCATCAGCTAGAACCTCATTCACTGACTCCATCTTGCCCCTAGGACCAAGGACAACTCCTGTTGGCTTTTAAAGCCTTCCTGGTCTGTCTCTAGCCTCTCTTTCCAGGCTTTCTACACATGACTCGCCTTTGCACACCCTCCATTTCTGCCAAACCAGACTCCTTGCTGTTCTCCAGCCAGCACTTTGCACGGGCCCTACGCCTGTGATGCACTCTCTCCTGTCTCTGCTTTTTAGAATCCTTAAACCCCTTCAAAGTTCAGATCGGGAGCTATGTGTTTGTTATAGGTAGAAAAAGTATATGGACTCCCCAGCTTCCGTTAGCCAGCGCCCCCAATAACTTTGCATTTGCTTTGCATTTATCTATATCTAGGGGGCTTCCCTTAGTGGAATGTAAGCTCTTTGAGGGCAAGACTATGTACAGGGGTCATCTTTTGTGACCCCTGTACCCAGCACGGAGCCTGGCACTAAGAAGCAGACCTTTAATAAGTGCTAGTTGATAAGATGAGTAAATTTGCCCATAACCTTCCCCGCCTCAGGCTAATTGGGGCCTGTCCCTTCCCTTTCCCTATCTCACCCTGCCTCGCCACCATCACCGTCCCCAACCCCAGCCTGCCAGCCGGCATTCACAAACATTCTCCCTTTCAAGACAGCCTGTCAGGTCCATTCTAATTTGATTTCATTTGGATAAACATGTTGGGGGCAGGGTGGGAGCACATATAGTGTCTTGCTAATGGTCCAGAGCCCTGCATCCATGAGGGGTGGTTGTCTCCCAAGACTCCTGGGTTCAGTGGGCTCTGAACTCTATGCCCAGAGTTCTGGGGGGGGGGGTCAATGCCTTGGGAACATGGGATAAAGCTTTTAGAGAGCCCTCCCATAGCCCCCAGCCCAGAGGGAATCCGTCAGGCTCAGACACTTCCACTGCGGTTACTGCTAGGTAACAAGACAGATGGGTTTCCAGCCTGCAGCTGACAAGCACCTTTCCTAGGCTCCATCTCCCCTCCCTCCCCTCTCTCTACCTCCCTCCCCCTATCTCCCCCTCCCTCCCCTCTTCCTCCATGCAGCCAAGCAGGAAAGCCAGCCCCCAAGCAGGGAAGCTGAAGTTGGGCCACAAGACCTCCAACAACCCCCTTCACCCCAAGGGATTGTTGGGGAGAAATAAGAGGGGAGGAAATGTATAGTCATGGAAAGGATCTGAGGAGAAGCCAAGAGGCTAGAGAAAGATCCAAGTACTGTAAGCGTGTGAGAGATAGAGGGACCCTCCCCCGCCCCTCCCTTCATCCCCTTTTCCCCTTTAAGTTTGTGCTTCTACCAAGTCATATAGAAAGAGGTTTGGGGGTCAGAAGACCTGGGTGCGAATGCTCCCTTTGTCACTCACTGTCTGTGTGACCTTAGGCAAGTCACATAACTTCTGTGAGCCTCAGTTCCCCCTCCTATGAAAGAAGGAGATTGAACTAGGGAGCCTTGGTGTCCCCTTCTAGCTCTACATCTATGATCCCAAGACCCCCACCCACCCACCCAATGATTACACAAGACTTGGTGTGAGAGGACCTGAAGTGCAGGCTGGGGTCTGCAGCCGAGTCAGGTCTGTCCCCTGTATTCCTTCCTTGACACTGGGAAAGACCACCTTTCAATCTCCCCAAACAATTTTTTTCTAAATTATTTTGTTGAAACACAACCTCTTCATTGGAGTGGATTGGAGGGTCAAAGAGGAGGCAGGAATACCAGCTACAGTGAAAAACACAGTGCCTGCCACATAGTAGGTGCTCAATCAATGTGTGTTGATTGAGGGGTTGATCTGCCTGCCTATATGGTGAACTAAGGGTAGAGCAGAGGAAGGAGGAGGATCCTTGGAAAACTCAGCTCCTTACTCAGACTGTGTCCCCATCATTGGTCTATCCAGTAGGTAGAATTTGTCAGTACCCATTTGATTCAACTAATCCCTATTTATTAAGCAACTACAGTGTTCAAGATGCTGTATAAAAGAAGGAAAGAAAGAAAGAAAGAAAGAAAGAAAGAAAGAAAGAAAGAAAGAAAGAAAGAAAGAAAGAAAGGAAGGAAGGAAGGAAGGAAGGAAGGAAGGAAGGAAGGAAGGAAGGAAAGAAGGAAGTAGGAAGGAAGCAAGGAAGGAAGAAGAAAGAAAGAAAGAAAGAAAGAAAGAAAGAAAGAAAGAAAGAAAGAAAGAAAGAAAGAAAGAAAGAAAGAAAGAAAGAAAGAAAGAAAGAAAGAAAGAGTTCCTGCCCTCAAAAAGCTTCCATTCCACATAAATACAAAGTAATCTGAGGAGGAACAGAGCTCTAAGAACTGGGGAGATGAGGGAAGGCTTCATGGAGGAGAGGGTGCTTGAGTTGAGAGTCAGCAATGAGGTTTGGAGGGAGGGCCTGCACAAATGCACAGAGATGGGAGGTGACGTGGGAATTTGGCTAGAATGCAGAATGTGTTGGGGAAGGTCACGTGGAAGAGTGCTGAAAAGGGGGCCCCAAAAGGTCTTTTTTTTTGGTGGGGCAGTGGGGGTTAAGTGACTTGCCCAGGGTCACACAGCTAGTAAGTGTCAAGTGTCTGAGGTCAGATTTGAACTTAGGTCCTCCTGAATCCAGGGCCGGTGCTTTATTCACTTTGCCACCTAGCTGCTCCCCCCCCCAAGGTCTTGAATAACTTTCTAAGACTTTGTCCTTTAGCCTGTGGGCACGAGGGAGTCACTGAAGATTGTTTTTCCCCAAGGGGGTGACATATTAGCAAAATGGGAGAGAAGCAGAAGGACCGCCATGACCCTTGGATCACCTAGAGCCTGGCTTTACCTACTTCCAGGAGAGCCAAAGAGCCGAGCCAGAGGAAGACAGTGAACTGCCATTTCTCAGCCACTCTCCCTCTCCCATCCTCATCCATCATCGGCGGTCTTCCCCACCACATCCTCACCTGCCCTGCATCTGTCACGGGGCTGCTGAGAGGACTGACTGAGCTAATGTCCTGGGAGAGCTCTTTGGGAGCTGTCACTCAGGGAAGAGAAATAAGGGATTGCTCCTGCCATCATTTTCAACATGACAATGCCAGCAAATGTCAGAATCTGGAAGACTTGGCTTCAAGTTCAGACTCCAACACACAATGGCAATGTGACCCTGAGCAAGTCAATTAACTTCTTGGAGCTCCAGGTAGGTTTCTAAGACTGTAGGTTGCAATGCAGGTGCCTCTCTGCATTGGTAGAGAGCTTGCTCACTGGGAATTCCCTACACAGAGCTCAGATCTGAATTTTCCCCATTCCCCCCACATTGTGTAGCCCATTTCTGGCATCCTTAGGCCACCCCTTACGTCTTCAGCCCTAGGTTTCCACAAACTGTCTCCAAACCCCTCTTTCTTAAATCTATAAAATTTAGGATAAATCTACCCAACTCACCACCCTTCTAACTCCCCAGCTATAGCACGACTTGAACCCCCTTTCCTGGTAGTGGGAGGTGGTGGCCATTGTTCAAGCCTCTGAAGAGCTGTCACTAAGAAAGGGCATAGATTTGTTCTGTTTGGCCCCAGAGCACAGAACTAGGAACAACGGATGGAATTTATAAAGAAGCAAATAAGGTCAGGAAAAACTTCCTAACAATGAGCTGTCCAAACAGTGGGGCAGGCTGCCCTGAGAAATAGTGAGGTCTTCATTCCTGGAGCTCTTCATGCAGAGGCTCAATGACCCTGGAGATGCTAGAGAAGGGATTCCTGTTTGGGTCTGGGTACAACTAGCTGGCCTCTGGAGTCTCTTCTCGTTTTGAGGGTCTATAATTCTCTGCTCTCTGACCTGGGACCTCTTACTCTGCTCCTGACATCCCAGCTCTTTCTTTAGGTGCAACTGAACAAAGATCCACCATGGACCCCAATTACTCTTCCACTTGGCAAAAGGAATTCAGAGACTGACTCAGGGTGGTCCCTGAAATGCCCTTTTCCTTTCTCAGTCCAAATGACAGCCAGACTATCAGCCAGCTGCTATTCAGTACAGAGGATATGAAATGCCCAAGAATATTTACAACTCAAACAATCATAGACACAGAGCTGGAAAGAATCTTAGAAGCCATCAAGTCAAACCCTCTCACTTTCCAGATGAGGAAACTGACAGAGCTGAGGGCCAGTGACCTGCCCATGGTCACACTGTTAGTAAGTGTCTGATGGGGGATTTAAACTCAGGTCCTCCTAACTCCAGGTTCAGTGCCCTATGCACCACCTCAGGTGGCAGAAGAACCCAAATTCTTGCTCCTAGTTTGAGAGTATAGTCCATCATTTTGTCTTGTCCTCCCTGGCACCTCTTATCATCCGGTCCAGCTCATCTTCCCTTCCTGAAGCAGTGTCCTTTTCCTCCAGGTCTAGTTTTCCCAGTGGTTCTTTAGCTCCACCCATAGTCTCTGTCACCATCGTACCACATCTAAGGTTGAAGATTTTCTTCCATTTTGGGCATGATATTTTAGGAGAGACACCGATTGGCTGGAGAATAACCATGAGTCCATATCCAATGAGGAAGGATTGAAAGAACTGGAGAAGGCTCAGGGATGACCCGATATCTGTCCTCACAAATTTAAAAAGGTGTCACGTGAAAGAGAGATTAGACTCATTCTGTTTAGCTTCAGAGGGAAAGAAGATGAGTAACAAGTGGAAGTTATAGAGGTAAACTGAGGCTTCCTTATCATTGGAGCTGTCCAAAAGGTGAAGGGAGCTGCTGCAGGAGAAAAGGGATTCATTGGTGTTTGAGCAAAACCCAGATATTTAGTGTGTTGTAATGGAGATGCTTTCTTGGGCATGGGTGGGCCTAAATGGCTACTGAGGGGGCAGCTAGGTGGCACAGTGGATAGAGCACCAGCCCTGGAGTCAGGAGTACCTGAGTTCAAATCCGGCTTCAGACACTTAACACTTACTAGCTGTGTGACCATGGGCAAGTCACTTAACTCCAATTGCCTCACCAAAAAGTAAAACAAAAAACTAAATGGCTACTGGGCTTTCTTCCAGTTGTGAAATTCTGCAATCTACCCTTCTTTCCTTTCCCCCTCTACCTACTACTAAGAGAAACAATGATAGCTAACATATATGTTTGCAAAATGCTTTAAATTTATATTATTTCACTTGGTTCTTACAACCCTGTGAGATAGTTTGATATTACAATCTCTATTTTATAGTTGAGGAAATTGAGATTGAAACAAGTTAAGTGATTTGCCTAGACTTAGCCTATAACTAATAAGTATCTGAGGCAGGATTTGAACTCAGATTTTCCTGTCACCAAACCTCATGTTTTATTCACAAGCTCTATAGTAGTAAAGGAGTATAGTTGCTGCAATATTATAAACCCCTTATTCTTGTTTTTTTGTTTTGTTTTTGCAGGGCAATGGGGGTTAAGTGACTTGCCCAGGGTCACACAGCTAATAAGTGTCAAGTGTCTGAGGCCGGATTTGAACTCAGGTCCTCCTGAATCCAGGGCCGGTGCTCTATCCACTGCACCACCTAGCCGCCCCTAAACCCCTTATTCTTATGGAATTCCTTCAGTCAGGCTAAGTCCTCTTGGCCTCCATGCCATGAAATGATCCTTTCTTTCTCTCACCATGAGTGGAGATTGTAGACATAAATTTAAAATGTAGGAGTTCCAACCATTCTGGGGGGAAATTGGAATTATGCAATGAAAGTGACTAAAATGTCCACACCCTTTGACCCAGAGATTCTACTGCAAGACAAATGCCCCAGGGAGGTCATTGATAAAAAGAAAGGTCTCATATACACCAAAATATTCACAGCAGCCCTTTTTGTGGTAGCAAAGAACTGGAAAGAAAAAGATGCCCATTGATGAGAGAAAGGCTGAATGAACATGAAGATAATGGAATATTATTGTGCTGTAAGAAACAAGGAACATGATGAATGCCGAGAAGCGTGGGAGGAAGTCATGTGCACTGATGCAAAGTGAAGTGAGCAGAACCAGGGAAACAATAAATAGTGACTATGAGGATGGACTCAGAAAACAGAGACAAATCAATTAAAACTGAATGCCATGAAATCACAATGACCAAAGGTGGCCTGAACAAAGAGCTCTGAGAAGGTACCACCCTCCTTTCTTTATAGAGGTGGGGGCTATGCTTCTAATGTCAGGCTTTTTTGATATATTGGCTAATTTTGCTAAACTGTCATTTTTAAAAAATTGTTTTAAAGAGATGGTTCTCTTGGGAGGGCGCAGGAGGAAATGTGAGTGAATGAAACAATCACTGCAGTAGCTTACATTCCATCCAGATATAATTCCTTTTTTAGAAAAAAAAAGTATATTTATTTATTTTTACCATCTTTTTTGAGTTCTGAATTCTCTCCCTCTCTCCTCAACACATTGAAAAGGCAAGAAATGTGATTTCCAGGTATAATTCTATGAAGAAGTGAAATGGAAGTCTCTTCATCTTCCTGGGTCTGTTTCCTCATCTGTAAAAGATGAGCACTGATCTCCAGCTGCAGATCTGCGAGCCCATGAGATGTTCATTGGCTATGTTCACTGGCCTTAATCATTTCAGCCTTCCTGTGGTATATGGGCTAATGACTCAGGGCCTCTTCCTTCTCCCCAGCACCAGGAGGCCCCAAGCTGAAAGAGCTTTCAAAGGGGGTCACCACGTCCCAGCCATTTTAGCTAAGGCATGGAGAGGAGAAGGGGCTTTGACAGGCACAGAGTGAATCTGTTCCTTACCATTGCCTTGGACAGAGAGATGAGTCAGGGCAAGGCCAGAGCTTCCCAGACAAGGCTTAGACTGTGTCAGCCTGGGTTAACCTAGGGAGAGCTTTAGGGCTTTGTGTAATTGACAACCTTATCTGCCTGCCCTTTATTTTACTTTCCCCCTTAATTCCCAAGTAAAGCTTTTAAAATACTGACTGTCTCTTGGGTGAATTATGGAGCCAGCATTGACTGACTCTCTGGTTCCCCCAGGCCTGGTGCCAGTAGAAGGAAGGGGAAGAGAGAGAACTAAAGCCCCCTGTAGGGATGGAACCTTAGGGAGGGGGTGGCACCTTATGGGAGCCCTAGCAGGTATTTTTTCACTACCACTTGAACTCTTCCACTTTTCACCCACCCAGCAGTTGCAAAGAATGGGTAGATCCCTTAAAGGTCACCTAATCCAAACCCCTCTTTTTTCTTTTTTTTTTTTTTGCGGGGCAATGGGGGTTAAGTGACTTGCCCAGGGTCACACAGCTAGTAAGTGTCAAGTGTCTGAGGTCGGATTTGAACTCCTGAATCCAGGGCTGGTGCTTTATCCACTGTGCTATCTAGCCGCCCCCCAAACCCCTCATTTTACAGAGGAGGAAACTGAGACCCTGAGAGGAGAAGTGATTTACCCAAGGTCACACAGATAGGAAGTAGCAGAGCTGAGTTGTACTGTGTGGAGCTGGAATATACTAGACCTGGAGTGGCCATGGAGGGGGGGGGTGTGGAACTAAAGAGAGCTTAACTTGGGATCCGACAGTGTTTTCTTTGAACATTGTGACAGCTGTACTTCTATTAATAACACTGGTTTCCTTTGCAATCCTATATATTTATTTTATGCATTTAACATTATACTGAGAAGGGGCCCAAAGGCTTCACCAATCTGTCTTCTCAAAGGGTCCAGGACATAGAAGGTTAAGAATCCCTGGTCGAGTCCAACTCCCCCATTTTACAGATAGGGAAATCGAGGTCTAGAGAGAGGAAGTATAATAGCCAGGGGTGCACACTGGCATTGGGCACATTGCCATCTGAAGCCAGATTCTCTGGAAACACTGACCAGACCACTGACCCCCGGGCCATTGCTGTTAATTGCACACCATCTCCTAAGAGTTGCTGCTTCCCTGTTCCCCTAGCCTGGCTCCTTTCCAGCACCGCCCCTCCAGTCCTCAACCAGAGCCAGGTCTTCGGGAGCATCAGGGTTCAAGTCGAGGGGCCCAGATGACCTGCAGAGTCTCTCTGGTGTCTGCAAGGACAGACTGGCTCAGGGGGGAGGGAGGGAAGGAGTTGGCCTTCCCAGCTGCCCCGGCTGCCTCCTTGTTCAGCCCCCTCTCCCCCCAGGGTCTAGGTCCTGGATCCGGTCAAGAGGGCTGGTTCCCCTCTGAGAGGGCCGCTGCCCTGGTCACTGGCTCGGGGAGAAGAGAAGCTTTTGTCTCCCGGGCTTTGTCTCCTGGGCTGCAGGAGCACTTCCCTTCCCTTCCGCATGAATCATGTGTGGGTAGGTTTATTTTCTCAAGCAATTTCACTAAATGCAATGGGGCGGGCAGGCCCGCCCCCAGAGGAGCAGCCAGAGGGAGGGAGCGGGGAGGGAGAGGGGAAAGAGGAGGGGGAGAAGGAGGCTGAGGACTGGATTGTCATTCCCAAAGGCTATTAGCGTGAAAGCACCAGCCTTCCTTCTGCCGCTGCCCGCCTGCCTGCTGAGGGGAGCCAGGAGCGTAAGAGGCCTGGAGGGGCTCTCCCTGGTGGGGCAGCCCTCTTCCACCGGACTGAACCACTCCCAGCCCAGTTCAGTCCCGGTTCGTGGGGCCCAGCTTTGCCCTTTGAGTGCAGGGGCACTGAGCCTTGAGGTTGGGGGTGGGGACAATAAGGTTTGATGGAGCTGGAGAGAGTCCGAGTGGCTAGCCTCCCAGTGGGGACTCCTTCTAGCTGGGGAAAATTGAAGGATTTTCTCTTTTGCTCGGGAAGGGGGAAGGGGGTACTCATCCCAGTCCCCTCCCTCCGAGGACTGCTTAGCAGCCCAGACACGAAAGCAGGGATAGATTCCCATTACAGTCATGGAGAGAAACAATCAGCTAATGCCAACCCCCCCCTTCCCGCACCCCCACCCCCGCCGCTGCCACCCCTTCTCCCTTCTTGCTTTCTTCTTCCTTCCAGCTCTCTCCCCCTTCCTCCTCCTCTCTCGGATCATCCCTTCTCAACCCGAATTTTACAGCACAGAGGTGTCCTCAAGCCCCTAGGGGGGAGAGGGGGGCAGAGGAACAAAGAGAGGGGAGAGAGGTGGAGTTGAGTTTGAAGAAGAGAGACAAAGGATTTAATAAAGTGGCTGGGGCGAGGCTGGAAAGCAGGCTGAGGTTGGAGAGGCAGGACTGCCAGCGCCCTACTGCATGCGGTCCCAGAGCTTGGAGATCACTATATCCACCCTCCTCCTTCTAGGGAGGACTTGGAGTCCTCAGGCTTTGAGAGATGAAGAGACTCGTCCAGAGTCCCCCTAAGGCAAAGAGCAGAGTACCCCTGTATTCAAAGCCAGGTGTTCTGACTCCAGGCCCAGGGATCTTTCCCGCTGCTGCCCCGCCCAGCCCGGTAACCTCTCGAGAAGGGGCGAGGCGACCCCCCCAACCACAGTGAACCCCGAGACGACGGGGCTGCTGGTGCTCAGATGTGGGCAGGGGTGACCCCGGGGGCCTCGGGATAGGGGAGTCTGGGTCCCAGGAGGACCTAGGAAGCGTCAAATGGCCTTCCCTGATAGGAGGGGCTCGGCAGAATGCAACAAAAATGTGGCTAATGTCTCCTGTGTGCCGGGCCCCGACTCGGCGCTGGCGAGGCCAAGACAAAACAAACCAGCGGTTCGTCTCCAGTCTCGAGTAGTTTACATTCTAAATGGGGACACGGGCAGAGAGACACCTCATCTCCCAGCAGGGTGCCAGATTTAGAGCTGGTGGAGCCTCAAAGGTCAGCTCGTGCGTCCTGCTCCCTTTATAGATGAAAAGACTGAGGCACAGCAGGGACTCGCCCAAGGTGACCCACACAGGTGCTAAGAGGCCGAGGTCAGGATTCGAACCCGGCTTCTACTTCAGCTCTAGGCCTCCTTTCGCTCCTTGACCTCCTTAGAGTCCTTCCAGCTCTAAGGTCTGCGCTGGAACGAGACAGCCATCAGCTCTAGAGAATTCTCCCCAATCCCCTCTCCTCCCCTCCCCTCCCCAAAAGACTCCCCCGCCCAACCCGGGCTGGCGTTCTAGATCTAGAACTCGGGGATAATGCATTCACGCAAGTAAGCGGCAAAGGTGGGAATCGAACCCAGAGCCTGGCGGAGGTGGGAGGCCGCTGTCCCAAGGAGGAGGGGCGGGGGCCGCCCTGCTCTGCCTCCTGGGGAGGCAGCAAAGCCCGACCCCACCCTCTCAGATTCCCGGAGGACAGGATTCAGCTGCGGCCTCCTTTCCCTTCTCAGGGTCCTCTCCCTCCCTCCCCAGGCCCTGCCACCACTAATGCCGCAGATAATTCCTCCCAGCGCAGAGCGATTACCCCGCAAATGGGCCGCATTTCATCTTAGGCGGGTGGCTGCTGCTGCGGTGGCTGCGGCTTGTTTATTCTCGCTCCTCTCCCTAATAGCCTACAGCGATTTATTAGCGTCGGGCCCTGCGCAGCGGCTGCGGCGGCTGCTGGGCTGAGGCTGCGGCTGCTACTGAGCCAGCCCTCTCCCGCGCCCCCTGGCCTCCACTCCTAGCCTCCGCAGCCCACCCAGGGAGACCCCAGACTCTGTGCTTTGAGGAGCTGGGGCCCGGGTGGGGAAGGGGAGCTAAGAACCTGGGGCGGGAGGAAGACCCCAGATTGGGTGCCTGGAGAGTCTAGGAGCGGGGGCGGGAGGGAGGGAGGGTAGGCTGAGACCTTTGGGGATGGGCGCCTGGGGGGAGGACTGGACGTCTGGAGGGGCCTAGGTATTTGGAACCTGGGAGGTTGGAAACTGAGAGACCGGGATCTGGGCGGGGAGGGGGGGGGGCGCGGAACGGGCTTAGCTACCCCCTCCTCTCTCCTGGGTTTTTGGCCCAACATTTCTCCCACGCGTTCCCGGTAAGCTCCAGGACAAACAGCCTTTCCTTTGGGAGGGGGCGTAGACCAATCCCGGGGCCAGAGTATGGAGGGATAAATGAAAGCGGCTGCGCGGTGAATGGATAGATGACTATGCCTTCCCTCACATTAGGCTGGGGCGTAAAGAGCAGGGAGTTCCGGGAGGGGCCCCGAGGTGGGATGGAGGAGGCGAGGGTGAAAGGAGCAGAGAGTCTAGGCTCGGGCTTCTGGGCAGGGAGGCAGTGCCAGCTCTGCGCTGGGGCCCCTTCCCACGCTGCCTACGCAGGGGGCCACCAGGGGGCAAGCATTCCCTCCTACGCAGTGCTTCCCAGGGACTGACTTTTAATGGACTTTATAATCTGCCCCCGGGGCAAGCTAGGTGACGCAGTGGATAGAGCACTGGCTCTAAAGTTGGGTGGACCTGGGTTCAAATTTCACCTCAGACACACTTACTTGCTGTGTGACTCTGGGCAAGTCACTTAACCCAATTGCCTTAAACATCCGGGGCCATCTCCAGTCATCCTGATACATATCTTGCCACTGGACCCAGATGGGTCTGGAGGAAAGAATGAGGCTGGTGATCTGGCACAGCCCTCCCTCACTTAAATCCACTGCAAGTCATGCCATCCGCCGATGTCATGGTCCTCTTCAAGAACGCAGAACAAACAACAACAATAACGTGCTCCCACCCCACTCACACCTTCCCAGTTGTCTTACACCTAACTGGTCACCGGCCTCACTTTGGAATCCAGTGACACTGGCCTCCGGGTTGTTCCTCCCACCAGACACGGCAGGCATTTGCACTGCCTCGCTCCTCGTCTCGACCTCCGGCTTGCTTGACTTCCTTCAAGTCCCCGCTAAAATCCCACTTTCTGCAGGAATCCTTTCTTTTTTGTGGGGCAACGGGGGCTAAGTGACTTGCCCAGGGTCACACAGCTAGTCCGTGTCAAGTGTCTGAAGCCGGATTTGAACTCAGGTCCTCCTGAATCCAGGGCCGGTGCTTTGTCCACTGCGCCACCTAGCTGCCCCAGGAATCCTGTCTTGATTCCCCCTCAATTCCCTCTGTTGATCCTCCCTCATACCGTCCATAGCTTGCTTGCGCATAGTTGTTTGCATGCTGCCTCCCCGTTCCATTGTAAGCTCCTTGAGGACAGGGGCTGACTTTGACCCAGCGGTTAGCGCCCAGCACAGTGGCCACGTGATCAAAGTTGAATGACTGAAAGGCCTGGGTTCGATTTCGATCTCAGATACTTGTCAGCTTTGTGACTCTGGGCAACTCTGAGCCTCAGTGTAATCCTGCTTCTGACCCGTCCTGGCTGTGTGACCCTGGGCAAATCACTAATCCTCTCAGAGCTTCAGGCAACTCTAAGGCCAGAATGTCCACAGAGGGAGTTCCCTTTGCCAATGACATTTCACCCCAAATTTCGGGTGGGGAAGAAGGTGTGGCCATTTCACATTTATAAGAAAGTAGACTAGGGTCCTATTGTAAATATCCCTAACTAAAGCCAATTACATCTGGCTGACATTGTCTCTCAACTAATAGTTGAAAAGGACACCTCCCACCCCCCACCCACCACCCCCCCCACCGGGCCGCAGCTAGGTGGCGCAGTGGATAAAGCACCAGCCTTGGATTCAGGAAGACCTGAGTTCAAATCCGACCTCAGACACTTGACACTTACTAGCTGTGTGGCCCTGGGCAAGTCACTTAACCCTCGTTGCCCTGCAAGAAAGAAAGAAAGAAAGAAAGAAAGAAAGAAAGAAAGAAAGAAAGAAAGAAAGAAAGAAAGAAAGAAAGAAAGAAAGAAAGAAAGAAAGAAAGAAAGAAAGAAAGAAAGAAAGAAAAGAAAAGAAAAGAAAAGAAAAGAAAAGAAAAGAAAAGAAAAAAGAAAAGGACTCCCCCCACCAGCCCCGCAGGGCCCCCAGAACTTTGAGCAGACAAGTTGCCAGTCCAGTTTTAAAGGTCTGACCGCTGAGTAGGTATGAGAGCATCCATCTTTTCAGGTCCCTTCTATGCTCCTATGATCTCCCACCTCTCGAGGCTGTGAATGAAGATCAAGTCGAGGGCATGAGGGAACCCAGAACACAGCCTAGAAGTAGGTTTACTTAACTAAATCTTGATATTGTCATCTTTGGAGACAGTCTCATGTTCTCAGTGTGGAGCTAGAATATTCCCATAAATTGATGATTGATGTGCTCCCAGGCAAGTCACTTAAACAGTTCCCTAGTAATTGGCAGAGAAGATGGCTTCTGCATCGGCCTGTAGGAGGCATTTCTCACCTGAAGCTCCCTATGCTGGGAAAATCACAAGTCTGAACAGAAAAGTAATGGTGATAATGAAGACCTCCCATTCCTGCAATGCGTCACACTAGTGATTTACCGAGATTTTGTTCACAGCAAAGCATCGGGGCTGATAGCATGAATGTGACTTCATCCAGGGCTCTGAGGCTCAGAGAAGGGGATGGGCAGGCCCAGGGTCAGAGGAGGGATTTGAACTTGGACCTTTCTGATTCCAAGCACTCTGTGCACAGCACCATTGCTGGATCCCTGTTCACTGGCCTGCCCCTCTAAGCCAAAGAACAAAGGGTAGTCCAGACCACCTGCCTCTGGGCTTCTCTTCACTCTGGTCAGAGGCCACAGTGGGAACTGACCCTGCCTGGGCTGGACCATGGAGAACAGGGCGTCAGCTGTTCAGGAGTCATGCACTGAGCACCCGCTATGGGCCCTCTCCATGGAGAGAAGAGCACTGGACCTGAAGTCGCAGCCCCAGGTCTGTGCTTACTGAGGAGCCAGTCACTATGGCCTCTCTGAGCCTTAAATAGCCTCCTCCATTCAAATGTAAACTCCAAGAGGGCAGGGACTGTCTTACTTTTGCATGTGTATCCCCAGCACTTAGTATACTGCCTGGCACACAGTTGGTATCTAATAAATGCATGTTGCTTGATCTATCAAGTAAGAATAATGATACTTGTAATATCTTCTTCACAGAGTTTTCATGTGGTTCAAATAAAATGAGTATAAAATGTTTATAAGTTATCAAACACTATATAAATACGGGCTGAATATTATACTGTAGGGAGGGAGAAGGGCTGGACACAGCATCAAAGATGGGGACTCAGTGACCATCTACTTCAATCTCCCATTTTATAGATGAGGAAAATGAGACTCACCAAGGATAAATGACCTACCAATGTTGCACAGATAGATAGTATGTGTCTAAAGAGGGATTTGAACCCAGGTTTCAAGGTTGTCTCTATCCATATCTATTACCACGTGCAGAAGAGGGAAATACAGCTCTCACCATCTGGGAGGTAGCTGATCATTTGCAGAAAGCCAAGGGATGGGCATGATTCATTGGGGCATTCAGGGAAAGAAGGGAGAGCTGAGGACTCAGGAAAACAGGAAGGACCTCTTAGAGGAGGTGGATCTTGGGCTTCGCCTAGAAGGGTGGGTAAAAAGGAAGATTCCAGGGGCAGCTAGGTGGTGCAGTGGATAAAGCATCAGCCCTGGATTCAGGAGGACCTGAGTTCAAATGTGACCTCAGACACTTGACACTTAATAGCTGTGTAACCCTGGGCAAGTCACTTAACTCTCGTTGCCCTGTAAAAAAGAAAAAAGAAAAAAAGAAGAGAGATTCCAGCCAGTCGCTACAGGTACGCCTTGTTTTATTTCACTTCTCTTTACTGGGCTTCACTTTTTTTTTTAAAAAACAAATTGAAGCTTTGTGGCAACCCTATGTGACCAAGTCTATGGGCGCCATTTTTCCAACAGCAGGTGCTCACGTCATGTCTCTGCGTCACATTTGGGTATTTGTTGAAATCTTGAGAACTTTTTCATTGTTTTTCTATCTGCTGTAGTGATCTATGGTTAATGATCTTTGATGTTACTACTGTAATTGCCTGGGGGCACCGTGAACCACGCCCATGTAAGATGGCAAACTTCATCAATAAATGTGACTGCTCCACCGACCATCTGTCCTGATCTCTCTCCCTCTCCTCGGGCTTCCCTATTTCCCAAGACACAACAACATTGAAGTGAGGCCAATTAATAACCCTGCTACAATGGCATCTACGAACTCAAGTGAAAGGAAGAGTCAATCAATGCGGCAAACTTCATTATTGTCTATTTTAAGAAACTGCCACAGCCACCCCAACCTGGTCAGCAAGCAGCCATCAACAGGGAGGCCAGACCCTCCACCAGCAACAAGATTATGACTCCCAGGGGGCAGCTAGGTAGTGCAGTGGATAGAGCACGGGCCCTGAATTCAGGAGGACCTGAGTTTAAATCTGGCCTCAGACACTTGACACTAGCTATGTGACCCTGGGCAAGTCACTTAACTCTCTTTGCCCTGAAAAAAAAAAAAAGATTATGACTCCTAGAAGACTTAGATGATGGTTCCCATTTCTTAACAATATAGTATTTTTCTTTTTTTAGTGAGGCAATTGAGGTTAAGTGACTTGCCCAGGGTCACACAGCTAGTAAGTGTTAAGTGTCTGAGGCCACATTTGAACTCAGGTCCTCCTGAATCCAGGGCCGGTGCTCTATCCACTCTACCACCTAGCTGCCCTAGCAATATAGTATTTTAAATTAAGTTGTGTATATTATTTTTAGACATAATACTATTGCACACTTAATAGACTACGGTATAATATAAACACAACTTTTATATGCACTGGGAAACAAAAAAAAATCATGTGACTCACTTTATTGTGATGTTTGCTTCATTGCAGTAGTCTGGAACCGAACCCGCAATGTCTCCGAGGTATGTCTGGACATCTTGGGAGGAGTCTGGACATGCTATCTGTTGGGGCTAGGGGTGGACAGGAAGTTCTAAGAGGTAGAGGCAAAAAGAAAAAGAAAATGTCTTCCTGGAAAGAAAAACTCCCCATCGGAGCAATCTCTTGACTTTCTGCTAAAATGAGGGAGACCACCTGTAGCCACAATAACAGCAGCCCCACCCCCCTCCGGGAGCTCTGAAGCTCCTGAATCGAAGAACTGCCCAGTGCTTAGAAATGTGGTTGGCCCCCAGTGCTCATAAATACCAGAGATAAATTGTGTGGAAAATTCTTTGAGCTAATGGCCTGAGAAATATCTGACTCAGGTGACATTCTCTCCTCCGTTCTAATTGTGTCTTTAACATTAATAGCCTGGGAGAGCTACAGGCTGGTCACCTGGGTCACCCAGAGCCCAGTGGTGGAGGGACCAATGGAATTTAAGCCTGGAGAGGCAAGCGGAATCTAAAGGCGAGAGCCTGGGGATTGGAAGGTGGGAGACCTGGCTTCTAGTCTGGCTTGGCCAGGAATTTGCTAGATGTCTTTGGGCCTGTCACCTCATGGCTTTGGGGCTCAGTTTCCCTATCAGTAAAAAAGGAAGAGTAATGTCTACCCCTGCCCAAGGGCCGTGAGGCCTCACAAAAGCTAAATGAGGTGAAAGTGCTTTGCACAATGAAAGTTCGACTGACATAAAACTGAAAAGCTTTTGTGCAAACAAAATCAATTCAAGTAAGATTAGAAAGGGAATAGCAGAAGGGAGAGGAAATCATTGCTGTGAAGGGAAATCCACTGTGCCAGGGCAGGGCATCAGGGGAGCTAGATTGGGTCTGAATGTAAGGAAGAACCCCATCTGTGGAGTCACGGGACCTGGCATCAGGTCACCTGTCTAATGTTTCATTCTTGTGACCTTGGTTCTGGGTGTCATCATCTGTAAAATGGGTGGGGGCTGGACTAGATGGCTTCCTAGGTCCCTTCCAGCCCTAGATCTATGATCATAAGCACTTTTCAAGAAACAGCTGTCTTGGCAGCCTTGAAAGGGAATGAGCTCCCTGGCATTGGAAGTGTTCAAGAACAGAGATTTTGCAGAGGGAATTCCCCAGTTGAGTGTGAGGCTGAATTAGCTGATCTCTCAGATCCCAAGAAGCTCTGATATAAGCCTTCTTATCTCTCTAGTGCTACCACTGAAGTTTAGCTCAAAAAGAAGAGAGCTCCTTGACTGGGGGCAACCACACATATACTGCTCTAAATCTCAGGATCCTAGGGGTAACGCATGTGGGTTACCATTCCCATCAACACTGTAGCTCACGAGCCCCCAGTAGTGCATTTCCCATGAACAAATTAGCCACTAATCATAAAACATTTTCCAAAAATGCAAAGAGAATATGATATTTACATAAACTGAACCCATAATCCTGAATTGTACTCTCCCATCAATGTATATAGTGTCCATGGTGAGAGTGAGCATACACCTAAAGTGCCAGGTTAGTCAAGTTTACACATGGCCAGAGAAACTCACTACTCTGAAGCTATAGCCTTCAGTGTGCTCTTTCTGTCTTAAGAACCATCCATAAACATTCCCTGAAGAGCATAATCTCTGCATTAAACAGATATCCCCACTGCTAAGCTGAGCTGATCTATGCTATGCTTGACTTTACAACTTACTGAACATGACATTTTAGCTGGACTAGCTGCTTCTCTTATGCTCTCCTTTCAAGTTGTACCTCTGCTCAGCTGGGCTTACAATTTGACAGCAACTGTAGTATCTGTCACTTGCAGCTTCAGGTTTATCTGATGCCTTCTGATTTAGTGTTCTGCAAAACCACTCCAATTCTGTTACTTGTCAGGATTCTCCTCCACCTCTCAGCATCAACAGCTGGCAATGAAGAGAAGTCTATTCTGTCCTTTCTTCACACTCCAATCAGTGACACTCCAGCTACAGGTAACAAGTGACAGTTGTCCTTTCGACTCCTGCCCTTCCCTTCTACCTCTTCTTGGTTTAGTCATTGATTGTTCTCATGGGGTGAATAACCAATAATCAATCTCCTTTTCTGTCTAAAACCAGTAAAACAATATTTGTCCTATAATTATAGAAAGTTTAATGTTCTGTGATCTTTCATATTACTAATCTAAAAATTCTCCAATTCCTTATATGCAAATCGTTGGAGCCCACTTTGATCTCCATTCGTTCCAGTATTTTACAACTCATCATATTAAAATGAGCAATCTTTGTCTCAGAACATTGAGTCAAACCAAATTCTAGTAATGCTTCTCTTAGAACTCTAAGTTCAACCTGTTTCCCCAGACAAATGAACTGTCAACAGTTATGGTTAACTCAGCAACTGCTTTTCTCATCAGATATGCCTCAGAGAAGTGAACTGTCAAGGGTCACCTCCTTACCTAAGGATAAGACTAAGCAGCTAAGTATTAGTTCCATATACACTGCTCCTCTCACCTCTGTGCTAGGCTCAGATGTGAAAGATATGAGAAGGAAAAAAGATGCCAGGTCCAAACCTTTAGGAACCTTACAGCCCCGGTCTTCTGCACTGTCGTCCTCACTGGACCTCTGGCTCATTCTTTTCTTTTTTCCTCCATCCCTCAGAAAATCCATTTGAGGAGTGGAGTTGGATAGGTGACAAGTTTATAGGGGCGAAGATTTGGGGTCAAGGAGTTAACAGCAAAGCTATCTGAATTCTCCATTTAAAGATGCTAGACTTAGAGAAATGGGCAATGTCCACTCACAGTGTGTACATCCAGACCCTGGTAAAGCAGAAAAGACACTGATCACACATCGAAATTTAAGATTAAGTCCTTGCTCTTCCTTCTAATAGCTAGGCTAGATTCTAAACCACTCTGAACCTCAGCTTCCTCTTCTATAAACCCAAGATAACTGCTCCTCCTACTTCACAGAGATGTCACAGGGCTCAAAGGGCTTTGGAGTGTCTTGCAATAGAATGGAAGCCCATCCTCTCTCCTCTGCCCACTTTCCAAACCAAGATAGATTAATCGTCCCACATTCTCTGTCTCTCTCTGTCTCTGTCTCTCTGTCTGTCTCTCTTTACAGATGAAGAAACCAAAAACCGAATTTCTCCACAACACATGGGTATTCAGTGGCAGGGGTAGGATTTGAACCCACTTACTCTGACTCCAAATTCACTACTCTTTCCATTAGACCACACTTGATTCATGTTCTGACTCTGACACAAACTGGCTGTGTGATCCTAGACAAGTCTCTTAAACCTCGTGGTGCCCCTAGCCCACTTTCTAAGACTCTAAATTGCAGGTATTGACCTGAATTGGGAGAGGGAATTTCTCTATTGGGGACTCTGTATACCAATAGATCTAAAATTGGCCAATTCATAATGGATTCCTCAGGAGAGCTAGGGATCACAGAATCATAAATTTAGAACTTGAAGGGACCTTAGAAGTCCTCTGGCCCAGCTCTTTCAGCCCACACTTCCCCTTTGCCATGGGCCATGTGAGAACATAATGGGATTTGCCAACACCCAAAGGCCCCACCTGGAGATTGATTTGGATTGATTGAATTGATTTGGGAACTGGCATATTTAGTGTCCTTTGGGTCTATCCTGGTTATTTTAGCTGCACTTTCCCTTCACCTCGGCACATGCGCCAATGGTAATTTTCATAGAGCTATGGTTCATTCAAGATTCGAGAAAGTTCCCATTGTGATACCTTGTTATTGGACAGAGGTGACCCTAGGTTCTTGAAGGTTATACCCAGGTTGTGGCAGCCAAACACTTTAAGAGGGGGGTGAATGATGGATCCTACGTCCACTATCTGAGGGCCAGCTGGCTAAGTTTGGAGATGTCCCCTGAAGTCACAACTGGTCACTGCATGACTAAGAATTCTGAAGCCTTTCAGAGTGGATTTCCTTTCCATGACTGTGGCTGTCACTTAATTTGTTTTCCTGCTTTGGCTGACTTCACTCCACATCAGGTCATAAATAATCAATACTCATGGTGCAATAATATTCCATCACAATCACATACCACAATTTGTCCTGCCATTTCCCAATCATTTGGCATCCTCCAGTGCTTTTCCCATCACACCACCCTGGGCTGCTAATGATGTTACTGAAGTGTCTCCCGTTCCCTCTACCTCCCATGAGCCATTATCGAGAAATAGCCATATCACACCCTGGCACTCAAGTGACTCAAGTGTACCAGGCAGTCAATAAATGTCTGCTTGAATTGAACCCGGTTTCACCAGGCCTTTCCGGCCTGAGCTCTCATTATTTGGTTTCAAACATCCACTGCCCAAGCCAGGCTGGCCCCTCGATTGACAGCAATTCAGTTTAATTCAAGTAGCATTTATTAGGTACCTACTATGTGTAAGGTACTGGACTGGGCACTGGGAGGGGTAGGATACAAAGACAAAAAGAAAAACATTCTCTAGAACCATTTGTCTGTTGGGGAGTAGCTTTCAGATTTACATGTTTCTGGTAATTGTCTCTTTTTAAAGTTTAGCTGGCTTAAGCCTGCACTAAGACTTTTGGGACACCTTGTATTTTGCATATCGAACCCTTATCAGAGATATTTGATACAGAGATTGTTTCCCTGATAACTGCTTTCTTTCTTATCCTTACTTGCATTAGCTTTGCATATACAAAATCTTTTCAATATGATATAATCAAAATTATCTAGTCTTTTGTAATTACGTCTGTCCATTGTTTGATTAAGAAATTAGGGGGCACCTCGGTGGCGCAGTGGATAAAGCACTGGATTCAGGAGGACCTGAGTTCAAATCCAGCCTCAGACGTTCAATACTTACTAGCTGTGTGACCCTGGGCAAGTCACTTAACCCTCATTGCCCCGCCAAAAAAAAGAAATAATAATAATTTAGCCATTTACCTAAAGCTATGAAAGAAGTAAAATATGCTTCTCTTCTCACTTTTTTCTGATAAGATCTTTAATATTCACCTCATGTATCCATTTGGAATTTATTACAGAATATGGTATAAGATATTGGTTTAAACCTAATTTCTGCCAGACTGCTTTCCAGTTTTAATACTTCTTATCAAAGAGAGAGTTCTTTCCTAGGTAATTTGATAATTTATGTTTGGGGGTTTATTGGACATTTGGTTTATCGAGTTCAAGTATTTCTGATTCTTCCTTTTCTAGCTTGGACTATTGACCTTTTTAGTTTTTAAAACTAGTGTCAACTCCAAAGGACTCAGGATGAAAAATGCTTTCACCTCTAGAAAAAAGAAAAGAGTCTGAATGCAGGTTGAAGCAATTTTTTTTTCACTTCATTATTTTTGTGGGGTTTTTTCTCTGTGTCTTCTTTCACAATATGACTATATGGAAATTTTTCAAAACCCTAGTATTGAATAGTCCTGATAATTTCTGCATTATAATACAGTCTAAGGTCTAATAGAGGCAGACAACACATAAAGGGAGTACTGGAAAGTATAGAGGAGGATGCCTATTGCCACAGTGAAGAGACAGCTAGCAGGGAAGTGTGGTGGAAACGTGGACCCTGGAAAAATGGGCCAAAATTCACCTCTCCGAGCTGGAGAACCCAAGGTTGTGGTAGTAAGGCAAGGAAAGCAATGGTTACAGAGCATGGTGGAGTATTGCTACTACCAGAAGTAGCTCAGAGTCCTGGAGGAGGTCAAGACTGGATTTGAGTTTTGGAAGTGACACTCAGATTAGCATCTTGTGAATAAGGAGGTCTCTGATTGAGCTGGACTCAATAAATTTTGGTCTGAATCTTTCATGAAAACATACCAGTGGGCTGCTACAGCAGCATCATGAGGGAGAGTATTCCACAGAATCTTGCCTTTGCTTCTGAATTTCAGTGTACAATCTTGGTTGGCTGACTTTGGGAAAATTAATTCTGCACCAATAATACACTAAGGTCAAAGAAGTAAATCAACAGCCTCTTCTCTTGTGCTCTTGAAATGCACATTCTCTTGGGTGTCAGGGATGATGTGGTTTTGAAGGATTGATACAGATTTTCATTTCTAGGTTATACTGTGGCAAAGTTGCCAACAGCCTAGAAGATGCCCCCCTCATGAGGAGTTACTTGCACTGCATCCACATGGACTAAGTAGGGTCTTGGGAGAGTCTCCTCAACAGAGGCTATCACTTTCTAATCTTATTATGCTCCTACCCTAGAGTTCCAGAGAAAAATCTCCTAAAAAAAGCTCAGGTTTGTCCCATGTCCAGGGTCTCCTCTTAATAAAGGGATTAAAAAGGTACTTCCTAGAAAAGATACCCAGTGTACAAAGTATATATAAGGTATAGGACAGCTATTTACTTCTTCTACCACTAAGGAAACACTCAAAGCACCAAAATGTATTCTTTTTGTTTTCTGTTGGGGCAATAAGGATTAAGTGACTTGCCCAAGGTCACACAGCTATAGTAAGTGTCAAGTGTCTGAGGCTGCATTGGAACTCAGGTCCTCCTGAATCCAGGGCTGATACTTTATCCACTGAGCCACCTAGCTCCCCCCTCCCCACCCCACCCCCGGCCAAATGTATTCTTAACTGATAAAGGTAGCTTGGCTAAGTGGGCTTGGTTCATTTATTGACTGATGAGTTTAGTCAACCTCTTCCCCTAAACTAGGACCAAATAGAGAGCTGGGATCAGTTAAGACACTGAGCCTCAATTCCTCTGTCAAATGACCACTAAATTCCCTTCCAAGCCCAACATTCTGATAGTCACATCCTCAGAGGGCAGCTAGATGTCGAAGTGGGTAGAGGGCAGGTTTTGCAGTCAGAAAGATTCTTCTTCCTTAGTTCAAATCCAGCCTCAGACACTTGCTAGCTGCGTGACCCTGGGCAAGTCACTTTATTCTGCTTACCTCAGTTCCCCTATCTGTCAAACGAGCTGGAGAAGGAAATGGCCAACCATTCCAGTGTATTTGCCAAGACAATCCCAAATGGGGTCATGAAGAATCAGACATGACTGGAAAACAACTAGTGAGATTGGCTCTCGAGTCTTCAGTTCACCAGTCCCTGCTCCTATTTGATGCCATTTTGAACCCTGGTCCCAGAAACACTGAACTGATGCAGACGAGAAAAGAATTGAGAAATAGCCAGAGGCTGAGATCTGAATCCTGAACCACTTCCCCACTTGGGAGACAAGGACGTTGGACATTCCTCTCTATATTTTATGATTCCATGACTAGATCGCTAGAGTTTTGGACCCTTCCCTCTGTCTCCCTATTTGTAAGACGGGGCGTGGATATTCCCATAGCCCGCTCACACAGAGTCGTACCCTTGAAGGCTAATAGAAATGCCGCCTATCCCTTCATGAGAAGCATTACCTACGCGCCATCTAGTGGTGAAAGCCCAGAAGTCCCATCTCAAGCACCCTCTGGCCACCTCACCAGCCTCTGCCTCCCCTTTTCTCCTCTTGAGTATGTATCATCGTGAAGGTGTGGGCTCCAGAGCCTGAGGCCAGCTGAAGCCCGTGGTGCTTCCTTCAGGCTGGAAACATATTCGATCGTGTTTAGTGTCTGAAATTGGACTGTTCTTAGCATGCAGATCCTCAGGGGAGAGCCCACCGAGACCAGTAAATAAGGAGAGATGAGAATGGGTCACCAGAGCCTTCTGGAGGGAAGGGCAGGCTTTAATAAAGACTTTGCAAGGAGGTGTGGTCCCTAGTCAGGGAGGCTCTGGGAGTCCAGTCCAGTGCTCGGTGCAGCGGCCCACACACGATGAGAGCTTAATAAATGATTATTGGGACCCTCTCAGGTAGCCCTTGGTTCTATGGCCTGAGCTCTCCTCCAAAATCCTGTGATTCTTGAGAATAGTCACAGATTTCTGGGGAACCTTAGAATAGAAAATATGTCCCTGAAATAGGCAGGGAAAGGGAAGCAGATTTCTCACCTGCTGGGGAGGGAGTAATCAGGGATATCCAGGAAAAAGTTAAAAAATTGGGGATGGGGGTTCACCTACTATAATAGCTGATAGCTGACAGGGACAACCTAATTTCTTATAAATGTGAATTGGCCATGCCTTCCTCCCCCACCTCAAATTTTTTAGGGGGGTGGGGGATTGGGTGAGATTTCATTGTCAAAAAGAACTCCTTCCGTGGAAATTCCCTCTCCCATCACAGAATCCCTTCTGTTCCTCAATATCTAGGTAGTCTTAGGCATGTGAAGTGCTTTGCCAGGAGGAGACAGATCGAGGATCTGTCTGAGACTAGACCCTCCTGACTCTGAGCCCCAACTCTGTCTCCACCCCTGACCTTTGCTGATGCTTCATTTTCGCCACCTTCCTCCCCCATCCTCAAGGGAACAATTTCTGGCTGAGATAGTTTTTACCTGAGGTGATTACAACGACCCCTGTGGCTTACAAGCTATTCCTTATACGTGACATTCCATCTCCCATCTGCAGGCCTTCGCCCAGGCTGTCCCTCATGCCTGGTATGCACTCTCTCCTCACCTCTGTCTTGTAGAGTCTTTCATTTCTTTCAAGGCTCAGATAGTTTATCATCTCCTACAAAAGGCCTATTCTGATCCTTCTAGTCATCTAATCCCTCCATCAAAATGGGACCCCATCAGGGTGCTTTGCATTATCAATAAGCCAGCTAAAATAAATTAGCTTTCAGAAAAGTGATTTACTGAAAAGGTATAGCTAGAATAAGTTTCCCACAATCCAGAGAACACACTCTCCCCCTTCATAAATAAGGTGAGAGTTAGTGAGGCATGTAGTTAGTCAGGAGAACTTGGTGCTTCTCGACTCCTGGCCCTGGTGGTCCTCTTCTCTCTTTGAGGAGACCTCGAACCAAGGCCTGGCTCTGGGGATAGATGGGTCAGTTCATTTCTGGACCAAGCTCCTTTTCATGTGGTGCTGGTACTCTCTCTTTTCCTTGCAATTCCACAAGGTCACTGCCTGGGCATCCTGCAGTGGCCAGTGCTGGCACACTTTCAGCTCCCTGGTGGGACCCCTGCAGCTCTGCACTCACAAAGTGGTCTGGAGGAAACAGGGGTACCACGTGCTCCCAGACACATGGTGGCCAAGTAGAGAAATGTAACTACCTAGCAACTCAAAATTGCCCTCCTCACCCAAAACCTGCCAGGGAAGAGGTGGGCTGATTAGTTGGTGGCGCCTTTCCTACGCATACGCAATCCCCTCAGCCACTCCAGAGTCTTCAACTTTTCCAGCTTAGAAGACTTTCATTTCAACCATAATGGCTCCCCAGAATTCCACACGGCCTGGTATCAGGCAGAGAATAATGATACACTTCAAGGACTGGGCCTCTTCAGCCAGTCTTTGACTTTCAAATCATCTATCTATCTATCTCTTCATCCATCCATCATATATCCATCCATCCATCCATCCATCTATCATCTATCCATCCATCCAACCATTCATCCATCCATCCATCCATCCATACATACATACATTCATCCATCCATCCATCCATCCATACATCCATCCATACATACATACATACATACATACATCCATTCATACATACATCCATCCAACCATCCATCCATCCATCCATCCATCCATCCATCCATCCATCCATCCATCCATCCATCCATCCATCCATCCATCCATCCATCCATTCATACATCCAACCATCTGGCTTTGAAAACTTTAAGGCCGATTTGTGTAGATGTCGGTTACTATTATCCTTCTCTCTCCAGTTGAAGGGATTTTGGGGTGGGACAAGATCTGCGCCTTTTGCAGCACCAGGAGTGCCCCCTTGCCACCTGCTCTGTCGTTTATAGCCTCAGAGACCTGGCTGGGAAGGCCAATGTCTTAGCCACAGCAGCACAACCAGTACATGTCCAAGGTAAGAGCAGAACTCAGGTCCTTCTGCCTCCAGCACCCATTCGCTAGTCCCTATATGGGAGGCCTTTCTCTTCATTTCTTTCCAAAGTACAGTGAGTAAGGGAGCCCCCAAGCCCCATCACCTAGTTACCCGCTCAGTGTTTAGGCTGGCCACCCCGCCCCCCTCCGTCCCCAGCCATTGACCCCAGTCTTTGAGCTGTCCCCAAAGGTCCCCCTGGGAGAGAGGGCACAGAGCTGACACTGGACCTCCCAACAAAGGATGGACAGTTGGGGAGGGAGAGGGGCAGGAAGCACCATCTGGGAGGGTGGCAGCCCCTCTGCCAGCGCAGGTCCCTCTGAGAGGCTTTCATCTCCTCCTCTCCCCCTCCAATCTCCCGGACCTGCTGCCAGCACCCCCTTCTGGCCTCCCTTCCCCTCCAGTAATTACTGCGCTAATTACAGCGCTTTGATCTTGCCCTTTTGAAGTGGTAACAATTGTCTGGGAAGGGGCCCCAAAGCAATTAGGCCTGGGAGCTCCTGGGGCCCAGGCAGGGAACCCGGAATCAGGGATCCAGTGCTCCAAGGGACCTTGAAAATCATCAAAATCAAGTCTCCTTGTTGGATATTGGAGAGAGGAAGGGCCACTAAAAGCACACAACAGAGTCTGAATTTGAACCCAAGCCCCAAATTCCAGAGCTGGCTCTAGGCACTCAAACCAGGCCTGTAGAGGCTGCCTGGGACCTCCTAGGACAGGCTGGGCTGCAGCACAAACTCCTTGACGTAAGCCATGAGCTTAGAGATGCTCCCCCTCCCATTCCAGGGCCTGGGTTCCCTCTCCCATGCCCCCCCCCCCAACTGGCCTCTATGAGCAGCTCTGGGATGGGAAGCTGCTGTCCTGACGGTCTGGCCTCTCCCTCCCACTCACTCGCAGGGCCACCGGCCCAACCGTTAGCCCTGCTTTTCCCCCTTTGATGCCCCCTTTGATGTGTCCCGGCAAACAAGGGGCCTTTTCACAAAGAGCCCTGAGGACAGGACTTCAAAGGCTGTGACTGGGGGGAAAGGGGACCCAGGGAAAGGGAGAGGCTCATCCCCACCCATTCCCTTCCCTGTGTCTGGCATCTTCGAAGGCCTTATTCATGACCCCAAGCAGGACACCAGGGCCAGCCAGAGGAGGGTTTGTCCAACAGCCCCTTGTCCCCCCCTCTTCTAGCTCACCTCGTCTGTTCTGTCCCTGCTACGCCAGGGCATGGTGGGAGGGCCTGGCCAGGGAGAGACGGACAGACAGAGTGGCTGGAGAGGTCTAAGGACATAGGCCCCAGGACCAGCCAGAACAAAGGGAGGGGAAGAACTGGGGGCCCAGGGAGGGTAGTTTGGAGGCCTCAGGAGCCTGGGGTGGGGGGGAACTGCTCAGTCTTGTTTTCCCCAAGCCCTCAGGGGACAATGCTGCTAGCCGCGCTGGGACTTCTGGGCCTCCTGTTCCCCTGGGGCATTGGGGGAGTGGGGGTTGCAGTCCCACGGCAAGAGCGCCTGGCCAGGACCACACTTCAAGGTGAGTTTATTCCCTGGCCATCCTGAATGTGGGAGGAATGGGAATTGGGGAGTATGTGTTGGGGCGGAAGTAGGTGAAAGTGTAAGATTTAGGAAGGAGTGGGGATTAGGGAGAAAGAGAATGGGGTAGGGAAGAGTGAAAATAGATGATTCAAGTTTAGAAAGCA
This sequence comes from Dromiciops gliroides, assembly GCF_019393635.1. Classification (NCBI taxonomy): domain Eukaryota; kingdom Metazoa; phylum Chordata; class Mammalia; order Microbiotheria; family Microbiotheriidae; genus Dromiciops; species Dromiciops gliroides. Next base: position 484,016,106 of record NC_057864.1, on the reverse strand, counting down.
AAATGAGCATTAGGAATGACTCAGGGTTGGGGGAGAATTTAGGGGCTGAGGAATAGTTAGAGATTTTGTTGTTCAGTCATTTTTTCAGTCGTGTCTGACTTTTTGTAACCCTATTTGGGGTTTTCTTGGCAAAGATGCTGGAGTGGTTGGCTATTTCCTTCTCCAGCTCATTTTTTACAGAAGAGGAAACTGAGGCAAACTGGGTTAAGTGACTTGCCCAGGGTCACACAACTAGTAAGTATCTGAGACTGGATTTGAACTCAGGTCCTTCTGATTCTGGGCCTGGCACCACACCACCTAGCTGCCCAAGTTGGAGATTAGGACAGGAATTTTAAGGTTAGAGGAAGAGGTTGGAAGTCAGTCAGGAGAGTTAATTGAGAAATTGAGATTTGGAGAGGAAGGTGGTGAGTAGCATCCCAATGGCCCAGACCTCTCTCATATGTCTGCTCCATCCCTATTTGGGAGAGCTCTACAACCATAGTTTTAGCTTTGGTTTTTCTCGGATGTGACGACTGACCCTTGGAAGGTGCCCAAGGGCAATGGGGGCAGGTGGGACCATCACTAGCCACTTTTGTACCTGGGGCAAGTGGAACAATATTCACCTCAAATCAACTTTTTGAGACAGATTAAGTCATACTGATAAGAGACCTCAGGAGATAATGTATGCCCATGAATGGGCATACCAGGTCATGGAGTGCAGGAACCCCACCCAGACACCATTTCCATTATAACTAGTTTAGTTTAGTTTAGCTGGCCGGCTGCTAAACTCAGTAGTTTCTACCCTGTCTTCACCCTCCACATTTTGATGCCCTGGGGCCAAGCCCATATCACTCTAGCTTAGTTACAGATCTTAGAATCATAGATTAGAACTAGAAGGGACCTCAGAGGTCATGACACCAGGTGCCCTTGAGCTTCCTCTTCGAATCCCAGGTTTGGCCTCCAATACCTGCGTGGCCTTGGGCAGGTGACTGGCCCCTCTCTAAGACTGTCTGCATCTGTAAAATAAAGGCGCTGGGGGCAGCTAGATGGCACATTGGTAAAGCACCGGCCCTGGATTCAAGAGTACCTGAGTTCAAATCCAGCCTCAGACACTTAACACTTACTGTGTGACCCTGGGCAAGTCACTTAATCCCAATTGCCTCACTAAAAAAATAAATAAATAAAAATAAAGGCGCTGGACTGGGTGCTCGCTAATCTGACGTGATGACCAGCCCCGGTCCCTCTGTTTCCGCAGCTCTGTCCGAACAGGGCACTCTCCTGCTGAAGGCTGTTCAGAGAAGGGCCTCACTGGCTATAGAAAGGGCGACGATGGAATACAGACGCAGGCTTCTGGCGTGCCGGGCTTGTGTCAACCATACCTTGCCTTGTCCTGGTGAGCACCGAGGGGGTGGGCCAGGAAACCTAGACTCATTTCATCCCTTCTCTTGGGGCTGGGGTCCTCAGTGTTCCTCCCAAGCATCATGGTCCCCTCATAATCCCATCTCCTCCTCTTATTCCCTCTTCTCTTCCCTCCTATCTTCCTGCTCAAGGCTGAACAAAAGTCCAGGCTAGCTCCTGACTAATCATTCACCGAGGTGTACCCTCCCCCCCATGGACCCTTCTCTTGGACCCTAGCACTTCCTTAGAGCCTCCTCCTTTCAGTTAGCCCAAGGACAAGGTCCAAGCTCCTTTGTTGAGGGGGTGGATGGCCATTCATCGGGGGTGATACAGAGAGGATTCCTGCTCAGGAATGGGTTGGACCAGGCGGCCTTGGAGATACTGGGATACTGGGATGAGGATGTGCTGGTCGGAGGTCAGTATTGTGTTCTTGTCCCCTTGATCCCCACATCCCTAGCGCTTTGGAGCCAGCAGCCTCATGTCCACAACTCTCCTGGACACCAGAAGTTAGGTAAGGGCTGTAAGAGATGGGCAGAAGGGTGGAGGAAAATGTGGCTAGAAGTGGGGGAATGTGGGAATCCCAGGCAGTGCCTCCCAGGACGGGAACCCCATCCTGACTCCCCTTCCTTTCCTTCCAGTGACCTGTGGCCTGCGGAAACATGGAACTGCCAATGTGACGTGGACCCAGGGCAGAATTGTGGGGGGCAAGGCAGCATCCCCCGGCTCCTGGCCGTGGCTGGTCTCGCTGAGGTTGAATGGGCAGCCCATGTGCGGAGGTGTCCTAGTCGGGGATGCCTGGGTTCTCACCGCTGCTCACTGCTTTGCAAGGTGTGAACCCTGGAAGGTAGTGGGGGGAGGGGAGCAGAAACAGACTCACAGGTCCACACTGCCCCTCATCTTCCATCTCTAATGGTTCTGGGATTAACAGCCTCAGCCAGGCAGTGATCTCTGCTGCCCCCTGGTGGATGATAGAAGTATTGCTAAACCCGTCCAAAACCCTCCTCATGGGGAAAGGGAGGTGGGCTCAGTGCTCTGGGTATGACCCAAGTAGTTCATACTATCAGGATTTAGAGTTGGACAGGGCCACAGAGAGGCCTACGGGATAAGGATGGCTAAAGTCCCTACCTCCCAGGTAGAGGGCAGCTCAGATAATATGTGCTGTGGAGAGATGGGTTCAAGTCCCTCTACTGACACATACAGGTTGTGAGACTGGACCCCCAACAAGTCCCTAACTCCCTACAGCTATATGTTGAATAGGAGTCACTCCCCTGCATTAGAACAGGGAGTTTCCTCCACTGGAATTCCCTACACCAATAAAGTCACACTGAAAACAAAGAAACAGATGAGTAGATGAACAGAGGAAGGAAGGAAGGAAAGAAAGAAAGAGGGAAGGAGGGAAGGAAGGAAGGAAGGAAGGAAGGAAGGAAGGAAGGAAGGAAGGAAGGAAGGAAGGAAGGAAGGAAGGAAGGAAGGAAGGAAGGAAGGAAGGAAGGAAGGAAAGAAGGAAGGAAGGAAAGAAGGAAGGAAGGAAGGAAGGAAAGAAAGAAAGAAAGAGGGAAGGAGGGAAGGAAGGAAGGAAGAAAAGAAGGAAGGAAGGAAGGAAGGAAGGAAGGAAAGAAAGAGGGAAGGAGGGAAGGAAGGAAGGAAGAAAAGAAGGAAGGAAGGAAGAAAAGAAGGAAGGAAGGAAGGAAGGAAAGAAGGAAGGAAGGAAAGAAGGAAGGAAGGAAGGAAGGAAGGAAGGAAGGAAGGAAGGAAAGAAAGAAAGAAAGAGGGAAGGAGGGAAGGAAGGAAGGAAGGAAGGAAGGAAGGAAGGAAGGAAAGAAAGAGGGAAGGAGGGAAGGAAGGAAGGAAGGAAGGAAGGAAGGAAGGAAGGAAGGAAGGAAGGAAGGAAGGAAGGAAGGAAGGAAGGAAGGAAGGAAGGAAGACCTGAGGTTCAGATATGGCCTCAGACACTAGCTGTGTGGTCATTGACAGTCACTTAGTCTTCCTCAGTCTCTTCATCTGTGAAATGGAAATAATAATAGTAACTACCTCCTTTGGTTGTTATGAGGACAAAATGTAAGTCCTCTATAAATGCTGGCTATTGATATTATTGTCAACCCAGAAATAGTATAGTAGAAAATACAACACACAGTGAGAACTTGAGTTCAAATCTTACCTCTCAATTGCTCCCTGTGTGACCTTGGGCAGGTCACTTTATTTGGCCTCAGTGTTCTCATCTGCAAAATCCTCATTGGATTGGACTGGATGTACTCTGAGGTTTCTTTCAGCTCTAAATCTAGCAGCCTCTGTGTGAATCCCCCTCCTGAGACATGAGAGAGAAGGAAGGGCCCAGGAGAATCAGTAGCCTCTTCCTTCCCCACCCCCCCAGCCTTCAGAATGAGCTACTGTGGACAGTGACCCTGAGCAGTTCCCCAAGGGAGAGGCAGGAGGAGGGGATCCCTGTTAACCGCATTCTGCCCCACCCCAAGGTAAGACCCCCAGAGCCCTTCCTTATCCCCTGCCTCCAAACTGCTCCTGGTCCCTGGGTCCCCCACAACTCTGACTTCCCCTTTCTCAGCCCCACCCCCACTGACATACCCCCTTCCCTTCTTCCTATAGTTTGATCCCCAGACCTTCCAAAATGACTTGGCTTTGGTGGAGCTGTGGGTACCAGTGCCCCCATCCGAGTGGGCATGGCCTATTTGTCTGCCTGAGGAGCCCAGAGAACCTCCAGCAGGCACCATCTGTTCCATTGCTGGCTGGGGAGCTGTGTACGAAGGTATGATTGACCGGGGCTCTGAGTCACTGGGGTTGTAGGTGGCTGTCTAGCATTCTGTCTCTGTTTCTGTCTCTGCCTCTCTGTCTGTCTGTCTCTGTATCTGTCTCTCTGTCTCTGTCTCTCTGTCTCTGTCTCTGTCTCTGTCTCTCTCTCACACACACACACACACACACACAAATGGGAAGGGAGATGGGAGTAGGTGGGTGTATGGGGAGGTAGAAGGAAAGGGTCACAGGGAGTGGAGCCAGTGTCCCACGACCTCTATGCCCAATGGCATCCTGCCACTCCCTCTCAGACGGCCCTGCGGCTAAGGATGTGACGGAGGCCAGAGTCCCCTTGCTCAGCCTGGACACTTGCCGGACAGCTCTGGGGCCAGCACTTCACCCCAACACCATGCTCTGTGCTGGCTATTTGTCTGGAGGGGTGGACTCCTGCCAGGTAGGAGGAAGGGAGCCTGTTGGAGACCCCAACAGGCCAACAGTGTGAGCTTCTCGATTTTCTCTTCTCCTTCATGGGGAAGCTTCTTAGAATGGGTGAAGGCCTGAGTTCAGATCCCACCTCAGATCCCACCCCAATGACCTTGGGCCAGTCCCTTCACCCCCTTGGACCTCAATTCCCTTTTCCATAAAGTGAGGGGTTGGACCAGTTGGCTTCTGAGTCTCCTTTCAGCATTAAAACCCGAGATTTTATGACCCTGTGAACATGAGCAGGGAACAAAACCAGGATGTGACTATGTCTTAGCAACCTTCCCACCCTCTCCCCTTTTGAGTCACCAAATGTGGAAAAACTTAGAGACCACCTGATCTCAACCGCTCTGGGCAGCCCAGAGAAGGAGAGCAATTTGCCCTAGGTTGCCAAGTTAGTGGCAGGGCTGAGACTCGAACCTGCCCCCCCCCCATCTCCTGATTCTTACTTATCCCATTCTCCTTAACGGTTCCTTTGCAACTGTATGGAATCGCTCCCTGGTTGGGGGAAAGGGGGGACAACCTGGTGGCCCGGGGGCCTGCCAGCTCCTCCCTCTCCCCGGCATGTGCCCACAGGGTGACTCAGGGGGGCCTCTGACATGCTCAGTGGCTGGGCCCTCCCTCAGGGAGGTCCTCTACGGCATCACGTCCTGGGGGGACGGCTGTGGAGAGCCAGGCAAGCCCGGCGTGTACACCCGCGTGGCGGCTTTCGGGAACTGGATCCGCCAGCAGCTGGATGGTGAGCGCCCCTCCCCCGCCTCCTCCTCCGCCTTTCCTTGGGCTTCTTCCTCCACCTTTCCCCTTGCATGCTGCCGGGAATCAGGACACAAAGAGCAATCATCACATCCAGCGGCCATTGATTTAGCACCTGCCACGTGCTGGGGCTGGGCTGGGGATGTGCAGAGGCAACAATGAACCCACTCCTGCCCTCAAAGAGCTTGCGTTCTATTGATGGGTCCCGCAGGCAGGTATTAAGCACCTACTACGTGCCAGGCTCCGTGCTAGGAGCAGGGCATACAGACAAAACGATCCTGCTCCTAGGTTAGAAATTTAAACTCATGCTCTGGCCCCGCCTGGGTAAATCCCATTCTCTTCTGTGTCTCCATTTCTTCCCAGCGGCCTCCCTTCCTCTCATGGCTTTAGAGAGAAAAGGACTTTAGAGACCACTGAGTCCACATTTTACAGATGAGGAAACTGACCACAGAGAAGTTGACTAGTCCAGAGTCACACAGCTAGGAAATGTCTGAGGCAGGATTTGAACCCAAGTCTCAAGACTCTAAATCTAGTACTGTATTCACTACACCAGGCTGCCTTTCCTTGGGTGTATTTGTGCACCTCTCTTCCAGTAGAATGTAAGCTTGTTGAGGGCAAGGACCGTCCCGCTTTTGTCTCTGGATTCCTAGTGCCTAGCATGGAAGCTGGTTGATTGACTGGCTGGTTGATTGATTGACTGATAAATTGACCCAATAGCTTCACGAGGTTGGTTCAGAGAAAGAACCGGCCGATCCAGTTGTGTCTTCTGCAGCCCCTCCTTCCAGCCGGGAGCCCAGCTGCCGGGAGTTCTTGGCCCTGGACACCCAGGAGGACCCTTCGGCAGAGTTCAGCCGCCTCTGCTCTTTCTATGAGCGCTCCTGCCCCGCGCCTCGGGGATCTGGCGCCTGTCCCCGCCTGTCCCAGAAGAAGTGTCAACTGCGCAAGAGGAGATGTGGTCAGCTTCCCCCTGCTGCCTGGGGGCCTGGCTGCAGGGCAGGTCGGGAGGGGGCCCCGGGGTGTGGGGGGCTTGGAATCTCTCCTCCCCTCCTGAGTCCTCCCCCATCTGTGGCCCTCCCGCAGAGCTGCGCTCTCTGCTCCAGACGCTGCTGAGCCTACTCAGAGATGCTCAGGACTTCTTTTCCCGTCACTTGGGTCTGCTTCGTCTTGCGCGAGCCCTGCCTCAGCTTGGCCTGGGGCTTCTGGAACACTCCTGGCTTCCTCCTCGTGCTCCTTGGCGGGGCCAGGGCTCAGGTACCTCGATCCTCTTTCCTGACTCCCTCCCTCTGGACGGCAAACTTCCCTGCCTCAGTCGCCCTTTGGGAACTCTTTCCTCTGACACCTCATCGTTCTTAGAGACCCTCAGTTTTGCCTGACTCCCCCCCCCCATGTATTAACCTCCCTGAACCCCTCCTCCACTCCTGTGACAGGAGCCTCACCTAAGGCAAGGACATCGGGGCTTTACCTCAGGGCCCTGACAATGCTTTCTGCCTTTCACTTTCGATGACAATACTTTGATGCCTTTCACTTCCCCATCTCCCCACATCTTTCCCCCTTTGACAGCCTCCCTAGCAGTGGCCTAGAGGCAGCATCTTAGGGTCTTTGTCTCCCCATATGGGGTGATGAGCACCCTGTTCCCTCCTCGGAATAACTTCCCTGCCTCTTGCGGGGGGCGTGGTTTGTGGCGCTTACCCCAGACGCCCAAATCTCTAGGCACAACTGAGTGCGCTTTTCCCCCTCCCCACCTCCGGTGAGTTGCTGCCTACTCTCCATCTCTGGTTCTGGCTCCCCACTGTCTTCTTCCTCCTCAGCCCCCCGAGGAGAAGCCCCCCTACCCCAGGGGAGGCAGGAGCAGGAGGCAGAAGAGAAAGGTAATGGGACAGGCCCTCCTCCCATCCCCCTCCAACCCAGCACTGCCCCGAGGCCATCTCCCTCGGAGGGAGGCAATGGGATAAAGGGGAGAGAGACGTGAAGTCAGGAAAAGCCTGGCGTCTGAATCCCACCTCCAACACTCGTTAGTGGTATTAACTGGGTAGGCGCCTTCTTAAGCTCCCTGGGCCTCAGTTTCCCCATTTGTAAAAAGAGGGAATTGGATCAGATGTTCTCTAAACTCTCTCAGCTCTAAATGCTCAGCACATACCGCCTCTCGGGGTCCGTACCGGTCCCGTGTCCTCCACAGCTGCCCTGTGGATTCTGGTGCAGGTCGTTTTGGGCGATCTCTGTCCCCGGATCCCTCCTTCCCCTTCTCCACGGTACCACCCGCTCGCAGAGGTGTTGTGAGGACTAGAGGGAAACGGTGATTCTAAAGTCCTCTGTAACCTCGAGTGTCGTGCCCCTCCCTCCAGGCTGCCCTGGGCTGGACACTCTGGGCCAAAAACTGGCTGCTGTTCGGGGAGCCTATGCCTGGATCCTGCAAGTGCCCCCTGACCAGCTGTCTATGGACTTTCAGGAGGTATGCACAGAGCCCCTCAGACCCCAGGCTTGTCTTCTTGTCCCACACAACCTGACCTGGCTTAGGATGGGCCAGAAGCAGGGAGGCCTCAGCGGAGAAAGTCAAGGGGGGAAAAGGGGCTTCCCTTTGTCAGTGTGATCCAGGCCTCCCCCATCCAGAGAACAGGTTCAAATCACACTGCTAAAGATCCCCTAAACTAATCCTGGGGACCCCTCCCAAAGGAGGGGACTAAAAGAGGCAGAGGAAGGAGGATGCTGGGAAGGGAGACACAGCTCCCCTCCTGATCTGCCCCTTTCCTTGAACAGATCCTGGCTGACCTGGGCTCCAGAACTCAGAAGGGACTCCTCCAGGCCCAAGTCAGAGCAGTCGTGGGGGGCCGTAGAGTGGTCTTTGTCACCATGATCGGAATGGAGCCTGCCACCCTCACTCATAGCCTCCCCGGCCTTTTGGCCCGAGCCTTGAGAGCCTTGAGAGCTGGGCCCCCAATATAGTCAGGAAGGACTCAGGCCAGATGCCCCCTGGGACTCAGTGGGGGCTCAGCCCTACTGCAATGGAGACAGCAGGGTGAAGAGAATAAGAACAGAGAAACCTCTTGGAGTTGATGCCCCTGAAGGTGGGGCCAAGGAGCCCCCCAGGCCATCCCAGCCTCCAGATGAAGTTTGATGGTGGGGGTGCCCTGTGACAGGCACCCTCTCCTTAGCCTTTCAGGGGGACATGACAGCCCATGGGGTGCTGGTCTGGCAGGGGGGAGGGGCAGGGATCAGGATAACATAGTTATTTATCAGTAGATCTGGTTTATGAAGGGACTGGGTAGAGATTTGGATATCATCTGAGAACGAGCATTTCTATAATAAATTCCCGCTACCCCCAAGAGCTCCCTTGGAACTGGACCAACGAGTAAAGATCCATCAACTCTTGGGATCATAAACTTGGTTGGGAGAACAACCAACCTTCATCTGGAAATAGAAGGAACTTCTGAAGTTCTGGGGCCTGGGGTGGGGGCCTATGGGTATGACACATTGCATACAGCATCAAACTTTCTGGACGTGCAGGCTAATTTTGCTGCATTGTTTTCCCCTCTTTTTTATTCTTTGTTATAAGTGATGACTCTGGGAGGCAGAAGTAGGATCACGCTGGGAAATGTGGTTGACAGAAAAACAAACAATGTCGATTAAAAAAAAAACAGCTATGGAGATATTGGGGTCCAGGGCCTCTTGGCAAACTGTAGGCGTTTAATAAATGTGTGTTCCTCCTCCTCCTCATGTCTCCCAGTGAACGACTGTATATCTGAAGACCCCGAAGGCCAGGGGCTGTCTCTCTTTGTCTGTAATCCCAGGACCTGGCACACGAGGGGCATTTAATAAATATTGGCTGAATTGAGTTGAATTTCCTAGGTAGAATGGGTATGGACAAGGCACAAGCCTCAGAGGGGGCACTTGGCTAGCCCCCCCCCCCCGCCCCGACCCAAGGAAGGAGCCTCCCATCTTCCCACCCCTAGGAACACAGCTGTGCCCCACAGATGAGTGACAGCCCCAGATGGCCTGGCCCACTCTCTGGGCCCCTCCCCAGCTCTGAGCCCAGCCCCACGGCCCATTTCCCCCAACGAGCTCTCCCATGGCCCCCTTCCCTCACTGCCCCTGCTGCCCCCCCCCTTCCCTGTGCTCTCACTTCCTCCCCCTGCCCTACCCTCCTTGAGCCACACAGGGTGTCCGGTTGCTGTTATAATCCCTTCATTTCCTCTGCTCCTCCTCCCCCCAGCCCATCAGCACCTGTCCCTTCCTTCCTCTCCCCCCACCCCCAATCCTATCTACATTCCTCGGCACCCTGTCTAGGACAGTAGGGGTCAGGCCCAGGGCTGCAGACCGAGGGGACAGAATGGAGGGCTGGACGCTGGGGCTGGGGCTGCTCACAGCTCTGGCTGTCTCAGGTAAGGACCTGCTGCCCCCCGCCCCAGCACCTTCCCATCCAGGGGAGCAGCCCCACCTCCCACCAACACTTTCACTTTGGCCCCTCCTCCCTGCTCCCCAGCCCCATACCCCGCACTACCTGGCTCCCAGGATACACACATGCTAGCCGCCCCCCCCCCCAGGATCTCCTCTATTCCTCCAGGCCTGTCCCCCCTCCCAATCCTGCTCAAGGCTCCACACTCTGGAGGCCTTTTCAGACCCTCTATCCAGCTTCAGCCCCTTGGAGCAGGTCAAGGTCGTCAGAATGAGCTGCCCCTCCAGCTTCCCAGCCAGCCTCAGCCCAGATCCTTGGACCCCTCCCCAGCCAGCCCCCAGCCTCCCAGCCCCTTCTTTCCCCAGGTGCCTGGGCCCTGAACGAGGAGGAGCGTCTCATCCGCTACCTTTTTGATGAGAAGGGTTATAACAAGAACCTTCGGCCTGTGGAACGGCAAGGGGACAAGGTGGACATCTCCTTGGCCCTTACCCTCTCCAACCTCATCTCCCTGGTGAGTCCCTGAAGGTCATCCGGCCTCCCTGGGGACAGTGACACCCTCTGTCCCCAGGGGCATCCCTGGGCAGCTGCTCAGCTTGGAGCAGGAGGAGGAGCTCCCCCCTGCCCTGTCACTAGCACCCTCTCCCCCCACCCCTGCCCTGTCACTAGCACCCTCTCTCCCTGCCCCCCCCCTTATGACTTGGTATTTCTTTGGTGGTGCAGACATGCTGTTTCCTCCCAGAAAAGCGTAAGCCTCCAGAGGGTAGACGCCGTTCATTTTTGTCTTAGCATCCCAGCACCTAGCCCAGGGCCTGGCATACAGTGGAGGGGGAGAGTGGGTTAATAAATGCTAATTGGCCTGAGTTGAAGCAAGAAAGGGAAGAAGAGGGAGGAAGAAGAAAGAAGCCCGCGAGTTTGGGAAGGGGGAAGAGAGAAGGAAGATAGGATGGTTTTGGCAGATTGTATGATGCAGTCAACTAAAATTAATGGAAACAACTAATAACTTGAATAAAGCAGAAAGATAGAAAATAAGCCTACAAAAAGAGAGAAGGGAGGTATTATAGGGGGAGGTCAGCAAGCTGAGTGGGCATCATGGGCCCAGAGAAATTCTATAAGAAAAGAAGGGCCTCATCCCCCAAAAGGAGATGCTGAAAATACCTTTCCCTCTCCTCCTTGCTGAGACCAAGGTGGGGGCCTATGGGGATGAAGCAGTACATACACTGTCAGACTTGGTTGATATGTGGGTCAATTTTGCTTCCTTATTATAAAGGGTGGGAGGGGGAGAGAGACAGGTAAAGCGAGAAATATATTGGGAATTGTAGGTCATAATGAAAACAAATTGTATCATGTCTGAGCTAATGTGCCAAAAGTCAGTATAGCACAATGGATAGAGATTATAGGACCTGGAATCAGGAAGTCCTGGGTTCAAATCCTACCTTAAACACTTACTGGTTGGCTACATTACCCTGGGCACGTCACTTAATTTGCACCAGCTTCCTGACCTTGGGCAAGTCTGAGGGAGGTCGTTCCTTCTAGAGCTGAATCTGAGTCTATTAGGACCCAATGAAATAATGTATTGAAGTCACAATGAAATGTCTATTGTTATCATTATTTTAAACTGGATTTTGTTATATAAATATTATATTATATAAATTATATTCTTTTATAACATGTAATATATAAAAATATCATTATATTTAACTGGACCTGTGTTTTCACTGGTCTAAGGCAGAGGTGACAAACTGGAGGCCCTCAACCCAGCAGCCCAAGCCAGATTAAACTGTCACTGGGAAATGTTGAACATGACACATAAAAATACAATGAAACATAGATAATGTTAATCTGTGATTTTCTAAGTCAATATGAGCCCACAAGGATCTGTTTCTATTTGAGTTTGGCTTCGCTGGTCTAGGGAATTGTCAGTGAAGAAGCTCCCCCGACCGGTGTAGATGATGGCCTACTCTACCTCTTATAATTGAGCAGTTTTCCTGAGACAATGGAGGTGAAATGACTTGCCCAGGGTCACAAATCCAAGCTGTGTTAGGGGTCTTCCTGACTATGAGGTCAGCTTTTCCCCCACTTCAGCCTCTTCAATTATTGATATTGATGTTGTCTTATAGTAAAGAGGACTATGTTCAGACCTGAGACCCCTTGTATTACAACCTCCTTGGACAAATATCGGCCACTCCCCCAACCCAGGAGGTCTAGATGTCCTGGGGTCTGGGTCACCACTCTCAAGCCTAGTTTGGGGCAGCTAGCTGGTACAGTGGATAGAGCACCAGCCCTAGAGTTAGGGGCATCTGAGTTCAAATCCAGCTTCAGACACTTACTGGTGGTGTGACCCTGGGCAAGTCACTTAACCCCAACTATCTCCCCAAATAAATAAATGGAGGCCTAATCCAGGGCCTAAGGTCAGATCTCAACCTTCTGCTCTCCTTTCAGAAAGAAGTTGACGAGACCCTCACCACCAACGTATGGATCGAGCAAGTGAGAAAGTCTGGCTTCCTGGGTGGGGTTTGGGAGTAGGGGAATGAATCCTTCCTCAGGTGAATCCTAGGCCTTCCCTGGGGATGTCAACCTCAGGCTGGAGTGGGAGGAGGTGGAGGCTGGGCCTTCATGTGTCCTCTGGATGTCTAGGGTTGGATGGACAGCCGGCTCCAGTGGGATATAGCCGAATTTGGGAACATTAGCGTCCTCCGCCTGCCTCCGGACATGCTGTGGCTCCCAGAGATTGTCCTGGAGAACAAGTTAGCCTGGAGCCCCCAAACACCCCAACATTTCCCCAAGGCCCCTTCTCTCCTAAACCCTCCCCTCCCCCTCTCAATCCAGCAGTCCCCTTGCCCCATTCAAGGTCCTTCCCCCACTCTATCCAAGACCCCTCCTTCCATGTCAGCCTGGCCTCCACCCCAGCTCTCCCCCACCCTCGCCCCATCCAAGGCCCCCCCAGTGACCTCCACTCTTCTCCCTTCTGCCCTGGCAGCAATGACGGCACCTTCCGCATCTCCTATTCCTGCAACATTCTCGTCTACCCCTCGGGTTGGGTTTACTGGCTGCCCCCCGCCATCTTCCAGTCTTCCTGCCCCATCACGGTCACTGACTTCCCCTTTGATTGGCAGAACTGTTCTCTCAAGTTCAGGTTGGACAGCAGGGCCCTGGCCCCTCAGCTGGTTCCTCCGCCTCCTGCTTTTCTGTTCCCCCCCCCCCCCCCGCTGGTTCATTCTGCAGCCCATCATAGCTCATCTCCCTGGAGCCCAGGAATGCTCAGCACAGCCCCCAGGGGCACGAGGGGAGGGTAGAGGCCCAGACACTGGAACACTTGGGCCACAGGTAGAGCCCCAGGGGTCCAAGGGCCAGAGTCCCATGAAGTAAGCAGAAAGGGCCAAGTCCCAGAAGGACAGAGAGCTCCTCACTTCTCCCCAAAGGGGGCCTTTAGATTGTCCCTCTGCTCTGGAGGAGACCACAGGGTGCCCTTAGGTCAGCCATCTCCCTCTATCCCTCACAGCTCTCTGACATACACGGCCAAGGAAATTAATTTGCAGCTGAAACAGGAGACAGATGAAGTCAGTGGGCGCTCCTACCCGGTGGAGTGGATTATCATCGACCCCGAAGGTTTCACAGGTGCCCAGCCCACCCATCCTGTCCCCCCAGACCCCAAGAAACCCCTCCTGCCTCAAGGTCCAGGCACCCAGGCCTCCTCCCAGCAGAGGCCCCTGTTCCTCCCAGCCCTGCACCCAGGACGTCTGTCTCCTTTCCAGAAAACGGGGAGTGGGAAATCGTCCACCGGGCAGCCCGGAAGAATATCGATCAGAGCGTCTCCCCCGCCAGCACCAGCTACCAGGACATCACCTTCTACCTCATCATCCGCCGGAAGCCCTTGTTCTACATCATCAACATTCTAGTGCCCTGTGTCCTCATCTCCTTCATGATCAACCTGGCCTTCTACCTGCCTGCTGACAGTGAGGGAGGGGCTCCAGCCCCCTGCACACTCCCCCCCCCCTCAGCTCTCTGGTTCTTGGGCTTCCCCGTTGAATTCCCAGGGGTCCCAGCCCCAAAGTGCTTCCTTGTGACATCAAGTGGGACCTTTCAGGTCCCAAGCCCTTCCTTCCTCCCCTCTAACCAGCTTCCTCTCACTGGGCTACCTGGGATCATAGGAACTTGTCTGTGGAAGAGAAAGAATAAGAATAATAGAGAGCGTTTATGTAGCACTTTCTGTCTCGTCATCTCAGCTCATCCTCATGACAACCTTGAAAGGTAGATGCTATTATCTCTATTTTACAGTTGAGGAAACCAAGGCAGACAGAGAGTAAGTGACTTGCCTAGAGTAAAAAAGCGAGTATCTGAGGCAGGATTTGAACTCAGGTCTCACAGGTCTCATTACTCCTATGTTCTGTGCCACCTAAGTTACCATTCTGCCCCTGCCCATCCCCCTTCCCCAACCTTCATTCTGCCCATCATAACTAACTCTCCCAAGGGCAGAAAAATCAATACAGTCCCAGGAGGCAAGAGGAGAGTAGGCTAGCCAGACACCTGAGGACAGGGCCAGAGATGGAGCCCCTGAGCCCTAAGCCAGAAGTGATGATGAGGTCTGGGTTTAAAGGTCACTGGCCAGGGGTCAGAGGTCAGAGCCTAAGGTCAGTCTTCTTCCTAGGTGGTGAGAAGACCTCATTGACCATCTCTGTGCTGCTGGCCCAGTCTGTCTTCCTGCTGCTCATTTCCAAGCGTCTGCCTGCTACTTCCCATGCCATCCCCCTCATTGGCAAGTGAGTGAGAGCCCTCTGCTCTCCCCTCTTCTCCATTGCTTCCTTGTGACTGGACCCAGGACCCAGGGCTCAGGACCCAGGGCTTGGGCTCAAGGCTCGGCACCATCTCTATCCCTGGCAGGTTTCTTCTCTTTGGCATGGTCCTTGTCACGGTCATTGTGCTCATTTGTGTGGTCACTCTAAATATCCACCACCGGACACCTAGCACCCACGTCCTCTCTCAGGGGGTCAGGAAGGTGAGTCTGGAGGAGAAGAGGTGGGACAGGTTGGGTGGAGAAGATGGATAATAGACATATGGAGGGCATTTATTAATCACTTGCTGTATGCCAGGCATTGTGCTAAGCCCCAGAGATGCAATATAAGCAAAAGGAAAGACAGTCCCTGCCCTCAAAGCTCTTCCACTCTAGTGGAAGAGAATAATGCATAAGGGTGGCAGGGGAGAGGGATCCTGTGCTGGGGTCAGGCTGGGGATGGTTTGGAAAACTCTGGAGGGTAAGGGGGTGGGCCAGGAACCAAAGGAGGGCCAGGGGCCAAGAGAAATATAATAGGGAAATGACTCTAGATGGAAAAAGGAGAGAGAGAGAAGAGAAGGGGAGCGGGGAGGGGAGGAAGAGGAGAGGAAAAAAAGATAGTGAGATCATTACATGAATAGCTGTAGAGAGCAGGAAAATGGGAAGGAGCCATTGACTAAGTCCAGAAGACCCGAGTTCAAATCTCACCTCTAACATGTTTGAGCGATATAACCTTGGGCAAGTCATTTAACCTCTAGGAGCATTGGTTTTCCCATCTGCTAAATGGAAGTAATAATTTCATAGTTTTCAGAGTGCTTCAGGAATGCAGGCTATCAATTGTCACAGCCACCATCTCCATAGCCCTCCCTTTCCCACAACAATCCTTTGAGGTAGGAAGTAGAGGTGCTCAGATGAGGACCAAAGGCACAGAGAGGAGGTGACTTTCCCAAGGTCACACGGTCTTCATGTGTCTAGTCGAACATTAGCTCCCAGAGAAGCGCATTGTCCGGGTGGTTGTTGTTGAAAGAGCCTATGATTTCATGCGTGTTGAGAAGCCACTTAGAGCTACTGAGAGTCACCTATAAGGAATGGGGGGGAACTGACCTGCCCAGTAGTCATCGGGGCAGGACTAGAATCCAGGCCTTCTCAGTTCTGAGGCCACCAGCCTCTCACCTGGCACACAACAGCTGCTTAATAAATGGTGGTCGAATGAACCAACAGAGTGTAAGCTTCCTGAGGGCAGCAGCTAATTCATTTTTGCTTTGTATTCCCTAATATCCAGCACAGGGTACGGTGGCCCACCTCAGTGGGCCATCTCCTCACCCCTTTGTGGCTGTTCAGTTGTTTTCAGTTGTGTCCAACTCTTTGTGATCCAGTTGAGGGGTTTCTTGGCAAAGATACTAGAGTGCTTTGCCATTTCCTTCTCCAGCTCATTTTACTGATGAGGAAACTGAGACAAACAGTGGTTAAAGTGACTTGCCCAGGGTCACACAGCTAGTAAGTGTCTGAGGCTAGATTTGAACTCAGGTCTTCCTAACTCCAGGCCAGGCACTCTGTCCACTGTGCCTCCTGGCTGCCTCTCCCTACTCCCTCTGGTCCCCCATGATGACAAATAAAGGAGCCATGGGGGAGGGTGGGCAAATGAGCCTGGGCACTTCTCCATTGAGGGAGAGGAGGAGGAAGCACCCTGGTCGGACATGGCCTTTCTCACTCCCCCAGATGTTCCTGGAGACCCTGCCACGGATCCTGCACATGTCCCAGCCAGAAGCGGAGCCAGTGCTGGGCTCCCAAATCCGCCGCAGCAGCTCTCTGGGCTACATCTCCAAAGCCGAAGAATACTTCACCGTCAAGTCCCGCAGTGACCTCATGTTCGAGAAGCAGTCAGAGCGGCATGGGCTGGCCAGCCGGGTCACTCCTGCCCGTGAGCATCCGGGCCGGGGCGGGCGATCCAGGCGGGGTGAGGGGCGGGCAGGCGGGCACCGACCCCTCGTTTCTGCCAGCTTAGCAGAACCCCCTGCGTTCACATCTCCTGGCAGGGCAGCCCCCCGCAGGGTCGGAAGAGTCTCAGCAAGAGCTGTACAGTGAGATAAAGCCGGCCGTGGACGGAGCCAACTTCATCGTCAACCACATGAGAGATCAAAACAGCTACAACGAGGTGAGGGAAGGTCCCTCAGGCTGAGAGGGCAGGGGAGAAGTCCTGGGGGGGGGGTGGCTGGGAGATCCACTGGCCCCCAGTGACTGGCATTGAAAGGAGAGCTGCGGGGGCAGCTAGGTGGTGAAGTGGATAAAGCACCGGCCCTGGATTCAGGAGGACCTGAGTTCAAATCCAGCCTCAGACACTTGACACTTACTAGCTGTGTGACCCTGGGAAAGTCACTTAACTCCCATTGCCCAGCATAAAAAAGAAAAAAAGAAAAGGAAAAAAGAAAGGAGAGCTGCAAGAGTGAGGGTCCCCCTCAGCTGCCTGGTGCACCCTGATACACTCCTATGTCCTCTCTAGGCCCCAGGGCTGGGCTGGAACCTGCCTGATATCCCAGAGGTGGACATGGGTGGGATGGGAGGCGGTGGGTGAAGGCATCACCACTCATCAGAATAACCAGAGTGATGCCCTGTGGGTCATACAGAGAGGATTCCAGGCCCAGCCTTGTGGCATGCCAGAGGCTGAGACTGTCGTGTCGATATAGACCGACAGTGGCTACTGGCCAGAAGACCCTTGACCTGTCCCAGATCCTTCTCCTGCCCCACCCCCACCAATGTAGTCATGGATCAAAGAGCTAGAGTCAGAAGAGACCCCCAGCTTTTACAGAGAAGGAAACCAAGGCCCAAGAACCCTAGAATCAGAGCTCTAGAATGAGAAGAGACCTTAGAAACCAGAGGGCAAGTGACTTACCCAAAGTCATACAAGTAGAGGAGGCAAACCTGGGCATTTGAACCCAAATCTTCTGATGCTGAAATGAAAAGACACATCAGAGCTGGAGAGGAAGATTTGGGGGTGAGCAGCCTAGAGCCTTTGGTGGAGGCCGGGAAGGGCATTAGGCTGCTGAGGTGAAGAGTATCAGGAGACCAGGAGAATGCTAGAAAGCATGTGTCTCAAGGAGTCTAGAAGCTGAGGAAGCAGCATGGGATGGGAGGGCAGGAGTCAGAAGACCTGAGTTTTAATCTTAGCTCTGCTATTTATTACCTACATCCCTGGGTGAGCAAGCCTCTTGTGGCCTGAGTCTCCTTATTTGCAAAATGAAGGGGTTAGACCAGATGGATGACATCCCTTCTAGGTCAAAATCTACCATCCTGTATATTGTCCTGTGGAGTCACTTTATCACTTTAAGTCTCTATTTCCTCATCTGTCAAATGGGTGTGTGTGTGTGTGTGTGTGTGTGTGTGTGTGTATATATACACCAAATGGCCTCAGCAGTCCCTTCAACTCAAAAATCAATGATCCACTCGAGGAAGCTTAAAGAAGTGATACCCAAGGAGGGTTTGACCAAGGAAGGAGGGGTGTGAGCATCAGCACCAAATGCTTTGTGAGGTTAAGGAGCATGAGGACCAGACACTCCTGATTCACGTCCTTGGAAATCTTTGGGGCTGCGGGGTCAGTGGAATGTTAGCAACAGAAGCCAGATGGCAGGTCACACCAAGGAGAGTGTTTGGAAGGAAGTGTAGACAACTCTTTCAGCAAGTATGGTCATGAAGGCAAGGAAACTGAGGACTGCCCCCCCTTCTGGAGTCCCTGGGGAGGGCTCTTGGGTTGTCTATTTCTGGGTGGCTCTGTCTCACTCTTGTCTTTGGGGCCCCTTGGCCCCTACTACATGGCGGGGTCTTAATGAAGGCTTGTTGATTGGCTGATTGTCTCCCAGGAAAAGGATAGCTGGGGCCGGGTGGCCCGCACCGTGGATCGCCTCTGCCTCTTTGTGGTGACCCCTCTCATGTCCCTGGGCACTGCTTGGATTCTCCTGCAGGGCATGTACAACCAGCCCCCGCTTCAGCCTTTTCCTGGGGACCCCTTCACCTATGCTGAGAAGGACAAACGCTTCATCTAGGAGCTGGCCCGTCCAGGGGCCCACAGACCAAGGCAGTTCCATGGCCCCTGTCCTGGGGAGGCGGGGAGGGGTTACTGTTCTGAAAGATAGGGGTCTGAGGAGAGATGAAGAAGGGGCCATAGCCCTAGCTCCTGCTGAGGCCCTGAAGGGTCTCCCTTCTCAAAAGACCAGGCCCTGAGTCAATACTGTCCTAGGGGAAGGGGGCGGGCTGGGAGGGAATGGGATGGGAATAGATCAGTCTGTATTCCTGGGGATAGAAGAGCCATGGACTTTTGCAGGCAGGGTTTCCTTGGAAGGAAGGAAGGAAGGAAGGAAGGAAGGAAGGAAGGAAGGAAGGAAGGAAGGAAGGAAGGAAGGAAGGAAGGAAGGAAGGAAGGAAGGAAGGAAGGAAGGAAGGAAGGAAGGAAGGAAGGAAGGGGAAGGAGGGAAGGAAAGACAGAAAGGGGGCAGAGACAGTGTGGATCAATAAATTAAGTCCTTGTTGACCCAGTACATGCCCCGCTCTGCTCAGTGCTGGAATAGAGGAAGGAACATCTCTGGAGCATGCTCAAGTGTTCAAATAGACTTACAGACATTCTCTCATTGGAGATCATTTAAATCATATTTCAAATTAAAAATCAAATTACAAATTTTTTAAGTTGCATTTGAGTCTCACAATAACCCATTCAATATTGGTGCTGTTATTATACCCGTTTGAAAGATGGGGAGGCTGAGGTTTCAGGAAGGGAAATGACTTGTCTAGGGTACCACAGATAGAAATCATCTGGGCTGAGGTCTTAATGCCAGATGCCTGGGCGGGCAGCAAGGCACAGTGGGAAGAGCATGGTTCTTGGGTCGAGGAATCTAGGCTTAGCTCCTGGATTCAACAATCCAAACTCGTGTGACTGAGAGACTGACTTTCCCTCTCTGGGCTTCAGTTTCCTTCTCTGTAAAACGAGGGAGTTAGACAAGATGGCATCTGAGGTCCCTTCCAGACTAAGAGTTACCAGCCCATGAACCTACATGGCATGACATGGGTCCAGTCCTGGCTCTGCCACTCACCCCCAGCAGGACCTTGGACAGGTCGTCCCAACTGTCAATGAGAGGGTTGGGCTGGATGGCCTCCCACCCTTCTAAATCCAGGCTCCTTAGCTCCCTCTTCAGGAGATGGGCCTGCTCATCTTCCAGCAAAAGTCAGTGGTAGGAACAAGTCTGTGCTCCTCTCCTCCCCGATTTCCCCTCCTCCTATTATCTCCTGCCGATCAGCTGCACAAAACAAAGGGCCAAGATGAAGCAGGGTATCGAGGGCCACCATAGGCAAGCGCCCCCAGCTACAATTGTCCAGGGAGCAGCTCTGCTGATTCTCTCTCCCTCTGGGAACTGGTGGCTCTGGATCTAGCCTGGTACCTTCTTTCTGTCCTTCCAAGCCATACCCCAGTGTCATGGTGATGCCTCTTCCCTGGTTAAGCTCCCACTCCTGGAGGGTCCCCGGTGATTGGTTCTACCTTTCTATGCTAACCTTTCTCTGATTCTGGGCCACTGTTTTCCTCCATAAGTCTCCGTCCTCTCATTCCCATGACTGACCCATCTAGAGCCCTAGTATCCGAGAGGTAGAAGGGACCTCTGAGGCCATCTCAGGATCCCAGGCTCGTAGATTTTGAACCCAGGTCCATTGAGTCTAAATCCAGCCTTCTTTATACTTCAAATTGCCTCCCCATGCCTAAGGAAGACTCTTTCACCTAAATATAAAGACCATAGCCATCTACTTCCTCCTCGAAGACTTCTAGACATGGAAAGCTCACTACCCTCTAAGGAATCCCATTTCAGATCTAATTTGGGGAATGTTTTTCTTTACCTAAAGCCCATATCTGCCTCTCTACAAATTTCGCCTATCAATGCTAATTCTGCCCTCTGGGGCCACACTTTCCTGCAACTCTGTCCTTCTGGTCCCATGGAGCTCACTGCTATTTTCCCTTTCTTCATTACCAGAATCCCCAAAGGAAGACACAGTGAGGTTTTTGGTTTTTGGTGTGGCAATTGGGGTTAAGTGACTTGCCCAGGGTCACACAGGTAGTAAGTGTTAAGTGTCTGGAGCCGGATTTGAACTCAGGTCCTCCTGAATCCAGGGCTGGTGCTCTATCCACTGCACCACCTAGCTGCCCCCACAGTGAGTTTTTTTAAAGGTTTGTTGAGTATAACCAAAGGGAAGGATCAGAGCCAGAAGGGACCTCATTTTTAAAGATGAGGAAACTGAGGCTAAGAGTGGTGAAATCACACGAGAGCATGCCATTAGGGACAGGATTTGAACCTGAGTGAAAGAGAAACATTCTACAGTGGATGTGACTGATTTAGAACCTAATCAAGGCTCACAATAGAGAACCAATTTGCGTTGCCACTTGGATTTCTTTCCCCCCAATATGTTTTATTAAACATTTCTCAATTACATGTAAAAAATTAACATTCACTTAAAAAAATTTGAATTCCCAATTCTTTCCCTTCCTTCTTCCCCTCCCTTTCCTTGAGAAGGCAAGAAAGTTGATGTATGTTATACATGTGTACTCATGCAAAACATAACTCCATATGAACCTTGTTGCAAAAGAAAACAGAGACAAAAAAAACAAGAAAAATAAAGACAATGAAAGTATGCTTTCATCTGCATTCAGGCTCTGTTGATTTTTCCTCTGCAGGTGGATAGCATTTTTCATCCTAAGTCCTTTGGAATTGTCTTGGATCATAGTATTGATCAGAATAGCTAAGTCTTTCTCAGTTGATCATTGTACAATATTTCTGTTACTGTGTACAATATTCTCCTGATTCTACTTAATTCATTTTGCATCAGTTCATATAAGTCTTCCCAGGTTTTTCTGAAACCATCCGGCTCATCATGCCACTTAGATTTCTAACACATACACACATATGTACAAAAGAAATATCTATGAAATATGAACATGAGGATCTAGAGTAAACCTTCATCTCTACTTCCATCCAGCATATCCTGAGATCAAACTTCTGGCATCTTTGATCATCCAAAACACCACAAGAACTTAGCAGTCAACAGAAATGCCCCAGAACAGTCAACAGCTGGTCACAAAGGTCATGCATTTTATTTCACAGAAGATCCCTGAGGCTTTCACACAGACAATTGTGTATTAATCACTCAGTTGGGCAGTGGGGCTCACTGACAATGAGGAGAGCTGACAACTGACTCTGGGGAAAGGATAAAAAAAAGGATCATACAAGGCAGACAGAGGAATTAAGAAAAGCAGAGAGGGGACAGCTAGGTGGTGCAGTGGATAAAGCACCGGCCCTGGAGTCAGGAAGACCTGAGTTAAAATCTGGCCTCAGACACTTGACACTTACTAGCTGTGTGACCCTGGGCAAGTCACTTAACCCTCATTGCCCCCCCCCCAAAAAAAAAAGAAAGAAAAAAAATGAAAAGCAGAGAGAAAAGCTATCAAGGTCCAGTGGCCTGGGACCATTTCATTTAGGGGCAAACTCTTCTGTGTCTCTCAGTGGCCCCTCAAGGAATTCTAGATACATTGACCCTCAAAATGCTCAGGAACTCTTGTTCCTGGGAGTTCCAAGTTCCAATTATCTAGAAAATTCACTTCCACAGAAATCCTTCTGACGACAGCTGTAGCAAGTCTCATTTCCATGGATTTCCCAGGTTTACTAAGCTCTTCTTTCATGGCAAGCCTGGGGGCGAGTCATGCAGACATTGTCTCCATTCTGCAGGTGAGGAAACTGAGGCTCACGAGGTTCAGATACCCAACCCAGTGTTGAACGAACAGTAGATGCTTAATAAGTGCTTGTTGACTGTTGATTTATTGAGCAATTTGTCCCCCTAGTGGTGGTCACTAACAATAACTGGATAGGGCAGCTAGGTGGCAATGGATAAAGCAACGGCCCTGGATTCAGGAGGACCTGAGTTCAAATCCGGCCTCAGACACTTGACACTTACTAGCTGTGTGACCCTGGGCAAGTCACTTAATCCCCATTGCCCCACAAAGAAAAACAAAACAAAAAATAACTGTATAAAGGAAGTGTCACTTGTGTACACATCTCCCATGCCCTGCCTGTTCTCAGCCCAGCATATTCCTACATCTCTCCTGCACATTCTACCCTACTGACACTGAGGGGAAGATTGAGGATGCAGAATGAGACAGGTATTTTTGTGTGCCACTAATGAGGGAATTTGTTTTGCTTGACTATGCAAGTTAGCTTCAAAGAATTTATTTTTCTTTTTTCAATGGGGTGGGAGGAATGAGAGGGAGAGAAAATAGACTTCTGTTCATTAAAAAAACTTTTAAAAAATGTAGAGGTGGAAGGGATGCTACAGATGTGATATGGTGGTATACTTTCAGATGAGATCACTATATTATTACTTTTACTTCATTGTTTTACTTTGTTACTCTCAAGGAATGGGGGTTATCTGTAAATGTAAAATCAAACATATTTCTGCCCTCCCCTTCCTACTCATTCACTGGTTGAGGGGAATAAGGAGACCCCCCCCTCACCCCAGATACTGAAACACATCCAGGAAATAGATCCAAGAGAAACATCCAGGATACTGCATGATGCGCCATGTCCAAAAGTCTGGTTGGGAGACAGAACTCTTAAACAGGAGTTTTCCAAGGCACAGAATCAATCAATCAACTGGCTTTTTTGTTTATTAAGCACCTACTATGTTCCAGGTGTAACCCTGCTTCTGCCTAAACCTGGGGCAATTTGGTAGAGAGATCTGTGCTGGGTGCTGGGAATACAAAGACAAAGGATGAACCAGTCCTTGCCTTCAAGAAGCTTACATTCTAACTCACATGTATACAACCATCTAATAGAATACAAATGTGTATATGTGTGTGTGTTACTTACCTTCCTCGAGCAGTACAGGTGTCTAGATAGCAAGTTGAAATAAAGACCAATCAAATATTGGTTTCTAAGCCCAAATCCTTGTTAAGGTGGTTGAAGAGGAGGAAGAAGGAAGAAGATCGGGAGAGGGAGAGTTGTGGTTGGGGAAGGAGATGTTTGAACTTTCCAAGCAGAGGAACAAGATCTAGATGTACTGGATGTTTTGGGAGAGCCCTAGAGTATAGGATGGGAGAAGGGGAAAACAAGTGTAGAGTGTACAAAGAGTTCTACATTTGGATTCAGGGAGGAGGGTTCAAGCCTAGGGTTAAATGCTTGGCATCTGTGTACACTTGGGTAAATCATTCCAATTCCCTGGACCTCAGCTCCCTCTATAAAATGTAAGTTTTGGACTGGAGGATCTATAAAGCCCCTATAAGCTCTAGACCTTATAAAACCATGAAACAGTAAGAGATAAGGCTGAAAAGGAAAGTTGGGGCCAATTCATTAGATCTTTGAATGCCAGGCAGAGGAAGTTCAGACTTTCTTCAGGAATTTTTTTTTTCTTTTTAAACAAGATGGGTTGGACTAGAGGACTTGCCAAATCAATGACTCTATAGCATCCACAAAGTTACTTTGCTTCCCATTGGGGCAAGAACATTGGATTTCAAGTTAGGTGACTCAGATCCCAAATCACTCTACCCAAGTTCCAAGACCTGGAGCAACTCAGCCAATAAACAAACACGCTCTTTATGGCTATGGCACTGAGGACATGAAGAAAGGCAGAACCAGGGTCCCTACCCTTAAGGAACTCCTATGACTCAACCTCAATGGGCCTTGAGTTTGTTTGTTGTTCAGTCATATTCTACTCATGACCTCATTTGAGGTTTTCTGGGCAAAGACACTGGAGCGGTTCGCCATTTTCTTCTCCAGCTCATTTGACAGATGAGGAAATTGAAGCAAACAGGGTTAGGTGACTTGCCCAGGGTCACACAGCTAATAAGTATCTGAGGCCATATTGGAACTCAGGACTCTCTGACTCTATTCCCAGTACTCTATCCCCTGTGCTGTCTTGGGGGCCTCAAGTTCCTTATTCACAAAATGGGGGTGACAGACCATCCAAAGTTAGTGCTAGCTCTGGATCCTCCAATTCTAGGACAAGATTCCCTTCTGCATACACAGTCCTGTACCTGGAGGTATGAGGCCAAGCTGTTCAAACTCTTCACTTTACTCAGGAGGAAACAGGTGCAGCTTGGAGCAGTCACTTGCCCACTTGTAGCAGAGCCAAGCTCTGAGCCCAAGCCTCAGACAGGGTTCCAGTGCTCCTGCCAGAGTCCTGATTTCAAGAGCTGGTGATGGCAGCAGCCCCAGCCCCAGCCCCAGCCCCAGGGCCCCTGGGACTCTCATACCCATATCTCTGTCTCCTCTGCCTAAGAAGTGAGTCCTTGGCTCCTGCCCCTGGAAATGGGTATGGGGGCAGGCGGTAGGGGGAGGGCTTGGAAGTGTCTGCAGTGGGGGAAGGGGCCCTCCCCACCCCTCATTCCCCTTCCGGTAACTCGAACCTGGCATTGTGTCCCAGCCTGAACAGCTGATAATGCTGTGGCTAGACAGCTGGGCAGAGGGTTGCGTGTGTGTATGTGAGTGTGAGAGAAGAGGAGGCAGGGGAGGAGGGAGGGGCCTGCAATGTCGGGGGTGGGGGGGAGGGGGGAGGGAGAC
This sequence comes from Dromiciops gliroides, assembly GCF_019393635.1. Classification (NCBI taxonomy): domain Eukaryota; kingdom Metazoa; phylum Chordata; class Mammalia; order Microbiotheria; family Microbiotheriidae; genus Dromiciops; species Dromiciops gliroides. The sequence goes on along the minus strand of NC_057864.1, from coordinate 483,991,016 downwards.
AGCAGGAGGAGGCGACAGCTCTGCAGAAGCCAGGATCGGCCCCAGAGCTGGGAAGCTGCCTTCTATTCCCCACCCCGCGCCCTGCTCACCATGCCCTGGCTAGGATGGCTGGAACTGCTGCTGCTGGCCGGCTGTCTGGGTACCAAAGCTGAAGGAGGCACAGGGGTGCCAGGGGTGGGGCTGGGGAGCAGGGAATGGGTATGGGGGGAGCACTCCCAGGAGTCCCCTTCCAGTGTTAGTGCCTGCCTACTCAGCCCACCACATCCACCTTGTCTTCTTCCCCCTTCTCTCCTTCCTCTTCTCTTCTCCCCCTTTCTCTCCTTCCTATTCTTCTCCTCTTCCTCCTCTCCTTCCTCTTCTTCCTCCTCCTCTCCTTCCTCTTCTTCTCTTCTTCCCCTTCTCTCCTTCCTCTTCTCTTCTTCCTCCTTCTCTCCTTCCTCTTCTTGTTTTCTTCCCCTTCTCTCCTTCCTCTTCTCTTCTTCCTCCTTCTCCCCTTCCTCTTCTTGTCTTCTTCCCCCTTCTCTCCTTCCTCATCTTCTTCCCCTTCTCTCCTTCCTCTTCTTCTCTTCTTCCTCCTTCTCTCCTTCCTCCTCTTGTCTTCTTTCTCTTCCTCCTCTTCTTCCTCTTTGCTTTTTCCTCTCCCTCCTACCCTTTTCTTCCTCCTCCCTTTTCCTTTCCTTCTTCTTCCTCTCCCTCCTCTGCCTCTAATCCCTCCTGTCCTGACTCAATACCCTTGGTTACAGGAGTCCAAGGCCTGAACCAGGAGGAGAAGCTACTGAATGACTTGATGAAAAATTATAACCCTAACCTGCGGCCAGCTGAGATGGACTCTGACATCATCAACGTCAGCCTGAAGCTCACCCTCACCAACCTCATCTCCTTGGTGAGCTGGGCCCCCCTTGGGTGGAGGGGAGCTCAGTGTGCTTGCCCACTGTGGCCGGGGAAGACACAGAGTTCATTGGACCAGAGTCTGTCCGAGAAATCTGGCTGGGGAGCTTGTGGGAGGGGGCAGGAGTTCACTCTTTTGGCCTCCGTGGAAGAGAAAGGAGCCATTTAATTGGCCTCCCCACTGGAGATTGGAAGGGGCAGTTAAAGGTGGGGTGCTGAGACCTTCTTTCTATGCCCCCAGAATGAGCGGGAGGAGGCACTCACCACGAATGTCTGGATAGAGATGGTAAGAACCTCCAACCACCCCCACTTCTGGGGCCCTGGTTCCCAAGGTTTCATTAGGACACCCCACCCCCAGCCAGAGGCTGCTATTCCCAGCCCCCTCCTCTACTCTGTCCTGTCTTGGTTCCAGGCCCCTTGGCCTGGGAGGGTTGAGGGTAATGCCACAGCCCTGGGGCAGGGAACCATGAGGCTGGTCTGGAGGGAGCTGGCAGATAGGGGATGGGGGTGGGGGAGAGGTGGTGTGGCCTGGCTGCTAACCTGCTTCCGCCCACCCTTCCCGGCCCTTTACTACTATAGCAGTGGTGTGACTACAGGCTGCGCTGGGACCCTGGAGACTATGAGGATGTGTGGGTGCTGAGGATCCCCTCCACCATGGTGTGGCGGCCAGATATAGTTCTGGAGAACAAGTAAGTTGGAAAAGGGGCTACTGGGTGGGTGGGGATAGGGGCCCCCTGAGTGGAACTGGGGGTGGGGCTGAGGTTCTGGCTATGAGGGAATCCATCCATTGATTAACCGGCATGCATTAAATGCCTACTCTGCGCTCCTTGAGATAGAAATGAAAGTCTTTGCCCTCAAAGACCTGTGATTCTTTGCTTCGTGGATTGAGAGACCTGTAAGGAGCTGGGGGGTGGGGTAGGGAGGGGATGATGACATCGGCAAGACCTAGGTAACCCATGATGACATCTTTAAAATAGAGTTGAGATGGGGCAGCTAGGTGGCGCAGTGGATAAAGCACCGGTCCTGGATTCAGGAGTACCTGAGTTCAAATCTGGCCTCAGACACTTGTCACTTACTAGCTGTGTGACCCCGGGCAAGTCACTTAACCCCCATTGCCCTGCAAAAAAAAAAAAAAAAATAGAGTTGAGGGGTAGGAGGAACGAACTGGGGGAGGGGGGAGGGGAGAGGTGGCCTGGGGAGAGGTAACTCACATGAAGGAAATAAGAAAAAGATTATGGAGGGGAGGGGAGGAGGGGGAAGGAGTGGGGGAGTGAGTGAAAAAAGATACCAGCAGGGTTAAAGGTTGCTGGGGACTGAGGCGAGGTGAAGAATAGAGTTGGGGCAAAGTTAGTTCTTGGGTTTTGAAGGAATTGTACTTTCCCTGCTACAATTCAATGGTTCAATTCCACACTCATTAAGAACCTGCTCTGAGCCTAGCACTGTTCTAGGCACAGGGGGTAGAACAAAAGCTGCCTCTGAGGAGCTCGTCTTTTCCTGGAGGTGGGGGTGGGTGGCTGGGACCACAGTAACCTGTGATTTGAGATCAGCTTTGAGGAGGACAGAGGACAGAGACAGCCACTGGCTTGTCTGGGAAAATATGAGAAAAGAGGTTTCTATGCAGGAGAGGCTAAGGGTTACAGAGAGACGGTGACCCCTGAGCTGAAGGGGAGATCTCAATTAGAGGGGCCGAGATTAGGACTAGGGAAGGGTAGGTCTGCTGTGGAGGCTGGGAGGGCTCAGGGAACATCACTAGGGAGGGGATTCCAAAGGTGAGGCCCAGCTGGGCAGACCCTGGTCCCTCACAGCCCCCTGTACATCTGACAGTGTGGACGGAGTGTTCGAAGTGGCTCTCTACTGCAACGTGCTCGTGTCCCCCAACGGCTGCATCTACTGGCTCCCACCCGCCATCTTCCGCTCATCCTGCCCTGTCACCGTCACCTACTTCCCCTTTGACTGGCAGAACTGCTCCCTGGTTTTCCAGTGAGAGGGCCGGGGCTGGGGCTGGAGGGGGAAGGGGGATCACCAGCTGGCCAGAGGGGGCTGAGGGAGGCTTCAGAAAATGCAGGCTCTCCTCTGGCCAAGCCACTCACCAGCTTCTGAGTCTATGCCCCCCCCGCCCCCCCGCCCCCCCGTAAATCAGGGCTAGGGTAGGGTGAGGTAGACAATCTTTAACGGCCCTTCCAGCGTCACTGTTCTACGTGTCTGCGATTTTTATGGAGGGGTTTGCTTGAGAGTCACTCTTACTGGGGGAAGACATAACCTTTCCAGAAATACTCATGGATGGGTACACACTTCTCAACGGTCCCTTTTGCTGTGTCCCTCATTCTGTCTCTCTCTCACTCTCCCTGCCCCCACTCTCTCCTTTCTCTTTGTTCAACTATATGTATCTCCCCTCCCCTCCTCTCCCTCTGCCTCTCCTTTTCTCCCTTCCTTCTCTGTCTCTTTCTGTTTCTCTCTCCCTCTTACCTTTGTCCTCCATCTCCCTTCCCTCCCCCCATTTCCTCCCTCTGCCCCCTCCCCACCTGGTGGTCTTTCCCTTTTGCTCTCTCCCTTTCCCAAAGGTCCCAGACCTACAGCTCAAACGAGATTGATTTGCAGTTGAGTAAGGAAGATGGCGAGACGGTTGAGTGGATTTTCATCGACCCGGAGGCCTTCACTGGTAACCCCATTGCTCCACAGTCTTTGCCACTTGCGCCCTGATCTCTCCAGGGCTTCTCTGCACCCTCCACCACCTCCGAGTCCTCCTCTGGGCACAGACAGTCCCCTCCTTTTGCCCTCATTTTCCCCCATTTCCCTGGGGTGTGGCAGGCACCGTCCCAGGCTCGGAACATGCCAGACGGGATCCACAGCAGGGCCTCCCAGTGGGCCCTTCTGGCCCCTGCCATCCCTCTACCACCCACAGAGAATGGGGAGTGGGCCATCAAGCACCGCCCCGCCAAGAAGCTCCTGGACCCCCCAGCCTCCCTGGGGGAGGCTGGGAACCAGCGGGTGGTCTTCTACTTGCTCATCCAGAGGAAGCCCCTGTTTTACATCATCAACATTATTGCTCCCTGTGTGCTCATCTCCTCCGTTGCCATCCTCATCTACTTCCTACCTGCCAAAGGTGAGGCTTGAGGCTCCTGAGGGACAGTTCCTGCCCCTGGGCAGGGGATCCAGGTGGCTTCTTGGTGGCTCAGGAGATCTAGATTGAGAAGAGAACCTAGTGACCATCTGAGCCAGCCCCCTCTATTTCCAAGTGCACCTACCCTAGAGGTGCCCTTAACAGAACGCTCGCAGGGAAAAGAACCCTGGATGGGTAGCTAGAGGGCCTGCATTCAAATCCTGCTTCTGCTAGCTATGTGCCAGCAATGCTGGACAAATCACCTCTCTGAGCCTCATCTGTAAAAGGAGGGGCCTGGACTAGGTGACCTCTAAAGTCCCTTCTAGCTCTAAAGCGATGATGCAGAGGGTTTAGGCAGCAGAGCAGGGGATAGAGGACTGGCTTTCAAGCCAGGTATCAGTCAGTCAACAAACGTTTATTAAGTGCCTACTATATACTAAGCCCTGGGAATACAAATACAGCATCCCAGCTTTTCCTCCTTCTTGTCTTCTTCACTCATGTCTTAAGTTATTTACATCTCCTTGTCTTCCTTTTGGTATTTGAGTCCCTAGGTCATTTGTATTCCCAAGGTTTGGCCCAAAGCCCGCTTAGTGCAAAAATTCTTATTAAAGGTTATTTTCCTCATTCCCCTTCATTCCCCAAGACTTCTCTTGGCAGACTGCCTGCCCCCACCTACAGCCATTCCTTATAACATAGAACAAAAAAGGGAAAGAAAAAAACCAGTCCAACAAAATTAACTAATATCAGTCAAGTCTAACAGAATTTGAAGTTGTTCATACCCATAGTCCCCCACTTCTGTGATGAAGGGAGGGAGGGACAAGCTCATATCCCTTCCTCAGGGCCAAACTTGGGGATATGTAGATTTTAATTCATAGACATTTAGTGGCCGCAGGGAAACTGAGTCTCAGAGAGGTGAACTTGCCTCAGTTTCCCTATCTGCACAAGGGAGATAGCAGAGCCTAATGTTCAACTTTAAAGCTTAGCAGTTGGTATATATATATATATATATATATATATATATATATATATATATATATATATACATATATATATATATATATATATATTTAGTGAGGCAGTTGAGGTTAAGTAACTTGCCCAGGATCACACAGCTAGTAAGTGTTAAGCGTCTAAGGCCAGATTTGAACTCAGGTACTCCTGACTCCAGGGCTGGTGCTCTATCCACTGTACCACCTAGTTGGTATATTATGAGAAAGGAGAGCCCCCCCCACCCCAGGGTGGCCTGGTGAATTGCATACAAGTAATAAATAAGAGAGTCAAGTTACCCAAGTTAAGTCCTTTGTTCTACTCACTACCTTAGTCATTCCATGGTGCCCAGGTGCTCTGATAAGGGCCAGGGGAAGCCTCCTAGGGGCAGGACCCCACCCAGGATACATGGCTAGCATCAGAATCCCTCAGACTTTCATAATTAAGATCCACATGATAACAGTTCTTTATGGTGAGGCAAGAGGGAGAAAGCAGGATGAGGTAAAGGTCCAGGCTCGGAGGCCCTGCCCTGCGATTCAGGGGCTGGGCAGAGTGAAAGGAATGGATTCCAAAACTTGCATAATTTAAAACTGTTACATCACAGTGAGGCTACTTCTGGGAAACTGCTGCCCTGGAGGTAGTGGTGAGGCGGGCAGGGGGATGAGGAGAAGCTTGGGGGGGGGCGAGGTGGAGGGAAGACTGACCCCCCCTGCCCCAGCTGCCTGACCGGGATCTTCTCTGGGTGGGGCCAGCTGGTGGTCAGAAGTGCACGGTCTCCATCAATGTCCTGCTTGCCCAGACCGTCTTCCTCTTCCTGGTGGCCAAGAAGGTGCCAGAGACCTCTCAGGCCGTGCCCCTCATTAGCAAGTAAGGATCCCTTTCTTCTTCACTCCCTCCTGTGCAAGACCCTTCCACCCCTTCTGGGCTCCTCCCCCAGACTCCCCTGGGCTCCTCGGAGCTCTGATCAGGGTTTCTGAGCTGGGGCCATCCTGTCCCACTTTGTAAGGGAGAGGGTGGGGTTCTGTCCTCCCTAGGAGGGCCAAAGACCAGACCTGGCTCCTGCTTCCTCTCCTCCCATAGGTACCTGACTTTCTTGCTGGTGGTGACCATCCTAATAGTGGTGAATGCTGTGATCGTCCTTAATGTCTCACTCAGATCACCCCACACTCACTCCATGGCCCGAGGGGTCCGAAAGGTGAGGCCACAACCACGCCTCCTTGATGTCTCTTTTAGACTGGGTCTTTCCATCTCCCAGGCTAGACCCTCACAGGCTGAACCCACTAGTGATTGCCAGGGAGCTGGGACCGGCTTCCTTTCTGACCTGGAGCTGTTTGCCCCTCCTTAGGGAATTCCCCCTCACCTGCTCTCCAGGGCTCACCATATCAGTGCCAGATGGTTCAATGAGGCCAATGAGGCCTCATTGACTCTGTCCCCTCTGCAGCTCAAAACTCCCAAACCCAAGTGACCCACCAGCTGCACCCTCTCTAGTGGCCACTCTGCCCAGGGTCACCCCCCCATTTGTGCTCTGTCCTACATCCCCTTCCTCAGGTATGGGGCCCATCTGGATTCTAGGCCAGGGTCCCAGCTACTAATAGGTATTCCTTCTCTACTGGTGCTCAACCTGCCCACTCACACACCCACTCACCTGCTCACCCACCCACTCATTCACCTGCCCATGCACTCACTCAGTCACTCAGCCACCCACTCACCTGCCTACTCTCCTACTACTCACTCACCTATCCACTCTGTCAGTCACTCACCTGCCCACCTACTCACTCACTCAGTCATTCAGCCACCCATTCACCTACCCACTCACCTGCCCACTCACTCACCCACCCACCCACTCATCCATTCATTTCATCCTGTTGCCTCTCAGGTAAACTGCAGACCCCTGGGCTTGCAATTTAAAGGCCTTCACAGTCTGATCCCATCCTCCCTCTCTAGACTTCCCTTCACACATTATGTTCTGGCCGAACCAGCCCATTTGCCTCTTCCCAGTCTTGGCCTAACAAGTTTGGCCTCTGAGATGGTACCATCCTGGTACACATCCTAGGACCATGCTCCTTCCGGGGCATCTCCTCTCAGCATCCCCAGCTGCCTTAAAGGGGCATCTCTGGCCTTCTCTTTCAGGAAGCCTTTGTTTATTCTGCATTTACTTACCTGTGCTAAGGTTGTATTCTTCAACTCCCCCAGACCCACCCATATACACTCCCCCCACACCAGACACCCCCCCACATACCCACCTACACATACACTCTCTCTCTCTCTCTCTCTCTCTCACACACACACACACACACACACACACACACACACACACAAGAACAGAAGCCAGACTGGTTTGCATTTTGCCTTTTTTATCCCCCAGGCCTGGCATTTGTTAGAATTGTTCTGGGGCTCTGATTTTCTCAGTGTGAGCAGCTCCCTGGGTGGGGGGGAAGCCCCTCCACCAGAATCAAGGGGCACCTGCTCTGCCACTGAGAGAGTTACCCAGAGCCCACTGCCATTATCTACCAGAAGCTCCATTGGAAGCCAGCTCACCCATTATAGGCCCCACCCTGGAGGAGTTTCGATTTACAGACTTTAAGAATATATAATATTGTATGTCCCCCCAATCACATGTAAAAATGACTTTTAACATTCATTGTTTTTCTAAGTTCTGAGCTCCACACACTCACAGACATTTTTGTCTCCATGGACAGCTTGGGGATCTCACCTGGATTCAGCCTCAGGTTTCTGGTGACGGCCTTGAAGGGAGGGGGTGAAGGGGGTGGGGGCAGGGTAGTAGAGAAAGAACTAACCCTTAAGTCTGGCAGAACCTCTGACCCAAGTTGGCTGAGTCATCCTGGGCAAATCGCTTCATCTGTCAGTGCCCCACATTGCAGAGCCCCTGCTGAGATAAAAATGGTGCCGAGAATTTGTATTTTAATGGGGCCTTTCTCCCTACACGAGCGAGTAACAATCATAATACCGGCTAACACTTATATAGGACTTTACATTTGGCAAAGTGCTTCACATAAAGGATCTTATTGTATCCTCACGACAAACCTGGGAGCTAGGCACTATTATTCTCCCACTTTACAGGTGGGGAAACTGAGGCAGGTAGCAGTCAAGAGACTTGCCCAGGCTCACACAGCTAGTAAGTGTCTGAGGCAGGATTCAAACTCAGGTCTTCCTGATGCCAAGCCCAGCCCTCTACATGCCATCCACTGCTCTAAGGCCCAGGTGCAGATCCTGCCCACCCCCACCTAAAACGGAGAACCTTTCAACCGGAGCTCTCAGAATCCTGAACCTTCCCTCTCCCTCTCATCCGGCCCCAGGTGTTCCTGTACCTACTGCCCCGACTACTAAAGATGCACATGCGCCCCTTGGTCCCCCCAGCCCCCAGGCGCCTCACCCGCTACCTACAGAATGGCTCTTCTGGGGGGGTGGAGTTGGTGGGAGAGGAGGCTGCCCCATGGATGCCCTGCAGTGAGCTCGCCTTCCAGCAGCGATGGCAGAGGGATGGACTGGTGAAGGCTGTACTGGAGAGGATAGGTGAGGCCAGGGAGAAGGCCCTGGGGGCCAGGGGGTGGGTCTCTAGTCTCCTGCCTACCCTCAAAGCAGGGGGACTTGTCGAAGGCGTAAGTAAGGGGAGAAGTGGGGGTCCTGGATGGGGCAGAGGGGCCACCCCCTCTGCTGGTTCAAAAGAAAGGAGACCAGGCGGCTTTGGGGCAGAGGACACCTGGGTTCGAATCACACCTCTGACATTCCCCACCTCTGTTGGGAAAGTCACCTCCCTTCTCTTTGCCTCAGTGTCCTTCTTTACAAAATGACAAGGGTGGGGTGGGGGAAGGAGACAGTCGATAAGGTCTTTCCCAGCCCTGGGTCCATGACCTCCTCTTCCCAGTTCTCTGCTGCTTACAAGCCTTTCCTTCTCCTTGTCAGGGAACGGCCTGGAGTCTGGGCACAGTCAGGAATTCTGTGCCAGCCTAAAGCAGGCAGCCCCCGCCATCCAGGCCTGCGTGGATGCCTGCAACCACATTGCAGGGACCAGGAGACAACAGAGACATTTTAACAATGTGAGTTGGGGGAGGGGGAAGCAAGGGTCACAAAGGCAGGGCAAGAGGTCGGGAGATGGCAAAGGGAGGATGTGGATGGAGGTAGGGATGAAGCACGCTAGCGCCCTCTTCCCACCAACTCCAAGGTCATTTATTAAGCAGCTGCTTTGGGCCGGGCACTGCTGTACTGACTACAGAGCCTACAGCTCTTACCCTCAGGGAGCTTATGGTCTTACCTTGCATTTACTTTTTTTTTTTTTTCGGGGCAATGGGGGTTAAGTGACTTGCCCAGGGTCACACAGCTAGCAAGTGTCAAGTGTCTGAGGCTGGACCTGAACTCAGGTACTCCTGAATCCAGGGCCAGTGCTTTATCTACTGCACCACCTAGCTGCCCCTTGCATTTACTTTTTATACTTTTTTGGGTATTATTTACTATCCATATGATCTTGGGCAAGTCACTCTCTGTGCCTCAGTTTCCTCATCTATAAAATGAAGGGGTTGGACTAGATGTCCATCATCCTGTAATTCATGTTTCTCCATAATAAAATGTAAGCTCCCGGAGGGCAGTTATTGTGAGAGTGAACAGAGGACTTGTCTTGGAGCCAGACCTGGGTTCAAATCCAGATCTGACATAGCCTGGCTGTGTAACCCTGGAATTCTGAGTAACCACTTATCCTCAAAATGCCCCAGGCTGGTAAGTTGCCCAGAAGATGCCAATCTGCATTATTAGAAGGACTTTCCCTCACCTGGATGTTCCCTATGCCAATAAAATCACAGTTCTAGTTACTGTCCCAAGCACCTGGCAATTAGTTAGTATTTAATAAATGCTTTTTGAATGAATGGGGCAGCTAGACAGCACAGCAGATAGAGACCTGGAGTCAGGAAGACTCATCTTCCTGAGTTCAAATCCAGCCTTAGATACTTACTAGATATGTGACCCTGGGCAAGTCACTTCACCCTGTTTGCCTTAGTTTCCCCATCTGTCAAATGAACTGGAGAAGAAAATGGCAAATCACTAGAGTACTTTGTCAAGAAAATCCCAAGTGGGGTCATGAAGAGTTGGACATGACTGATAAGTAGTTGAACACACACATTGAATGAATGAGTGAATGAATGAATTGGATGGATGGATGGATGGATGGATGAATGGAAGAATAAATGGAAGGATGGATGGATGGATAGATGGAAGGATGGATGAATGGATAGATGGAAGGATGGAAGGATGGATGGATGGATGGATGGATGGATGGATGGAAGGATGGATGGATAGATGGATGGAAGGATGGATGAAAGGAAGGATGGATGGATGGATGGATGGATGGATGGATGGATGGATGGATGGATGGATGGATGGAAGGATGGATGGATAGATGGATGGAAGGATGGATGAAAGGAAGGATGGATGAATGGATGGGTGGATGGATATATAGATGGATGGATGGATGGATGGAAGGATGGATGGAAGGATAGAAGGATGGATGGATGGATGCATGGATAGATGCATGGATGCATGGATGGATGGATGAATTAACACATAAGAATATTTGAGGAGTAGGGACAAGGTTGTTCGCCTGCCTATCCCATGTGTCTCTCTAATGCTGTAGGAGAATGAAGAATGGATGTTGGTGGGCCGTGTTCTGGACCGAGTCTGCTTTCTTGCTATGATTGTCCTCTTCTTCTGTGGTACCATCGGCATCTTTGTCCTGGCCCACTACAACCAGGTCCCGGCCCTCCCTTTCCCAGGGGATCCCCGTACCTACCTGCCTTAGTGGTCCTGGCTGGCGTTTCAGGCTGGACCATGGATGGCCCCGCCTCTGCTAGGTTCTGGGCCTGTGATATTGGGTCTTGGTATTCTGCTCCCGCCGTGTGGTATCAAGGTTTGGGCATCTCATGGGAAGAAAGAAGGTGAAAAAGTTTGTGTTTGTGCAATGGAATTTTTCAGAGCTCTGTGATCTGGATGCTGTGGGGAAATAAAGGGACAGACTTGGAACAACTGGTGTGTTTTTTTGAAGTCCCACAGCAAGGGTGGGACTTCATTCAATCTGATTTAACAAACATTTGTTAGGTAATAGAATATAAGCTTCCTGAGGGCCAGAGGTGGGGGGTAGGGGGACTGTATGTTTTTTGTATGCTACATACAAACATAGTAGGTGCTATGAATAAGTGCCTCTTGGACAAATGAAGAATATGAAGATGAAAATGAAAAATAGTCCTTGTGTTCAATCAGTCACTCAATGAACAAGCACTTATTAGGCACCTACTAATTGCCATAGGTGTTCTCAAAGAGCATATAGTCTATTAGGGCCTAGTAGCTGGACATCTAGGTGGTATAGTAGATAGAACTGGCACCACCACGCATTTTGATGAAGTCATAGGAAAGTTTCTTAACCTCCATTTCACTTTGTTGATTGATGGAGGTGGGTTTTTGAACCTCTTCCCTTACATACAGACAATATTCTAGACCTTAAGGTGCCATTTTAAGCAACAGCTGTTTTGTTTTGGTTTTTTTGGTTTGAGTTTTATTCAATATCATATACAAAACGTTTCCAAACCCAAGAGGGTTTAATCCTCCTCCTCTTCCTCCTCTTCATCCTGGTAATTTGTAACTCTCCTTGCTATTGGCCACCACTCAGAGCCAATCCTGAAGATTGTTCTTCTTTAAGTATTTCTTTGTCAGGTATTTCAAATACCTTTTAGAAAATGGCACTGGGGCAGCTAGGTGTCACAGTGGATAGAGCATCGGCCCTGGATTCAGGAGGACCTGAGTTCAAATCCAGGCTCAGACACTTGATACTTACTAGCTGTGTGACCCTGGGCAAGTCACTTAACCCCAATTGCCTCACCAAAACAAAACAAAACAAAAAAGAAAGAAAATGACACCTCCGAAGTCATGGCTATCTTACTCTTGCTTCTTTCAATGGTTACAACTCTACCACCGAGGTTGCCGCCCTTTCCATTCATTTTGATTCATTCTTGTAAAAACTGCTCAAAATTAGCAACATCCATAATCCCATCTTCCACAGGATGGGTACCATCCAGGGTAAATTTGAGGAGTTGCTTCTTTTTTTGCCACCCTTCATCACAGATTTCTTCACAGGAGCCATGATGATCAAGGAGGCAGAAAGTGCGACAGTTGTTTTTCAAATGAATATTGCATGCCAAGGACCAGTAAGGGAAAACACATTGATAAATAACGTGCTTGCCATTGCTCAAGGACTTTAAAATTTGGGAGGGGAGAAAAGATATACACACAGAACGATAACCCTCAACCAAGAAGGAGCTGTGGTTTTATCGGTGTGGGCAGGAGAACCAGGTGTCCCAGGGCACCAACAGCAAGTGGGGGGGGCACTTCTCCAATATGGCCACCACAGCTCTCACTGTCTATCACTGGGGTCATCTTGCTATACTGCCAGCTTTAGATCACCCAATTGCCGTTATCTGCTTGTTAGAGACAAGCAGAAGAGCAGATATCACGGAACAGGGGTAAGAGATGAGCCAAAGACCAGTCAGGATTCACTCAGTGCTCCCTGGTCTGGCTGTGACTGCACCTGTATTTAGCCAGATAGGAGAAACTGGCTCCTTGGCTCAGTCCTTTCTCTGGGCTGCTCCTCCCCCATACCCCCAGCCCCCACAATCCTCTACAGGGAAGGCTGAACTTTGGTAGCTAGTGGGCACATAGTCTTTCCCTGAGTGCGGCAGGTCAGGCTTCCGAGAATGAAATCAGGAGATGAGGAAATGCTCCAAGTGAGTTAGGTTGAAGTCTCTGGCAGACACCGGAGCCCCAGACCAAGAAGTGAGATTAAGCTTGAGAGTATTAGCGGGCTGCAAGGGCCCTGGGCCATGTCCTGATGCAACTTGGCACCTGGACCAAAGACTCCACTGCCCATAAATGCCTTCTAGCCATGACTCTGTGGAAAGGGATAGACAGGTGTCTGTTCTGAGAAAGGGATCTCCCCTGGGGCTGTCATTGATCTGAAGGCTGAGGTGTCACTGGGGATAGAGCGCTGGGCCTGGAGTAAGAAGAGAGCTGGTTCCAATCTGGACTCAGACCCCAGCTGTGTGACCCTAGGCAAGTCACTTAAACCTCTGTTTGCCTCTGACATGGGGCTTAGAACATATTGAGAAATTAAGAGACTATTAAAGTTTAGTTAGGCCAACTAGATTTCAGGATGGACACACGTAAAAAGTAATGGGAGATAAAATTCTATAGCAGGAAGGTCAATTGGGATGGCTACTACCTGGGGTGGAGCCAGGGGACAGAGATAATTCCAGAAATCAGGACCCCCCCAATTCAAGCTTCTCCCAACCCTAATAAAGGACTTTACCATTGCCAGGTGGTCATCCCATCTCTCCTCTATAAAGCTTTGGCCTTTCTTCTGTTGGAAGAGGAGAATGTTTCTAAGCCACCTTCTTGCCTTGAGGTGAAGTCTTTGACTCCCCTCAATCGTTTTCTCTTTCGCCCAAATAAAAGACCATTTTATTCTAACTGGACCGTGAGTGAGAGTGTAATCTTTGTAGAGGAAAACCTAAGGAATCCCACCTCCTATTTCCCCTGTGACAGCCTCAGTTTCTCCATGTGTAAAATGGCGATAATGATCTCACCTACTTCCCAGGATCAAATGCAACAATAATTGTAAAGTGCTTTGCCCAGTGGCTGGCGCATAGTAAGCATTATATACATGTTAGGAATTACTGTTGTTTAAAAAGCTATTTTTAAAGCCTCCTTTTTAAAACTGAAAGCTTGGGAGGGAGGGAGGGAGACAGGGAGAAGGAGGGAGGGAGAGGGAGAGAAAGAGAGAGAGAAGGGGGAGGGGGGAGAGGGGGGAAGAGAGGGAGGGGGAGAAAGAAAGGGAGGGGGAGAAAGAGAGGGAGGGGGAGAGAGGGAGGGGGAGAGGGGGAGGGGGAAAAGGAGAGGGACTGGAGAGGGAGAGGGAGGAGAGTAGGGAGGAGAGTAGGGAGGAGAGTAGGGAGGGGAGTGGGGAGGGGAGGGGGAGGGAGAGTGCCCTGTTACCAGGGGCTTTAGCTGCAGCTGGCAGTATCAAGGGAAGACTCTTTGCACCTGGCGCAGGCCATACATTGGGAGGAGTATGATGTTCTTGCCAGGAGATCTCAGCTTTCCTGAAGTGTCCAAGGTGGGCTCCAACCACAGACTTTCCTTTCCTGTCTACCTCTCCATGTATATTTCTCAGGTGTGTCTCTTTACCTGACTGTGCTCAGCTGACTCTTCACTTCTCTGTTTCTGGTCATCTCTTACCCCTCTTCTACTTTATTCTACTTTTCTTCTGCTGGTCTCTAATGACTCCAGTCAAGGTCATCTTATAAGCAATGATCCATCTCTAATGTGATTTTTTTGTTTGTTTGTTTGTTTTTTGGGGTTATTTTTTGGCAGGGCAATGAGGGTTAAGTGACTTACCCAGGGTCACACAGCTAGTTAAGTGTCAAGTGTCTGAGGCTGGATTTGAACTCAGGTACTCCTGAATCCAGGGCCAGTGCTTTATCCACTACGCCACCTAACTGCCCCTTCGAATATGATTTTTTTTTTTTTTTAGTGAGGCAATTGGGGTTAAGTGACTTGCCCAGGGTCACACAGCTGGTAAGTGTGTGTTAAGTGTCTGAGGTCGGATTTGAACTCAGGTCCTCCTGACTCCAGGGCCGGTGCTCTATCCACTGCGCCACCTAGCTGCCCCCCTTCGAATATGATTTTAACCTCAAAAATTCTAACTTTTCATCAGGTATGACTCCAACAAACATTACATGGTTTTCCCATAGTCTCCCAAATAGTTATTTGGTTTATAATTTCTCAGTTATAATCTTTTAAAACTCTAAAAATAGTCACATGCAAAAATCTCATAGACCACAATGCCCTATAGTCATCATTACCTTAATTAGTGCTATGCCTAAATGTGTATTAGCTATTATTAGTAGTAGAGTTATTTTTAAAGTCTCCTGTTTTTTTGTTTGTTTTTTAACTGAAAGTATGGAGCAGAGAGAGCCCTATTACCAAGGGTTGCCAATGGAAACAGAAACACCTGCTTTTAAACAGGTTCATTTCTCCCCCCAGTTTCTTAGGCTCTCATCCCATTGTCACCCTCAACTTCTTACTGTCTCTCTTTTTTTTTTTTTTTTAGTGAGGCAGTTGGGGTTAAGTGACTTGCCCAGGGTCACACAGCTAGTAAGTGTTAAGTGTCTGAGGCCGGATTTGAACTCAGGTACTCCTGACTCCAAGGCCAGTGCTCTATCCACTGCGCCATCTAGCTGCCCCTTCTTACTGTCTCTTACACCCCATGTTCAATCTCTTGCCAAGGTCTGTCAATATTGCCTTTGCACATCTCTCCAATATCCTCCCCTCTCTCCTCTGATACTGTCACAATTCTGGTGAAGTATCATCTTCTCACTCTTGTCTACTGGCTGACCAGTGTAATGATTAGAATGATGCCACCTACTGGAGACTTGCTGTGGGAAAGCTCCGCCATGAGGAAAATGCCTCAGAGGCATTGTGGCTTTTCCTTGGCATCAGGAAATGACGTTTACTCATGGGTGCTGTCTATCAAGGCTACCAGCCAATCAACTTGAGGAGCCTCCTATTTTTCTGGGAGGAGACAGGAAGGAGGAAAGGGAGCCTGCGTGGAGAGCTCGCTCTCTTTTGGGTTCCTGACTTGATTGTGGTGGCGGCAGAGGACTTCACAGGAAATTTGAGGAAAGATAGGAATGCCAGGCTGTTGGAATTCTGTTCTCAATCTTTTTCTTTCTATTTTCCAATAAACCCTTAAAAACCTAAACTCATTTTATCAGTGATTTTAGTCAGTTTCCCCCAAAACTGGGGGAACAGATTAGAATCCACATTTAGAATCTTAAATTACACACCAGTAAAAGTGAACACACCTGTGGGGGCTCCTGACCTATAGTTTTTTGGGTTTTTTGGGTTTTTTGGGTTTTTTTTTTTTTTTAGTGAGGCAATTGGGGTTAAGTGACTTGCCCAGGGTCACACAGCTAGTAAGTGTCAAGTGTCTGAGGCCAGATTTGAACTCAGGTACTCCTGACTCCAGGGCCGGTGCTCTATCCACTGTGCCACCTAGCTGCCCCTGTCCTATAGTTTTAACTGAATGCAAATCCATAAGCATAACAGTCCTGTAAACTGGGATTTGCCCCTAGACATTACAGGATAAAGACAATGCCAAAAGACTCCTGGTGGAAAATGCTCTCCACATTCAAAAAAAGAACTATGGAGTCTGGATGCAGATTGAAGCATATCATTTTAGCTTTTGTTGTTGCTTTTATGTTGTTGTTGTTGTTTATTCTTTTTCCCTTTTGTTCTGTTTCTTCTCTCACAACATGACTAATGTGGAAACATGTTCAACATTATCGTATTGTATAACAATCATCAGATTGCTTGCTGGCTTCAGGAGGGGGAGGAGGTTGGGAGGAAAATTTGGAACTCCAAATCTTACAAAAATGAATGTTGAAAACTATCTTTACATGTACTTGGAAAAAAATTTAAAAATAAAAATGAAAAGAATGATAAAAAAAGACATTAGAGGATAATAGGATCACAGATTTAGAAGTGGAAGGAACCTTGGAGGTCATTTATTCTCACTCCAGCATTTAACAGATGAGGAAAACCAAGGCTCAGAAAAGTTGAGGGACTTGCCCAAAGTTACAGAGGCAGGATTCCAGCTCAGGTCTTCTGACTCAAATAGGAAGCTTTCCACCCCCACTGCCTTTCTTCAGCATTGGCTCATAGTCTCCCTCTTAACCATGACCATTCCTATCATACTCCAGGACTGTAATCTCCATGTTGCTCTCCCTTCAGACAGCCGGCATTCTAAAGAATGCTCATAGTGTCTTTTTTTTTCCACCTTTGCAAAGGAGTTGTATTCTCATATCTATTCTATAAGGCTAAGCTTATTCTTCGTCATTTGGAAAAATTAACTTTCCACTCTGTTGTGGTTGGCATATTTTTCTTTTGTATTGTTTTTGTCATTGTGCATCTTGTTTTCCTTCTGTATGGAGCAAACTGCCTCAGTTTATCCAAATAACTCGAGGAGACCACCAAGTCAAGCAAAGACAGATTTATTACATTCCCATAGGAATGGGCAAGTTCAATACCTGAACCGCGCCAGCTAATACATGCCTTGACCTTATATAGGAATGTTGGTCAGAGGGGAAGTCCCCACGCACACTAGGTCGAGCTCACAATCTAACATCCAAATCTGTCTCACCCAGGGTGTGTGTTCAGCTCGTGATCAATGTATGGAGATATGCATACGTGTTCCAGGAACAAGGGGGAAAAGGGGAGGGGGAACAAGGTCAAACCAAAGGAAGAGGAAACAGGGGAGTGACAGTCAGATGTTTCAGATCTCACAGTTCCCACTGACTCCCCTCTCCCGGCCCCTGTCTCTAAAGATATTCAACCTGAATAACAGGAAGAGTCACTCAGGTGCTTCAGCATTGTTCTGTAGCCGTGTTAATTCTAGAAGGATGACAGGGTTAAAATTTATCTTCGGCTATGTTGGAAAGTCAAAGAAATAGAATAAAGAATAAAAGAATAACACATTGTTGGGACCCTAGGGTCAAGGGGATTCTGCTCTGAGAAAAAGAGACATGTCACTTAACATCTGGTCTCAACTTAATTGCTGCATCCTGTGCCGAGCCCTGTCCTTTCTTCTTGAGTCCCCAGTATTGAATTGGTGGGCTAACTCCCTGACCCACTGACTGGGGTTCTGACACATGATGGATTGCAGACAAAACTAATATGTAGCTGACAAGTGGGGAGACTGAGCAGAAGTAAAAATACTGTTAATTGGCAATAAAACTTAAAGGAGACAGTGAGAATTTGACAAGCAATAAACTTCTAAACGAACTATACTGGGGCAGGGCTGGGTACCTTCCAGACCCCATCCTCAGAGTTTAATCTGACTCAAATCCATAATCATATCATACACTTCGATGCTCATACTTTCAATCTCACCATCACCCATAATTGGTCTACCTCCAAGCTCCAGAACTCTGAAGTTCCTTTCTCTGACCACAACTTCTACATATCCATGTGACTCACTCCTCTTCCCTCTGTTCTGGCCGAATTTTCCTCTCTTGAAGTCTTCAGACTATAATCAGCCAGCTCAGCTATAATGTGGCCTTTACATTGGATTTCCTTGTCCCCTTCTCCCACCATCACCATTCACTTTCTCTATTCCTGGTGGCTGCACTGAAAGTCAATGGAGGAAGTCATACAACCTTGCCTACTCAGTCCATTACAGACTGTCGACTTGATCTGTAGTGGGCCCTTGGGCGGTCCTTTTGTTTTTATCCACTTTCTTCTCAAACCTTCCCTCCTTTCCTCAAGCCTTATAAATCACTCCCACCCAAACTTGGTCTGCAGAGGCCCAGACCTCCTACTTGGGAACTCCCATTAAGCCTAACCCTATTCTACCCTTCCCCCCAAACCCTTTGCTTGAAGCATGCCCTATTTTCTCCTCCTTCCAAAACTTCGGACTCTGAGGACCAGGTAGCTGTCTCCTAGCCAAAGCCAAATCTCCTGCGTACTCGATGCCATCTCGACCAACTCCTTCAGGAGCTGCCCCTTTATCCTCTCCTCTCCTTGCAGTCTCCTAGTGTAGATCCCAAGCCCAGAGCTCATCACCTGACCTTCCTTCAGCATCCCCTCAAGCCAACAGTCCCTTATTTCTTTCCCTTTCACACTTAAATTCCTAGAAAAGACCATGGAGGTGACAGGATCATACGGCAGGAAGGGACTTTGGGCATCATAATCATTCGGTCAATAAACATTTATTAAGCACCTACCATATGCTGTGTACCCAGGGGTACAAAAAGAGGCAAAAGAGAGTCCTTGCCCCTCTAGGAGCTCACAATCCAATGGGAGAGACAACGTGCAAACAAATTCTACACCAAGGAAAATACAGGATAAATAGGACAATGAGGGAAGGCGTTGGAGCTAAGAAGGGTGGGGAAGGCTTAAACTTTCCCCACTTGCGACTCCTTTTTGCCAGATAAATTTCTGCAAGACCCTGAGTTTATAGGCACATTAAAGGTACAGATCCCCTTTTACTTTTGCCAGGTTTTTTGTGACCCCCACGTTCCCCTTATGCGACCCCATAGTCTCCACCAAGCCACAGGGTTTTTTTTATTATTTGGGGGGGGGACAATGAGGGTTAAGTGACTTGCCCAGGGTCACACAATTAGCAAGTGTCAAGTGTCTGAGGTCAGATCCTGGTCCTCCTGAATCCAGGTCTAGTGCTTTATCCACTCTGCACCTAGCTGCCCCCCAAGTCACAGTTTAAGAAGCTTTGCTGTAGAAAGCAAGATTTTAGGTGAGACTTAAAGGAAGCCGGTGAGTTCAGTGGTCAGAGCAGAGAAGGGCAGGTGCTCCAGGCCCCGGGGAAGAGCCAGAGACTGCTCAGAGCTTGTGCCACAGCCAGGAGTCGCCTGGAAAGGTGGGAGGGGGCTTGGTTAGGAAGGGCTTGGGAAGCCCAACGAGGCATTTGATCCTGGAGGCCACAGAGAGCCACGGGGATTTACTGAATAGGGGACTGACATGGCCAGATTCCCTGAGCCTCAGTTTCCCCATCTGTAGACGGAGGGGGCTGGGCTGCGCGACCTCCGCGGTCCCTTCCAGGCCTAGACCTAGGATTCTGGGATGCTGGGAACGTGCCTTCCCTTCCCCAGGCCTCAGCTTCCTCTTCTGTAAGAAGGAGGAGGGTGGCGCGAACCTCTCCTCTCCTCCTCTTTCCCCGAGGCCTGCGCTGGGGGGATGGGGGACGTTCTCAGCTCTCTCCCGCCCCCTTTCGCTCCGCCCCCAGCCCCGCCCACGTGGCTTGGCCTCAGGAGCCGGCCCGCGCCCCCCTCAGGTCGGCACCGCGCAGGCGCGCCATTCGGTCTCGCCCCCGCCCCAGCCCTGGCCCCGCCTTCCCGAGGAGGTGCTCACTCCGCTCCCTCTCCCCCCACGGCCGGGGCCTCGAGCGCAGCACTTCCGGCTGTACGCAGCGCCACCGGAAGTGTCCGGGGGGACCGAGGCCGAGGGACTCGGCAGAGCGGAAGTCAGTGAGTGAGACGGCGGCGGCGGCGGCGGCGGCGGTGGCGAGAGGATGAACAACAAGTTCGACGCGTGAGTGGCGTGGCGCGCGGCCCCAACCGCCGCCCCGGGCCCGGGCCCGGCCTGAGCCTGAGCCCGCCCCCGCCGGGGCCCGCCCGGGGCCGGGGCCGGGGCCCGGGGGGAGGGGACCCCCGCTTGGGGGGAGGGGAAGACCCGGGCGGCGGAGGCAGGCGGGGTGGGAAGGCAGGGCTGGGGCACCCCCTCCCCCAATCGACGCGCATTTATTAAGCGCCTCTTGGGTGCCTGGTGGGGCGGTGGTGTGGTGCAGTGGTGAGGCCGCTGGCTTTGGAGTCCGAGGACCTGGGTTCGAATCTTGGCCCCGTCACTACCCTCTGTGACCTTGGGCAAGTCCCTTCCCTTCTCCGGGCCTCAGTTTCCCGCTTTTTTGTTAGCTGTGGAGTGGAAGCTCCCCGAGGGCAGCCTCACGGCCGACAGCCAGGCTCCAGGTGTCTTTGCATCCCGGGGCCGGCACGTAGTAGTCGCCTCCTGCATGCTTGCTGGTTGGGGGCTCGGTAAAGAGGAGAGGCTTGGGACCGAGCGCCGGCCCTGCCCTCAGGGAGCCTCCACTCTGCTGGCTCTGGGCTGGGCAGCAAGTGTCTGGTGGGGCCGGGGCCGGACAGGTGCTGGGGGCAGGGGGAGGAAGGGGACCCGCCCCCGTCCTGCCATCCCCCCCCCGGGCATCTGCGGTGAATGAGGGGCCCATTCTGGCTCCGTGATCACCTTGGGGCAGCCCCAGCCTCCCCTGGCCTCAGTTTCCTCCAGGGGAGCCGGTGACCTTTCAGGCGGGCCGGGCGGTGAATGTTGAGTCGTGGGGGCTGCAGGCCAGCCCACGGATGGGGTCGTGGGCCAGGCAGGAAAGGACTTAGAGACGCCAGGACCTGCTGCATTCCCGGCTCAGCTCAGTGTGACCTTGGGGGCATGGCCACAGTCTTGTTAAGTTTGTCACCCCAGGTCCTTTCCAGCCCTGGAGACTTTCTCATAGGAGGGGAAGTGACTGGCCCAGGGTCACACAGCTCGGAAGTAGCTGGGCCAAGATTTAAAGCTGAGTCTTTTGACTCTCCATCCAGTGGCCCAGACCTCATGCATGGAGCACTGAGCAGGGCTATCCCCTCCTTTTACAGATGAGGAGACTGAGGCTCAGAGAGGGAAAAGGACTTGCCGAAGACATTAATGAGACCCAGTCCCAGACCTCCTGACTGGTATCCTGGCTTCCTTCTTTCCAGGCAACCAAAAAACATTCCTTGAGAAATGCATCATACAAAGTTAACTTCTTTGTGTATTCTGTTACTGTGAAGCAATCAGTGTACATCTGTCTCACCAGTAACTTAGTTGCTGAGAGGGAATGTACTTCCAGGCCTGTCTGCCCTTCTCCCAATCCTCTGCCCTGGACCAGCTGTGCTGTAAGATTAGGGAAGGAGTGCATCAAAACCCATTCATGGCCGTAAGCATGAAAGGAAACTCCAGATTTATGACGTTAAAGTGGAATCGTTCTGTTATAGGAAGTGAGCATTTCTGGTCCCCTGCATTTGGGTGGTTGTAGAAAGTTGCATCATTGGAATACACGTCCCATGATGATAGAATCTGCAGCCAAGAGCCAGATTCATAAGATGAAAGATAAATGTAAAGTCTTACACTGGAGTTTTAAAAAAAAGCATCTTGGCTAGTGATCATTTCCTCTGAAGAATGGCTAGAGGTCTTAGAGGATACAGGCTCAGAAAACAATCTGATGTCCATGGCTAAGGAGGTCACAGCTGTGCTCTGCCCTGGTCAGACAACAGCTGGAGGAGTGGGTTCACCCTGCGCACCACATTTTAGGAAGGAAATGGGCAGGCCAGAGTGTACACCTGGGGATGGGTTCAACGGACTGAGAACATTTTACTCAGAGAAGAGAAGGCTATGAGGGTTTGGGGAGGGCCTGGCAAGTGGGAGAGGCTTTGTTTCCCTCGGCCCTGGGGGTAGAATGGGGAAGATGGAGTTGCTGAGGCTCAGCTTTCTGTCCCAGAATGGAGAGGGCTTCTCAGAGAGGGTGTTGAGTTCCCCGTCAGTGGAGGACGTCACACAAAGGCTAGGAACCTGATTGTCAGCAATGTTGCTTGGACAAGAGTAGAAAACCCGCGTGGTAAAGCCTGAGATTCTCAGGAGTGCTCCTTGCTTGCTTAAAGGTCTCCTGGGTCAAGTTTCTTTCATTAGGAAAAATGTTTGCCCAGTGTCTCGTCTCTTCCCTGTTCTTTCCTTATCTCAGTTTTCTCCGTCCAACTCCAGCCCTTCCTCTTCCCTGAAGTCAGCCTTCTTCTAGCGCTGTCTGCCACATTCATCTGATGCTGAACACGTGGTGCTTTTTCTAGTCGCTTGTTAGGTGCATGTGTCAGCAAGCATTAGCGGGTGCTTACTGTGTGCCAGGCGCCGTGTGCGTCCTCCCATCCTAGGTGGGGAGAGGGCAAGACAGTCACTAGCCGTGGACAAGATGATCTCCCCGAGGAAGCAGTAGGAGCTCTGATCCTTGAGACAAGGATGGCTTGTTGACCTGTCGTCCCCCTCTGCTGCTGAGCAGCAAATGCTCAGTGAAGGTTGGTCGATGAAGGTTGCTTATCCAAGTGAGTTGGAACCTGAGCTAATCACCTTCTTTTCCTATGATAAATTCATGTTCAGTGGCTGTAACCTGGGCTATAGCTCCAACATTTCTGGTATTAGCCACACTTAGGAGCCACCAAAGGAGGGATTTCAGAGCTCCCACTTGAAGTTGTTGACTTAGAAGACCTTCCCTACCATGCGCCAGACTTTTGTCCTGAGTCCGCTGTCCTCAAGCTAGTAGCCCGTCCTGCCTTTGTCCCGTGTCCTTGTCCTATGGTGTCGGCACGATCCTCGAGCATTGAGCTGGAAAGGGGGTGGCAGCGCCAGGCTCTCCTCACCCTTCGGACAGTTGTGATTTGTTAGGAGTTATTGGTGGGTATCCAAGGCTTTCCGCTTGGGGTCTCGCTGTCATTTAACTGGCCTTGTATCCTTTGACCTTGAAGCTTTAACCTTCGGCCACCTTCCACCCGCACACTCATAGGAATCTCCTGGTTCTTTTGGATGAGGTCTAAGAGAGAGTTCAGCCACGGGAGGAACTTTGTCTTGTCTTTTCTTTTAGCTTGAAAGATGATGACAGTGGGGACCATGACCAGAATGAAGAAAACAGCGCACAGAAAGACGGTGAGAAGGAAAAAAGTGAGCGAGACAAAAGTCAGAGCAGCAGCAAGAGGAAGGTGTGTTTGGAGCTGTGTTCTCACATGCATTCATCAGCAGGTTTAAATCTTGGGAAGCTGGTGAGATCTGTCTATTCCAGGAGTGCAGGGCATCATCCCCTTACACAAAGGCTTTCCCCTTCTTGGGATACCTGGCATGCTAGATTGAGAAAATGGTGTCTCAAGAGGGGATTTCCTGCAGTTTCTGTTATAACTTGGAACATTTCTCTTCTCATAGGTCCTTGAGGTGGTGTACATTCTCCTGTTCTAGGATTTATGACTCGAATCTCCAAAAGCAGATAGTTTTTAATGGTCATTACTTAATATGGGCCTAACTGGCCCTTTTATTTGGGGGCAGGGGAGGATTAGGAGTGCTGAGAAGGGTCACCAAAAAGCCTCTTTCTGGAAGGGTGCAAGTGGCCAGGGGCTCAGTGCATTGCTTTTTCCCACAGGCTGTTGTCCCAGGGCCTGCAGAACACCCACTACAGTACAACTACACCTTCTGGTACTCCCGGAGGACGCCAGGCCGGCCGACCAGCTCACAGAGCTACGAGCAGAACATTAAGCAGATCGGCACATTCGCCTCTGTGAGTCTTCTCTTGTTGCAGGGCTTAGAAGTAGTTCATTGTTCTGGCTTGTGAGGTCACATTTGTACCTGTATAGCCATGAATGCCACGACCAGCCCTTTATCTGCCTTGGCCGACTAGTTTTTAGTAGCTGAGAGCTGGGATTTGTCTTCTGCGTTTGCTGTTAGACATCTGTGTCACATGTCAGTTTCATGAACTAAATGCCTTGTGGGAGTCCTTGGACAAGTAAGAAAGTCCATCTTACTTTAAAACATTGATTCATTTAGACCTAGAAAGTCTTGGTTGTGGATTGGGGTCCAAAATGGTTTTCCTTAAACTTTGAATTATTGAACACCCACTGTGTGCTCAACATAAAGATATAGAAGAGATGGTCCTGTCCTCAAGGAGCTTACAATCTTGTGGGGCTTTGGTTGGTATTTAGTGGCGAGGTCAAAGAAAAGAGGCACTTTCTTTTGCCTTGTATATTCCTTGTTATCAGGGATAGTGGCAGAGGTTCACTGCTTGGTTCATTTTACTCCAGCTCCTTTAATGTGACTGGAACTAGATGGGGATTTTCACACCTTGTTTTCTCTTGGGTCCTCGGAGAGTGGTTGGCCCTAAACAGAGCTAAAAACCAACTCCTGTGCTTGTTCTTTTGTGGACAGGAGGATCCTTTGAGGAAAGAGCAGAGTGGGGTGGGGTAGCCTGGGTGGGCGGGGGTTACCTAGCTCCTGGCACAGGATGGAGATGCTGGGGGGGCATTTCCTTGGAGTCTCTGGGGCAGTCTTGATGGCTTGGGATAGTGGAAAGCTATCAGGGAAGGCTTCATCCCCACTTGCAGCCGCAGCCTGAGGACAGACCACTGCTGCTGCAGAAAGAGGAGATGAAATCGTGCAGAGGGACAGTGGAGGACCAGTGAAGGCCCTTTCTCTCAGGGTACAATAATGGCAGTGACATCGAGATAATGCTTGAGGGTCTGCCCAGGGCTTTCCTCACAACCACCATGGGAGGCAGGTAGTTCATAGGGCCTTGTCCCCACTTTACAGATCAGAGGCTGCGGGTGTCAGTGACTTGCCCAGAGTGGTGCTCAGTCTGGTCGAGTCCTGCCTCTGAGCTGTTTTCCCAGGCTGGTGCTCTTTCTCTTACACTGGCCTGCCATCACACTCGATAGGGCTCCATCTTCTCTATGGTGGAGGGAGAGCCGCTGGACTTGGATCCCACTGGGCTGTTGAGTCCCTTAATCTTTTGGCATCGAGTGCTCCGTCAATGCCGCTGCCATTGTGGGCATTATTCCCTCCATCCCCTTAGGAGACAGGGCCACTGTCCTTTGCCCTAGTTTCCTCCTCAGTAACACGAGGACAACAGGATACGTACGTGCCCCGTTTCGCAGCGTTGTCTTGGGGCAGGTGCCTTGTAAACCACAGATCACTGGAGAGGCGGCCTCAGGACAGGACAGCCTTGTGCACGTGTGCCCTAGTGCATGTTGAAGGGAGATGGGCCTGGGCTGTGGGGCCTGTCAGTGCAGGGAGCCCCAGCGCCAGCCCTTGTGGCCCATTCAGGGCTTCCCAAGGAGGTGCTTCTTTCCTTGGGCTAGAGGGCGTGTCTGTGACTCCCACCTCCTCCTGAGAACTGAATCCAGGGACGTTGCGCGCTCACTCACTTGCTCGCATGCTCTCTCTCTCTCTCTCTCTCATGCCATACTGAACCTGGGCTTTGTGCTACCCTAGAGGAGCAGCCCCAGCACCCATCTTTTTCTGGGCAGACGTTTGTAGGGCAGACTCTGGTGCCCCCGCCCTCTCTCTGCCTCCCCTTCCTTCTGGGAAGCTGGCAGGTCATAGATCACAGATAGAATTGGCGCTGTTGAAACCCCAAGGGTGGACAGAGTGCCCGCTGGAGTCGCTGAGCCTGTCATTGGAGTCTGTTTGTTCTGTTCCGGGGGTTTAACAGCGTGAGGAGGAGGATTGGGCACTCGTTCGATCCAAGCCTGGTACCCTGACTGGTAGCTGGGCACTTGATAGCCTGGCACTGCTTCATGCCCCATTATCCATCTCTCCAGACAGTCCAAGCGGCTCCCCATTGGCTACCACATAAAGCATGACCTCATCCTGACCTCCCAGGTGCTCCGCGGCCTTTGTGCGCTGTTGAGGACAGCGACCTGGACCGTCCTCCCTGACGTGCTCAGGCTCTCCTCTCTGGTGACTGCCCGTGCAGGCCGTCTCCGGTGTGCCCAGTGGCATCCTCCCACTGGCACCTGTTGGGGGCCCTCTCTTGGGGCCCAGCACCTGGGCCCCAGTGGCCTTCCTGAAACCAAGGTGGTGTTTATCACCTCCTCTGCGTCAGCCTCCTGCTACCAGTTGTCTTCACCGGGCTGCTCATGCCGCTTAGCACGCTGCACGTCCGTCCTCTCTTCTCTGTCAGTTTTGAGAGCAGGACCATTGTTATTTTGGTTGGTTTGGTGGTTGGTTTTTGCATCCTCGGTGCCTTGCACCTGGAAGACACTGGGTATTTACTCTGTTGATTTTTTTCCAATCAGTAGCCTTAGAAACTTTAAAATCAAACTGCAGATTTTACACCCCGGAGTCACCACTAGAGGGCACATACTGTAGCCCTGGGGGATAATTCATTTAATTCAGCATCCTTTTATATCCCCACTTACAGTGTTCAGATGACTGTGCTGAGGGAGCTACCACCGTCATTAGGACATGGGCTTTCCCGCTCCTGGAGCACCTCCCAGGCTCAAGAGCCCCAAGCTGAGGGAGGTTAGTCTTGTGGAAACAAAAATTGTACCGAGACAGTATATAGAGAAGTGCTGAGCTATATCTGACCAGCCACTATATGCCTGGCACTAAGTACTGTGGGCAGTAGGAGCCAAAGGGTCCCTGTTGGCTGGTGCTGTCAGAGAAGGCTCCTGGGAGGAGGGCCAGGTGCCATGGGGCAGGAAGGGGTAGGGCCTATGCTTATAGGCTGGTACTCCATTGAAAAGTAACTTGAGGGGGGCAGCTAGGTGGCGCAGTGGGTAAAGCACGGGCCCTGGATTCAGGAGGACCTGAGTTCAAATCTAGCCTCAGACATTTGACACTTACTAGCTGTGTGACCCTGGGCATGTCACTTAACCCTCATTGTCCTGTAAAAAAAAAAGAAAGAAAGAGAAAAGTAACTTAAAGCACAGTGACTCTTAGGAAGCGTTTAGTGCCTCATTCCTTGGCGAGGTAGAAAACTCTGGGTGTGGAGTGTCACGGTGCTTCCATTTAAGCCCTTTTTCAATCTTGGTTATTAGTTTTGCTAGGCAGGGAAGGAGGAAGGGTGTGTTTGGAAATGAATGTTCTCTTAAAACAAAAGGCATACACAAAACCAAAAAAACATTTCACTTATGAAAAATTGTTCTTCTAAAATCATGCACATTTGTGTTTTGTAGCTTTATGTGTCTTAGGCTCCTTGGAGTCATTCCGAACATTCCTTCCTCTGACTTGTTTGGGTATGTAATGAATGACTGAATGTAAAAGAATTTGGAATCCCACATAACTGTGAGCTTAGGAGATTGGAGGTGAGAAAAAACCCCTTTGGTCATTTACAGTAGTGGCATCAAATGGGCCAGGCCTTCACTCAGAAAATCACGAGTTTGTATTGTTTATGTTCTATTACATTTTAATTTATTTTGGAGATAATTTCCAGTTAAATTTTATTCTGGTTTTGGCTGCAAAAGGTTGTTTGATGTCTTTGGTTTTCATCTGTTTCTCCAGCTGATCACTTCTTTGCTCTGAGCTGTAAGACAAGGTTCTAACCACTCACTACACAGAGTAACAGCCATGTAGTGACAATGTAGGCAAGTGGAGAAGTTTTGTCCGTAGGAGAATAAAGCTTTGTATATTCACTCGTAAGGTAGCCACTGAGGGTTACAGGTCTGGAACCACCTGAGTACCACATGCCCAGCAGCCACATTCTGAATCCCTGAGAGCCCCTTACGTTTACATTTGTTAAGAACCAAGAATTGCATTGAGGTTGTGGAGCTGGTGTGATTCAAATTAAATATGGAAAACCTGAGTGGAAACTTGCTTGTGGAACTTTGACACAAAGCATGGTAACTTCATAGATTCAATAGTTTGTTTAATCGTAGGTGTTAACCAAAGCTTCAGGAAAATGGCCTTGGATCTCTGATCATGTCTGATGCCTTCTGAGGCTCTCATCTGCTCCGGCCATCTCATTGTCAGGCTTGTCGATATTTCCTTTGACTGTTTTTTTGTTTTCTCGTGTCTTTGCAAAGAATAAGGTAAAACTTGTGCCAGGGCCTTTCCCCTCTTTCTTTGGATTGTCCCACGTTCTTATTTTTCTCTCGTTTTCCTTTGAATTAGAATTTGTGTAACGCCTGCTCTCTGGAGAGTGTAATACTAACCTTGTAGAGAAAGGCTTGACCTGCTGTCAAGAAACTCGAGAGAGAATATTGAGAAATACTGTGCATAAACACAAGTGTAACCGAAAAGCGTTAGGTCTGTGTAATGGCTCGGCAGCTCTGGCATAATGGGATTGCTGGAATGACTGGGGCGGCTGGAAGCCAAGGCTTCATGGAGGAGGTGAGTTTGCCTGAGGATGGGTTTTGAAAGAAGAGAGAGAATGTAATTCTCCAGAAAAGGAGGAACGGGCACTTGCATGCTTTCTGACTAGGACACAGCGGTTCGCTGGCTAGGTCTTGGTACGAGGCTGCCTTCTGGCAAGCTTGCTTGGCTAACTGGGGTGTCTCCACAGGTGGAGCAGTTCTGGAGGTTTTATAGCCACATGGTACGTCCTGGGGACCTGACAGGCCATAGTGACTTCCATCTCTTCAAAGAGGGAATCAAACCCATGTGGGAGGTGAGTGGATCCTCTGACCTGGACATTCGGGTTGGCTTTTACTTGCCTGGGCACGCCTCTGGCAATAGCAGTGGGGTCTGAGTGTTTACAAAGCCTTGGCTCAAAATGCTAGACAGGAACTGGTGTTTTCTGAGAACCAGAGCCCAGTGAATACTTAGAGGTGAGGAACCGTGTGTGGGGTTTGTTCCTCTAGGTTGGGGAATGTGGGGCTTCCTAAGACACACACAAAAGAAATGAGATTCAGGCCCCCAGACTGAGGCAGAGCAGATGAGCTGGCGCTTCCCTCTCCCTCAGTGGAGAGGCGCCTTCCCCTTGGTCCTCTGCCCACCACAGTTTGTGTTCTTCCCAGCTGTTGCTAGGAATGCCGTCAACGTTCCCAGTTAGTTAGGATCACGTAACGGTAGGAGCTGGGAGGGAGGGTGTGGGTGTTGCTTTAACACATCACATGAAAGTACCCATGAGTAATTTGAGATTGAGCTAGTGGCCTGCTCCCTTCATTGAACTCTGGATTCCAAACTTCTGAATTTGGGACTCATAGCCATTGATCTCCGTCTCATTTTGTTTCCTAAAGAACCTCTTCAGAAAAGATTGAGTGTTTGACGGAAGACTTTCTGTGATGGCTTATAGTTTAGAGTCAGGTTCCTATATTTTTACCTTTTTCTTCTACAAAATGGAGTGCTTGGGAAGATGACAGTTCTTCCTGAAGTTTGGCTTCTTTCTCAGGTAGTCTGGGCTATTTACTCTCTTAGGTGGGAAAGAAAAGGCTTCGAAGCCATTTTTTAATATTTCCAACCCTCCTTTTTATAGGATGATGCAAATAAAAATGGTGGCAAATGGATTATTCGACTCCGCAAGGGCTTAGCATCCCGGTGCTGGGAGAATCTCATACTTGCCATGTTGGGGGAACAGTTCATGGTGGGCGAGGAGATCTGTGGGGCCGTTGTCTCTGTCCGTTTCCAGGTGAGTCACCTGGGGTTGGCCCTGCCTTGCTCTGAGGTGCATTCACTGCCTTTGATTTCCACGATACCTCCTCTTGGCTTTTATTATGGATCCCGTTCTTCTTCCAGGAGGACATTATTTCAATATGGAACAAGACTGCCAGTGACCAGGCCACCACAGCCCGTATCCGGGACACGCTCCGTCGAGTGCTTAACCTACCTCCCAACACCATAATGGAATACAAAACACACACCGACAGCATCAAGTACGTGTTGTGGGGGGGCCGGGGATGTCCCTGAGCTCAGCACGTCGGCAGCTCCCAGCCGCGTGCCCCCTGAGCGTGATTGTGCAGGAGACTGACCTGTGGAGAAGGGCCCGGCCAGCCTTAGACACTAGCGCTTTGGGTGACTTCTGAGAGCTCTCTTGGGCACCCAGTCAGACACTAAAACATGGGCCGTGGAAAAGAGAGCTGCTCTTTAAAACCATTTTGTATTAACTTAGGCTTCTTTTTGTATAGGCTGCCTCGTCTTTCGGTCTCTAATCTTTTTCCTCAAAAGAAAGACAAGGGTCTCTCTGCTTTTTCTTGCTGCTGTTGGAGGTAGTGGATCCCTTTCCTCACCCTACCTGCAGTTTGAATCCCTTAGCTTCAGTCTGTTTGCATAGCCCTGGGAATTTGGCTTCCCTCCTGGGGTGGTGATGCCATTTCCTTTTGTGTCAAGCTGAGAGTGCCAAGGAGCCCAAGCGGGGGGTTATAACCTGTGGGGGTAGCCTCACTGGGGGAGCGAGGGTCGAGCGTGGGAGTGCAGCCATGGCACCTGATTGGGAAGCTCAGGAGATGGAGCCATTTACACACACAGGGAATCTCCCTGACCAGGGTCACCTTCTCAGAGACAGGGTATCATTAGGAAGGCCAGTCAGAAGCCAATCAAAGCCTTTAGATCATCTCAGCTTGGGAAGGAGAGCCGACCATTAGGACGCAGGCTTCCTTTGACCGTTCATTACTTTGCTGTATGCCTTTGGTAGGTCTCTTTGCCTGTCTGTGCTTCAGTTTCCCCATCTGTAAAATGGGGGGTAATAATACTTCACCTACCTCACAGGGTTGTTGTGAGGCTGAATTTAATGTCTGTAAATTGATCAGAGTTCCTCCAATGGAGGATGCTCTGGCAGTGCCAAGTATTATTATTATCACCATCATGTTATTCTACTTATTAAAGACCAATCATGAGCCCACCAGTTGTTTACAGCAGTCCAGCCATTTGGGAAGCTGCTTCCCCGTGCACTGACAGAGGGTGCTGGGTGTGTGGAGTCGGGTTAGTCAGCAGAGCCCATGGGCCTCTTGGCATTCGCATTGATGAGCCCTAACCCTGACACCTCAGGCAGCTGGGATCACGCCACACACCTCGACAGCAGAGCGGGAGCCTTGTTCCTTAGACAGACCCTGACGCTGTGTCTGCCACTGTGTGTTGTATGTGCTTCTGTGCATTTCAGTGGCCTGCTTTTATTGAATGCCCCAGGAGTGGGCCAGGGTTCCCCAAAAGTTAGTTGGCCAGAGGACCACCAGCCAGCCATTGCCCCAGTCACTTGGCTTAGTCTTCCGAGGTTGGCATTGCTTTTCTCTAGGTTGGTTTTTCTTACTCTTTGTTTTTAGGGTGTTGATCATTTTCTTCCTTTGGCCAGACTGTGTATAGACCCACACCTGCATATGTCTGGGTACTACTACCTGTTCTGTTCAGAGAAAGATTTTTAAAGAGAGAGGGATTCCATCAGCTCCTCTCGCCCCCTCTGCCTCTGCCCGAGAGACATGTAGAACTCCTTGGAGAGCCTGCCTCTTGGCAGGGCGTCTCAGACGTGGTGCACTATGTCACTTCAGGGACAGAGGCCTACCTCCACATGTTCCTGCCCTATAACCCTGGGGACCCAACACGCCCACCTTGGGACCCAGATGCCACCCTCCCTCTCCTTCCCCTCCCAATACGCCAACTTTTTGCACTTCCATTAGAATGCCAGGCAGGCTGGGCCCCCAAAGGCTCCTTTTTCATAACCTCTGGAAGACGCGGTTGAATGTGCCATGACCCTGTCCCTTACTGGATGGCACCGTCGTCGCAGCTGGCATCATCGGAGTCTCTTGTTCTGTTGGCGTGCCACCTGGAAGACGCTTCTGTCCCCGGACAACAGGACCTGGAAGAGCATCTTCTGTTTTCAGTACAGGCTGACACAGCCACAGTGACAGCCGAGATCACTCAATAAATGGTGCGAAACTAGTTTGTCTCATGATCTTGCTCTTTCTGGTGCCTCAAAGAAGCGGCCTGTCTGCCTCTCTCTGGGCCAGGAGACAGCCTCGGCTTCTCCTTTGTAGTGCTGTCCCAGGGAACAACGCAGCAGCCCTGGTGTCTGCCTCCAGGGCCCGGGGCCTGACAGGACAAGGGCACCCCGGGACACCTTCCACCAAGCCCTGTCCTCTGTCGCTTATAGTGATTTCATTCCCGTCCAGGCACACTGGCGGCTTGGGTGGTGAAGGTGATGTTAGGACGCCCCTTCCGTTAGGCCCTCAGAGAGGGGGAGTCTCGTGTCTTGTCTCGCTAACGTCCTCAGCTCACCTTCACTTTGAATGACTCTCTTGCTTGGAGGTAGCGGAGTGCGAAACCTGCTTCTGTCTGTGTGCACTTTTGTGTCTGTTGTGTCCGTGGCACAGACCTTTGAGCTGGCAGCATGGCTGGAAGCCCTCTGCTTTGCCTCTTCACCCAGCCCGGCTCTTCTGTGTCTCCCCTCGGTCCAGGTCGCAGCCTGGGAGGGCTGAGCAGGGCCCCCTTGCTTGAGCCCCTGGATTTTCCAGCCTCCATCTTTGTCCCTCGAGAGCTGGCTCCATGGGACAGAGACCCCCACGGCAGGTCCTGGCTTCTGGACAGGGGCTCATTGCATTTGCTTGTTTGCCGCAGCTTGTCTTTGGGGCAAGCTTCTCCAACCCAGAAAAAGAACTTGAGGAAGCTTTCTTCGACAGTGGCTTAGCACTTTTTTTCACTAAGCCCTGGTGCCGGCTCTAGGCATCCCCACGAGCACCAGCTCGCTCATCAGCCAACACTTGAAAGCCTTCTAGACCGTGTCACAAAGTGGCTTTAGCCCTAATATGACTTTCACAAGGTAGTAATCGCAGCTTTGGGTGTTGCCAGCCTGCTGGTCTACCAGTCTGATAATCTCTGTCCACCCCAGTGGGTTTGAAAGGAACACTGGTTATACCTAGGCCCTGGACTCCGTGACCCTGTGGCATCTGTGTCATTTCCTTCATTGATGCTATCTAGGCCTGGCTATGGGACCCCCCCAAAGCCCAGGCTCTGTTTACAAACTCTTATCGGTGAATTGGAATCCCTCCTTTCTCCCTCCACCCCTAAGGATTGTGAAATGTATGTAGTACAAGTGAGGGCCTGGCTTTCCTGAAGTGTAATGTGACTCATGCTGTCGGTGGGCTCTGTGATTGCCTAGTGGAGTGAGATCTGGTTAGAAGGCACCACATTTGGGAAGTTCGTTGCTCCCGTTGGATGAATATCAGGGTTTGCTGATGTTCTGCCCTGTTCCTTCTGATTCTTGGGCTGAGGAGGCTTTGTACCTCGCTAGGCCAAGTGAAATCTGTGGAAAATGAAGACGAGAACTATCTGGTGGTCTGAAGGGACCCTGTGTGTTAGGGCTCCCAGAAGCGGAGAAAGGAGGCTTTTGCAAGAAGGATGAGTTGGTTTATTCTTTGGTCCTTGTCCATTTCTTCACTTTGCTGTGCTTGCCCTCATTTTCATGTTCTTGACTATTATTGAATCTTTCCTCTTCCTAGGCTTCTCTTCCCCCTTCTCGTCCCTACCACAAGCCATTTGGGGCACTTCTCTTTCTTTCCTCCTTGAGCCTCTTGCCCAGCTACATTGTGGTGACCTAGAAAGAACCCAGAGCCACGTGAGACTCTTCTCGAGGACTGAGCAGTCAGCCTTGGTGCCCAGGAAGCAAGTGCTGAATTAGTCTACCTGCTGGAACATGCATCTCATAATAAGCATGGCTAGAATCTGCACATAGAGTTGCCACCCTGCCTTATATCTAGCAGCTGCTTCGTTACAGGTAGAACAGGCTTGTGAAGCTACACCCAGGAGACTTATTAAACTGAGCTGACGCTCAGTGCCAGGCACTCTCCCTTTAATTATGTGGAAGTCTTTCCCTGGAATTCTGTCCCTCCGTTTGGGTCTTTGTGAACGTCATTTGAAGGAGAACCGTGGTAAGCAGTCAAAGAAGCGCTGTTCCAAGCAGGTAGCTTGGTCTTCCTTCGAAGCTCAAATCTAGGGGATCAGCACTGATGGGCAGGGCACAGGGTCCCAGTCCATGCAGCAACTTGGACAGTAGAGTTCTCACTTTCAAGGGAAGAGGGACAGCCCACACTGATCTGCACAGAGATCCAGTGGGACGGCTGCTCTAAGGCCCACTTGCCTTTAGGGACCGTAATCTGGCATGTCTAGGCTGCTTTCCCCTCGCTCATCCCGTGTTCACTTGGACTGACTTCTTAAACCTGCCCCATCCTGCCTGAGGATGTTCACCTCAGATCAGATCTCTGCTCTAGTCCTGCTGGCTGCTGCTCTGGGGTCAGATTGATGACATCTCCCAACCAGAGCAGAGGATGAAGAAGGCTCTTCCCAGGAGGGCTGAGCTTGGATTAGCTCTCTGCTTTGGGTTGCTCTGTTTCAATCAGAATCAGCTCAGTCATCTCTCAGATGTTTTCCGGCTTTAGCTCCATGATCCCAGGATGATCTCAGTTTGGGACACTGGCAACTTTGCTACTTACTGAGCTATGTTGGGGAAGGCACGGGGCCGTATGCTGGGAGTGTTTGAAGGTCTGTAAGACGTGGTCCTCTTCTCAAGGAACTTAGAATCCTAGTAGAGAAGATAAGTCAGAGGTAGTCTGTAGGGGACAGCTGCTTCTCTCTTTAAGTTTGCAGACAGAATGGGATAGTCGAGATCTCAGTGATACTCGGGCACTGGTTCTGCACTTGTCAGTGTTCAGAGGAAGCACGTTTTTATCTGCTGTCCAGCTTCTGTGATCTGCCAGAGAAGAGCAGCCAGAGTCTTCAGCCCTGCCTGAAAGGCCAGTGGGAGGGATCAGAGGACCATGGCTGGCTGGGTGGGTCTTTTGTTGTGTTTGTGGTTTTGTTTTAGTTTTCCTATGTAAAGAGGCACTTAGAATGTAGCAAAAGAGATTTAGGGGAGATAGGCTAGGACTGGGTCAGACTGAGGGTATCTAAGGGTGGTCCTTTAAGTTGGTGGGCGGGGGGCAGGAGTGACTTCCCTTAGCCCTGCTAACAAGTTGGAGCCCCCAAGTAAAACTCTGAACTCTATTGGGTTTATTTTGAAATTCCTACATCTTTTTTTTTTTTTTTAAGTGAGGCAATTGGGATTAAGTGACTTGCCCAGGGTCACACAGCTAGTAAGTGTTAAGTGTCTGAGGCCGGATTTGAACTCGGGTCCTCCTGACTCCAGGGTCGGTGCTCTATCCACTGTGCCACTGAGCTGCCCTAAAATTCCTATACCTTTAAAAACTAGAATAATTTGGGTGGGAATAAACCTGCGCTTTGGATCCTGCCTCCCCCCTGGTTTGCATTGTGACAAGCAGGTGGTCCAAGCTTGATGAAGTGGAGCCCGGGGTGTCACACAATACTCCTTTGTTGTCTCCCATGATGGAGCCGCAGTTGGTTGTAGCCACCAGGTTTGTTGGGAGAAGAAAGGGACTTGGTGTCCTCTCAGTGAATCTTCCTGCCCAGTTAAGTCCTCATTGGCCACTCGGGTGGGAATCCAGGCTTGCCTCCACCTTGTACCCTCCCAACCCTACCCATTCCAAGAGGTGTGTTGCTCCAACTTAGAAATAAATGAGGCTTTTGATGAAAAATAATGCTTGTCTGCCCAAAGAATATCACTCGTCCAGGTCTCAGCGCTGACTCTCTTCAATTAAAAAGTAGCACTGAACCAGAGTGGCCAGACTAGGGGAGCTGGGCAGTGGCATGTGATCTTCAGTAACACGGTGTCTTTGCCCCTCGTGTTTCAGCCAGTCTTATTAAGAGAACAGGCCTTTAGTGGGCCAGACAGGTGTGGGGTAGGTGGCCCTGTTTTGTTTGTGTGCACGTACTTGAGAAATCCTAGTTTGATTTGGGACAGGCATTTTCCAGGGAAATTTGGTAGACATTTTACCCTTCATGGGGCTGGCCAAAAAGCCAGGAAATTAGCTTTGAAGAGAAAGCTTCCGCACTTTGGTATTTCAGGGGGACACGTTCACCTCCATTCATGAATTCAGCAGATGCTTATTGGATGCCTTCCATGTTGGAGGCACTGTGCTTGTGAGGTGTGGGGAGTGTGGGTACGGGCTTGGAGAAAACAGTGCCTGGCCTTGAGAACTCACCATCCTAGACTCCTGGTGATTCCCCTGTCACAGCTGTGTCCTAAAGCCACTTGCACCAGGCTGTGACGATCTTTGTTCTCCCATAGCTCTGACTTGGTGGTGGTGTCTCTATAGCTCACGTGGCAAGGCCTTCATTACCGAGGTGTTTTACAGAAGCCAGATCTTGGGGGCCTGAGCATAGGCAGCTTCGCAGAACTTTGAAGAGGAGTGGGCTTATTCCTTCTCCGGGTGAGGTGGTGCTCTGCGGTTACCTGTCCTCACCTCAGACTGAAGGCTGCCTCTGCCACCTGCTTCAGCACGTTCAGGACGCCATTTTTGATGGTTTCCCATTCCGAGATTAGAGGCGATTCATGCCAAACTCCAGAGATGAGGACTCTGAGAGTGCTCGGGACGTGGTGTTCCTTCAGTCTGAAGAGAAGTGAACTCAGCCCTACTAGCCATCGTTGGCCCCTCCTGCATGGTGTCAGGCCATCCACATTTATTAGCGCCCCTATGTGCCCGACACTGTCGAGCTACATCTTTGTGGAATTCTCATTAAGAGCATGGGGAGGGCCGGACTGACCAACCGGAACAGATCGGGGGATGACCTGATTTCTCTCTGGAAGGTGCTACTAAGATGAGCTGGAAATGACTTTGGTCCCTTGGGATCTCTCCAGGACCAAGAGCTGCCCTCACTGGGCTTTAAGCATGTCTGAAAGGGGGCGTGGGGTACCTCAGGTTGTTGGCTCATTGTGACTGTTCTCTGTTTTGTTCAAAGCTGTGACCTGAATCGTGCTCTTATGTTTTTTTGTCTCTGGCTTGCCAGGGCCTGGGAGGAGTTTCATGGCCTGGTGAACAGCAGCGGCCGCTGATCGGACGCTTTCCCTCTCTGTCTCTCACACCCAGGGTAGGGCCTCATCTATCTTCTCTGTGACTTTGTGACATACCTCTCCCTGCTGGGCTTCTCTTTAAAGAGGGATGCCCCATTGCTCCATGTTACTTTCTTGCCCTGCTGTCTCAGGTCTGCTCAGTTTGATTATGTTTTTCCTCATTAACAAAAACCACCGAGAAACATACTCTAGATGTTGTTACTCTTGTTCTGCTGTGATCATTTTTTTTTTTACCCTATACGTTTTGACAGCATCCTGTGGTTTAAAGGGCAGTACCCCACTTCTTCCTGTGGGGCAGGTGAGAGGTACGTCTCCCATTGCTTGTGTTGTGTAGGTATTGTCTTGTAGCCAGAACAGTCACATCTGGGGCGTGAAAGTACAATTTCTTGGTGTTTCCATGTCAGGGACTAGGCAGGTCGATTTGGGGGAATGAACTAGAGCTAGAGCCCTGAGTCAGCTATAACTGAGAAAACTTCCCTCCTTGTTGAGAGAGGGAGCAGTCCAAGGAGGGGGAAGAGCTGAGCCCTCCTCAGTAATGAGAATCACCTGGGAGGGTTATTTGTATTTGCTTGCAAAGACCAGACCTCCTGTGTGTAAGAATGGGTATTGAATCATTATTCTTAGTCATTCCAGTGGTACAGAGAATGACATGGGCCTGAAGTGGGACTTGAATCCTCCACACTGACCGCCTTCTATTTCCTGGGTGGCTCAGATGAAAATGGAGAATACCAGCTGCAGCAGCTGCCTGGCAGGGAAGGAGGGAGCCTCTTGGGAGACCAGGGAGAGGGCAGCACGGTCGCCCTCAGTGACATCCTCCTGAGGGCCGAGAACATGTCGCTTGTCACACGCCTAGGCCCCGAGATGATTAGCGTATGTCCTGATGAAGCGAGCGCCCTTGCCCAGCCTGGCCCACTGCATGCAAGAGCATGAATATGGAGGGGGAGCTGGGGAGCCTGAGGCTCTTGGTGGCTTTGCTACAAGCAGCCCAAGTGGCTTAGATCCCAAACAGGAAATGCTGTTCCCCCCACATTCTTTAACTGCCCTTACAGCATGCTTCCCTATATCCTCATTATTGATGTTTCTTGGTGTGTGTTAATTGTCAGGCACCTTAGCTTTTATCTTTCTCCGTGCCCCTCTCCTTCCTTGATCCGTGAGTAGTTGTAAGTGGGAGAACGGCTTTTTATAAAGAAATCCTCCCTGATGGTAGAAAAAAAGAACCGTCCCCTTTATCTGTTGCATAAGTAGCATCCAAGCCCTTCGTCTGCAGCCATTCTACTGTACAATTTGCAGTTTGACTCTCCCTATTTTAGCACATTCACTTTTGGCCTCAGTGAAGATTCTGTGCCTTTAACCATGGCTCCAGCAGGACACCCCCAGCTTTAGGAGAGGGGGCTCAGATGACAAGGGACACTTGGCAGCTGTCAAGTGAGAACTTGCAGAGGTGGAAATCTGAGCTGGGAGGACTGTTGCTTCCCTGTCC
The DNA here is from genome assembly GCF_019393635.1 of Dromiciops gliroides. NCBI lineage: Eukaryota > Metazoa > Chordata > Mammalia > Microbiotheria > Microbiotheriidae > Dromiciops > Dromiciops gliroides. The sequence goes on along the minus strand of NC_057864.1, from coordinate 483,952,559 downwards.
CTAGGGAGGGGTGCTAGTTTGTTTTTTTTTCAGGAAGAGAGGAAGAAACCCAAGCTGGCCTGGTGGATGGGAAGCTGCTAGCTGAAGAGCATTCCTCTGAAGGCTGGGACACACAAACAGGAGTATAGTTAGCATTTGCTCAGGGATTCCTTAGAAGCCAGATTCACCCTGTCGGGTCATTGAGATCTGCCCAGCTTTCAGGGCTGAGGCCTCCCAGTGGAGCTCAGGCCGGCTCTCCGGGTGTCATTCCCAACTGTGATCAAAGTCTCTTTGGGACAGAGATGTGGTGGTAAAACTGCATCCTGGGGCCTTGGGAGCCAGTGCCAGGACTAGAACAGCTCAGGGAAGAGAGAATCCTCAGGGATTTCTTTGTCTCCAACTTGTCGTATCCACTGGAGTAAGCAACCACAGGAGAGCCTTGTTTGGTGCAGACCCTCTACCATTCATATCCCTAGGAAAGTCTAAAGGGGGTTCAGCCGTGGGAGGCAGCCCCTGGTTTAAGAAGGCCTAAGAAGTCCCGTCCTGGCCTGGTGCACAGGGATCTCAGATGGTGTGGTGAGAACAGAAGTTAACATGTCTATAGCACCTTGTTTTATCTCCTACATCCTCACAGTCAACTCTGTGAGGTGAGTAGTTTGATTGTTATGCCCATCTTACAGATGAAAAAGACAAATCCTTAGGAAAGTTCGGTGATTTGCTCAAGGTAACATGGATAGTAAGTAGTGAAGCTAGAACTGGAAGCCAGATCTCCTCGCTTCCCCAGCCAGTGCTTACTGGGTGCTCACTCCAACGGTGGCGCACAGTCAGCAGGTCAGAAAGGAAGCCAACCCCACCCTGTCCTCTCCCCTTGCCCCCAACTAAACCCCATAAAATGAAGGCCATGGCCATGTGTGCCCCTCCCTGGCACAGCGGGCAGGAGGAGAGCAGAGCCGTAGGGAACGGAAGGCAGGTGCTCTGTCAGATGCCAAGTTTGGTTCCAAGCCACCCCTTTGCCTGCTGCTTCGTCAGGAAGGCCCCATAATGACCTTACTGCCTAGCTCTGTTCAGTCTGCCTCTTGTCATTCAGCCATTGTCAGCAGCACGTGTCATTTCCCTCCATCCGTTCATTTGCTCCCTCGTTCATTTGTTCAAGCATTCATTAAAAGCCTTCTGTGTGCAAAGGCCTGTGTCAGGTGCTGGGGATCGAAAGACAAAAATGAGTACCTGCCCCATAGGAGCTGATTTTCCGCTCAGGAATACACTACGTAAAAATGATCTGCAGAGGGGGGGAGCATCCCCAGCTTGGCAGACAGGCCATAGCATGGGAGAATAGAGCGTGCCAGAGATTGCCTTCTTTGCAGGGAACGCTGATAGTGCAGATAATTCAAACACGGCCCTCCTGAATGGTGAAGGTCTTGTCATCACTTCTTATAAAAATTATAGATGCAAATTTTGATTCACTTTCAAAAGATAAAATATCCTTTTGCTCAACAGTCTCCAAGGAGCCAGCAAAACAAATGAAACTGAATCGCTTTTCTGACAATTACCAAGATATGAAATTGACCATTTCCCCCCATTTTATCCTTTTACCTATAACTAGATGTGTTTTCTGGCTTTTATTTTTCCTGCTTAGGTAAAGACTTGTTAAGAGTAATTAGAATTTTCTTCCTTTCCCTCCCACACTTTCTTCACTGCCCAGCATGATCTTGGCCTTAATTGGGTTGTGTTGGGTTTTGGGTTTTTTTTCGGTATCTGCGGGCCTCATTCCACAGATGGCATGCTTTATGATTATAAATAGACCTCTTGGAATGGTGGCTATTTAGTTCCTTTAAAAATTTCTCTGTGGCAAAATGTTGTGTAAGGTCTTTGTACTTTATGTGTTAGAGAACTGAGGTCTTCAGTTTTCAGTCTGTCTGCTGAACACTTCACCAACTCTCCCCTGAGAAACTATCCACTTATCAGTGTGATGGGCTACTGGAATTCCCTCTCCCACAGCTGGGCCTGGCATATCCTTTTCTGTCTTCTTCCCATCTGCTTGTTTTGTTAGAAAAATGATTGTATTTTCATACGTTCAGAAAATACACCCTTACTCTAACCCTTCCCATGTCCTCTCCTTTCTTTTCACCTTTCCTCCTTTTACATACTGACCCATGTCAGCAGTTGGACTCTTGGGTTAGAGGTGGCAACCAGTGAAGATGTGGAACAGAGCAAGTTCCTATGCTTTAAGTAAGTCCTAGCAGTAGCAGCAGCATCTTTGATGGTGTTATAGGTATTTTGATCCTCTTAATTCTTCTACCTCGTGTAGAGTTCCAAAATGTATCTGCATTGGTGTTACAAGCACAGGCATCAATCGCCCACCAAACATCCATCATTGGTTCCTGGAGAGCATAGCAGTAGTCAAAACCACATTAGAGGGGGCAGTTAGCCCTACCCCCATACAATGGGGGTGGGCAGGCAGAGAGCTGAGTCACATTACTCCAGAGTGTGGTTATAACGTGTTCATGATGCTATTGCAGAACCACCTTAGGCAGAGCAGCTTGCTGTGGGGAGTGCCTGTGCTCCAAACCCTGTGCCAACAGAAGCACACCCAGAAAGACTGTGGGTCAGTTATCACACACTTTCCTCTGGTCCACCTGGCTCAGTCTCTGCGTCTGTGATCAGATCTGGGCCTCTCTGTTTCTTACCAGCTCCTCTTGGCATTTTCAGACACCTTTGTGTTCAAGAAGAAAAATCCAGGAGAAGGCAAGCCTGTCTGCTCTCAAAAAAGGCAGCTTAGAAGAGACACTTGGAAATCCAACGGGGAGGGTGAATCTCTAGTATTAGGAACAGGCCATCTAAGTTTCCAGAGCCAAAGGGCCAGACTCACTTCCTGGAGTATTCTCAGTTGTTGAACCAAGTTCTTTGGAGTGGAAAGGGGGGGGATGCTGGTCCCTGTGTCTCTGGGTTAGTTTAGCAGGGAGGTGCTAAGCAAGGGCCAGGGGTGGGTCACTAAGGGCCCCAAAGCTGATGGTCACAGCTCCCCCCCACCCCCCTGTGTATGGATATATGTTAGATGACCTATGTATTAAATCCTCCATTCTCTCCCACTTTCTCTTTCAGGGACAATTCAAGTTTTCGAAATACAAAAATCACATTGTGAAAGTACCCAAGCTGGCAATAATCCTTTTCTGTATGTGTGTGTCTGTCTGTCTGAAACGGATGGGAGGCCTCCAGCAGCTCCCTCCGTCTGCTCACTGAAGGGACATCCCCGATCCATGGGCTCCCCTTTTGCACTCATCCCTGGAGGAAGGATTCCACTAGACGCCCTGCGGCATCGCTGACTTTATAAAGCAGAAAGACAGAAAAGATGACTTTGTAATAGACAGACTTTTTAAAAAATGGGGTTCTGGGGAGAGTCGAACCTTTCATTTGCTGTGTGTGCCGTTGTCCACATGCCTTCTGGGCCCTCTCTTGCTCTCTTGTGACACTTCACAAAGGGTATTGTGAACACACGTATGTGCCAGAGCTGTTAACGGCAAGTTTATCAGTATTATGAATGTCTGTGCATCTGGGAAGAATTTCTGTTGGAGTCACCGTGCTTAGCTGTAAGTGCTCCTTTCTGGCGCTGCCTTTCAGTTATTGGGACGTTTTGGTTTTTTTCTCCCCCGTTCTCCCTCATCCTCACTTCTGTCCTCTGAACGTGTCCATGGTGTGTCGGTGACTGTCCAGGCCTCCTGCCAGCCTCCGGTCCTCCCCTTTCTCTTCCCAAGGACACTTCCTTTCTTCCTCAGCGTGGTTGCACACAGTGCAGCCTCGGATGTGGGGTCTGCTCCCATTTTGCAGAGGCGTGGGCCCCATCTTGAGCTCCGGCTATCGGGCTTCCCTGTGGGCAGGGCATGAGACCCTGAGAGAGAGGCCTGTGTCTGAGGGCTGGCTGTCCCCTCGCTGAGCAGGAAGGGGAGGGAGAGGACTTTGGGAGGCCAGATCTGGCTGGATCTTAAGATGTGCCGTGGGAGGATCCCGGACATCGGAGGTGACACGGTGGCTGTCGATGGCTGTCACGCCTTTCCTGCCTGTTTGCAGTTGGCCAGGAGAGCTTCTTTCCGGCAATCCTCTGTGCTTGGTGCCCACTCTGGCAAATACCTGCTGGTCCACAGGATGCCCAGATGAAATCCTTGAAAGCTTCGGTCATCAAGCATTATGAGGGACCAGATCCTTGGTCTGAGAAGTTTGAGTAACCTCTCGACTCCAGAAAGACTGAATTAGGAAAAGTAGCACGAGTCCCCAAGGCCCAAATAAGTGCTCAGATTAGCCTGCAGCAACCTTCCAGTTCCCCTGACCCACTTAGCTCTTGGGAGCAAAGATTAGCAGTGCCTTAAAATGAGGGCCTCTCTTCAAAGCATCCTCTAAGCCTGGGTTGGGGGAGGTGGGCCAAGGTAGGGACCCTTAACCAACTGGTCTTAGAGGGAACCTATGAGAGTGACAGGCATTTCCCTATTGGGCTCAGAATCCTTTCTTCCTCTCCAGCACCCCCAGGCACCACTGGTTTGGGGATACTTTCCTTTTATTATTATTATTTTTTTATCATCCTAAAGGTTTTCATTAGAACAAATGGAAAATGAAATAGATTGTGTGGGTGTGGTGTGTTGTGCATTTCCACTCTTGGTAAAATCAGGTGTGCCTAAGGAAATTTAGGGATGATTCCGACTTGAGAAGTGGGGAGCATGGATCCTTGCACCAAGCCAAATGGGCACAACAGGTGAAGTTGACTTTGGAGAGTACAAGGAGAGCTTCCCATTCATGCCCCCTCAAAGGGAAATAGCTTTGCTCTTGCCTGGGCACAGTTGGATTTGCCATGGAAATGCCAAAGAGGGCGAATCTGGGGAGATCTGCTCTCTTTGGGGCATTTACCTGTGTACGTGTGGGTGGCTCTTCACCTATGTGTGTGTGTCCATGAATCTGAATCTTTTCAGTCATGTGTTTGTGGGGGGCCTTTGTCCATGTTCCTTTTAACTCTCATCTGCTGTTCAGGCTCTTGAACCACTGATATTTTCCAGAGCTGCTCATGTTTTTCCCCCTCCACTTCTCCCCACTTGCAGTATTTTTCTCCTAGCCAAAAAAAAAAAAAGGGTATATACATATACATACGTGTATATGTATATATGTGTGTGTGTGTGTGTGTGTGTGTGTATGTATATATACTGACACAGTATTGACTAGACCAATTCATCGCCCCTTTTCGATGACAGTTAACCCTTGATGTTTCTTTGTCCTGGCTGTCCAGCAACTTTCTTGGGAGAGCTATGCTCTTGGCTCCATCCAACCCCCTGTAGTTGCAAACAGAGCTGAGGGATCTCTTTCACTGGAGCCAGCTTCTGTGTAATGAGACATGACATGGTTATAGTTCCAGGAAATAGAGGTCAGCCAGGGCCAACCTAGCGAGCAGGGACTCATTTCACCCCCACCCTGTCTTTCCTGCTGGCATGATTGCTATCCCGTTGTCCTCTTGTATTTTCTTTCTGAGGCACCCTTTCTGCCTCCCACTTTTTTTACCCTTCAGTTTTTGGGGTGTGTTATTCTGTGAAACCAGAAACGTCCATTGCGTCTTACCCAGAGTAAAGCATATGGTTCACGTTCCCAGAAAGGGCTTGCTGGCTGTTACTAATGGAGAATTAGCAGAGGCCACAGTAAGAGTGAGTGTCGCACCTTCAGAGCATTTGTCTGCTGCAATAATAAATGGAAAAAATGGGCAAGAACCAGGTTGTGGACTCTTTAATGCGGGAGGGGAAGTGGGAGCATCGGTCATTTGTGGGGGCTGCCCTGTCCCTTTAGGGTAGGGACTTTGCTTTTAAATACTGCCTTGGTTCAGGGGGACACTGGTACCACTTGGAAGTCTCTGTTATGAACTCTTCCTGATGGTTGGGTTTACTATTTGGTGATTTCACCGGTGAGCATTAGTGCTGCAGGAACTAGTCTCTGCCCAAAGGCACAGCCTATTGCAAAAAGATAGCGCAGGGAGAATGATGGGGAGCCTCTGATTGAGTTTCTTTTGCTGATGAAATCCTGGCTCAGATCCTGATACTCTTGACACTTGCCGAACTTGGTGTTGATTCTTGTCATGCTGCTTCCCAGTTGGGGTGTGATGGATGAGCTGTGATAGGACCAAAAGCTGGAGGAAGTAAGTGGGCTCCAGCAGGGAGGAAGTCAGTCATTCCTAAGACTGAGAAGGAAGATCTAGAGTGGGTTCTAGTGAGGCAAGGGCATAAAGACTGGAGCTGGAGAGGAATAGGAACCGAATATCGGAGCAGAGAGAGTAGAAAGCAGTTCTTTGCTCCAAGAAGGACAGTGCTTTTGATTCATTTCCAGCCTAGATTAGAACAGTATGATAATGCCCTGGGCATCCTGTCTGTGATGAGCCTGCTGCTGAATCTTGGTTAGGCTCTGTAGAAACACACCTTCTTGTCCTGAGTGTGATCTGCTGAAAGGACAAGGAGGAGAGGGAAGGCTTCCCTACTGAAGTGAACTCTTTTTCAGGGTTCTATTTTCTCAGGTTTACAATGGTCCCGGCTTCCAGGTCTTCCCTATTCTTGGGTTTTCACAGTACCCATCAGCCTAGGATCCATGACTCCCTGGCAATATACCTTCCTGTTTGGTGCAAACCCCTCTACCAGGTTGAGTTCCATTCAGGTTCCCCCAGAAAGACTCTCCCCCTAGAGGGAGTTGGTAATAGCTCCCATTGCTTTGATCTCTTCCTCTTCTGTAGCATTGGATGGTTTACAATGTACGCGCCTCAGGAGGACTGTGAGGCTGGGGGCAGTAGGAACCGCCTTTTACAGGTGACATTATCCAGCGCAAGAGCCCTGGGGCACTCCAGACAGAGTCAGTATTTGAACTCAGGTTCTCTGACTCCAAATCTGGGGCTCTTTGCTTTGGAGTGGCTTGTCTAAGGTCACAGCTATTTAGAACTTCAACCCAGTTGCAAAGAAAAGATCCCTTAGAATGGAGTTGTCAGACACGCAGCCCACCACACTCCTAAGTGGGCCTGAATCAGATTAAAATGTCATTGGGAAATATTTAACAAAATAAATAAAAATATAATGTTAATATGTGGTTTTCTAAGTTAATGTGCGCCTTCGGGATCCTTATGAATGTTTTAGTGGCCCCCGTTTCTATTTGCTTTTGACACCACTGCCTGAAAACTTGCAGGAAAAGAAAATGCAGATTCCCCAAATGGATCTAAAATGCAACAAAGCAGAACTCTCCTGCTTTCTCATCCACTGGAGGGTGGAAGACAAAGGGCTCAGGGAACAAATATGAGAGGCCTTTCAAAGACTCTTTCCACTTTGCACTACAGAAAGAGCTCCGGTCTTGGTGCCTCTGAGGAGCCTGCTTTAAGTTACCCCTCTGGTCTTACCTGGGTGACTTTGGGCGAATCAGTCCATTCCTGTTCTAAATGCATCTATGATTCAAAGTCTCCAGGCCCCAGCTGAGTCCTTACCGTGTCATAGGGGGACCAACTAGAAGATAAGCAGCAGTTCATTTGTAAGTCAGCTTGGGTGCAGGGAAGGACTGTTCTCCTGCAAATTCTCATCACCTCGGCATGTTTAACGTCCAATCCCAGGCCGGCGCCCAAGGCAGTGAATTTTCCCTGCTGACCCAAATCACAGAAGGAGAACTTGGGAACCTCAGTGGTCACCTAGTCCAAAACATTCCCTCAAAGGAATTCCTTTGGTATCCCAGCTGCCACGTCATCAGCCTCTTCTCAGAGATCTCCAGTGAAGGGGGCCTGGGGCAGCTCATTCCATTCTTGGATGACTCATTGTCAGGAAATCTTTCAAGCCCAAATCGGCCTCTTTGCAACTTTCTCCCCTCCACTGCCCCTTGTTCTGAACCAACAGAACAAGGCGAATCCCTCGTCTAACCAAATTCAATGTTTGTTGCAAAGAAGTCACGGTAGAAATGATCTTGTGTCCCAGTTCTACCCCTTGCCTTTTCCTTGATCCAAATCAAGTGAATCTGGTCCTTTGTCTGTGTAGTCCTAAATACTTGAACTCAGCAGTCATGTCTACTTAGTATTTTCTCAGGCTGAATGCCCCCCAGTTCCTTGTTGCATGAGTTCATCTGTTCCCATCCTCTGCCCCGCTCTGCACCTTCTCCGTCTTAACAGCAACCTTAAAGCAGTGACACCCAGACCTGAATACAGAGCCCCAGATGTGGGTAGCGTCACCTCCTTATTATTCTCGGAAGCCACACCTTAGTGGAGCCCCAAATCACACAAGTTTCTCTATAATTGACTGCCATTGAGTTTGCAGTCCACCTAGACTCCCAGACATTTTCCTCCTGAACTCCTATCTAATCATACCTCCTTCATCCTGTACTACTTATGAAGTTGACTTTTTGAGCCCTAGTGTCAGACTTAACATTTATCCCTGTTGAGTTTTGACTAGTTAGGGTCATAGATTTAGCAGGAAAGTTCCTTTGAGGTCAAGGTGGATGTCCGACTCCCTTGTTTTTCTTTTCTTTCTTTCTTTTTTTTTTTTAATGGGGCAATTGGGGTTAAGTGACTTGCCCAGGGTCACACAGCTAGTAGGTGTTAAGTGGCTGAGGCTGGATTTGAACTCAGGTCCTCCTGAATCCAGGGCCAGAGCTTTATCCACTTCGCCACCTAGCTGCCCCTCCCTTGTTTTTCAAATGAGGAAGCAAGCTGAGAGAAGCAGGAAAGGGTACCATCTATGTATCCCTTTATCCAAGTTACTGGCAAAAACCACCAAATAGCCCCAATGCCCCAAGGCACTCCACCCAAGGTCCCACAGATGATAGATAGGAGCAGAGGCAGTATTTGAACTTAGGTTCTCTGCCTTCACTTGTGTGTGTGTCTGTGTGTGTGTGTGTGTGTGTGTGTGTGTGTGTGTGTGAGAGAGAGAGAGAGAGAGAGAGAGAGAGAGAGAGGCAGTTGGGGTTAAGTGACTTGCCTAGGGTCACACAGCTAGTGAGTGTTAAGTGTCTGAGGCGGGATTTGAACTCAGGTCCTCCTGACTCCAGGGCCAGTGCTCTATCCACTGTGCCACCTAGCTGCCCCTGCCTTCCCTTTTAAGGTCCTTTCTTTTGACCCCTTTAGGATAATTCTTCTGAGTCAAGTCATTCAGCCAGTTCTGAATCTGTCTAATTCAATTATCCTTTGGTCCACATCTCTTCTTTGTAATCACTACTTCCTTTGCTGCTTCCTACCCCACTTTTAAATTAGCTGTTGTAGAATTTCCCCAAGGATTGAAATTCCACTCATTGACCCATACTTTGTGCCCTCTGTTCTCTTCTCTTTTTTCCTCTTCTACCATCCTATCATGGCCCATTCTCCATAGTCCTTCAAAAGGACTCACAGGGGCTGCCAGTTTTGTTAGTAAGTGAGGATGTAATTCATCTGAGCCAGGTGACTTGAATTCATCAAGGATGATGATGCTCTTGTATTAACAGGAGGCAGCATCATACATTGATTGAAAAGAGCATTGTCTTTGGAATTAAGGACCTAAGTTCAGACGCTACCTTTGATGATTATAATTTCTGTGGCCTTGGGTCATTCACTCACCATCCTTGTGACTCAGTTTCTTCATCAGTAAAATGAGGCAACTGGACTAGGTGGCATCTAAGGGCCCTTTCAGCTCCAGATTGGTAATTTCCTTATTTGGGCATCAGCTCCCAGTTTACCATTTTTTGTTCTTTCCTCTCTCTGGCAGAGAAAACAAGCAAAACAAGAAGTCAGTCAGCTAATAAAAACATGGGCCAGGCACATAGAACAGTGCCAGCCTTCAAGGAGCTTATATTTTATTGTGGGGACAATACACATAGGTTCATAGAGAATGCAAGGTAATTTCTAGGGGAAGGTGGGAGGGGCTGGACCAGTCATGAAAAACTTCCTATAGGATGTAACAGCTGAGCCGAGCCGAGGAGGAAGCCAGGGACTCTGGCTGGCCGAGGCACGAGGAGCGGCCGTGAAGAGGTGTGGGAACAGGAGATGGGACACTGGGGGTGAGGAAGAGGAGCAAGCAAGGATGCAAGCTTGAGTGGCCCACGGGGCACGGGAACATGAGAAACAAACGTGGCATAAAATTGGAGAGGGAGGTTGGAGCCAAATTGTCAAGGACTTTTTACCGCCAACAGTGGGGTCGTATTAGGTCCCGGAGCCAGCAGGGTGGGAGGGAGCACCATGGTCAGAAGGATGCTTTGGCAGCTGTGTGGAGGTCTCTGCAGCACCCAGCAGTACGGCACGGGGTTTTCCTTTTGGCATTTTAGCTAAACAGTACATTGGGCTCATCATCTTCCCTCGTCTGGCCTCTGAGTCTGTTCAGATGTAGAGGAGGTCATTGAGCTAAGACCACTGGACTTCATGGCAGAACTTGTATAGTTTAGTCTCTCTCCTTGCCATGGACCCTGTTGTTGGCAATTCAAACTTCAAAGCTCTATGATTCGATGGAAATTACATTCTACAGAGTAGGGAAAGGCATGTCTGGGGTAGCCATTGACTTCTGGTCATGCCACGGAGGAAGGAGCTTTATCCACAGGGACCCTGAGTTCCCAGTTGTTCTAACTGTAAGGCCTGGGTGAGGTGGGAGAAATGTTACTTCCCATAACTGGTGAAATGCTAGTCTGGGTTGCTTGGCTGAGTCAGTGAGATTCCCACATGACTGGCTGCTGCTTCTTGTTGGTGAAGGGCAGGGGCTGCTTCTCCTACTTGATTGTGGGGAGGGGGCAGAATATGTGGCTCCCTGAGAGCCACACTCTGTGTCCGTCCTTGCTTTCCTGCCCCACTAAGGCAGGGAGAAAGCAAACCGCAGAAGTGTACCTGGTCCGGGCCATCTGGTTTTTACACCACTTTGGCTGGTGGACCAGTGTTCCTAGGGAGACTTTAGTTGTTGTTGTGTTGTTGTTGTGTTGCTTTGGATTAAGCTTGTGCTGAAGTGCTTCAGGGATTTCTTTTTAAAACATTGATGCCTTTGTCTTAATATTATGGTAATTTTCCGCCCCCCCCCACCAGATTGAAACCTCTCTTGTGATAAGCAAAAACATCTAAGCAAAGACATCAGAAATCATGTCTGACAACTCTGTGTGTGTGTATGTGTGTGTGTGTGGACATTGTCTAAAGGAATTCCAGGCTTCCAAGAAAAGAGTATTTGTCAGACTGGTAACATCATCCCTCCAAAGCAGGGGTTCTTAACCAAGGACACCAAGAGTAAATTTCTTTCTTTTTTGTTTGTTTGTTTGGTTTTGGGGGGGTTTTTTTGGTGAGTCAATGAGGGTTAAGTGACTTGCCCAGGGTCTCACAGCTAGTAAGTGTCAAGTGTCTGAGGCCAGATTTGAACTCAGGTCCTCCTAAATCCAGGGCTGGTGCTTTATCCACTGCACCACCTAACTGCCCCAAGAGTAAATTTCTAAGGGTTTGTAAACTTGGATAGAAAAAAAAAATAACCTTCATTTTTACCACCTTTAAATTGAAATTTATCATGTCCTTCAATTACCAATGTAAGCAACAAACTCCCTTCTGAGAAGGGATCCCCAGGCTTCCCCAGTCTGCTTCCCAAGGGGTCTTTGACCCCCAAATGGAGAAGAAACCCTGTTTGAGAGCTAGGCGGGGCCCCAGAGGCGTCTAGTCCAACCCTCTCATTTTGCACATGAGGAAACTGAGGCTCAGGGACATCTTGGATCTTACTCTTCCACCTGCACTATTGCACTTGCCTCCTTTTCGGTCTTCCTGCCTCTCAGAGCTCCCTTGTCAAATACATCCTTTCCATAGCTGGGGAGGGACCTGACCAGGTCACTTGTGGTCACAGAGGCTCATCAGTCTTCAGTGATCTTCCTTAGCCTGCCTTTTAAGCCCCTCCACATATGTTGTAAACCTACTTTAAAAACCCTGTTCCTCGCCCCTCTCCTTTAACCAAGTGGGGCTCCTCCCTGTTCTCCAGGCTTGTTCTCAGAGATGTTTTCGGGTGTTGTTGGAGCAGACCACCTTCGGGGTACCCCCTTCAGTGCCAGCCTCTCTCAGTAGCCTTGCCTGATTCCTCCTGGACTTCCTCACTCTTCTGAGTGTCCAAGAGAAAAGACTCAGACTCTTTCTTTGGGGCTCCCCCACCGCCTTCACCTTTCCTGTGAGTCGTGGGCCAAGAATGTGTCACAGCTCATCTCTGTGACCCCATTGTCCAGTGCAATGCCCCACATGTGGTTGAAACTCACTAAGTTTTTGTTGGATTCAAACTGAAGGCGAGATGAAGCATCGCCATGGAGCCCCCTGCTGGAAGCATCCTTCATGGGCAAGGACGATTGTCCACTCTCTTGTTGGGGCCAGGGCATCCTGGGCTGATTTTCTTCCCAACCATCGAGGAGTGCTTGGATGTCAGCAGAGCGGTCTGGAAGCGGCCGTTCTCACAGTGGGGTTGGCATGCGGCTCCAAGGACTCCCCGTTGTGAGGGGCCGTCAGATGGCAGAATGTTTTTAAAGTACTTAGCACAATGTCTAGCTCAGGGTCGGTCCCTGTCTCTCGGATCTCCACCACTCATTAGTTCCAAGAAGGGACCGTAGAGGTCACCCAGTCCTCTACCCTGCCCCCTTATTTTATAGGTAAGGAAATGGGGGTCTAGAGAGTTTAAGTGACTTACCCAAGGCCACACAGTTTAGAGTGCACAAGATGAGAGTCAGAGCTAAAAGTAACCTTAGACATCTCCCATCCAACCCTTCAGTTGTAGATGAGGACAGGATTTGCTCAAGGTCTCCCAGGTAGCAAGGAGCAGACCCTGATTCACAGCCGGGCCTTCTGGCTCCAAAGTCAGGGCTCTTTCCAGAGACCATCCCGCTTCCTGGCAGAGCTGGGGCTCGAGCCCAGGTCTCCTGTCTCCAGATTCAGTACCCTGTCTTCTCTATACACTGCCCCCTCTGTACGTGACATCTCACGAGGATCATGGCCAGAGGCAGCTCCTAGCTCCAGCTTATTTCTCTGGTGTTGGATGTGCTGGGGCACGGTGCTGCTGCAGCTGAAGAAAAAAAGCCTCGTCTGTGCTTTGGGGAATTGTTAACACCCACACCCCTGCCCCCGCCCAAGGCCCACCATTGTGTCTGCTTCACCCTCTTAGAGTTTTTGCTCTTCTGAAGCGTGGTTCCTCTCACACCTCCAGTTAGTGATTTCTTCCCTTGCTGTGTTGGTCTTAACTATTGAGAAGGTTCCTTTTTCACTGCAGTGGCATGAGGCACCCCGTGGACATGGCTCCAGCAACTAAAGGAAATTGGGCAGCATCCCCTGAGCTCGTGGGACTGCTGCACATGAAAGCCAGCCTTGATCTGAAGCCCCAGGAGAGCAGCTCCTGGAAGATAGAGATCTAAGGGCAGCTCACCTTGCCCTGATTTCTGTGAGGGTCCCTGAGGGCTGCCCCTTGGCTGAGTTTGTTGACTGATCCTGGGACATACACCAGAAGGGTTGGTAATAGTGAAGAATCTTCCAAGCACCAAGAGCCAAACAACAGCATTTTAGTTGGTCTGAGCTTGTCTATATGGATGTCCCTGCAATGTACAAATCACGACCCCTCCACTGCTCCCCCTGGATAGTTTTTGGCCAAGCCCTCCCCTAGGTCATCCACAAAGGGCCCACCCAGAGGACATTACTTGGTGACTGTTAGAGCCCAAGAGCCGTCCCTTCCTGCAGTAGACCAACTGCTGTCAGAAAAATCCATCGAGGCTCCAGCAATGTGGGCCCAAAGTGGGGACACACACACCCACCCACCCACATGCATACACATACACACGTTGCACACACTACAATGACCAGTCCGGCTTGTCTTTGTGGCAGAACCTGGCCTACAACCCAATACCCGTCTCTGTGGCTCAGTATCCATAGCCTGGTACACATGGTGTACAGTAAGCCTGGAGGCAGGGAGCCCTGGGTTCACATTCCATATCCGGCACTTACCAGCTTGGGGCCCTGGAGCCGGTCACCCAGCTGGATTCTTCAGGCAGCCCCGTAGACCCCACTGAGTCTGGTCAGGGGTAGGTGTCATATGAAACTTCCAGCCACCATGTCTGATAGAAAACCCATCAATCCACACCCCACTCTCCCCTTGCCAATGCTACCCCTGCCCCTCCACGATTTCTTTCTGCCTCTTTGTTTTGGTTTTGTTTCTAACTGATTTTATTGGTATCTGCTGATTTTCTGTCACCTAGATACCCCTCTCCCACTTCCCCCCAGAGAACAATGCGTCATAACAAAGAATCTTTTAAAAAGGAAAAGAGGAAGAGGAGAAAAAATTCTGCACAGTCGATCCCTTCATTAAGTTGGCTCCTCTGCCAGGAGCCAGGGGAGAGGAAGGGCGTCTCCTCATTCCTCATCTCTGGGGCTGTGATGGTTTCCCAGTGTTCTGTGGTTTCTGGCCTTTCATTCACACCCTCATTGTTGTCCGTATCTCATTTTCTCGGCTCAACTCACTTCCCTTTGCATCAGTTCACAGCGTTGTTGCATACTTCCCTATTTCTGATGGTCAATTTTCCATCATTTTATCTGGTCAGCCTTTCCCCAGTCAACAGGCATCAACTGCTTCCCATTCTTTGCTACCACAAAACACATTGCTCTTAACGTTCTGGTGTCTGGAGCCTTTCTTGTTGTCATTGATCTTCCATTGATCCAACTGTGGATTCTCTACATCAAAGGTATGGATGTTGTGCTTACTTTATTTTTTTTTTTTTAGTGAGGCAATTGGGGTTAAGTGACTTGCCCATGGTCACACAGCTAGTAAGTGTTAAGTGTCTGAGGCCTGATTTGAACTCAGGTCCTCCTGACTCCAGGGCGGGTGCTCTATCTACTGCGCCACTTAGCTGCCCTCTGTGCTTACTTTATTGGCATAATTCGAGATGGTGTTCCACAAAGGGCTGTAGCAGTTCACAGCTCCACCAATGATATATGAGTGTGCCAGTCTTGTCACAGCTTCCACTGCATTAACTCTTCCTGCCTTTTGTCATCTTTGTCAATTCGCCAGATGTGAGGTGACCAGTAACTCGCATTTATATGGTGCTTTAAGATTTTAAAATCACTTTACCTGTGTAGCCTCATTTGATTCTCACAGCAAGCCTGTTGGGGAGGTCATCTTATGATCTCTATTTTCCAGATGAGTAAACTGGAGCTGGGAGATGTGAAGTGCCTTTGACTTGGGTCACAAAGCTAGTAGGCTTGTGAGGCTGGATTTGAATTCAGGCCTCGCAGAATCTAGGCCCAGTGCTCTGAGTCTCCATGGCATGTATCATATTTTAGATTCACTCTTCTGTGCACATATTGTTTCCCCTCAGTGGAAAGTTAACTTCTTGGGGGTAGGTTTTTGTCTCTATATCTCTAGTGCAGTACGTAGTGCATAATAGGCATTTTGAATACTTTTTAATATAAATCCAAACGCTGTTCTGATGTTTGAACATCTGAGAAAAATATTACTGGCATCACCTCAGGGATCTCTTCATTTCCCCAGAGGCCCCTACCAGTGCTGCCGGCTAAGAGCACGTGGCAGGAGTTGTTGTGAAGGGCCTAAAATGGGCCAGGCACTGAGCTGAAGGCGAGGAATATGAAGAAGGGCAAGACAGCCTTCCTCTCAGGGAGCTCCCAGTCTAATGGGGGAGGCAAGACACAAACAAGATCTAGCAAGTGAAATTGGGAAGAATCTCAGGAACATGAGGAAAGGCTTCTTGTTGGAGGTGGGCCTTTCGCTGAGACTCAAAGCTGGGGGAGGGGGGTGGAGAGAAGGAAGGAGAGTGCTCCAGGCATGGTGGACGGGCAGGGAAGATGCTCAGAGGAAGAATCATCCTCCAGGGAGAGCAAGGAAACCCAAGGACATGCAAGGCATGAGCTGTAGGGGAGGCCCAGCTTGTGAGGAGCTTTGAGAGCCAGAGAGCATTCGATGTTTGATCCTGGGTAAGAGGGAGCCGGTGCAGCTCAGTGAACATGGAAGCGACTCAGCCTGGCGTGTGCTGAGTGAAGAAAGATCACCGATAGCTGGGGCGGGGGGAGGATGGACTGAGGTGGGGAGAGCCTGGGGGCCAGCAGACCCCCCAGCTGCCTCTGGAGTAATCCAGGTGTGAAGTTAGGAAGTAGAAATGATGGGGGGGGTGGGGGGGCACTACAGAAGACATCAGTTTGTTGTCAGTCAACAGGCATTTGTTTTTTCAAATTTTATCTTTTTCTTCTGAACATAATGAACACCAAAAAAATGAGTATTGCCCTGCACAAAGCAGAAGAGAAAGAGGGAATTATGTGTAAAGCTACACGGCTCTCACAGCTTGCCATTACCAGGTAACATAGTCTACATTTGAATTGCAGTGTTGCCCTGCTTGTCTGTGGTTCCTCAGGAGTTTCTCCAGCATGTGTCAGTGACTATCTTCTCTTTCTTTTTGCATGATTATTGCTGATTTTTCTCCACCTCCCCCTACCATGTCATCCTCGAATGATAGAGAAACAAAATCTTTGTAACCAATGAGCATAAGCAGGCAAAACGGATCCACACGTTGGCCACGTCCAAAAAGCGTGTCTGGTCCCGCCCCTTGAATCCATCACCCATCTGTTAGAAAGCCGGCAGTGTTGTCCTGGAAGGTCAAGGGTTAACATTGCCCAGATGAGAGTCTGGGAGGCTGTTGTCACTGGGGGTCTGTGTTGCTTCTGCTTCCTTGAGTTTGCTTCAGTTCACACAAGACTTACAGGTTTCTTGGACACTCTCATCATCATTTGCTTAATCGTATTCCTGTGGCAAATGGCATATAGCCCCTCCCCAGCTGATAGATGGGTACCCCTCCCCACTTTTCCTTTTCTTTGCTGCTGTAAATGTTTTGGACAAACGAACCCTTCTCTTTCCTTGAAGTCTTTGAGGTTAGGCCTCCTCCGGTCAAAGAGGGATGTGAACAGTTGAGTGTCTTTTCTGGGCACGGTCCCATATTGTTTTCCAGAACAGCTAGACCAGTCCACAGCTCCACTAATGATTCACCAGCGTGCCGTCTTCCCACAGCCCCTCCAGCAATGGGTGTTCGATTTCTTTAGATACCCTAGATTTCTTCCTTAGAGAATTAACTGCCTTCACATCTTTTCACTATTAACTGATTGGGGACGGCTCTTAATCTTCTGTATTGAATCTGTTCCTTATATATCTGGGCTATTCAACTTTAAGCAATGAAATCGATTTAATCAATTAATCAGTTAATTGTTTTTCTTCCAACTTTAATGATATTGTTTTTCAACAGGCATGCATTGTACACCTGCTATGTGTCAGTCACTGGGCTGTGCCTTGGGGATTCTTAGGGAACAAGATAATTGGGAGTTTTCTTAAACAATCCAATAATACTGAATGAAAGGGTTGCCCAAACAACCTCATGACAAAGCATGAGGAAGCTCTTCAAAGGTCATGGACCAGAGGACGAGGGAAATGGACACAACCTTGGATAATTGGCTGAGATTGGCCCTTCTCTGGGTGGCCTAGATGAAAAGCCCGCTGACCAGTTCCAAGGCCATGTGGTATCAGAGGCTCATGTCAGCATCCAGTAGGGCCCAGGGGCTAATCTCAGAATCGAGTTGAGTTGACAGAGAAGTTAGAAGAACAGGGCCAGCATGGAGCTGGGATTCTGCTTTGGAGATGACAAGCCCCAGGGCTGAGACTCTGGCTGATCTTGAGGGTGGGCTCTGGGTCTGCAGCAGCACCGAGGCCAAGGTATAAGTTGGGTTGAAAGCTGGAGATGGTGGTTCGTTGGAGCAGTGAAGCAGCACGTGGTAGGGATGGGGGTGAGAAGCCTCTGGCCACCAAGAGCACCCAGCACATGATTAGAGGCCAGAATCAGTGGGAACAGCGAGCCGCCCTCTTCACGTGGACCTCAGCCCCACACATTTATACCTCTCCACTTAGATTCTTCTCACTGATACTGTATTTGTCTGAGAAAGGCAGCATTAGACCATTTCAGTCAATGTCTCTGCTTTGAGCTGATTATGTCCCCGGCTGACTAGAAACAGGGTTCATACCCCAGTGGGGGCTCATGACTGACAGAATATACCTGGAACCCACAGTCCGCATCTCCTGGGAGATGAGGTCTTAGGTCATCCGCCTCAGAGTCCAGCTTGGCCCAGTAGCCTAGAGGACGAGCCCCTTCCTTCAGGGGACTTAGATTCTACTGGTCAGAGACAACATACTCACCTATAGATAAATGTGTGTAGAGTGATTTGGGGCTCAGGAGAATGGTACCAACCAGCAACTGAGGCCATCGAGAAAAACCCTTTCTGTGAATTAATTTTGCATATTGATGGATGATATCTTTTACTTTTATATCACTCTCACCTCCAAATATATCCTCCCCTCCTCTCCTCCCCAGGAAACCAACCCTTGTAACACAAAATAAAGAGGTTTAAAAATCATTTCAGCCCAATGAACCACTGCTACTGAGTCTGAGAGTATATTCAGTTTGGGGAAAGGCCTCTCAAAAGGGGGTAGCCCTTGAGCTGAAGCGTGAAGGGAGGTCGAGGGGAAGACAGACACCACCTCAGGCCAGGGGTCATCCTGTGCAAAGGCATGGAGCGTCGTAGCCAGCGACCAGCTGGTAGGCCGGGAATATGGAAAACGTGAAGGGAGTAACGTGTAATCTGACTGAAATCAGATCACCTCAGTCAGAGCCAGGTTTTGTGGGCCTTCGGTGCCAATCGGAGGAACTTCTTCGGCAGGGCAGGGCAGGGCAGGGCCATGGGCAGGCCCGCATGTTGGGGGCTGGCTCCTCCGCAGTTCTGTGGAGGACGAGAGGCAAGGAAGCCCAGTCAGCAGGCTCTGGTCAGGAGAGAAGGGGTGGAGACCCCAGCCAAGCTCGTTATGGCATGAGTAGAGAGGAGGGGGCCAGATATATCAGCTGACTTCATGATATGTGGGATGGGGGCGGGGCGAGGAAGAGGTTAACTCCTAGCCCTGGTGCCACAGGGAAGATAGGCGGGATAAGTTTGGGCAGAAAGGATGTTTTCTTTTGGACATGTTGAGTTTAGTTGCCCCTGGGACAGGTCGGTGAGCTGTCCAGCAGGTATTTGGGGATAGGGGACTGGAGCCTGAGAGAGATAAGGGGTTAACATTTTTCCCCCTGGGGCAATGAGGGTTAAGTGACTTTCCCAGGGTCATACAGCTAGTAAGTGTCAAGTGTCTGAGTCCAGATTTGAACTCAGGTCCTCCTGAATCCAGGGCCAGTGCTCTATCCACTGCGCCACCTAGCTGCTCCCAGGATTGACATTTTTTAAAGCATTTATAGCGTGCCTACTGTGTGCCAGGCACTGAACTAAGTGGTTTATAAATATTCTCTTTGATCCTCCCAACAAGAATCTAATTTATAGCTGAGGAAATTGAGGCAGATGGATGTCAAACAATCTGCCCAGGGTCTCAGCAGCTAATAAGTATATGAGGCAGGATTTGAATTCAGGTCTTCCTGACTCTGGGCCTAGAGCGCTATCCAGCACCCCACTTAACTGCCTCTGATGTATAGATTTAGGAGTGAGTCATCTGTGACGAGATGATTGTTGAATCCTTGGGAATCGATGAGATCTCTAAGCCCCTCAAATCCGCCTTTGGAGCAAGTGATCTCTGCCCGGACCCCCTGGGCTGCCTTGATTGTAACTAGGGGCGGGCAGCCAAGCCACTGTCTCAGGATACTGAGTAGAGGGGGTGCTGATCCTTCTCATAGTCCTTGAGCTGCCAGCTGCCTAGTTAACAAGAATAATTAGTAAGAATGGGAAGCAGCCAGATAGCAAGCCGGTGTGAGCACCTCCCCAAGAGCAGCCTGGAGCTCATGTCCTGGGGTTTGTCTCGCTTAATCGTACCCTCCCCCAGGCTCCCCAACAGTGACCGCTCCCAGTCTGCCTAGGTCTTTGTGCTCCACAGGGGGATGGGTTTCCCCACATTCCCTATTCCTAGCCCTGGCTCTGATCAAGGTGAAAGGAAGTTACAAGGGGGTCACCAGTTGTGGTGACCCTGCCGCTGGGCCCAAGATTTTCCTGTAGGGTGGAGCTCCTAGGACAAGGCCTCCTGCCCCCAAACCAGCTCTCTGGAGCTGTGGGGCAGGCAAGGACTTCTCTCTGGGAGATCACTGTGTCCTCATTCCACCAAGAGCCAGGAGGAAGTAGTGGGAAGAGCCTGACTCTGGAGTCAGGGGCCCCGGGTTCAAATCCTGGCTGAGTCACCCGGGGCATTGACCTCTCTGGGTTTCGGTTTCTTTTTTTGTAAAATGAGACCATGGACTTTCTGCCCCTTGAGCTGTGACACTGAAGGTTGCTGGGCCTTGCTGGCCAGTTTGCTTCCACCAATGGGACTCACCGGCCCCGCCCCTCCAGCGTTCTCTTCCCAACCTTTTCGTCCATGCATTCTGTGCTCCACCTCATGCACCTCATCTCCTCTGAGCCTGATGCACAGGGAGGCAGAAGCTGTCATCATGCCCATTTTATAGAAGACGAAACTGAGTGACTTCCCAGAGTCACTCAGCTAGTGAGTGTCTGAGGGGGGAGTCATACCCACATCTTTGGGCCTCCAGGCCCGGTGCTCTACCCTCTGCACCACACTGCCTCCCCAGGACCACCGTCCCATCCCTGCCAGGCTTCGTTCTGTGCCGGTGCCTCTGCCTGGAATTTCTTCCTCCCCTCTCTTCACCTGGTCAGTCCTTAAAGTCCAACGCAGAGGCCACCTCCGCCACAAGATCCCTCACAACACTTGGTTTACCTGTCATGTTTTTGTTGTTCTTCAGTCGTGTCTGACTCTCCATGACCCCATTTGGGTCCTTTTTAGCAGAGAGACTGGAGCGGTTTTGCCATTTCCTTCTCCAGCTCATTTTACAGATGAGGAAACTGAGGCAAACACAGTCAAGTGACTTGCCCAGGGTCACACAGCCAGTGAGTGTCTGAGGTCGGATTTGAACTCAGGAAGATGAGTCTTCCTCACTCCAGGCCTGGCACCCTATGCACTGTGGCGCTACCTAGTGGCCCCATCATGGAGTGTGCCCCAAAGCCCTCTGGGTTTGTGTCCATAAGCCCACTAGGAGCAGGGAGCTGGTCACATTTAAACTTTGCATCTCCCTACTGCCCGATTCCCCACAATCCTAGTACTTTCCCTCTGGATTACCTCCGGTTTCTCCTTTCTTATACACATGGTCCGCCTCTTGTCTTCTCCTTCAGACTGTGAACACCTGTAAGGCAGGACCTGCCTTTTACCTGTCTTTACCTGACACTTAACACAGGGCTTGGCATACAATAGTCACTTAATGTTTATTGACTGACTGACAGACAATGGTCTACACAAGTAGGATCCCAATAAATTTGTGGCTGCTGTTAACACAGCCCAAAGGTGGGCCTGGGTGGGCAGCCCTTGGCCTCTCCTCCACTCCCTGGCTGATAAGCCCCAAGGCTTCTCTGGAACAAGCCAGTGTCCAGGAAGTTGGGGGCCCGGGAAGAGGAAGCCCTTGGGGGCTTCCAATGGGACATCACCCTAGTGACAGGGATGTGTGTGTCCCCTCATAGCCAGCCTGGGGACGGTGCCTCTCATGCCCAAGCCTGCACCGGGCCCTGTAGATGGTGTGAGGCTCGGTCCGGCCCCCAGAGCTTTGTAGCCTAGAATTAGAGAGCTCTGGGTGTGTGGCGAGTCCTTAAATAGTGAAGGACTTCCCACGACTTCCTGTCCTCCACTGATGACATCCTCATCTGACATCCCCCCCACACTCCTCCCTTC
The DNA here is from genome assembly GCF_019393635.1 of Dromiciops gliroides. Classification (NCBI taxonomy): domain Eukaryota; kingdom Metazoa; phylum Chordata; class Mammalia; order Microbiotheria; family Microbiotheriidae; genus Dromiciops; species Dromiciops gliroides. Next base: position 483,930,873 of record NC_057864.1, on the reverse strand, counting down.
CCCCCACCCTGTTTCCTGGGGGGTTGCAATGGCGAGGATTTTAGTTGGACAGAAGAACATTTCCCCATTGATAGGAGAAAGGGGAGAAACTGAGTGGAGGCAATGAAGCCGCTTTGGTGTCTGGGCATTCTATTCTGGACACTTGAGAGACCACTTTAATACAGTTTTAAAATATAAGCCTCACCTCACTGAACATTCCTGTCACACACACACCCCCCCCCAATTCCTGGGTCTAAGCATGACAGGCATGAATACCGGGGGCTCTGTGATCACTGGAACCCGGCCTGGCCCTGACCTCACCCCTGCAGCTTTCTAGCAAAGGGGACATGCCCCCAAATCTCCCCTTTCCTATAGAACTGTTCTCGGGAAGCAGAAAGTGCTTCAGATGCCATGGGGGAGGGCAATCTAACCAGGAATCTCACCGTGCTAAAGAGCGGCCCGGCAGCGGTTCCCTGTGCTGCTCCTTCCTCCCCGGTCCGGCTTTACCCAGCAGGGATCGCAGCTGCTGCTGCTGCTGCTGCTGCTGCTGCTCTGAGCCCCCAGCCCGGGCAGACACACACATCACCCACAGACCTGGAGATGGTGTAGGTCGTCCTACATTCATGCCCTTGTATTTGCCTGCTCACCCACGAAAGGCCAAGGGGTCTCACTCCCGGGACTGTCTTTGGGCCACAGACTGCCTCAGTTGCACTCCCAGGGTCATCACAGGTACCCCTCTCAAGCTTCACCTCCCACCCCGGGAGAACAACTGTGCTCAGCTGTCCAAGTGTGCTTCACGAAGATTCAGAGTCCACGGCAGGGAAACTGAGCCTTGGGGTAGGGAAGGTACTGTCTGTCTCTCAGCAGAACAACCAGAGACCTGGGGAAAGACCCTCGGACCACCCCAGACTCCCTTCCTCCCATCCTTTATCTTGAGATGGCATGGCCCAGCCGGCTCTCCACTGTCCTTCCCCAGCCTGGTGTTTCAGGGGCTCCTGTGGGAGGGGGCTAAGGGTCTGCCACAGGAAATGCCAGTTCAGGGGCCAGTCTCTCTCTGGGACTCCGGCCCACATGGAGCTCCTAGGGTCCTAGATGCAAAGCAGTGAGGACTTCGGAGCCCATCTGGTCTGGGTGAGTCTCCTGACCCCGGAATGAAATGATTTGGCTGAGGTCACACAGGGAGTGAGGAAGGCCACCAGTCAATGGGCAGGCCTTCCCAGGCTGTAGGCAGGAGGGTTCCACAGCAGCCACCCTCCCCTCTGAGCTCCTGCCTGGCTGTGCCCACTCTCTCCCCTGAACAGCCCTAGCTTGTGGGGTTCCCAGCCAGCACAAATGGTAAGAAGTCAAATTGGGATCACAGGAAGAGGGGAGCAGTGGATGAGGGAGGGAAGTGGGAGTGGGCACAAGAAGAGGGGATCGTGTGGGATGATGACATGAGAGGGAAAATGGAGGGATGGGGCCTGGGGCCTTTGCCAGAGGCCACCACCTATGGGAAGGCAGCAGGAGGACTCAGCCAGTCACCAACCCCTTCTTCCTGCAGGAGGGTCACTCTCTCCCACTGGGGACCCCATGTGGAGATTGCATGCAGGGACGTCTGGTCCTGGCCTGTGACTTCACCAGGATAGGGACTAGCCAGGGCAGAAACCCTCTACCTGTGAGGGCGGCACAGGCTGCCCATTGTAGACACTGAAAGGTTGAAGTGACTTGCCCAGGGTCACGTCCAGTATGGGAAAGAGGCGGGGCTTGGACCCACACTCCCAGTCTCCAAGGGCGGCCCTCTGCCCCAGCACCGCCCTCCTCTCAAGCCTCAGGAGCATCTCTAAGCTTCGGTCCCTGATTCAGCCCCTTCTGTCCACGTCCAAATGGTGTGAACTAGAAAGTTCCCTTCCGGGCTCAGAACCGAGTCCTGGCGCCTTTCATACGGGGCTCGGATTCCCCGGCTGTCCTGGTCCAAACCTGTCTCCAAGAAGCCCCTTTGCCGTCAGGGAGTCACCCAGACGTCCCTCAGCATGGCGGATGCCGGGGGTAGCTGGCGGAGGGCTCCTGGGGCCGACCAGAGGATGGGCAGCTGCCCCGACCCTTAGGGAGGAGGCAACTCAGGGCTTCCCCAAGGTCATGCAGCAACCAAAGGGAGCTCGGGGCCGTTTAGCCTGGGGGAGGTCGGGCTCCTATGAGTAAAGGGCTTAATAAAGTCATAACCGAGCAATAAGCGTAGTTTCATTTGTGTGGCCGAGATAGCCGCGGCTCTGTGCACGGGGACGGGGGTGGGGACGGGCATGGGGCGGGGCGCTAAGAGGCAGACCAGGGGAAGCGCCTGGAGCAGCGGGCTGGGTGGTTCCGGGCAGGAGGGGTGCCGTCTGAAGATTGGCAGAGAATCACCTTGTCCACCCCAAGGGCTCAGCGACTGGATGGTTCTAAAGGAGAACCACGCACTGCCAAGTTAGAGAGGAAGCTCCGCACCCACGCACCGTCCCACCTTCCCTCCGCTCCTGGATTCCTGGGGAGCAGCCCAGGTACCGCGGGCGGGACGTTCCTCGGGGTGTAGACTCGCGCTTAATACTGCTAGTGACTTGGGATTTACTTTCAGCTTTGTGCACACGTATATTAAGCGCCTGCTGTGTACCAGACACCGAAGTGGGTAATGATGACGATGAGAAGCTTCCTGCCCTCATAGAGGTTTGTTTTTCAGTCGTGTCCGACTCTTCCTGAGCCCTTTTTTGGGTTTTCTTGGCAAAGATACTGGAGTGGTTTGCCATTTTCTTCCCCAGCTCGTTTTATGGATGAGGAACTGAGTAAACAGGGTTAAGTGACTTTGCCCAGGGTCACACAGCTAGTAAGTGCCTGAGGCCAGATTCGAATTCAGGTCTTTCTGAGTCCAGGCCAGTGCCCTATCCACTATGGTGCCCAGCTGCACCCAAGCTGAGCCTTGAAGGATTCTGGGAATTCTAAGAGATCAAAATGAAGAAATAGGGAACAGCCAGTGCAAAGGGACAGGAGATGGACGGTTCAGTTTGGGAATGAGGATGAGTGTGAGGTAGAAGGGATTGCACACATTGTCCCTGGCAGGGGAGGGAGACTCTCCCTCTGCAGTGTGGCTGGTCCTCAACACAAGAGTCACAGTCAAGCAATCCTGGAAAGATTCTTGAAAGGGACTGGGCAGACATAGCCTGGAGAAAAGCTGATTGAGGAGTTGTTTGACCCATCTTCCAGTCTGTGAAGGGCAGTTCTGTGGAAGAGGCATTGAGGCAGGTTCTGCTTGAAATCTCTGCAGAAACATGAGTAGTGGGCAAAATTTGCAGCAGCAGATTTAAGGTAAAACTTCCCAAGTAATAATAGAAGAGTGGAATGAGCTGCCTCTGCAGACCGTGAGTGGATTTCCCCACAGTGGAGGTCTTCAAATTGAGTGTGGATAACTGGAACGTTGGAGGGGACCTGAGAGATGCTCAACCCAAGGATCCCCTCCCTGTGGAGTCTCCCCGATAAGTGGTTCTCTGGTCAGCCTTTGCCTGAAGACGGACCTCCAGTGAGGCTGAACTCATTGCTTCTTGAGGCAGCCCCCAGGGTCACTTCTGTTAGGAAGCCAAAAGGTGCCTCTCTCATGTCCATCCCCTTGGATCGATGACAGTGGAGAGCTGGCCACCCGCCAGGCGGTGGAGTCATTCACGGGCAGGAAGAGGGAACGCTGAGTGCCTCCAGCCCACCCAGGAAATACCTCGGCACCCTTGGCGGTACCTAGTGTGGTGTCTCGAGAACAGTCCTTAATGGAGAATTCTGCAGCTAGTGGGAGACCATCTCCCAGTGGAGAGGACAGTATCACCCATGGCACAGCCTCTCCCCTCACCCCCATCACATAGAACTGGACCCCAAGAGGGTCCCTGTTTCATGCTCATTGTCTCCTCCCGAAGTTACTGCAGGAAAATCTCCTACTATTCTTCGTGGTCTATCCACATTAGGGCAGCAAGGTGGTGCAGTGGAGAGAGCACCGGGCCTGGAGTGAGAAGACAAATCTCGAATTCAGATCTGGCCTCAGACACTAGCTGTGACCCTGGGCAAGTCACTTCACCCAGCTTGCCTCAGTTTCCTTATCTATAAAATGAGCTGGAGAAGCAAATGGCAAACCACTCCAGTATCTCCCCCAAATGAAAACCCCAAATGGAGTCATGAAGAGTCAGATACGATTGCAAAACAAGTATTTACATTTAGGTTTCCTTAGACGTCGCTCAGAAGGGTATCCCTAGCTCCCATATAGAAAGCATGTTGGGACAGCTTTTATTTCACAGGATCACAGAATTGGAAGGAAGGGACCCCCAGTAGCCACCTAGTTCGACCCATACATCAAAGGAGTCCCTACCACCACATCCCAGACAAGTGGTCACCAACAGAAGATGCATGGGATGCACGGACACACGTAAATACAGAAATCCAAATACCACATAAAGTCCATCAACTGCCCCAAAGGTAACCGACCTGGGAGTTATCCTTACAACAAACCTCTGACATTGGTGAGTGAAGATGTCACCCAAGCACACATTCAATGCCCCACAGCTCTCACAAGATCTGGGCTCACACACTAATACTTTGGGGCTGCAGAACAGGCAATGTTACAGCACCCTCAAGATCTGGGCTCTGTTGATGAGACTCACCAGTGGCCTGGGCAAAAGGAGAAGAGTTATGTTGGTGTCTGATGGTATGTCCTCTTCATTTCAGGAACATGGGAGGAAAAGGGACTTGTCCAAGGTCATTGCAGCCTGTGGTGGCAGAGCAGGGACTCAAACCTTACCTGCCCACCTGATTCCCATCTCGTAGTGAGCCTCAGATCAATTGAGGATGCAAGAGATGGGGACCACAGAAGACCATTCCAGTGGCCGGAGAGGGCCGCGGAGGCCACTTTCTCTGGCGGTTCTCCACTGAGCCACTGCTGCCACCGGCTACTTCTCCCCAGACTTTGTTAGGAGGGGGTGGTTACAGTTTTGTGAGATAGACCATAGCCTGAGCGTTCACTTCAGCCCTTGGGTGAGTTTCACAGCTGAGTCACCTCCTCCTTCGGTCCAGCCTGATTTTTAGCTTGAGATGAATCAGCTCCTTTCAGTTTCCATCATGGCCCTGGCTGTGAATCCAGGACCATCAAATTACCCTGGGCCAGGGGCAGCTAGGTGGTGCAGTGGATAAAGCACCTGCCCTGGATTCAGGAGTACTTGAGTTCAAATCTGGCCTCAGACACTTAACACTTACTAGCTGTGTGACCCTGGGCAAGTCACTTAACCCCCATTACCCCGCAAAAAAAAAAAAAAATTACCCTGGGCCTTCAATGAATGAGGCTGGGCTGAGCCCCAGTCTTCTGTCCTGCCCCTGCCAGAACTCTTGTAACCCAAGGAGAGGTACCTTCCTTCAAAGGAACCTTTCCCTCTGTGCCATCTTTAGCCTGATTAACTCTTGGTACCCTCATTGAGCCAGAGAGATGTAGGGAGAGGGTCAGAATGGGTCAGTGCCAACAGATGGAGCCAAAATAGCCAAGTAGAGTGAAGACACAGAGCCATTTACCCATTGACCCAAACTGATTCCTACCCATTTCATTTTCCTGCTAAGTAACATCCAACAGTTCACTTCCATCAAGCTCGGGCAGGGTCTGGTTTGACCCAGCTTGGACCTGGTCGTTGAAGATGTGGCTGAGACATGCAGGGCCTCTCCTCTTCCTGTTTAAGTTGTGGGAACTAAGACCCATATGTAAGTTATTTGATAAGTGAGTCTAATTTGCTTCACCAAACAGAATTGTCACGCTGAGCTTCTCAAAAGGTCTGCTTGGACCAGCAGAGCACCAGCCAAATTCCCAAATACCTGTCTATCAGTCAGGCATGGGGTTTTCTTTGGAGGGAGATGGGAAGAGGGGTGTTAAGGAGGATGGGGTAGCCAACAAAACTGCTTCCACAAGTGTGTCTTAGTTCATGTCCTTGTGAAATGAGGACAGTGGGACACTTGCTATGGTCTGCCAGGATTTAAAAGTCTTCAGGAAGAAATGCGGGGTCTAGCAGGTTACAAACTGGTGATTTGCTGGCCTACAGTTGGGAGCCAGGAGTTAGGTGAGCTCCATTAAGAGACAAAATCGCTCGTTAAAAGATAGTGACTTGACAGGCTAGGCTCATTAGGAAATATTTGGGAATAACTAAAGTTATGTATCACTCGGTTCACAGAAGTTTTCATAAAAATCATCTCTTACTATGCATATGCTTATTTGAGCTCACACAGTTAATACAAGGCAAAGGTGGTAATCCAGCCTAGGTGCTGACTGTTGGGATTGACTGAGTGGTGGCCTGACCTAGAAAAGGGGGAAAGGGGGATGAAACAGCACTCCTGGGGGGGGGGTCAAACTGGAGGGAGGAAAGGATGAGGAGGATTCTCCCTCCTCAAGAATGAGCAAACATCACAGTGTGTCCATAGCACATGTAGAAAGAGAAAACGCATCAAGAATGGGTTCTTGTGTCCAAGTCCTGAATTATCCTGGTAACCTTCAGAATGTGCTCTGACTTGTCTGCATCTACTAACATGTGGCTCCAGAACAGAACCATACCCCCAGCCTAGCCCCACCGGAGCAGCAGATGGTGGTAAGACCCCCACTCTTCCCCACTCATCCTTCCAGCCGCTGCCTTTCAGACAGACATCTCAAACTCGGTATGTCCAAAACAGAACTTGCTGTCTTTCCCCGACACGCACACCTTCCTTATTACTGGATAGGGCAACCTCAGGCTCCCAACCGGGGAGTCATCCTGGACTCCTGACTATCTGCTCTCCCTACATTCCAGCTGTTGCCCTGCTGTTCACCCTTCTCTCCTCTGACATTGCCACCTCTCTAGTGCAGCTGCTCATCGCCCACACCTGGACTATTGTAGGAGCTGCTGGAGGTGGGGGGGGGTCTGCCTGCCTCACATCTCTCCCTGCTCTAATCCATCCCCCATTCACCTGCTGAAGTGATTTTCCTCAAACGCAGCTCTGTCACCCCTTCTACTCAACCTCCAGTGGCTCCCCATCACCTCCAGGAGCAAATACACAATTCTCAACTGGCGTTGGAAGCCCTCCATGCCCCACCCCTCTCCTACCTTTCCAGTCTGCTTCCCCCTTCTTCCCCAACATGAATGCTGATCCAGGGATAGCCAGGAGGCTGCTCCTCAAACAAGACCCTCCATCTCTCAGCTCTGGGCCTTCTCTCCGCTGTCCCCATGCCGGAACACGACCTCCCAGGCTTCCTTGAAGTCCACACCATCTACAGAAAGCCTTCCCTCTGTTAATCATTCCCTATTCGTCCTGTCTCTAGCTTGCAATGTACATATTTGTTGTTGCGATGTACATAGTTGTCTCCCCCATTAGATTGTGAGCTCCTCCAGGGCAGGGACCCGCTTTGGCCTCTTTTTGTATCCTCAGTGCTTAGCACAATGCCTGGCACAGAGTAGGCACTTAATGTTTATCGACTGGTTGAAAGAAGCACCCTCTTCTCCCTTGAAGCCTTTCCTGATGCACTCCCTCCCTGGTATTACTCAACTAAATACTCTCCCAAACTCCCTTGGGTTTTTTGTACAAATTTATTCTGTATAAACCCCCCACACACACACACACACACAGACACATCTCCCCTGATAGAACGTGAGCTTCTTGAGAGCAGGGATTGCTTCACTCTTTCTCCCCAGTGTTTAGCACCGTGTCTGGCACATGGGAAGAGGGACTGAGCCTGTGACGTCATAGGTACAGGAAACTCCCTCTACCAGTACAGGTCAGCACTACAGCTTTAGAGTCTTAGAATCGCCGAGGTCGCGAAGAGGTCAGGTGACTTACCAGGGTCACACGTAAACTGGTTGTTTGTCCTTCATCTTCAAGGAGGACCAGTGACATGGGTGGTGTCTGGACTTGCACATGAATTGGATTTAAGTGAGGCAGAGTTATACAAAGTCAACAGCCTTACTCTCTCTTCCAGAGTCCTCAGAAGTCAAGCTGACTGGCGGTGGCCTGCGATGCAGCAGATACCCTTGGCATCTTTAATATCTGACCAAGCTCTGAGCACTCCGCAGAGCCTGCTTACATGCACACATGCATACACATATACATATAATATACACACATATGTGTGTTCAGAACTTCTTTGGCTTCATCTTAGCCAGGGGCTGGCTCACTATTCTTTGGGGTTTTGGGGGGTTTTGGGGTTTTTTTTAGTGAGGCAATTGGGGTTAAGTGACTTGCCCAGGGTCACATAGCTAGTAAGTGTGAAGTGTCTGAGGCCGGATTTGAACTCAGGTCCTCCTGACTCCAGGGCCGGTGCTCTATCCACTGTGCTGCCCCCTGGCTCACTATTCTTTGATCGGGAGCTCTGGTCCAGAAGTCCACATCCCAAGCTCAAGAACGTCCATCTTTCTTTCCTGAGGCTGCCGCCTTCAAACGGAGGCAATGATAAAGTCCCCCGCTCCCTGAAGGTCTTCAAGGATGCACCTCGCTGTGTTTCCCAGTCCAGTATACTCGTTTCTCCTTCTCTTCCTCATCTCTAGCCTGTTGCTGCTCAGCTGGAGTCTTAGGAGTTCTCATTCAACAGCACTGATGGATTAAGGGTAGGAAAAGCAGTAAGGTTCAGAGAAGACGGCAGTAGCCAAGACACATCACTCATTCCCCAGGGGTGACTGTATCTCCAGTTGTAACCAAAGGGCCCTTCCCCTCTTCGGAGAAAGTCACTTCCTTTTTCCCTCCTCAGCAGAATACAAGTCAAAGCCAACTCCACTTAACTCGTGGAAATCAGACCCTAGTTTGAACTTAAACCTAAATAATTGTTTTACCCAGATGAATCTCCACATTGCTGGGACTTTTCCAGTCCTTTAGTGGAAGAGTGGAGGGTAAACACAAGACACTCCAGTATGACAGTCCCGTAGCCAATTTTGAAGCCTACTGGCTGGGGATCTTGCAGGCAAGGTCTGCAAATGGCATTTAGCTCAAATTTGGGTTTGTGCAGAAGGCCATGCCAAACCTGGGGCTTTTTTTGTAGGTGACGTGGGCTTATGTTCATTTTCTGCATTTACATCTTGAGCATCCTTGGCTGCATGATATTTCTTAATCATCATTTTCTTGTGTTTATTCATTTCCTCAGCTTATTTACTGAACTAGAACTCTGTGCCAGGAGCCAGGCTCTGCACACTTCTGGAAAGAATCATCAGGCCTTCTCTGACACTAATCTGTAGTCTCTGGGTTCTGGGTAATATAAGTCAGATGTGTTTTACAAAAACCTCAGCAGCAGCTGGTGAAACCCCCACACTGGGATGGTCTATAGTGGACTGTCTACACCAGGGTGATCTGAATGGTGTGTTCGGATCTATTTTGCCCCTCACTGCTCTCCTGGTCAGAGCGCCGCGAGCTCTTGAGATTGTGTGGAGTCAGAATAACAAGATGCCCTGGCTCCCCTCCTTCTGGGCTACTATCTCTACCCCTAGCACATGACTTTAGGCCCTAAGGCCCCAGCATCCCCTGACCCACATGCTGGGAGCTCCCCAGTCAGGCTCCTCTGGCTGAACCCCTTCCCCAAGGCCTAAAGGCTTCCCAGGCTGCCTCTCTGTGAAGACCCAGAGTGTGGATTTCACCTTCCCTCCTTGCTGGAGTGGTTATGAGAGAGTGGGGCTTTCCCACTCCTCCAGCTTTGCCTCTTGGAACTCCTGGCTCCCTACGGTGAGGCTCAAGGGCCACACCCTACACAAGAGCATTCCTGAACCCCAGCCTCTCCTCAGACCACGAGTCAATCAGATTATGTTGTATCTGACTCTTCTGTGTGCATGATGGTTTTTTCCCAATAGAATGCAAGGTACTTGAGGAAAGGGACTATTTCCTTTTTGTCCTCGTATTTCAGTGTCTGGCACACAGTAGGCACTTAATAAGCATCCATTGAACTGAATTAATTCTCAAAGGCAGATATGTGGAAGCACCTACATCTGCATGGAAAGTAAGACTGACCCAGTGACCCAGCCAGCCCACAACACGCTCCCATGAAGAACTTTAGTTGCATTTCTTTCTTATCTTATGGGCACATTTTGGCAGAGAGGTGGCACAGCAGATGGAGCGCCAGGCCTGGAGGCAGGAAAGTTCACCCTCCTGAGTTCAAATCTGGCCCCAGACACTTCCTAGCTGTGTGACCCTGGGCATGTCACTTAACTGTGTTTGCATCAGTTTCTTCATCTGTCAAATGGCAAAGCCACTCCAGGATCTCTGCCAGAAAAGCCCAAATGGGGTCACGAAGGTTTGGACATGATTGAACAACTACGAATGTTTAAAACCATGTAAAAATAAATGGGTAATTCATCTAATGAGCACAGTCATGGCAACTTTCAAATAAACTTTAAAAATTTTTTAATTTATGTGTTTATTACCAAAATTACAATCTTAAAAATGTTTCAAAGAAGAAACAACTTTATAATGCGTTTCTTCCTGATGCTAGAGCATCTCTCTGAATTCACCAGAAGATGACTTAGAATATTGCAAACATCAGGAGAGGCAGTGCAACGTAGAGGACACAGGGCTCAGCTTGGGAGTCATACTCACTCCCGACCTGTGTGACCAGGGGCCTGCCCCTGGCCTCTCTGCACCTCAGGTTGCCGTGTGAGACAATGTCAGAGACGAGGCGCAATCTGCATGTGTGGGCTGAGTACCCACGCCAATGAAGGTCACAAATCCTTGAAAACAGACTATTCCCTCACTGAGATTTGGGTTCACTCGATCTCGTGCCAGAAGAGACCACAGGGGGCATCCAACCCAACTGATTCCCGAACAGGGATCTCCTTGACAATGTCTGTGTCAAGCCATGTCCAAGTGCAGGCTTCCCCGGGAGGGGGAACCCTCCCCCCCCAGCCCCAAGCACCCTGCCGCACTCTTGGCCAGCTCCTTCCAGGAAGCAGGTTCACCTATTACAGACTTGTTGACTAACATCGGTCTCTTCGGCCTACACCCCAAGCCCCACTCAAGGCTCAGTGCTTCATGCCCTGCTTCCTCCCGGCTGCCGCGTCCTCCTCCGAGCGCTTGTCCGCACATTAGCTGGGCTCTGGCTCCACAGACAAGTCAGCTCCTTGAGGGCAGGGACCATTCCCTTGCCTTTTCTGTCCCCGGTGCCCAGCACAATGTCCTGCACAAACAGTGCCCAATGTTTGCCCAACTGAATGGCCTGCTCGTGACTGTGAGGTCCCTTGGGGCTCACGAGCATGTAGACCATAAGTGCCAACAAGGCACTGTCCTCCATTCTGAAAACCCAGAGTTTCCCTTTTCCAGGTCTGTTCTCCAAAGGTTTTCCAAGGCCAGCCGGGCCAGTTCTTTCAGAACCCCAAGAGGCAGCTTGTCTGGGCCAGGGGCCTTGTGGGAAGCCGCCTGGCCTGTCTCCGCTGCCTTATTCGTCCTGGGCTTCCACACCCTTTCAACCATTTCTGTTTATCTTTCCAACTCAAAGGAGCTTCTAGACAGAGAAGGCAGGAGAACACTTGGAGCCCCTCGGCCTGCTCTGGCATCCATTAGTCCTGATCCAGCCCCGTACACTGGTGGTCACACAGCCCTGCTCTGGTCTTCCTCTCCCCGGGCACAGCCAATCCTTCCTTGCTGCCCTTCTTCTGTCTGTGCTGCTGTGATTCTGGAACCTTCTTTGGCCTTTGTGCCCCATTACAGGAAAGGGCAATGGAAAGAGCAGAGCTGGAGGTGCCAGGTCCAAACTTCCCGCCCCCTACGTACTCCCTGTGAGACCCTGGGGCCAGCAAACCAGACCCAGGAAACAGTCGTTAGGGGATGTCTCTAAGGTCCCTGCCGGCGCTAAATCCCACCCTCTACGAGCAGGCCCAACTCTCAATCCTCAGGCAGGGACTCCCAGGCTTGAACCCTGTCACCATTGTGCGGGGAGCAGGGATGTTTCCAGCTTCCCGCAAGCCTGAGGTTTATCTGTAAGAGGTGACATAATTCTGCACTTTTTCACCGTCAAGTACAATGAGGTTTCTATATAAAGTCAGTCTTGTCAAATCGGCAACATGGGGCAGAGTGAAGAAATGAGGTATATGTCCAGTTGTGGAACTCCGGGGAGGGGGCACTTCTCCTGGGGAGGGGCAAACAGGAGGGTGGGCCAGACCCTGCCGTGAGCAGACCTGGCTCCATGGCATTTTGAGACCATCAGTGGCCAGGGCAGACAGCAGTGTGGGCAACCTCAAGGAGGCTCAGTGTCCATCACCTCAATGCTCTTGCTGGGCATTTTCCAGTTATCTTTTCATCACTGCTGTGAAGGAGACCTACAAGGGAGGGAGAACACCACTGGTGAGTGTGTCAAGGACTCCACAGATCTTCAAGCTAAGGGTGTTTCTTACACTCCTATTTTTATTCTGGGCACCTTAAAAGAAAACAGTAACAAGGGGCAGCTGGGTGAAGGCAGGAGCCAAAGACTTCACCTCCCCCCAGGTACAGATGGCAGGAAGATGAGCCTAAGAAAGGTGTTAGGATTCCTGGGGAGAAGGAAGCTGGTGCCAGCTGAGTCCTCCCTCCCCAGGAGCTGAAAAACCATCTCTGTGCCAGACGGGAGCCTGTGACCCTGGACACAAAGACGTGGCAGTGGGCAAATGCTCCTGGGCATCAGTACTTATGGGGCCACGAGGCATTCTAGGCCAAGGTCACCAATGTTCAGACGACAGCCAATCGTACGCCTAGCCACGTGAACTGACAGTCAGCACCTCCTCCCTTCCAGAAGGTGCCCGGCTGGCGGCATCTCAGTCAGGAGACACTTCTGAAAGTCCGGCTCCTGGCAAACCTAACTGTACGGCTACGTTAGCCTGTGAGGCACAGCTTCATGCCCCCACCAGGGGCCCAGCCCCACCCCTTCCCACAACCCTTGTTAGGGTACCTACCTCCTGCAGGAGCTGCCCCAAAGTCTCCTGGCTCCGAATAGGCCTCCTGCAAAGGGGGTAAGGTGGGGAAGGGGGGTCAGGACATGGCCCCACACGCCCCACATAGCCCAGATCTCTGCAGGAGCGATGTGCTGTGGGCTCAGGGGAAGCTTCATCCTGCGCTTGGCTGGGGCCGGGCTGGATATTCTTGTCCCTCAAAGACCTGCTATGGGCCCTCCCTCCCTGTCTGACCCTCACCCACCTCCCCCTAACTCAGAAGCTGGTCCCCCCAGGTCGGCCTGCACCTAGGCATGACGGTCCCCCAACAGAACCCCACTTTTCATGGGACCCACACACATTTGGGGCTGTCTGCCACAGCATGCCCTTTGCTGACAGGACCTTGGAGAACCAAGCCAGGGGCACCTGAACCCACCGTGGGGTGGTGGGAATAGAGAAGTCGGAGGGGTGGGGGCCGCTCCAGAGGCAGCAGGTCAGGAGGACAGGGAGGACAGGCTTCCTCGGGAGACACACACCTGTCTATCTGGGTTGCTATGATGATGGTGAAGTCTCCCTCTGAGTCAGGCAGGTACGTGGAGGGCACGATCTTGTAACTGCCCGGAGAGAGTCGACACAGGTGGCTGACTTCCTGCGCATAGCGATGAGGCACACTGCTGAGCAAGGGCTCCAGGTGGAGCAGGGAGGAAGCCCCCCGAGGCCAGCCACCATCCGGCATCTACAGAGAGGCAGAGAGAAGGCAACCCCATCGAGGCTGGTCCCTAGGGCCTGGGAGGTGCTTTTGCATAAACTACTTCCTGGGACATTTGGCTCCAGGGAGACTGAGGGGCACTGGCGCCTGCAGCCTCCTTGCCCTGTGCCCCCCAAGCCTCTCTGGCCCCAGGGGCTGTCCTGCCTGGGGGGAGCTCCAACAGGAAGCCGCCTCCCACGAGCAGAAGCGGAGCTGATGGGAACTGTTTGGTCCCTGCAGAATGCCCAGGCCCTGAGGGCGGCCTCTGACCCCTGGGGGGAAGGGCCAAAGACCTGCAAGTGGGGGGCGGGCTGCCACCATCTCCTGCTGAACGTGGAAAAACCAGATGACTAATGCTGATCTGCGGTCTCCAAAGTTCATCTTGCCAGGAATGGTTACGATCCATGGAAGACACAGATGCCAACGCACCCAACGGGCGGCTCATTGTGTGAAGCCAGACAGACCAGGCTTCCGCCGAGAACTACTGTCATTTCATGCATCGGCTCATCCCTTGGGCCCTTGGGATCTTTGGGGCTTATTTCCCTGGTTAGATTGGTCACATCCTTAAGGGCCCTGTCTGTGTCTTTTCCCATCCAGTGCCCCCCAAGCTCCACATAGTGTTTGCTGGCCAGCAAGCAAAGACGTAAGAAGCGTCTCCGTTGTCTTGGGCACCGGGGCTTTGATGGCAAAAAAGAAGCTGTCTCTTACCCTCAGTATGCACAAAGTCAGGTGACAGAAAACAATGACAAGGTAATGGGGGGCGGGTAGGAGTGCAGAGGTAGGAGGGAACATCTAAGGGGAGGAGACCAAGGTGGAGACCTTGGGCCATACAGGGAGCAAGGCCCCCTCAGTGCTCAATAAAGCCTAACAGAGACACAATCCCTGCCCTCCCCAAGAGAGGAAGTTTACCTGGAAGATGTGGAAGCCAATTGGGTGGCACTCACTGTCCCCACAGTGCTGGCGCAATGTGACCCGGATGCTGCGGGGGCCCACGCCCAGGGGCACAGAAAGAGGGAAGCAGGGGTTGCTGGGATATGACGGGAAGTTCCTGCTGCCCCCTGCAGTGTGCCCACTCCTCCAGCATCCCTTCAGCTGCACTGTCTCCCACTCCCCAGCTGCCAAGTCTTCTCGGGCGGAGGCACTACCAGAGGCTGGTTTGATTTCACTGCCCAGTAAGAGAGGACAGACAAAGGGAACATGAGAATGAGGAGGGAGGGGGCACGCCGAAAGTGACCGGCCTGCCCGGAGCCTCCCCTTCCACCTCTCTCACCTGAGAGAGATCCTGCCGCTGGAAAAGGCCCGCAGCAGGAAGTGGCCAGCGGCGTCCTTCAGGAAGGTGCTGGGCACCACCAGGTAGTAGCCAGGGGAGAGGGGGCAGCGCACGTGGACTTCCCGGTCATAAGCATGGCAGGCAGTGCCAGCCACGGGCGGGGCAGACAGGACCCCAGGCAGGCTGACCCGCTTCTTCTCTACCTGCGCAACATGATTAAAGGTGAGAATCCAGCCGGGCTCAGCCCTGACCCAGAGACCCAGAGCATCATTCAATTGAGCAAAGAGGACCCTGCCCCACCCCCAGAAGACTCTAGGAGAAACCAAATTCCAGCTGAGTCCATCAGGCTGGGAGACGGCCGGAGCAGGGGCCTCGGGGGAATCTGACTGGGCAGAGCAAGCAGCCGGCAGAGGCCGAGGGGCTTCTATTAAGAACCTGTTCCAGGGCAGCAGATTCACGGCTTCCTGCACTATCAGCTGCAGAGCCAGAGCCGGAGACCCAGCTCTGGAGAAGGGCCCCTGCCGAGAATGGCTGAGGACAGCAGGCCTGCTCCACAGCTTGGCACACAGGACGAGCAAGTGTGGACGCCACAGACTGAGAAAACTCACCACACATCTTGGCTCTGAAGAACCACAGAGAAATCACAAGCTCCTCACAGCTGAGACTGGAGCACAGGCCTCGCCTGATTCCCTGACAGCCCCGCCAGGCCCGCCCCACCCCCCAAGATGCCCTCGGCTGACACCATACAGGGGGATGAGCAATGCAGGGGCCCCACGGCCAGAGCATGTGCTATCCCACAGGTGCTTTCTGGGCTTCTGGGTTCAACAGGAAATGAAGCTAGTCGGAGAGGAGCTGCCCCCACCACACATTTCTTAGGCCCTTCCCTGATTGGCAACTTGAGATCCCCCTTTCCTTTCCTGTTGTTCTCACAAAGACAACAGAGCCTTGGGGACAGAAGCTTCCAAGCCTGGCTGCCCAGGCTGCTGGATGCCTCAAGGGCAGCATAGGGGACTGGAGGTGAGCCCATGCATCAGGTGACCCAGGGAGGGCCCCTCAAACACGGAGCCAGAAGGGTACAGTTGAGGGGCAGCTAGGTGGCGCAGTGGATAGAGTATGGACCCTGGAGTCAGGAGTACCTGAGTTCAAATCCGGCCTCAGACACTTAACACTTACTAGCTGTGTGACCCTGGGCAAGTCACTTAACCCCAATTGCCTCACACACTGTCCTGTCGTCAGCACCTTTCCCTACAAATGGTAACACAGACAGAGCAGGAGACCTTCAGGCACTGCCTGTGTCAGGTGCCTCAGGAGGCAGCTGAGTGGTGAGGCTCTGCCTCCTGGTGCTGATGTGATGTGACATCCCATCTCTAGACACAGGAAAGGCGCCTGCAGACCAAAGCTTCTTAAAGTATAGGTCATGACCCCATCTAACAGAATGTGGGGGTTGCAAAACATTTGGCAACAGTAAAAGGTTATACATTCCTATTACACATACATACCCAGGGTCACATAAGAATTTCTCAGAGGAAAAAGGGGTCACAAGTAGGAAAAGTTTGAGAAGCCCTGCTCTAGACAGCACATCAGATGGTCATGGTTTCTATTAGGTTTCAGAATGTTTCACAAACTTACTTTTCATAATTATTATTACTCTCTTTCCTGCTTTGGACAAGTCGGATGCCTTTTAATTTCTGGAGTATGACCAGTCAGGGGGAACCACCCAGAAACACGCTGGGTGCCAAAGGGAGACTAAGTTGCCCGGCGTTTCAGATTCGGCGAGTTATCTATAGTGTTCCCCCACCCCACCATCAATCGGTCAAGGAGGCTGGACATGGCTCAGGAAGGATCTGAAGCCTCTGGCTTTTCCCCTCGTTTCTCTCCTCTTTGGTGGTTACCTTCCACACGTGGAGTCCCACGGCTTGGTAATCCTTCCCTGGGAGGCCCTGCGGGCTCAGGGCTGGTCTGCTGCCTCTGGTCGGAGCTGAGGCCAGGATCCTGCCTGCCCAGTCAGCCTGGCACACTCGGGGTCTCTGCAGGAGGGCAATGCACACCTCACTTGGTTCCAAGACCCGCAGCCAGAATTTGGGATTGCTAGGGAAACTGCTGTTGTTACGGCAACCTCCCGCAGACTGTCCTTTGACCCAGGCCCCTGGTAGCTTCTGAGTGTGACGTAACACCTTTGCTAGTACAAAAACACACAGAGCATGTCAGTGCGGGGAAAACAAAGACATTCGGTCCCTGCTTTCTCTGTGGCCAAGGGAAGGTGTAGTAATGACCCAAATCAGGATTACATTCGCCAAGGAATGTGAGGCAGTCTCATCCTTCCTTAAAACAGAAGGCTAACAGTCTTCCTCCAGAGGATCGCGGAGGCACAGAAGGGAGGCTGAAGAGGGCTTTGCTCAGGGCCGTACAACAAGGCCGAGGTGAAACCGTGACAAACTCCTGTGGCCCAACTACACGTCTGCACGTTTAGATACGCTACAGGTGCCCCCAAAGGTGACCTTTCTACGCCTCCTTGAGGTCCTGGGCCCGGTGCCCCTCCCCCTGTAGCCAGCCTGTCCCAAAGTGCCCACCTACCAGTATAGAGGCTCTGCAGGTGACCCTCCTCCGTGACTGGGTAGTTGATGGTGATTTCATCAAACTCCCTGATAAACTCCTCTTCTTCAACCCAGAATTCCCCTTCCTGGAGCTGAGACAAGAGTTCTGAGGCGTCTGCTGCGTCCACCTGGCTCCACCCCTCACCCCTGGAAAAAGATCCCCAAGCTAAACCGCTCTGAGTTTTCAGTCCCTCTGCGTCTGCCGGTCCATTCGCCAACAAACCCAGCCACGACAGCAGAGAAGGAAAACCCACATCCTCCTCCAGCTGCAGGAGTTCCCAGAACCCGGTGACGGGCACCTCCCTGCACCCGAGTCATTCTCACGCGCCCCGGCCTCGTCTGTGATGGAAACCCTGCCCTGGCCCTGCAGAGAGAAGCTGCAAACACCGCCAGGCCTCTCCGGTGCCCTGGGGCAGCCCCTGCTTTTCTTCCTGGCACAGCGGGAAAGCTGCTGGACGTGCAGGAAGGAGACCCTCGAGAGCAGGGCTTCTTAAACTTTTCCCCCTCATGACCCCTTTTCACTCGATACATTTCTCTGTGGCCCCGGGTTCAGAGGTGTATAAAATCGGTGCACAGAACCTGTTCCTGTGGCCACACGTCCGGCAATCCCCACATGAGGTCTAGACCCACCATTTAAGAAGCCCTGCTCTAGAACCCCCGCGAGAGCCAAAACACTGGGCAGGTGGGTGAGGAGGGGAGGAAATTCAGTCCGCAGTCCGGTTATCGAGGGTCAGCAGGAATGGTGTGGCACAGTTAGAGGCCCCAGGGCAGAGCTAACTGACCCAAAATCACAGCAGGGCTGCACGCAAGTTCAGCAGCCACGGAGAGCCCTGGTTTGGAGTCAGGAGCTGAGGCGGCACCGGCTCTGCCCCTGCCCTGCTGCAGATGCCGGAACTTCGCTGGACCAGATGACTTCCAAGCCCCCTCCAGCCCTAAGTCTATGACTCTCTTGCCCCAGGACGAGCCAGGATGAGAACTCAGGTGTCCAAGTCCCATTCTCCTACACTCCATAAAAGCCTGTCTCCATCCAGCAGAGTCTCCCTGGCTCCCATCTGCCCAAACAACTTCAGCACACACCAATACGAAGGCATTCCCCAGGGGGATATTCAGTTACTTCCTAGCGGGGTGACCCTGGGCAAGTCACTTCACCTCAATCTGCTCCAGTTTCCTCATCTGTGAAATGGAGATAACAGCAGCACCCAACTCCCAGGGCTGTTGTGAGGATCAAATGGGATAATATTCAAAGAGAGCCGAGCAGACCTAAAAGGACTCAATGTAAATGCCAGCTGTGATGATGAGCCAGCTCTTCTTAATGACCAGATCTAGCTCGGGACCAGGTGGCCAACTCCAGGGTGCTGGCTGGATCCCCAGCACGGGACCCTGGACAAACTGTCTCCCACCTCTCTGAGCGCCATTTACTGTTCAACAGAAAAAATACTGGCACTCGTGACTTCTCAAGCTGGTTGGCAGTAAATGACAAAGGGATAGATAAACGTGGACTCCCCACTAAGCAGAGCTCTGGCCACAAAGAGGGAGGCTCTGACTTATGTCCCCAGACCTCACACACAAGGGCTTCAGTCCCGGTTGCCCCTTCTCAAAACCACCCACATCTTCTTCCACAAACCAAGGGCCAAGCTAGTTTCTGCAGAGCACCATGAACACTGGGGCTGCCATGGCGATGCGAGGGCCCAGCCCCTGCCCAGGTCACTCACTCCTCTCTCCAGGGTCCTCTCCAGCACCGCCGACCCCATGGGTTCAGAATTCGGAGCAACAGCACCTCCCTGCCCAAACTGCTGCGTAGCTCCCGTACATCTGAGATGATGAAGGCGTGAAACTCCCCTAATTCACTGGCACCTGCATGAAGATGAAGGGCTCAGTCACTGGCTGATGAAGGAGACGTGATCCCCTCCCCTCCACCCCCCCCAAAGGTGTGCCATGCTTGGCACTGATGGCACGGCCATCTTGGGAGCTCTGGTGGGACATGCCATGGGCACAGTCCAGGTGTTGCCACCTTCACTTAATTGCTTTCTGTCTGTTACAAGCAAAGGCTCAGGCTGAGCAGGGACACATGCAGAAATGGCTGACGTGTCTAAACAAGTGTTCGATAAGACTTTTAAAAGTTAGAAAATGCAAGTCCCTCTTGTTGTACAAGGAGAGTCTCCTCTCTCCATGTAACTCCCAAAGGCTGGTTTGGCAAGGCCTTGAAGAATGAAGGCAGGCTGCAATTGTAATGGTCCCTGCTGTTTGGTGTGTAGTCAGTTAGTTTTGTCTAACTCACTGTGCCCCCATTCAGGGTTTTCTTGGCAGAGCCACTGGAGTGGTTTGCCATTTCCTTCTCCAGCTCATTTTACACATGAGGAAACTGAGGCCAACAGGGCAAAGTGACTCACCCAGGGCCACAGAGCTGTGTCTGAGGCTGGATTTGAACTTAGGAAGATGGGTCTTCCTGACTCCAGGCCTGGCACTCTATCCACTATGCCACCCAGGTGCCCCAATGGATCCCTGGCCATCTGACATTTCCCAAAAGCCCCTTCCCCAGGAACAAAGCAGAGAAGTGATTTGGAGACATTTCTTCTTCAGTAGGTTAACCATGTAGCCAAAAATCCACCCAAAGTCACTGTGAAGGGGGCAGCTAGGTGGCGCAGTGGATAAAGCACCAGCCCTGGATTCAGGAGGACCTGAGTTCAAATCCGGCCTCAGAACCTTGACACTTACTAGCTGTGTGACCCTGGGCAAGTCACTTAACTCTCATTGCCTCACCAAAAAACAAACAAAAAAACAAAAACAAAGTCACTGTCGACTGAAGGGTGATTTCTAGTCACTGGGCAAACACGAGTCCTCAATTGTAAAATGTGTAAAGGCAGACAAAGGGAGAACTTCCAAAACAAAACTCAAGACTGTGAATGTCCTGCTTGTGTTGAAGAATTCCTGAAAATGGATGAGGTGAAGGAAGTACAAGAGGAGGACTCTGCAGACGTGGAAGGGCTCAAAGTCTGCCTTCAATTTAGAACCTGACAACAAGGATCCACGCTCATATCTTACTTTGACAGTTTACAAATAGGTCCCTCCGTGCCTGGGAAAGCACTGATGTGAACAGTTCAATAAGGAGAGCCCTAAGAGGCAAGGACAGGAGAAAGTGAAAACACTGAGCAAAAGGGGCACCTCAACCCGCATATACAAAAATGTTTATAGCAGCTCTTTGTGGTGGCAAAGAACTGGAAACCGAGGGGCTGCCCATCCATGGGGGAATGGCTAAACAAGTTGTGGTATAGGAACGTCATGGAATACTGTTGTGCTGTAAGAAACGAGGAGCAGGAGGAGTTCAGAGAAACCTGGAAGGACTTACATGAACTGATGCTGACTGAGAGGAGCAGAACCAGAACATTGTACACAGTAACAGCAACACAGTGTGATGAACAATGGGGATCGACTTGGCTCCTCTCAGCAGTGCAACGATCCAAGACAATTTCAAACAACTCAGGATGGAGGGTGTTCTCAACATCCAGAAAAAAGAACTGTGGATTCTGAATGCAAACTGAACCATGTTGTTTCTACTTTTGTTTTTGTTTTTTGAGGTTTTTCCCTTTTGTTCTGATTCTTCTTTCACAACATGACTAATGTAGACATATGTCTTTTTAAAAAAAGCTCAGAGAAATGGAACAAGAAGCTAAGAGCCTGTAGGGGCCAAGAAAGATGCCAATGAACAGTAACACTTTGGGGAAGGGGCCTGAATACGACAAAGTGTCATCAACGCAAGGACAATGAGGATCGTGGCTTACCTGGCCGGTGTATAGTTTATACTCTGAAATTCCCCAAGGGATAAGGTCAGGTTTGTGCTCTGAACTGATTCTACGTGGCTGATTACAGGCCTAAAGCAGCCAAGTCCTGGAGAAGAGGAAGGGGAGCACACACTGGTGGCCCAGGGGCAGGGTCTGTCAATATGAATCCCCCTTTCTCTGCTTTCCAGTGGGTGCAGCAAAAAAGTGAACCTGAGATCGAGGGATCCAGGATCCAATGAGGAAACTAGCTTGGGAAAGGAAGCCTTCTGACAGGGTGAGATGCCTCACTTCATCCTAAAGTCAGGCCTGGAGGCTGAGGTGACCAGTAAAGTGTGTTCTGGGATGGGAGGGCTCAGGGCGGATGTGACAGACCCAGCAGCAGTGTCCCAGCCACAGCCTGGGGACGTTACCTTCCCTGGAGCTGAGCACCGAGCAGCTTATCACACACTGGTCCTTGAGGTGCAGCAGCTTCCGGAAGGTCCTCTGCTCCAGGCTGCCGGGACTGCTCGGCTTGTCTCTGTTTCTTCCTGGGTCTTTCAGGCTCCACCTCTCTGCCAGACCTCCCGTTAGATCCACCAGGGCATCCGCCACCTGCCCTGCCCACAGATGTTCATAGGACCCGTGCACCCTGGGGAAACACGGTGACAACAACGTGCATCTCGGCCCTCCAACTAAGCCACGCCTTCTGAATCCCTTGTCTGTCCCCACAGGAAGGAATGTGCCAGGGCCTCCTCCTCTCACTGCTCCAACCAATTAACTCTTCATTCCCTCTCTTGGCTTCCTCCTCACCTCTGTATTTTTGGTTTTTGCAGGGTAATGGGGGTTAAGTGACTTGCCCAGGGTCACACAGCTAGTAAGTGTCAAGTGTTTGAGGCTGGATTTGAACTCAGGTCCTCCTGAATCCAGGGCAGGTGCTTTATCCACTGCGCCACCTGGCTGCCCCCCTCACCTCTGTATTAAGTCAGAGCTCACTCTTGGCTTTCAGCATAGAAGCTGCTAATATTCTATTCACATTCCTTCCATCACTTCCCAGATCTTTCCAGGAACAGCTTCACTAATGATTTCCAGAGCTGCCCACTTCCTACCTGTCCAGTCTCCACCAAGACCAGGCCCCGCTTTCCCAGGGAGCGAGCCTTCTGGGTCTAAAAATGCTTGTTTCTGACACCCTGAACCTTGCCAAAGATAAATGTGAAGCTGTGGGTTCATCCTGCTTTAGCTGACCTGTAAACTCAGAAATGTTCACATAACCTTAAAGGACTATGAAAACGCCAGCTGGTATTATTGTCAGGGTTACTATGAGACAGAATCTCATCTTCACTGTTTGACAAAGCATCTTGGTTAGGCCCGGGCATCCAAAGTCGCCCCAATCAATAAGGATCCACGATAATGAGAAAAAGCACAGACACAACCTTCTATAAACGTAGCCCTTTCAGATCAATATTGCTGTTCAGAACGCAAGCAGAGAGCCGACAGGGTCTGGAAAAATTAAAAAGGAAGAGGAAGCTCTCCCTTTCTCTGGGAAGTTATGTCCTGAAATCTGTCCCCCAAACAGAGATAAAAGATACAGAAATCAATCTCTTCACTCCTTCCTTCCAGGTTAACCGTAAACACCAGTGTTGGTCCCCAGGATCCTTTAGGCTCACATGGACTTCTGCTGTCAAGCAGAAGAGAGGGGGCCCTGCCTGAGGCACCCAGGGAGGGTCTGGTCTCGTCTCCCCCACCCCTTCCAACAGGGCCCTGGTTGCTGGCACACATACTTGGCGTACACTTTTTCCAGCAAGGGAAGCCAGAACACATCTTCTGTCTGACACTGGGAAAAGCACAGGCGCCCCCCAAGGCAAGGCAGGCGGTCATCCACGGTCACCTCTACCCACTGTCCAAACTGCCACACCCGACACGTAAAACAGCCGCGGTATGCCAGGTCTGGCCAGCTGGGCTGTCCTGGTGGAATCACCTAACAGGGAGAGAGGGAGTCAGTGAGAAGTCACGGCAGACAAAACAGAAACGTCCTGAAATAGTGACTGTCCACATGGCTCTTGACCAGCACCCGGCTACACACCAACTGGCCATGCTTTCTTATAGCCAAGAAAGAGAAGAAGGAATTCATTCCTCATTACATAATTACTAATAGTAATTAGTATCTGGAGCTGTGATTTCATGCAAGTGGGACATCCCAGTGCAGAAACTCCCTCCAGTGATGCAGATTGGCCACTTGCCTGCAGCTGATGCTCTTAAAGACCTGCCTGGGACACTGGGAAGTCCATTTGATGTGCCATGAAAATGAAAATGACTTTTCAGTCAAAGATTCTAGGGTCAGATCAAGGGAGCTGACAGCTGAGAGTCAGCCCTCACCTTCACCCCGACCTAAACCGACATCAGAACAACTTCCACTGGCTAAACATATCCTCCGACCCTGGTGTGCCAGTCCCTCAGCTACCCTCTCTCTGCTTCAAGAACATTGGCCAGTGTCTAGCCTAAAAGGTGACCTGACGGGTAATAATGTCACCCAATATTGGAGGGGCAGGGAGGGACAGGATGGCTGTCGCTGGACATTACTTCGTTGGAAATGTAAAGCCCTTCGATGCCTCTGAGATCCTCAAAAGCCTATCTGTGCCTGCAGAGTTGACTCAGCTAGGACTGTGGACCATCTCCACTGGAATCTCCTCCTCATGCCATCCACACCCTGCTGGGTGTGTTAGGAGACACAACTAAGGCAGTGGGCGGGGCTGCTTCCCCCAGGTGAAGTTTTCAAATATATAGAATAGTTCTAGTTCAAGCTCATTAACTGTAAACCCCTGAGGCCACTGGAGGGCTTGGGAGACAGGGCAGGATGGCACAAAAACCAACTGGATCCAATTAAGCCAGTAGGCAAAGGAGAAACTGGCTGTCTGAATCCCTGCTTTTAAACTTTTAAACTCACTTCCAACTAACCATCCTGAGGCACCTGAAACAGCAAAAACTTCCATGGCCTCTTCCCCACCCAGCTTCCTGCCACCGCTCCCTCACTAGCTTTCTCAGGGGTCTCCTGACAGGAAGAGAAGAAGCCTGTGCTTTTCAGCCCCACGAAGGCCAGGGAGGGGAGGAGGAGCCCCCATACCTGATCCAGGAGATGTTTGCTCTTCTGCAGGGCGGCACAGGCACAGAGGAACCAGCAGTCTCCCAGAATCCCTTGCTTTATCTGACCTTCCTGGGGGTTATCTGGGAACAGTCGAGGAGTGGAACAGATTTCCTACAATAAAGAAAAACTGTTCCCAGTTAGACCATAATGAGGCAGAGGGGTTACAAGTCAAATTTTCCCAAGCATCCCCTGTACTAGGTGGCATACAAAAGAAACAGCTGAGATTTCTGACTGCCAGACACTCACAACACAGGTGTAAAGACAGAATGACTACGCACAGATTAACGATCAGAGTTAGAGGAGACCTGTACAAAACACCACCAAGCCCCGCACAAAACGATGAACAAATGACATGAAGATGTGCTGGAGGGACCCGGATAAATGAAAGGCATGGCCTGAATCCAGTGGTTGAGAAATGAGGCCATGGAACATAAAATGGAGGATGCCAGGGCCCTGGGCAATTTAATCCCCGCTGGTGACGTGCACGGAGGCCAGTGCCAATGGAAACAGATCAGCAATGACTACGTTGTTTTTCTAGGGCCCTTCACCCTTATTAGGTGCCCAAAGGAGGAAGGAATGGCACTCATGACCCTAAGGATCACTGCATAGAACCACACAAGCCTGGGCCCTCCCTATGCTGCACAAATAGGCCTTGGTGGCACGGTGGACAGAGCACCGGGCCTGGAGTCAGGAAGACTCACCTTCCTGTGTTCAAATCTGGCCTCAGACACTTACTAGCTGTGTGACCCTGGGCAAGTCACTTCACCCTGTTTACCTCAGTTTCCTCATCTGTAAAATGGACTGGAGAAGGAAATGGCCAACCATTCTAGTATCTTTGCCAAGAAAATCCTATATGGGGTCATGAAGAGTTGGACACAACTGAAACGACTGAACAACAACAACCCTGCTGTCAGGGGTCTGACAATTTTGTGGAAAGAGATTGTGAGCTCCTTGAGAGCAGGGGCTGTTTCTTCCCTCTTTCTTCATATCCCCAGCATGTAGCACGATACCTGGCACATATTAAGTGCTCAATAAATGCTTCTTTTTTTTGTTGTTTTTGTTTTTTTGCAGGTAATGGGGGTTAAGTGACTTGCCCAGGGTCACACAGCTAGTAAGTGTCAAGGTTCTGAGGCCAGATTTGAACTCAGGTACTCCTGAATCCAGGGCCAGTGCTTTTAACCACTGCGCCATCTAGCTGCCCCAATAAATGCTTCTTAATTTGAACTTGGGAGAGAGAACATGTTGTAGTGATTGAGATGTCCGTGAAGCCTGACTTTATTACCTACCACCTTCTACTCTTTAACAATTTGAGAAACATGTTACCTAATCCCAGCATCTTATGAGAGTTCCTCAGACACCATCTAGGCTCATCTATACCTGAGCAGGGCCCCTTTTTACAATAACCTCAACAAACGATTCTCTGACCTTGACCTGAAGGGCTCTGCTGAGGGGGAGTCCCCTACCCAGAGGTAGTCCACGCCACTTTGGGATTGCTTTTCCTTACCAAGCACCAGAATCTTCATCGAGGTCATGAATTGAGAATGCCAAACAGCAGAGCCAGGCCCAGGGCCCAGCACTGATCCACTAGAAAATGTAGGCCTTTGCCCAGCTCGAGTTTTGTGGCACTTCTCCTGGTCTTGATTTCTCAAATATAAACAGTGGTTCAGCAATCCCATTCATGAGGCTTTTCAGACCCAGGTAGATGTTTAAAATTTCAAAAGGACAATTACTTTTCTTTTTTTCTTTTCTTTTCCTTTTTGTTTTTTGGTGAGGCAATTGGGGCTAAGTGACTTGCCCAGGGTCACAGACAATTACCTTTTTTTTTTTTTTTTAAGTGAGGCAATTGGGGTTAAGTGACTTGCCCAGGGTCACACAGCTAGTAAGTGTTAAGTGTCTGAGGCCGGATTTGAACTCAGGTACTCCTGACTCCAGGGCCAGTGCTCTATCCACTGCGCCACCTAGCTGCCCCGACAATTACTTTTAATAAAAATATTAAATAATTAAAATACCCTTTAGCACAGGTAACGGTAGGTACTATGTAAGTGTGTATGCTAAACTGAATTGGGACTGGGGGGAGGGGTGGTGTTCACAAAATAGAAAACAGCATGTTCCTCCCTAAGAAAGGCCTGAGAAAGCCGTGTCCGGGCCCCCAAAATAATGTTCTATGGTGGACACTAGTCAACTTGTAAACCCGCCAACAGCACCTGTGGTCGCAGCCAGGTGATGTCTTCTCGGAACTGTGCCAGGGGAGTGGAAAAGGTACAAAAGAGGGAAGAATCACAGGCAGGGAACGTGGCATCCTTGAAGAAATCTCTCTCGGTGGGGGACTCTCTTCCATCTGCTGGCATTTTCAGCATCACAAAGGAACATTGGCTGCCAAAACTTTGTCTCCAACCTTAAACTGCAACATAAAAGTCGAACCAAAGGTTTGCGGAGGAGAAAAGCAGGTCCCTCAGGGTCTTTTACAGTTACAGAATTAAGCTGGTGGGGGGCAGCCCTGGGGGGTTCATAACATGGGACTTTGCCCTGATTCCAGATCTGGGGCTTCTCCCCCGAGAGCAAACGAACAGGGGCCGTGGGAAAACTCCAGCTCCCCCTCCCCCCTCCCCTGACAGCCCAGGACACCGAAGCTCTGGAAGAGGGCTTGACTTGGGGAATCCAGATATGGTGACTCTGAGGCCAGGGGGCCTCCCACTGGAGAGCACTGACCACAGGGCCAGCCTGCCACACCCTCGCCCCCCCTCAGACCCAGGGGCAGAAGGGGGGGTTCTCAAATAGTTGGGGGGGGGACAGGACTGATAAGGAAGAAAGGAAAGGGTGGGACAGAGCAGAGGGGGAGGGGAGAAGGGGGTCTGCCGCTGGGCCTCTAAAACTTTTTCCACGCGTGACCCCTTTTCACCCGAGAAATGTGTAGGGGACCCCGGGCAAAGAGGTGCATCAAAGAGGCGTCAGAACCTTTTACTGGGGCCAGTGACCCCCACGTTCAGTTACTGGACCTCAACCACAGCTTAAGAAGCAGGGTCCAAAACCCTGAAGAGAAGGGGCGGGGGGGGGGGGTGAAGGAAAAGGTTAGACCACCGAGGAGAGGGGGGAGGGGGACCAGGGGGCGGGGCTGACAGGAGGGGGAGGGTCCGAACCCCATCAGTAATTAGAACAGCTGCTGCCCAGCCAGCGACGCCCCCCGCCCGTCCCCTCGCTCACCTCCGCCCCGTCCCGGCCCACTCCTCCTCCCGCTCCAGCTGCCGGGGCCGCCGCCGCCGCCGCCCCGAACCCGGCCGGACCGTCACCCGGCTCCTGTCACTCCGTCTCCACAGCAACCGCTCCCCCCATGGCACAGCGGCCAACCAAACCGACCCTAGCATATCACGTGACCCGTCTGGCGAATAGCGTGCCACTTCCCCTGAGGCCGGCCCAGGCCCTCTGCGCAGGCGCAGAAGCCCGTTCCTAGTCTGGGGCGTTTGGTTTCCCTTGCTGGTCTCCAAGACAAAAAAAAGGAGTCGTCCTTTTCCCCAAGGGGCTGCTCTTCCAAAAAGTCACTGCCTTTCCCCGAACCTCAGTTTCTCTATCTGCATGTAACACTCCCTCTCGGGACAATCCCCCAAACTGGGCACTCACACCCTCGTTTGGGGTGCCCACAAGGTGCAGCTGCTTAGGCTCCAGCTCTTAGAGGTTACCCTGCGGGACTGTGTTGCCTCATGAACCCCCACCAGTGTGTTTCCCAGTAACTGTCGGCCAATCGGCTCAGAAAGCTTTTAGCGAAAGTATTTATTAAGAAGGTATAATAAAAGCCGCCGAGACAAACATTTACTGCACCAAAACCAGGGACGCAGATGTACATGTGTGAGACACGGTGAAGAGAATCCCTTCAGCAAAGGCGTGCTTCCCACTTCTGGTCTCGAAAGTTCTTTTCTTCCTTCATGCAGTCCTCACCAAGTTCCCCTTTGGGAACTAGGCTAGGCTACAAGGAACGCTTCCTTTCTAGGATCCAGAGCCGGCACATCTCTCCCAGGTTAGGACTCACACTTCCTAAAACCCATGCTGTTATTGGGTGTCTTTCTACATCCTTTTCTGCCACTTTCACAGCTGTCAGGTTACCGATATAATCACTATTACTGCTGCCATTCAAGTCTGATCATGGAGCCTCTGGATCTCCCAAACTTACATCATCTGAACGCTTCCATCTCAGAATACTCATTTACAAAGAAACAGAAAACAAAAAATTCAGGAAGGTGTCTTCCTGGCTTCCTGACTCTTGGTCTGGCACTCTATCGCCGTGCCACCTCCATGCTCCATATTATGCCACACAATTCCAACTCAGCAATACCCGAGACATCAATTCTTCTAATTCTGCAGCTAATTAGAAAACTTCATCATCACAGATGCCAGCCCCTTAATCACCCAATAGGCTCTACAAGTACAACATTCCCCCACCCCCACCCTCTCTAAGTTTCTACGTGGTTACTCAGACTGGTAGCAGGTAGTCAACAACTACAGATGAGTTCAGGCCCAAAGGTCAGTCTGCTCATGCTACCTATAAAAATAGGGATAATAATGATCGCACTCTACCTTGTCATAAAGTTGTTGGGAGAGTCAAAGGAGAGTATGTTACCAATCTTCTCAGAGAAATCTGATGGATTCAAGGTACAAAAAGAGACAGATACACTTGGACAGGGCTACTGTATGCATAGCATAAGTTTTGTGGGTCTGGGCTTATTTGTTACAAGGTTTTGTTTTTCTCTTTCTCTAAGTTTTAATGGGGGGAGAGGCAGGGAATCACAATAGTAATATAAAAAAGGCCATTGTAACATTTTTTAAAAAGACAGTCAGAAGGAAGCACAGACAAGCAGGATAGGTTTGAAAGTGTAGAATTTATTATATATTTTGCAACAAGCAATCAGTACAGATTTACAAAGAATAAACATGACCCCAGAGAAAAATTATGAAAAGGTCTCCCCCCACTCCACTCCTTTGCAAAGGAAGAAGGGCCATGGGTATGGAACATTGCTTTTATTTTCCAATTTTTTCCTTTTGTTGATTGATTTTCTAATTACTTTTTTATCCCTCTTATTGCAATTTTTAAAAAAAGGATTCTTAGTCATGGGGGAGGGGGCACCTCTTTGAGAGAGGGCTGGAAGAGGATTATAGGGGAAATTTTAAAATGATTTATGAACAGACACGTTTTAAAGAAAACACAGCACATGAAGGGGGAGGGATGGATATTTACTGCCTTATAAAATCCTCTCTGTTTTATTATGTATGGAATTGCTCATTATTTTGTTGTTTAAGTTCAGAATTAAAAAAAAATTTCCAAGGCCATAGAGTTAGTCAAAGCCAGGTAGCAGAATTAGAACCCAAGTCACTACTGACTCCAATTCTTCTACCACTTCTCCAAAGGGCAAGGATAAATGAAAGTGGAATCAGCTTTGGCAATTTTGAGGCTCAGCTGGGCAGTCCAGGAAGGTACTAAGGATTCATCTTGGGATGCTGTGAAGGTAGAGCCAGGAACCCTGTTCTCACTGCTTTGTGCATCCTTATCTTTAACCAGGCAGTGTGGTGGAATGCAGAGTGCTGAGTTAGGGGCCAGACCTAGGTTCAAATCTTGCCTCTACTGCCTAGCCCTCCACCTAGAGGTGATGGGTTTAAAAGGGGATGAAAGTGGAGAAGGTGAGAACTCTCAGGCCAAAAAGCAGCATGAGGAAACTGAGGCAGGGAAGAGTAGTACTTAAAATCTCTGTCCCCAAAAGGATAAGTTCACAGCTTCCTCTCCTGTCTGGGCTAGGGCATGGGATGGAGAACTGGGGCAGCAGAGTGAGGCACTTGAAATCCTAGAGAGGAGGCAGAGAAATCCCCCTAGAGTGGATGGTTGAGTGAGGGAGGTATTAAAGCATCACAGTGAGGGCAACGGGACTCCCCAGCTGACACTTCATTTTGCAGATAGCAACCCCAGCACTGAAAGTGACCACATTTTTTGTCACTCCTGGGGAAGCCAGCAAGTGTGTGGCAGTTGGCACCAGGGCTACAAAAACATCGACAAGAGGCCAGATGACACTGCCCCAAAGATCGGGCACGCCCTTCTCCCCTGTTGCTTACTGGAGATGTTTCCTCTTGAGAGGGACTGATCATCCATTATTCCATTGAACTCTTTCCCTGTCAGAAACAGAGCAAGAAAAGGAGGCAGCTGGGAGAGGGTTAGGCAGCAGCCACCAGCTACTTGCTGTTCTTGGGCTAAGCCCCTGAGACCTGAGCTGGCCTGGCCAAGGCAGAGCTGGGAAAGAGCCTTGTGGGAGTCAATCTGGAGATCGTGGGGTGAGGAGATCAACTGGACAGCAGAGGCGGAGGCAGAGCAGGCTGGGAGCTGACCGGCAATGGCCAGCTGTGACGCCTCTGCCTCAGGGGTGAGCGGGCCAGAGAAAGTTTCCCCTCATTTCCTCTGCTGTTTGGCAAAGCTGATCCCAGAGGCTTCCTCACGTGCACTCCTAACTCTTAATCCTTCCCACAATAACAGGAACCTGCGTCCTCATAGCCTGCTGCCTGGTCTTCCTGCCCCGAGCATCTCCCCACTTCAGCCCACCCTCCCCTCCCCCACCAAACTGATCTTCCTAAAGCCAGGTCTGACCATGTCACCCCTCTCCTCTGCACTCAGCGAACTCCTGTGGCTCCCTATTACCTCCAAGGCTGAATAGACAATGCTCTGTTTGGCTTCTGAAATCTCTCACAACTTCTTCCCCATCTCCTTGCTCTATATCCCCTCCACAAGCCCTATGAGCCAGCAAACCCACCTTCTTACTGCTCCTCACTCATCGTGCTCTGGCCCCTGGCTGTCCCTAGTGCTGCTTCCTCCTCAGCTCCCGGCTTCTTTGTCTTCCTTCAGGACTCAGCTCAGACCCTAGCTTGCACAAGAGGCCTTTTCCGTTGCCTCTGTCCCCGTTACTAGCGCCTACCCTTGGGGATCACTTGACATCCATTCTATGTCTCGTCCATACGTCCAAAGCTATATGCTTGTTGTCTCTTCCTTCAGGGCAGGGACTGTGCTTTGTTTGCCTTTCCTTGTATCCTAGTGCTTAGTACAATTACTGGAGCATGGGAGGTGTTTAGTAAACGTGTGGTGACTGACTGGAGGTCCAGTGTTGGATTGTCCATTTGCAGGCCCTGAGTGGAAGGCCACAGAATACACTGGCGCTTCTGGGCTAGATTTGCTTGGGGTGTTTTGGAGGGAGCAAAGGGCTGGTGTTCTGGAAGCAGAGTGAAGACCAGCCTTTGGCTCCCTCTGTGTCCCCCCCCCCCCGCCCCCCGTCAGCAGCAGGACCACCTCCCTAGCCCCTGAACAAAGCAGAGAGAAAGGTCCGGAATTTCCAGTATGGTCAGCCTCCTGCCTCTGCTCAGTCTCCTCCCTGAAGCCCCACATGGTTTAATGAGTCAGTGCCCACAGCAATAAACAAGCAGCCTCTAGGTACCAGCCAGCAAAGCAACAAAGCAAAAGTCATCTGCCTCACTCCTGGGCTGCTACAATTAACAATGAGTGCTCCCCCAGCGGCTCTGGGGCCACCTTGAGACAGCTGCAGGGGCTCGGCAGAAAAGCATCGGCTTCCTATTTTCTTCCCCCCAGCCCCCTCCCCCCACATCTCTCCCACCCTGACTCTGCAGAAGCCCAATGAGCATGAGGAATGGAGAAGAATGCAGGAGAACATCTCAGGATCTTAAAGACTCTCTCCCCCACTGCATCCTCGAGACCAATCTAGGCGAGGGGTGGCACAGATTTTGTACGTCTGGGGCTGCAGTGTGCCCCAGAAAATGTAATCTCGCTCATCGCCAGAGGCCCCCTCC
This sequence comes from Dromiciops gliroides, assembly GCF_019393635.1. Classification (NCBI taxonomy): domain Eukaryota; kingdom Metazoa; phylum Chordata; class Mammalia; order Microbiotheria; family Microbiotheriidae; genus Dromiciops; species Dromiciops gliroides. Next base: position 483,898,707 of record NC_057864.1, on the reverse strand, counting down.
GGAGCCTGCAGCTGAAACTCCCGGAGCAGATTCGTAAACATCAGGAAGAGTTCCGCCTTGGCGATCAGCTCGCCCAAGCACACCCGGTGACCTGGAAGAGGAATAGGAGCATAAGTGCCACTTAGGGTGTCTGCCACCCAAGCTGCTCCTGGGACTAGGCTCTTGGGGCTGTTACCTGCGGAGAAGGGCAAGAAGGCTTCATGGATCACAAAGTTTCCTTCTCCATCCAAGAAGTGCCCAGGATTGAATTGCCACGGGGTCTCCCAGTGTTCGGGGTCATACAACACAGAAGCCAGGTTGGGTAAGATGATTGTGCCCTACAGAAAGGGAAGGAGTTTGACTGCTGGGGTCTTCTCAATAAAGCACAAGCTAAGAGAGAAGCTGATGCTTTGCAGCTTCTCCCTGCCTCTTTTCCTCATTGGGACCTCCAGGGTTGAGAGATGAGTGCTATCCATTGGAGTCATCCATCAGGGGCTACTGAATTAATAGGATACCAGACCATTAGGAATGAATGGGCATTTCCCTAAATGCTTCCTCTGTGGTAATCACATTATCCACTACAACCCTGAGCCTCCTGTGGATAGTGAATTGTTCTGAATCATATTTGCAACCGAAATGCCAACTTGGAGAAGGTGCTGACATCTTGTTGATCCCGAGAAGGAAGTGAAAGTTCTCCCCCTGATCTTAATGAGCTTCAGGTTTGCAAGTAGAGATGGGCACCTTTCCTGCTCAGATGGAAGACCCAGGAAGCAAGGGTACAAAAGGGAGCTAGATCACAGTGCCCAGCTCTGCCCTGCTTGGAGGGAAGACTTTCTGTCTGTTTTCTTTTGCATTGCATTCTGTGCACATTAAGGCTGCAGTGAATCGTGTTTTGTGTTTAAATCAGTGGGTACAGAGAAAAGCAGAGAATTCCCTCAAGGGGTGGGAACTGGGAAAGAATTGTACGAATTTATGCATTTTAAATATTTTAGTCTCCCAGACAAGAGTTCAGCTCTGTTCCCACAGCATGTGAACACCACAAGTAGCTGGTTGGAGTGTTATGGAACAGGGAAAGCCAGGTGAAGTAGGTAGGTGGTACAGTAGATAGAGTGCAGGACCTGGAGTCAGGAAGGCCTGAGTTCAAATCTGGACCCAGATACTTCCTGTCTGTGTGACCCTGGACAAGTCGCTTAACTCTGTCTGCCTCAGTTGTCTCATCTGTAAAATTATCTGGAGGAGGAAATGGCAAACCATTCCAATATCTCTGCCAAGAAAACCCCAAATGGATTCACTAAGATTCAGACACAATTGAAATGATTGAATAGCAAAAATCTGTTTCCTCATCTGTGAAATGAGGATCATGATAGTACCAACCTCACAAGGTTGTGAGGATCAAATGAGAAGTGCTTTGTGTGTACGTATGTATGTATATGTATATATATGTATGTATAATTAGTATATTATTTTGTTCAGTCATTTCTCTTTTTTTCTTTTTTTTGGGGGGGGGGCAGGGCAATGAGGGTTAAGTGACTTGCCCAGGGTCACACAGCTAGGAAGTGTCAAGTGTCTGAGGATAGATTTAAACTCAGGTCCTCCTGAATCCAGGGCCAGTGCTTTATCTACTGCAGCTCCTAGCTGCCCCTTTGTTCAGTCATTTCAATCATGCCCAACTCTTCCTGAGCCCTTTTGGGGTTTTCTTGGCAAAGATCCTGGAGAGGTTTGTCAATTCCTCTTCTAGCTCATTTTACAGATGAGGAAACTGAGACAGACTGGGTTAAGTGATTTGCCCAGGGTCACACAGCTAGGAAGTGTCTGGGGTCAGATTTGAACTCAGGAAAGTGAGTCTTCTTGACTGCACTTCCAGCACTTTACCCACCTAGCTGCCATATATATGTGTGTGTGTGTGTGTGTGTGTGTATACATATATATATATATATACATATACATATACACACACATATATAGTATGTAACTATATATTTTTGTTGTTGATGATGATGCCCACACTTGTTCAGGCAATGAGACTAGCTCCATCTTTGAATAATGCGCTAGTGACCAGAGGGAATGTTTCAGCCTACTGAAAGGTTGGGACTTTACCCCATTCCACACACACGCACATACACACGCACGAACCAGAAACAGTTTGGGTCGAGTTCCACCTAGTGGTCAGTCTCATAATCTAGGTTACTCCAAAACCCTTGGCTGGATTTCTACCTGGGGGAGAGCGCACAAACACCTGTGCCCCACGTGATGTCGCATGTACAAAGTCAAGGGGAGACATCTGTTGGAGGAGCTCTGGCCTTGGGGAGGATTGGGTGCTGCCGAGTGGAAGAGATGGCAGCTGAGCCGAACCTGGAACCACTTTCCCCTGATGGTCCCGAATCAGGCTCAGTCCCTGGCACATCACGGATGCTCCATCAATATCTGCTGAACCAGCTAGAACTGATGGGGGAGAAGAGAGAGCTCCCCAAAACCATGGACATCATGGCGAGTTGACGGCCGGGCCTCCGGGGGTCTGTCTCACTGGAAAGGGGAGGGCTCTCGTACCTTGTGAATGGGGAATCCTTGCACAGTGGTGTCTGCCACACACTTGCGCACAGCGCCCACGGAGATGACGCTACAAAAGCGCTGTACTTCGTGCAGGACGGCGTTGGTGTAGGGCAAGCGTTTCCGGTCCTCAAAGCTGATCTCCTGGGTTGGACCCAGGACTGTTCCCAGCTCCTGCTGAACCTTTTCTGCAGAGAGATGCTCAGGGTCATTTGGGTCCTGGTCTTTTGGGATCCGATGCTCTTGGAGCTTGTCTCACTCCAGAGCAGGTGGGATTCTCTTCTAGGGAAGAAGCTTCCACTTCAGGGTACCCGAGTCACACCCAGTCCTATCATGTCATTCCAGACAATCATATCCTGATCACCTTTTGTAAGCAGGGTCATACTCTTGGCTGTGAGGAGAGAAGGCTGAGCAGCCAGAGATCAGGGGTGGGAGACCAGACAGACACACGTTTGGTAGGCGGCTAGGTGGCGCCATAGTGCACAGAGCACTGGACTTAGAATCAGGAAGACTCATCTTCGAGAATTTAAATCTGGCCTCAGACACTTACTAGCTGTGTGACCCTGGGCAAGTCACTTAACCTTGTCTGCCTCAGTTTCCTCGTCTGTCAAATGAGCTGGAAAATGAAACAGCAAACCCCAAATCGGGTCACGCAGAGTTGGACACAAGTGAAATGACTGAACAGCAACAACGAAGCAGTTGGTGGGTCCCCAAGATACTCTCCCCCTTCAACAATGCTATCAACCTTTTCCCACCCCTACCCCCACTGCCTGTTGCAACTTAAAACTGCACTAAGACTTTTGGGACACCCAGCATACATTTGCAGTCCGAAGATCAGATGAAGTCTGGCTGTAGATACTGATCACTAGAAAGTTGGTTTTGCCTATAGTAGCTCCAAAAGATGTAAACTTCTTGAGGACAGGGGCTACTTTGCTTTTGTCTGGCAAATAATAGGTACTTTAAAATATTTGTATTGATTTACTAAGGCACAGAGGAGTTGCATTCTATTTCAATGGGACGAGTACCCACTAGAGTCACAATAAGACAGGGAAACCAGGGTTCTGCCCTAGGGCACTGAAATAAAAATACATTCATTCTTCCAACAGCTATACTCCTCTAAAGTAACTAATTCCTTCTCCTGCTCAACAGAACTTGTCCTAATGACTTCTTGTATTAGCTGCACATTGTGGATAACAAAGTTGAATTAAAGACTTTTCATGCCATTTGTCCTGGACACCAAAATTCCTAGCTATTGCTCTGCAAATCACAGGTCTTTTGAAAGACTGATTGTTATATACATAGATGGGGAAATTAGGTAAAGTGGCTAGAGCAAGGTGATAGAGAAAGTAAATGGCAGATTCAGAAATTAGTACTAGGTTCTCTGAGATTAGCACATCTGCCCCAAGACACAATATAACTAGAGGATCACTCCAAAAGGTAGATAGATAATCATGTCCTAAATTCACCATTTGAGACTTTACTTTTGCTCTGTCTTTTGCCTTGAACAGAGACACTTATCCATTTTCAGAAAAGTCATCTTTCTTTTCTTTTTTCTTTTTCTTTTCTTTCTTTTTTTTTTTTAAAATTCCAGATTCTTTTTCTCCCAAAAAGACCTTAGAAGCCTTTCTGACCCGGGGGGTGGGGGGTGGGGTGGGGGAGGTTCTTCTTAGAAAATGGACCAAGACTCTTTCCTTCCTCACCAAGGAATTTCAAAACATCATTCACCAACACTGGTGAAAGGTTGCTTATAGGTCCACACTCAATGTAATGGATGCGGGGAGGGCACCTAGCCTCTATGATTCCTTTTGTTCTTCTAAAATAGGCCACAAAGGCATAAGACATTGAGATGATTCCATTAAACTTCTCACTACAAAGATGAGGAAACTGAGATTCAGAAAAGTGGTGACCTTCTCAAAGTCATCTACACCAATAAAAATAAATTAGTCTCCTTACTAATAAGAGCTCACCTTTCTAAAGCACTTTCTTATTTATTTATTTATTTTTATTTATTTTGGTGGGGCAATGAGGGCTAAGTGACTTGCCCAGGGTCACACAGCTAGTAAGTGTCAAGTGTCTGAGGGTGGATTTGAACTCAGGTCCTCCTGAATCCAGGGCTGGTGCTTCATCCACTGTGCCACCTAGCTGCCCCCCATAGAGCACTTTCTTGACAACAACCCTCAGTACAGATATGATTTCCCCATCCTACAGGTGGGGAAACAGAGCTCCAGAGAAGCAAAGCCAACTGACCAAACTCATCAACACTAGTTGATTATTTCTACAAATGACAAAAAACTTTTCTGTAGCTTTTTACAAAGCACAACCCTGTGAGGCAGGTATTTCCCCATCTTATGGATGAAGAAACTGGGGACCAAAGAGGAAGTGTTTTATTGAAGTCACATTCTTCTGAGTAGCAAGTGGCAGAGAGAGAGTTTTAATGCAGGTTTCTGACTCCAAGCCTGGCGCTCTGCATTGAATCATACTGGATCTCTGGGTGAATGACAGCCAGGACTAGAACCCAGGTCTGCTGCCTCCCAGCCCCATGCTTTCCCTTGGGAGGCTAGGGAGAGGGAAACATAACAGCAAGAAATTATAGCCTCAGGTTCCCTGGGAGGAGCTGATGAGCCATTGGGCATCATTCCATGTGTGTAACTGCCAAGCCTGGGGCATGACTGATCTGCCTTTGAGTGTCCAGGGATGGCTTCTCTGCCCAAGACCAGAGGAAGACTTCCTTAGGGTCTTCTCCCAGCCTGCTCTCACCTTGAACATCTTTGTGATGCATCATGTAGAGCAGTGCCCAGCGCAGGGTGGTGGCTGTCGTTTCAGTGCCCCCAAGGAACAGGTCAATGATTACTTGGACCAAATTCTCCTCATTGAAGGTGGACATAAGGTCATTCTTTCTCTGTGAGAGATAAACACCAGGCAGGATTATGGAGTGGATGCTCCTGGTTCTCTAGCCCCTTTCTTGTTCTGAATACCCACTGGTAGGTACTGATTTCCATGGACAATCAGAATCCTCAGGAAGTCATCCTTCATCAGTCAGCCTGATGCCTATACTGCTAGCCCCAGTCTACAGGGCTTCATCTCTGGTCAGTGTTGTTTAAAATCTAAATTGTGGGTTCTAATCTGTGCCCCACCCCAGTCTTGGGGGGAAGCTGGCTAAAATCACTGATAAATTCAGCAAGAGTTTAAGCTTTTAAAGATTTATTAAAATATATAAGTTAGTGAAGAGAGAGATTGAGAACAGATTCCTCATAGCATGGAAATCCTAGATCAGATCTAATTCAGTATAGCCAGAGAAAAAGAAAGCTATTTTCTTTCCTAGCAGCCCACATGAAATATCTCACCACCAAGCCGGTGTCTGAATGACTAAGAGGGCACCCCCCCTTCTCCATCTGCTGCTACGCTCATTTCTCCTCACCAAAAAGAGAGCTCTTCTCTGAGCGAGTATTCACTTCTTCATTCCTCTTTCCCTCCCCCAAAGGGGAGGTCCTTCAAACTGATTGTTTGAGAGTGGTCTCTTGCTGATGTCAGTAGTACACCGCCTCTGAGAACAACTTCACTCAGGGCCAGCCAGGTGTGGTCCCCATCCAATCACCCTTAAGTAGGTACTTAGTCAGTTTCTCATTCTCACCCAATTCAAACAATACTAAATCAATCAGGTGGGACCCCTGGGTTTGCCAAATAACATTATTTTATCACAGGTCCAAGCCGGAGAAAAGTCAAAGGAACGATTTGGGGGGAGGGGTGTCAAGGAGCTCTGAACCCTCTCCTAAGGATGGAGATCATTGTATCAGATTGACATATTGAGAAAGCAAGGGCTCCCAGGCTCACTACGAGTGTCCAAGAATAGAGCTGAATCTTGAAGGTGGCCCAGGATTCCTGACCTATCTCTTACCTTAGTGATTTGAGCCAAGTAGCAGCTGATAAAGTCCTCTGAGTCTTTGGGCTCCCTTTGCTTGTGGCTCTGGATCTCCTGGCAGATGAGATTCTTCACTGTCTCCTGATACCGAAAGACCTTGTGATGAGGTCCAGGGAGTTGGCGCAGTAGCCATGGAAAGACATCATACAGCTGGATAAAAAGAGCCACATTTAACATAAGAGTATGTGGGAGCCATTAGACTCAACTTGTTGGAACCAACCTGGAGAAACTTGGAGTTTCTAGAAGCTCATGAGACTAAATCAAAATGACAAATAGTGAGTCCACTGTAAAAAATGAGTGGAAGGAAAGATTAAAAGCAGACAGGAAGTTCCTATTAAAGTGGCAGGATAGCTAATTGCTGGCTCTGAAGTAGGGTGCTGCTTTCATCACTAACTAGTCATTGATCCTAGGCAAGTCCCTTAATTTTGCTGAGCCTTAGTATCCTTCTCTGCTAAGTGGGCTTAATTATACCTGCCTAACCTACCTTGCAGGATAGTTGTGAAGAAAACACTTTTTGTAAATTAGAAAGTTCTATTGAATAGTGTGACCTGTCATTGTTGTCCTAGTGTGTTACTACCCCAGATGACAAATGCAGAGGATGCTTACCTGGGCAATGAGATACCTGGAAGTACAATTGGACCTGGAATGACAGAAACATCTGAGGAAGGTAAAGGAAGAGTGAGGCTACAATGACAGTCATGATCGAGTCAGCCAGGGCCTGGTCCTCCAGCTAATCTCTGGGGTCATGATGTAGGAATCTTTGAACATGAGGTGCTTGAGGTAAGATTCTTTGGATAAGTCTTGAGAAATTAGAGTCATTTAAAGAGAAAAAGACCTCTTTGTAGAAAAATGTTGATAGCAGCTCTTTTTGTGGTGGCTAAGAATTGGAAATCAAAGGAATGCCCATCCATTGGGGAATGGCTAAACAAGCTGTGGTATATGATGGTGATGGAATATTATTATGCTATAAGAAATGATGAAGGGGCAGCTAGGTGGCACAGTGGATAAAGCACCGGCCCTGGATTCAGGAGGACTTGAGTTTAAATCTAGCCTCAGACACTTGACACTTACTAGCTGTGTGACCCTGGGCAAGTCACTTAACCCTCATTGCCACACCACACACACACACACACACACACACACACACACACACACACTCACACACACAAGACATGACAAGCAGGATGATTTCAGAAAGGCCTGAAATTCAGACTTGTATGAACTGATGTATAGTGAAGTAAGCAGAACCAAGAGAATGTTGTGCACAGAGACAGCCATATTGTTTTTTGTTTTTAGTCATATTGTTTTCAGTCATATTGTTTGATGAAGAACTATGAATAACAACAGTTCTCAGCAATACAATGATCCAAGGCTATCCCAAAGGACTAATCATGAAGCATACTCTCCATCTCCAAAGAAAGAACTGATATTGATTGAATATAGACTGAAGCATACTAATTTTTCACTTTCTTTCATTTTTTTCTTATTCGAGTTTTCTTATATAAGATGACTAATATGGTAATGTTTTACATAATTATACAAATATAACCTATATTTGCTTACCACCTCAGGGAGGGGGGAAGAGAGGGAGGGATAGAATTTGGAACTCAAAACTTTAAATAAAAATGTTTATTAAAATAAAGGAATAAGAGTCTTTGGGCATAAGTCTGTTCTGGGGAGCAAGCATGGCATGAATTTAGAGCCAAGAGAGAAGTGGGAGGCATAACAAGAACAGAATGCCTAGAAGGTGTATAGGAAGGCAGAGCTAAAGTATTTGGCCTAGTCATGGAAAGTTGTAAGTGATAATGAACACTTTTCTCTCTCTGGGGCATCAAGAGGGGAAGGTTTGAATAGGAACACTTGGCCTGTGTTTCTTTGAACTCTACAGCTCAGGCTTGTCTGAACCTGAAGTGGGAGGTTTGAATCTGAGTCCCTGGGCTGTGTCTCCTTAGCCCTTGTTTCAGACTACCTAAATCTAGGAAGGATTTGGGCTCCCAGGCAGTGTTGATGACTTTAATCAATTTGGTTTTAGTCATTTATATATTCAATTTGCACAAGCCTTCAATAGATATGCATTAGGAATGTGACAATGGGCTGAGTTTTCCAGAAACTCAAGACTAAAGATTGATCCAAAAATCTGTCTGGATAAAATCCAAGGGATTAAATCCTTTGACTAAGAGATGAGCATTGCCACACACAAAAGAGTTAGAGTTAGGAAGGAAAAGACTCCTAACCCCTCAAAGCCAAAGAGAGCTTGGCATCATCACCCATCCCAGAGTGCCCTCTAGTGTTGGATAGAGACAGATGGGGAGGTATATGTTGGGTCAATAACACCTGAACAAGATCAGGAAACTAATCAACAGAACCCCTGTTGGTTAAATTTTTTTTTGACAGCAGACACATAAGTGACACTCAAAAGTCAAACACTGACCTAAGGTTAGGCTGCTCCTTCAATTCCCAATGGTATATTTTTCCTTTTGTGCCATTTTCCAATGGGAGGGGAGTGTGTCACATGATTGGCTGGGCAACAAGTAGAATAATTGCTAGCTATGTATGCCTGGACTATGGTAGAGTCTCCTAGTTGGGCTCCCTACTTCCAGTTTCTCCTCTCTTTAATCAATGTGCCAAAGTAATCTTCCTAATGCACATTTCACTTACCTGATTTTGAATGGCTTCCTATTGTCTATATGATAAGACACAAATTACATATTCTGCCTCTGTACCTTTGTAATGCTGGAGTGGTGCAGACCCAAATTACAACCACCAGCTGGTCTGGTACCTTAATTGAAGGTGTCCTAGCACAATGCTCCACCAACATTGATTGAGAGGCAAGAGGCTTAAATAAGGTTGCAAGTCCAGTGTGTTCTGCCCACTTCTTTGTAGAATTTTGCATAAAGGGTGGGAAGGAGTCATGCTGGCTGGTGACCAGGGATTTTAAGACTTATGATTTTAACAATTGGGATTCCAGGGCTGCCCTAGTCTCCCTAAACCCTACATGCCTATTCACTCAGCTTCCCACAAATCCCAGTTAACAAGGAACCTCCTTTCCAATGCAAGTAGAAACCAGGAGATGCTTCTACCAGAAGAAAAAACAACTCCTGGGGAGAAGAACTTGTCTTATCTTTTCTCTCTGCCACAATTGTTTAGTCAGATGCTTCTTATGTTTATTTCCATTGGACTTCAATAAATACTGGCTGAGGAGACAGACTATAAAGGTTGCTTCCTGTAGGCCACTATCCAAGAAGGCATCGAAATAATTGAATGAATGACTGACAGCATGAGCCTAACCACAACTTACCCGGCGCCAGAAGGTATTGACAAAGGCCAGCCCAAAGTCAATTGCTTTCATCAACTCTTGGAAGAAGGGATCCCCATGGGAGAAGCGATGGCCAAACACTAGAGCACAGATCACATTGGCTGCTGTCCTGACGATGGGAATGTGGGGGTCAAAGGACCTGCCTTTGGGAGAGAAAGGAGAAGGGTTCAGGACAAGGACATAAAGGTTCATGGCAGGGGAGGTTCTGGCTCCACCTGCATGGTATCCCAGACTGATCGAAAAAGAAATAATAACTTCTTTATCCCTCCCCTCCTCATCCCTTCCCTTCTCCCTTTCCTTCTCCCTTCCTTTCTTTTTCTTTTCCCTCTTCCTTCCTGTCCCTTCCCCCTTCCCTTCCCTTCCCTTCCCTTCCCTTCCCTTCCCTTCCCTTCCCTTCCCTTCTCTCCTTGACCTGACTCAGCCTTGATTTGTAACTACAGTAGCTATTACCACTGACTCACCAACTCATCACCTCATATACATGCACACTTGAGCTGCATGTTGGAAAGGCAGTGTGGTGTAGTAAAAAAAAAAACTGGACTTGGAATGAGAAAAGACCTGGATTCAAATTCTGTCATCAGCACTGCCAACTGTACCACATGGTATCTGTGTGACTGACCCCAGACAAGTCACTGAACCTCTTTGTGACTCTCCAAGAAGATAAGTAAAGAGTAGATGCTCATCGACACTGGCAAAGAGGGTTTCCTCAGGAATTCCCTGATTTATTCTTTTTTTTCTTTTTTTTAGTGAGGCAATCAAGGTTAAGTGACTTGCCCAGGGTCACACAGATAGTAAGTGTTAAGTGTCTGAGGCCAGATTTGAACTCAGGTCCTCCTGACTCCAGGGCTGGTGCTCTATCCACTGCACCACCTAGCTGCCCTAAAAGGGTTTTTGTCTGTTTGTTTGTTTTGGTAGGGCAATGAGGGTTAAGCGGAATTCCCTGATTTATAATGTTGAAATCCCTTGTCCCAAACCACTCAATTCCCAGGGCTGTGACAGGACCCAGTGCTATATGTCAGCACTAGTATTGCTGCCCACTTCTACCTCAGCTTCCCATTCTCTACCATTCTCTCTGCGAAAGATCTCCACCAGGCACTGCGCCTCCTCCTGAAGCCGCTGCTCCAGGACTTTCTTTCCCATGCCCAGGCTTCGTAGGGTGGTGAGGCCAAAACGTCTCTGCTGTGTCCAGGTATGACCACTGGTGGAGATGATCCCTGATCCCAATGGAGAAGAGAAGGGTCAGGAAAAAGTATTTTGTCGGGGGCAGCTAGGTGGCATAGCGGATAGAGCACCGGCCCTGGATTCAAGAGTACCTGAGTTCAGATCCGACCTCAGACACTTGACACTTACTAGCTGTGTGACCCTGGGCAAGTTACTTAACCTCCCATTGCCCCACAAAAACAAAAACAAAAAAACAACAACAACAGTATTTTGTGTCTATTTGCTAGGACCAGTGGCCACACTCCCAGGTTTCCAGCAAAGATACTATGGGATAGGAGAGTTCCCTCAGCCCCCGGATGGCCTTTTGGATGCTGTTAACTGGCTCTGTTGTCCAATATGGGACGAGAAGTATGAAAGGCAGAAGCTGGGAGGAGACTGGGCAGTGGGGTCTGCGTTCTACTCTAGCCTTCTTTTTGCCTTTCACTCTGCCTTGCTGCTCCCTCTGACCAAAGGCCACAGGCTGGGCAACTTAGCACTCTCAGCTCTGAAACTGCTTCCTCGGGCCCCATGCTGATCTGGTTATCACATACACTGCACAGCCCACCTTATCTTAGCAGCTTCTGGGCAACCCTGGCCATCTTCTAGTCATTTCCCCTGCTGTCATGCACGGGTCCTCTTCCCAATCCCAACCAGGTCTGAAGCCACGATCAAGTCGGTGCTTTCAATGCTATTGAAGAGTGTGTGTCAATCTACTGCAGTGCAGCTGCTCTCACCATCCTGGTTATTTCTCTAACCAAAACTTCCTTCCCTGGCCACCAATCCCCTCTATTTGCTGTCTCCCCTATTGAGAATGGAAATTTGTTGAGGGGCTAACTTGCTTTTCTTTTTGTAACCTGTCACTTGGCACAGTGCTTGGCACGGAGGGAGCATGTTGTAGATGCTTTTTTATTCATTTCAACCATTCATTGATATGTTACTCTTGGGTTCAGCAGCAGTTCATTATAATACCCATAAAACCTCCTGGGTCTCCCCACTTCTGTTTCCTCCTCTAAGTTTCTCCATTCACACCTCCCAGAATGCAGCTAGAGAAAAGCATAGACAGAGGCTGAAGCAGGTTCACCAAGTACGTTTCTTTGGCAACTCATGTAGGGAACAAGCCCCAGGCATAGCCCCACTACCTGCAACATCCCGAAGCCTTCTCCTCAGACCTTTCCAATGGCCTCTCTACCATGCTGCTCCTGGACATAAGGAGAGCATTACCTTTGTCACCAAACAGGTCCTCAAAGAGGGGGGTAACTGGCCGATCAGCAAAGTTCTCTGAATGAGTGACCAAGGCATCCTTCACTGCCCGGAAACCATTCAGTACGACCACTGGCGTTGACCCCAGCCACACAGTAAAGATGCTCCCATGTTTCTTGGCCAGCTGCAGAGGGAAAAATGACTGTATGGTTTGGTGGCATCAGATGAGTGGGGTTTAAAACCTAGCTCTGCTACTAAGCTCCTGGCCTGGGACAAATCACTTCTTCCAGACCTCAGTTTCCTCTTCTATAAAATGAACAGATTGCAATCTTAAGGACATGGTCATGGAGAATGTGAAAGCTTAGTTGGCCCCTTCTCCTTTGTGGATGGTGTTAGTTATACTTTCAGCATAAAGGCCCATCCCCCCCACTCATGGGCCCAATTCCAGGTTTGCCCTGGGTTAGGCAAACTCCTGGAGCCTCTCGGGACTGTCAAGACTACCTTAGGGGCAGCTCCTCTGGAAATCTGTATCTCCAGGATACATAGGCAGGTAGGGTAATACAATGGAAAGAGGATGGCCTGTGGGTTCAAGTCCTACTTCTAATACTTAGTACCCATGTGACTTTGGGCAAGTAATAGAGCCTCTCTGGGCCTGTTTCCTTGACTGTAAAGTGAGGGGGTCAGGGACAGATGGCCTCAGAGTTCTCATCCAGCTCTAAATATATGATTATTGATAACAGACAAGTCATCCTGTAGCCTTTGCTTGGGAATTTCTAGTTATTAGGAAAATTTCCCTTCTATCCAATCAAAACTTTACTCATTATAACTCCCAACCATAGGGGCAGCTAGGTGGCACAGTGGATAAAGCACTGGCCCTGGATTCAGGATGACCTGAGTTCAAATCCAGCCTCAGACACTTGACACTTACTAGCTGTGTGACCCTGGGCAAGTCACTTAACCCTCATTGCCCTGCAAAAACAAAAACAACAACCAAACAACAACAAAAAAAACCCACCAAAACTCTCAACCATTGCTCCTGTTTTGGCCTTTGGAAGCAAAGAGTGAGACTAATGCATCTTCTATCAGGACAGCCTTTCAAATACTGGAGGACAGCTCCCATGACTCCTCTTCCCCAAGGCAAACATCCAGTGTTTGCTCCTTCCCCGCCAAAATCCTGACCAGCAGGAAAGTGGGCTAGCAAGCTACAGGAGAGGCACAATTGGGGTGAACAACAACCATAAAAAAGAAGGACCAAAGACTGGGGGAGGCTTGTGACCATGCCATTGGTGGCAAGGCATTAGCAATTGTGGACCTCAGGAGGGATGGGGATCAGAATCTGAGATGAGACCACTGTCTTTCCAGAAAGCTCCTTGGGTATTGCAGGCAGCCCACAGTCAATTATTCGAGCAGATTCTTAAACACCATTAGTACTCCCATCGGTATCTTATGCACCAGTTGAAGTTCACCAATTCTGGGCAACAGAAGTCAACAAGCACCATCTCATGTTGCTCCCTCCCAACCCAGAAATCCAAGGATGAGAGTTGGGAGAAAGGAGAGCCCTTCCCTTGCATTCTCCTTCTCTGCTCTCCTCCTCTTCCCTTCCCTGAAAAGTTGACTCCCTCCCATTGCCATGCTATGACTGAGGGCCGGGGGTGGGGGTGGGAGGAAAGCTAACAAACCTCAGACATTTTCGTCCCCTGAGGGGTCACCAAGGAAGCCCTACCTGGCCAAGCTTCTCAGGGTGAAGCTGAAAATTCAGCTGCAACAGGTTGCCAAGGACGGGCAGTGGGAACGGGCCAGGAGGGAACTGGTTTCGATCCAGGAAGAAGGTGAGCATTCGCAGGAGCAGGAGGGAGGCAGCCAGCAAGGCCAAACCACTGACCAGGGAAAACATGTTCTCTGTGTCTCTGGCTCAGCTTGGCATCCCAGACTTCCCTCTCCTCTCTCTTCCTCCTCTCTTGCCTCCTCACCTCCACTCTCTGCTTTCCCCTTCTACTCTCCTTTTCTTCTTTAGCCTGTTTGTCTCTCCTGTCTTTTATTGTCTCTATCCTTCTCTTTCCTCAATGGTGTTCTTTCTTCTCTCTCCTCTCTAGCCCATTCTCTTATTTAGTTCATGTTCTTCTCTTCTTTTCTCTTCTTTTTTATGCTCCTCTCCTCCCTTCTCTCTATCTCCTGCCTTCTATGTTCTAATACATTTATATTCTTTTCCTCTTTTCCGTTGTCTTCTCTATTTCCTCTCTTCTTCTCTTTTCTATTCTCCCTTTCTCTATTTAATTGTGTTTATTCCTTCCTCTTCTCTCCACCTCTACTCCTATTCTGTTCTCATCTGTTCTGCTCTGTTCTTCTCTACTCTACTCTACTCTACTCTATTCTATTCTAACCTAGGCTATTTTCTCTTTTGGTTTTTTGTCTCTCCTTTCCCCTCTTCTTTCCTTTCTGTCTCCTATGTAACCACACTAAGTTTCCCTTCCTATCTCTCCTCCTTTTATGTCAAGAGCACTGTGTAGGTTCCAAGCAACAAGAAAAAGCCTCAGGCATTTTCTCCTTGGTGGAATGGAGTAATTTCTATTTGGTCACAGTAGCTGTGCCCACACCCTTATCTCCTAGAAGGAGCTTAGCCGGGCATAAGCAGAGGCGGCCTCACCCTAAGTGAGGAGTACCACTCCCCCAGCTGACTTTGGAGAGCCAGCATTGTCTCTGGATCATCTCTGACAATCACTAAATCAATGGGTCAAGAAACTGACTGCCAGATCCCTTTCCCATTTCTCTTGACCTTAGACCCCAGAGTCAACTAGCCACAGCTAGCATCCACATCCAGAAGAACCCCATTTCCATGGAAAGTAATGGAAGGGGAATCAAACAGTCCTCTCTCTAATTTCAGGAAGTAATAGCCTCTTTTTAATTTTGTTTTTCCAGACCTTTATTTTTTTCCCAATTACATGTAAAGATATTTTTCAACATTTACTTTTTTATCATAAAGGTATTTTGTTATTTTCTAGTTACATGTAAAGATAGTTTTCAACATTTGTTTTTATAAGATTTTATTTTCAAAATTTTCTCCCTCTCCTTCCCTCTCCCTCTCCCCTCCCCAAGACAGAAAGCAATCTGATATAGGTTATATATGTACAATCATGTTAAACCTATTTCTGCTTTAGTCATCTTGTGAAAGAAGAATCAGAACACAAGGGGAAAACCTCAAAAAAGAAAAAAAAGTCAAAAAGTAGAAACAATATGGTTCAATCTGCATTCAGAATCCACAGTTCTTTTTTTCTGCATGTGGAGAACATTTTCTATCATGAGTTCTTTGGAATTGTCTTGGGTCATTGCACTGCTGAGAAGAGCCAAGTCTATCACAGTTGATCATCACACAATGTTGCTACAACATTCACTTTTGTAAAATTTTGAGTTCCAAATTTTTCTCCCATCCTCCCTTCCCTTCCCCCTCCTGAAGCCAGCAAGCAGTATGATATAGGTTATACATTACAATCATATTAAACATGTTTCCACATTAGACATGTAAGAGAAGAATCAGAACAAAAAGGGGAAAACACAAGAAAGAAGAAACAATAACACAAGTGAAAATAATATGCTTCAATCTGCATTCAGACTCCATAGTGCTTTTTCTGTAGGTGGAGAGCATTTTCCATCATGAGTCTTTTAGCATTGTCTTGGATCATTGTATTGCTGAGAAGAGCTACATTTATTACAGTTGATCATCACAAAATGTTGATACTGTTTACAATGTTCTCTTGGTTTTGCTCATTTCACTCAACATCAATTCATGTAAGTATTTCCAGGTTTTTCTGAAATCTTATCATTTCTTACAGCACAATAGTATTCCATTACATTCATATACCACAACTTGTTTAGCCGTTCCCCAATTGATGGGCATCCCCTCCATTTCCAATTCTTTACCACCACGAAAAGCAGCTATAAATATTTTTGTACATGTGGGTCCTTTCCCTCTTTTTATGATCTCTTCGGGATATAGATCTAGTAGTGGTGTTGATGAGTCAAAGAGTATGCACAGTTTTATAGCCTTTGGGTGTGATTCCAAATTGCTCTCAGAATGGTTGGATCAGTTCACAGCTCCACCAACAATGCATTAGTGTCCAATTTTCCCATATTTCCTCCAACATTTATCATTTTTCTTTTTTGTCATATTAGCCAATTGGATAGGTGTAAGGTGGTACCTCAGAGTAGTTTTAATTTGATTTCTCTAATCAGTAGTGATTGGGAACATTTCTTCGTATGGTTGTAGATAGCTTTACTTTTTTCATCTGAAAACTGCCTGTTCATATCCTTTGACCATTTCTCAATTGGGGAATGACTTGCATTCTTATATATTTGATTCAGTTCACTATATGGTAACAGCCTCTTAGTGGGTGTCCTCACCTCTAGTCCTCTCCCCATCCTTTTTACCACTCCCAGACAAAGTGCTAAGGAGCCAATAGCCTCATGTGACTAGTAAAGCCAAAGGTATGGATCGCCTCAGGAGCCAACTGTCTTTTCTGTGCTCCCCAGTCTAGTCCCAGAGTTATCAGGTGGTAGAATATTCTGAGCTTGTATTGGTCTGATCAGCCACAGTGGGATGCAGTATAACTTGATGCTAACATAGTGAGGTCATTTTGGTCCTCTTTGATCACAAAGGACAACAACCATGTAACACCGCTAACCACTATCACCACCAACCCTTCTGGATGCTTTCTGGGTTTTCATGGTGTCGTTGGTTCTTCTCTTGCATGTCTGACTGCTCTTCCTTTTTCTCTTTTGATGGATACTCAGAACATTAGTAGGTGTTGATTGATCATCATTCATGTCCTACCCAATATGCTTTTGTATACAACAGAGCTGTTCTCTGGGCCCTCTTCTCTACTTTTTCTCTACAGTCTCTCTTGGGGATCTCATCAGCTCCATTTGGGTCAGTTATCATCTTTATGCAGATGGCTCAACAATCTACAAATCCAATTCTCTCCTGAGCTCCAATTCAGCATCACTAATTGCCTGCTAGACAGAGGCATCTCCAGCTCCTCATGTATGAAATGCAACTCACTATCTTCTCTACAAAATCTACCCCTTTTCCTACCTCCTCTTTCTGTAGAAGGCATTACCCTCCTTCCAGGCACTGAGGTTTGCAGTATCAGGGAGATCCTTACTCTTCCTTCTCTCTCATTCCCATATCCAATTGGTTGAAAGTTTAACCACCATATGCAGTTAGTAGCCATTATCCCATGTCTAGTCAACAGGAAGGAACTGGAGCTCACACTGTCCCATGATGCCCAAGTAATCATGTGTACCCATCCCAGTGTGAAGAAATTTCTAGAGTTCTCAGAGAGCAGGGGAGGGGTTCCCTCCATTTCTCAGAGTCCTTTCTCTCTCTCTACTGGACTATTTTCTAGGTGGTGCCTAGATGATTATAGATTCACCCAGTCAGAAATCGGTGTCCTATACAGTGCTTGGTACATAGTAGGCACTTGATTTAAAAAATTGAATTGAAATGGAATCTTTCTACATTGGACTCAGGTGTGATCATCCTTCATTTCCTACTGTTCCATCACCACCTATGATGAGACTTGAAAGATTTAGGAAATGAGACTAGATTAGATATAGTCCTTGTCCTTGAGTAGCCAAAGAGGGGAGTTATGAACACACTAATAGTTCTGAGCATATTTCTGGATTAAATAAGAACATTGAGAAGCAGACAACAAGAACGGGTCATTGGATTTGGCAAAGCAAGAGCTCATTGGTAGCTCTGGAGAGATCAATTGAAGTTAAGTGGTGGGGTTGAAAACCAGACTCAACAAAAGGTCAAGTGAGTAATAAATAAAGAAGAAAAAGAAGCTTTTTCATGTGTGTTGTAATGGAACTCTTATCTAGTCCTAATCTGTTTAGCCCCTACTTCTTTCCCTCTCTTCCTCTTCCTCCTTCTCCATAGGGTTGTGAAACTATCCAACTAGAAGAGACAGGGTCCTGCTGGCTTCCACAGAGACCTTTCTCCTGACTTGGAGACATGCCTCACTGATAAAGCCAGACTGGGACCAGGTTTCAGAGATGATAATCTCCCAAGGAGCACAGGTATGTATTTGGACCCTGTTAAAAACTTTCATATTTTACCACACTACCTTTTGACTTTTGGCACAACTAGGCTCTTAATGAATGTTTGCTGATTGATTAACTAAGTCCACCAGTATATAGCTACATAGAATTCTCAGCTGGGTAGCTAGATAGTGCAGTGGATAGAGCACTGGGCTTGGAATCAGAAAGACTCATCTTTATGAGTTCAAATCTGGCCTCAGACACTTCCTAGCTGTGTGACCCTGAGCAAGTCATTCCACCCTGTTTGCCTCAGTTTCCTCATCTGTAAAATGAGCTGGAGAAGAAAATGGCAAACCGTATCTCTGCCAAGAAAACCCTACATGGGGTCATGGAGAGTCAGACACAATAGAAACAGCTGAACAATAAGGATTCTCAACTGCCGTTGGAGCTAGAAGGAACCTTAGAGATCAGCTAAGATGATCTCTAGTGGAAGAACCCGAGTCTTTCACTTTAAAAACAGAGTTCTAGACAGATAAAGGTCTTTGCATAAACTAACAGAGAATAAGAGGTAGAACATGGTTTGAGATCCAGGTCAAACACTTTCTCCTATTGCTTCACTTCCAAAATAAGACTTAAACAGGGCAGCTTTGTGGTGCAGTGGATAGAGCACTGGCCCTGGAGTCAGTGAGACCCTGGGCAAGTCACAACCCGTTTGCCTCACTGTCCTCATCTGTGAAATGGGCTTAATAACACAACCTACCTCCTAGGGTTTTGCGAACATAAAATGAGATCATATTTGTAAAGCACTTTGTAAACCTTAAAAAGCTATAGAAAGACTGAGTGTGATCATCATTATTATTATGAACATGCCCTCCTCCCAACATAAGAAACCAAAGAGACAGACTTTGGCTGGGCCTACCCTTCTGCTTCCCAGCACAATCTCTGAGCCAGTGAGTGCTCAGCTCTCCTGCACTGTGGTTAAGGCATCAGTCTAGAGTTCCCCTAGAACAGAGACACTCCAATGTGGGGCCGCTGGAATCAGCCAGATCACTTCCTTAATCCCCCAGCTGCCAAGTCAGCAAAAGTCCAAATCATGGAAATAGTGCTAGGTCAGTACCACAGGGGTAAAGCCAGGCAGGGCAGCACCTGGCAAGGATTTCAGATTTAGTAACTTGAAGGTCCTGACAATTAAGAAGCGTCACTAATCGAGATTGTCAATTAAAAAGTTCATTAATCCTTCATTCCTAGCTAGGATCATAGGACCTAGGACTGGAAATATCTAAGTCCAACTTCTCCATTTTACAGATGAGGAAATCGAGGCCCTAAGAGATGAGGTACTGGTCCAAGGTCACGCAGATTGTAAGAGGCAGAGTTCAGCTCCTCTGCCACCAAATTCCCTAAGATTCTCTCTTAGCATTTTCCCATTGGTCCAAGGACCCTCTGGGTTCTTGGAAACTGCTCCATGGAGCACACATCTGGCAGGTCCAACAATCTGAAAAGTCTGCCAGGCCAAACTCAGGAATGGACAGAGATGAGCCTTTCCACCCTGCAGAATCTCCACTCTGAGGCTCCCTCACCTGTTTGGAGAGGCCTGGCCCTGGCCACCATCTCAACCACGCTTGTTTAACGCCCAGTTAAACTTCCTTTGTCTGGATTTGTTCCCTTTTGTCCCTCTGTCCCCCCCCCCCCAAACTCTTCCCTCTCCTCACTGAGCTTTTTTATCATAGAAAGAAAAACCTCCTTAGGAGTCATGTCTGAAAACGTGTGACCTGCATGTTAAGTTCCTCACCCCTCTCTCTGTCAGGAGGCAAGTGGCAGGTTTCATCCTTATTCTTTCAGGCTCCTGGTTCATCACTACAGGGAGCAGAGCTCCAAGGTCTTTCAAAGCTGTTTTTCTCTCTAATAGTTCATCGTGTGCATTGTTTTCCTGGTTCTTCTCACTTTACTCTGAATCAGTTCATAGAGGTCTTCCTCATTTCCTACTAAACTATCCATTTTGTCATTTCTTATCACGCCCATTAATACCCCATTACATTCATATGCCACAACTTGTTTGGCCTTGTCCCAGTGGACACTCCCTTAGTTTCCAATTTTGGGCTACCATGAAAAGAGATAATATGTTCTTTGTAATTATAATAATAATAATATAATAATAATTATAATAATCTTTGTAAAATGGGTCCTTTTCCTATTTCTTGGGTTCTTTTTTTAATATTTTATTTTTAATTTATGGAATAAAACAAGCATTTTTATAACATAGTATAATAAAAAGATGATTGAACATGAAGCTGCAAATGTATTCTATGCAAGTTGCTATTCCTTTTTAATATATAATAAAATAATTTCTTGGGGTATAGCTGGGGCAAAGGGTAGTCGTGATGATAAGGGTTAGGATTCAAACAGTGCTTTAAGGTTTGCAAATATTATTTCATTATATCCCCACAACAACCCTGGGAGGTAGATGTTATTATTATTCCCACTTTGTTAATGAAGAAACTGAAGCAGATAGAGGTTAGATGACTTGTCCAGGGTCACACAGCTAGCAAATGTCTAAAGCCAGATTTCACCTCAGGACCAGCCTTACTCTGGTCGCAGAGTATACCTTGTACCACTTAGTTATATACATAGTAACCCTTTGGTCATGGTTACAAATTGCTTTCTAGGATGAGTTTGATTCAGTTTCCAGACTTCATCTCCTTGCCAGCCATCTTGGCCCCATGCAGATGCTCTTTCCTGCCTTCCATGGTTCCCGCTTCTTCCACTCCCCATGCTTTCCAGTCCCCTTTAGGTCCTGCCTTCCCTCATCATTAAGTTTCTCTAGGGGAGGGACTGTCTTCTTTGCTTGGATTCATATCTCCAACACAACACATTGCTAGGCATATATTAGGTTCTTAAATGCTCTACCTAGCTAGCAATTGACCCTACTTAATACACAGGTCAAACATCATTTGGACACTGTGTTGTATTATTTCCACTCCTTCCTATACTCACCGGAACAATGATTGGAAGGAATGAAACTATTGTGTCTTCCCAGAGGCTCCTGGCTGGTTGGCTGCTGTCCTTCATTCTCAAGGAAGACCAGTGACATCGCTATGTTGGAGTCAAGGCGCAGTGCCTCCGACATGGTTGGTCAGACCAGTAGGAGCTGAGAAGACTCTCCCTCAGGTCAGACTCAAAGAGTCCACATTAATGTTTGGAGTGGAGCTGGCTCTAAATTTGCACATCTCACATTTCCTTTGAGCCACTTCAATTTTTCTTCCCTCATAGAGCACAGGCCTTCTCTGAGGAGGGCATGCCTCGTGGGGTGGTCCTGCGTGAGGGTCTCCCACATTACACAATCGATTCCAAAGTTATTCAGGGAGACCTTACAACTGTCTTTGTATCTCTTCTTCTGACCCCCATGTGAGTACTTGATTTGTGGGAGTTCTGCATAAAATAGGCAAGCATATGTTGGGCATTTGAACAACATGTTAGCCCATTGAAGGTGCGCTCTCTGCAGGAGAGCTTGAATGCTTGGCGGTTCAACTCAAGAAAGGACCTGGGTGTCTGGTACCTTGTCCTGCCAGGTGATCCTCAGAATCTTCCTAAGACAATTCAAATGGCAGCAGTTCAGTCTGCTGGCACAGCACTGGTAGGCTGTCCAGGTTTCACAGGCATACAACCGTGAGGCCAGCACAATGGCTCTGTAGACCTTCACTTCAGTAGGCAGCCTAATGCCTCAAGGTAAAAAGAAAATACCTCGAGAAAAAGGTGAAACCTGGGAGTGGAGAGTAAGCCAGACCCATGGCTGAGCGAGGACATCACCATGACAAGCAATGAGCCTTTATCAGTGAGTCGCCACTTCTAGCTTCAGAGGAATGATTTAAGGCCTAGATGGGACATGTAACTGAGATGATGTCATAGGGCCAGGTGGCCAAAGTGGAGACATGGAAGAGACCAGTGAGCCCTTTGATGGGGCCACCCTTAGATCTGGCCAGCAACCCCAAGTCAGGAAACCTGGATTTGCAAGGACAGAATGCTGTCAAAGGCAGGAGAAGTCATTGCCCATGCAGAGAATCTGTAACAAGCAATGACCAAAGGCCTCATCATGTGCCAAGAAAGGGAGAAGCTGCCACATTTTCTATGGCTTTCCCTACTCACTTTCCCCGTGACTCCTGAAGCCAAAAAGACCCCCACCCCTGCCACCCTCTTCTACATGAATTATCTCCTAGACAGGGACTGATTTACTTTTACTTTTGTATCTTCATGCTTGATACATAGTAAGTCTTCTCCTCCCCCCCCCCCCACCAAGGCATTGGGGGTAAAGTGACTTGCCCAAGGTCACACAGCTAGTAAGTGTCAAGTGTCTGAGGCCAGATTTGAACTCAAGTCCTCCTGTCTCTAAGACCAGTACTCTATTCACTATGCCACCTAGCTGCCCCATAGTAAGTCTTAAGAAATATTTTTCATTCATCATTCATTCATTCATTCATCTATCCATCCATTCATACCGTCCATGAAGAAACTACTTTGGAGTTTTGTATTCAAGGAACAGTGTAGCCAGAAGATGTAGATGCATCTAGATTGCCCCAACAATAAGTCAACACAATGACCATCTCTGACACAATAGACTTATTAGAAAGAGGAAGGGGGGGGGCAGCTTGGTGGCTCAGTAGATAAAGCACCAGCCCTGGATTCAGGAGAACCTGAGTTCAAATCCGGCCTCAGACTCTTAACACTTACTAGCTATGTGACCCTGGGCAAGTCACTTAACCCTCAATGCCCCACAAAAAAATAAAAGAAAATTTAAAAAGAAAAAGGGAAGGGAAGGGGCAGAGAAGAGAGAATGACAAAGAGGGAAAGAGAGGTAAAATGCCCAAACACTTCCATGCACGTGAATGATGTAAACAATACGAGAGACTCCACCTGGTCACCCAGATACAAAGTTGGCATCTGCTGTGGAATGGAACACTAGGCAGAAACCTGAAAGGACAGAGGATCATGGGACCCACCAAGGGGTGCAGGAGCCTGAGGCAAAAACCCAGAAGCAGAACCGGCTGCAGAACCATCATCTGCTCTAACTGTGCCTGGGGCTGCCACGTGAATGGGTGGGACAGGCTATGGTCAGGCCCGTCCACATGGCCAGGGCTGGGACAGGCCTGAGGGGCAGCTAGAAGACCATGAGGATAGAATTTCAAGGAGAAAGTCCTCATTCTGACTGTGGGACAAAAGGACTACAAGGCATGTGGAAATCGGGAGATGCTGCCCCTGTCACGTAGGCAGCCAGAGTAGAACAGTTTCTTTGTCTTGCAGAACAGTGGAAGACTCTGCCCTGGTGACAGGGCTCCTGGCATCCCCCTGACCCTAGGGCGAGCACTGGCCATGGCCACTTCCCACCTCCCCGGGCCCAAAGGCTTCTTCCTTCCATAGTGGCCCCATTTACCACCACTCAAACATCATTGCTACAGAAAGAGAGACAAAGGAAAATGCTGGGTCTCAGTCAAACTCGATGATTTGGGAAATAACAATGTGTTTGACAAATGGATCTGTCCCATCTAAACAAGGCTCGCCTGATGCCCTTTGCATCATCTTAGTACCTATACCTGCTGTGTGGCAGATGCATTCAGAGGACGAGTGCTACCCTCATTTTGGCAAAGGCTGTGGTCTCTGGCTCCTGCTGGAATGGAAATGACATCACCAGAGAGTCCCAAAGTCTCTCTGTATAGTTCATTGAGGCAGTGTGGAAGAAGACTGAAAAGATTCAATTGTGTGTGGACTACTCAACTTTTTTTTTTCTTTTTTTTTTTTTTTTAGTGAGGCAATTGGGGTTAAGTGACTTGCCCAGGGTCACACAGCTAGTAAGTGTTAAGTGTCTGAGGCCGGATCTGAACTCAGGTTCTCCTGACTCCAGGGCCGGTGCTCTACCCACTGTGCCACCTAGCCGCCCCGATTAGTCGATTTTTAATGAGAGAATGAAAAAGAAGCAGCAACACCCCTCACAATGCTCCAGACTTTGTTAAGTACCCAGGGCCCTCAGTGCTAGACCTGCACAGTGGGTACAGTCAGATGCCAACGGGAGGAAAATGATGAAAACAAAACCCTTAATCGTCCATCGGGATCCGACTGATTTGCTGCACACCAACACTAGCCTGGAAGGCACAGAACCGTGCTTTGTTTCAAACAAGTAATGGACTGGTCCAATTCGGCAGTGGACAACTTACAGAGGGAAGGAATCACTGAAGGCTCCACAAAGCAGAGTTCCTGGCTTTGCCATGTACCGTCACAGAAAGGCTCCGAGACTGTGTGTGGAGTGTCATTTCAAGTACTGGCCGACAACAATCCACTGTCTTCCATTTCAGCTAGTGCTAAGCTGAATGCTGCTTGTCACGGATGGGCCTCGACCAGCAGCTAGGAGCGAGTGACCAAGGTTGGGGAGAAACAGAAGATGTGCTTCCTGAGGTCGCCAAGTAATGCCCCTTAGTGATTCCTCTGATGTGTGTTTGGGGTCGTAATTGCAAAATGTGTGGGACCCACATGTTGGATGTCACCCCCAAGTTTGCTGTGCATTGTGCTGGTCTTGCTGTATGCTCATTGGTTATTTACAGTAGTGTACATTTAATACATGTACAGTTATTCCTCTATGTCCATGTGGGACTCATAGTGAAATGTGTTACCTCCCTCCTGAGAGAGATCTGATAGACTCAGAGTACAGATGGGGACCTTTTTTGGGGGAAAGGGGGAAGAGAGCTGAGCATATGGCCCACATGGGGATTTGTTCTGCTTGACAGAATAAATAATATAATACATATATATAAAGTATGTATATTTATTATATGATACATATTTTATATATGTTTATATATAATGCTTACTATAGGAAAAACAAAACCAAAAATGTCTATATAGACTAGAACATCATATATAAGCCATCAATTCCCTGGGTGAGGCATCTGATTTTATTTATCTTTTTCAGCTTATAGCAAGATGTTTTGCATAGAGTAGAGGTTGAACAAATATTCATTGAATTAGAAAACAAAATTAAAATTAAACTGGGGCAGGTAAGTGATATGGGATAGAGTGCCTAGCCTAAAGTCAAGAAGATCTGAGTTGAAATCTGGCATCAGACACTTACTAGCTATGACCCTGGGCAAGTCTGTTTGCCTCAGTTTCCTCATCTGTCAAATGAGCTGGAGAAGGAAATGGCAAATCACTCCAGTGTCTTTGCCAAGAAAACCCTAAATAGGATCACGAAGAGTCGGACATAACTGAAAAACAACTGAACAACACCAAAAATTAAATTAAGCCCATAATACAACAAACCCAAAGAATCCCAATGGCCTCATCAGAGCTGGGACCCCCATAGAAGAGCACCAACCTTCAACACCCTTAATTCCACGCTGGCTACTCTAACAAACGGGGAAGCATCTAGACATGCTGCCCCCTTCCTTGAGTTTTTGGCTCAACTTGACATATGAATCAAATATCATGTGGAAACTGTGTTGCATCATCTACATTCCCTTGCCTACATGTGGGAGCAATGTCCATGGGGACCCAAGCTAAAGCTCTGTCTTTCCTGAAACTCCTGGGCTCCAAGGAGATATACTCTAGAGACTGATAGGTAAAGAGTCTCTCCAGAGAGCTCATCACTTATTGTTCAGTGTTTTTCTATTTCCTAGGCTAAGAGGAAAGGCTGGATTCAATACCCCAAATGGCTCATCCTCTGAGGAATCACTTCTTTTATGCTGATGTTCTGCACAATATCTGGAGGAGGGGGTTGTCAAATGTAGGGACTTTAAGAGTTATTGGGGGGGGGCAGCTAGGTGGTGCAGTGGATAAAGCACCGTCCCTGGAGTCAGGAGTACCTGAGTTCAGATCCGGCCTCAGACACTTAACACTTACTAGCTGTGTGACTCTGGGCAAGTCACTTAACCCCAATTGCCTCACTAAAAAAAAAAACAAAAAACAAACAAACAAACAAAAACAAGAGTTATTGGGGGAGGGACAGTTAGGTGGTGCTGCAGTGGATAAAGCACCGGTCGGGATGTAGGAGGACCTGAGTTCAAGTCCAGCCTCAGACACTTGACTCTTTTTTTTTTTTTTGCGGGGCAATGGGGGTTAAGTTACTTGCCCAGGGTCACACAGCTAGTAAGTGTCAAGTGTCTGAGGCTGGATTTGAACTCAGGTACTCCTGAAGTCAGGGCCAGTGCTTTATCCACTGTGCCACCTACCCACCCCGACACTTGACTCTTACCAGCTGTGTGACCTTGGGCAAGTCACTTAAGCCTCATTGCCCTGGGGGTAAAAAAAAAAGAGTTAGTGGGGGGTTTAAATCCATAAATCCAGAACAACCCACAGCCTCTAGATCCTAGCTTCTTAAACCATGGTTGGGGTTGTGTAACTGAATGTGAGGCTCATGAAAAAATTGGCAACAGTAAAAGGTTCTGTCTACATATTTTATATACCTGTATACTTGGGATCACATAAAAATTTCTCAGGTAAAAAGGGGTCATGAGTGAGAAAAGTTCAAGAAGCCCTGCTCTAGGTCACAGGTTGGTACTGCCCCCCCCAGTCCCCCCCCAGTCCCCCCCCCAGTCCCCCCCCAGTCCCCCCCCTCCGCCAAAGGCAGAAGGGAGTGGTTGGAGGTTATTAGCTCTCTGAGAATCACTTCTATAAATCTTGTTGGCTGGGTCTCACCTCCAGGGAGATCACCGGGTCTTTTTTTGTTAAATAAGATCAAGACAGCGGCCATCAGCACTGCCTGGAGGTTAAGACAGACGCCGTTATTGACAGAACTATAGGGAATAGGGATTACAAAAATCTCCTTATCCCTTAGTGCTGGCCCCTAATTCCTTGAGACAGGTACCTGTGCCACAACGAGTTGGCTTTTCCCCACCTGTCTATCTTTGAGAAACCTTCTAGGGAGTGCCTCCTCTTCTTTTGCATCACCCCAGCAGCTGCCTTTGAAGAGGGGAATAGGCAGAAAAAGAGTGGGAGTCTCTCTAGACCCCAAGACTCAATCAGCAGGGGTTGACATGAGCAAGGTCTCTGCTACCGGGGCAGAAGGAGACAACCAAAAGCTAGAAATCTCCTGGGTGCCCACCCAAAGTGGGAAACATAGGCCATTTGGCTGACCGAAGAAAGAGACATGGAAATGTCTCTACCTGAGGAGTCCCTTTGTTGGGATCAGGGGTAGTGGGACCTGGAGCATAGAACTCCATGCGGGCTGCCCCAGAAGCAGCTGTGAGACACAGCACAGACTTCCACCTCGCTGGTGCCCCTGTGCAAGGTGGTTCCCTCGTTCACAGGGTTGTCTGTGTGTCTGGTCTGAAGCTGGATCACCACAGTGGAAGAAGGTCTTCCAAATCTCCTGGGCTCAGATCTGAGTCCTTTTTGGGATTTTTACTTTGTAAATAAAATCCTTCTTTGGGGAATGTCAGATACTGAGGTTCCCATGGCTCCCAGGGGAGACCTTTCATGTGAAGGGAAGCTCTACCTGGGTGGAGACAGTTAAGAAAGAGGGGTGGCAAAGTGAGGCTGGGACATTTGTGTCTGGTTTCAACCCCATGCCAGCGGCCTCTCTCCTTAACTAGCTGGTATTTATTGGCATCAATTCTTTATATTCTTGTATATAGGTACTTCTCTCCTCATTAGAATCAAATCTCCTGCCAAATGGCAATTGTTTTATTCTTTTTTTTTTTTTTAGTGAGGCAATTGGGGTTAAGTGACTTGCCCAGGGTCACACAGCTAGTAAGTGTCTGAGGTCAGATTTGAACTCAGGTACTCCTGACTCTAGGGCCAGTGCTCTATCCACTGCACCACTTAGCTGCCCCAATTGTTTTATTTTTAATGAGTCTCTGCCTGGGCATCTTGGGGACCCTTCTAAGTGGCATTGTCTTCCTCGTCTTTGGTCCTCAACTGCATCCAAAGCCTGAGCAGCCCTTTGGCAAAGTCCTCAGCCCTGAATCCTCCGATACTTTTCAGAGACCAGCAAACCCCTTGGCACAGTCCTTGCTTCAATAGGATTATGTTGATCTTAATCCCCTTTTTTCAATATATCCCTTCTGGTTCATTTGCAATATATGTTGTTGTTTTACCATAATTGTTTTTAATGTCTGGTAGGGTCAGAGACACCCTTAATAGCTAGGAGGAGCATCAGCGATCTAGTTTAACCCCTTCATAAAGCACTTGACCATGACCTTGTCTTTTACCTGTGGTCCTAGGAGTAGTTGGGCAGCTAGGTGGCTCAATGGAGAGAGTGCTGAGCCTGGAGTCAAAAGACCTGAGTTCAATTCTGGCTGTAGATACTTACTAGCTGTGTGACCCTGAGCAGGTCACTTAACCTCTGCTTTAATCCACTGGAGAAGGAAATGGCAAACTACTCCAGTATCTTTGCCAAGAAAATCCCATGGACAGTATTGGTGTCTGTGGTCTACCAGGCCATGAAGAGTAAGACGCAACTGAACAACAAGCCTAGGAGTAAGCTGGAGCCCACTAACTGTCCCTGGAGAGCTAGTTGTTCAGTTTATTATATGAGCATTTATACCTTGGAAATTGTCAAATATCACCAATCAGGACTTGAATTATTGTTTTGTTGGTCATCTAGATTTGGGGGGGAGGGGGCGGAGGCAGGGCAATGAGGGTTAAGTGACTTGCCCAGGGTCACACAGCTAGTATTAAGTGCCTGAGGTCGGATTTGAACTCAGCTCCTCCTGAATCCAGAGCCGGTGATTCATCCACTGCACCATCTAGCTGTCCCAGTCATTTAGATTTTTTTAAATGATAAAGAAAATATTAATAATACAGACCAAACTTATCAGTGTATTCTGCATTTTCAGAGAGCTGGTTGTTAAACATTTACCAGCATCCTCTGGAGTAGAGCCTCACAGTCATGAAGTTCAAGGATTTTCTGGCATACTCACTGACTAAGGGGATAAAGGGAAGGATTGAGGAAGAGATTCAATTCAACAATTCCCCTCCTTCCCCATGGCAAAGTGAAATTTACTCTCAAGAGGTGGGTTCTTTATAGCTGTTTCTCTTCTCTGGTGTCAGAGAACACATTCTACAAACAGTTCCTTATCTTGACTCCTTGATTGATTCCTTAGACAGAATATTTCACTTTTAAAGGGCCACCCAATCCTTTGCCAGTCAATTGGTTTTGTTATTGTTCAGACATGTCTGACTCTTCATTACTGAATTTAGGGTTTTCTTGAAAGAGATACTGAAGTGGTTTGACATTTTCTTCTCCGGCTCATTTTTTTTTTTTTTTTTTTGCAGGGCAAAGGGGGTTAAGTGACTTGCCGAGGGTCACACAGCTAGTAAGTGTCAAGTGTCTGAGGCCGGATTTGAACTCAGGTCCTCCTGAATCCAGGGCCAATGCTTTATCCACTGCGCCACCTAGCTGCCCCCCTTCCCCAGCTCACTTTACAGATGAGGAAACTGAAGCAAACAGAGTCATGACTTGCCCAGGGTCACACAGCTAGTAAATGTCTGATGTCAGATTAGAATTCAGATCTTCCTGACTCCAGGACTGGTGCTCTATCCACTGAACCACCCAGCTGCCCAGTCAATTGCTAGCTGAACTTTAATTCCATCCATTTTGATTAAAGAACTTCATACCTCATAAAAGGATAATAAGCATAAGCCTTTCTTTACAATTCATTTAACCTTTAAACCTCACTCTCTCAGGCAGCTGGCTTTTCCTCAACTATGATTTCCACACTGGGTTTAAAGCTCCGAATAAATCAGTTGATCAGGTGTGTCTGGATTGACTCTCCTCCTCCTCCTCCCAACATTCTGTTTCTTCCAGATTCAGCTCAGGTGCCTGAACTATTTTCTGATCCATTAAATCTTCCCTAATCTCCACAGCCACTCGTGCTAAGTCCTTGGACAGATTTTCCATGAGCATTTTGTCTCCGTCTCTTCTTTGCCCTCTTTCCATCCTTACCTTATTTTTATGGAGCAGGGATGTAGGGCTGAGTATCCTCCTAACCCACACAGAGGTGGACTTTGGGCCTACTACTCCACTCATGATCCCATTCATCTGCATTCTTCCAAATTCTAAAGTAATCCAGGAGAGTATTGAGATATTTCTCAATGACTAAAATTGCAACCTCTTTCACTAATTAATAACTGGCAGAAGAGGGGGGCAAGAAGGATGGGCAAGAGATGCCAATCGTGTCGAAGCTTGTATCCCTTTATCCAACCTATTTTCTGTGAAATCAGCAGGAGAGAATAGGACAGAGTTAGTCCCGCCTCCAGGGCACAGCCCAGTGCCAGAAAATGTTGCCACGCAGCTAGGTAATGGGGCAGCTGACTGTTCCATCCATGGATTTGACATCAGTTAGGAACATAGAATATTACAATGACTAATGTTTCATAGTCGCTTCATAGAGGTACCTTTCCTCTACATATTTTTTTTACCTTACCTGGTGAGAGGCAGAGCAGTTAAGGTCTCTGTATGAGCAAGGGGACCGACTGAGGCACAGGAAGGCAAAGTGATTTGGCCATGGTTACCCAGTGAATGGAGAAACCATCTGGGAGAAGTCAGCAAAGAGCACTAAATGTGAGCAGGAAATTGTGCTCAAAACTAGGATTGGGCTTTGATCAGCTTTTTTTTTTTACATTAACTAAAACCATTCTGTATTTTTATTCATATATTTTGTGGTGTTCACTTTTTTTGTTTTTGTTCAGCAAATATAACACTGTAGGTGATGAGAAGCTGCAGCACTATTGTTTAATAGCAGCAAGTTATATTTTATATCAGGATATCTGAATAATAGTCTGTTTCTTTGGGTGTGAATGTTTAAAATGAAGTGCTAATGCAATGTGATAATGAGATTGCTATTTCACAGAGTTTATATACAAAAAAAATATACCATCTTTGCCTGTATTTTATACAACAGTAGTTTGTGAATACATTTTAAGTATATATACATGAAAAGCAATTTGATTTCCCATATCATAGGATAGCAATTTTAAATGCAAGAGCAATATACAGGGGGCAGCTAGGTGGAGCAGTGGATAAGGCACTGGCCCTGGATTGAGGAGGACCTGTGTTCAAATCCAGCCTCAGACACTTGATACTTAATAGCTATGTGACCCTGAGCAAGTCACTTAACCCTCATTGCTCCCCCACACACACAAAAAAGAGACATACACAAATTCAGATGGTATTCTTTTTGATCAGGAATTTAGGAAATTAGGAAAGCATTTCTCAAGCATCCAAATAATGACAAATAATTAAAAATTAGTCCCCTACGGGGGTTTATATATGCACATCAGTTGGGGAATTCTTTAAAGTTGTGGTTCATGAATGTAATGGAATATTGCTGTATGTATGTTGTGCTATAAAATTATGAAGATAAGGGATACGGAAAAGCATGGAAAGACTTATATGAACTGATGGAAAGTGAAGTGGGCAAAACCAGGAAAATAATGCACCTAATGAATACAACAATTAAAAGAATAGAAAGGACAACAACAAAACAATCAAAACAAAGTTCAAAAGTATGATGACCAAATTTCATCCTATAGTTTGTTCAGTCATTCCCCAACTGATGGGCATCACCCCAATTTCGAATTCAGCTTCAACATGAGTTCTAATGTAATTCAGGAGTATGTTTGGATATATCTCTTTATAAATCACTAAGGTTGCAACTTCTCCCTCATTTGTTGTCCTAGAGGACCCAATCTAGTTGAACAAATATTTACCAAACTAGAAAAGCT
The DNA here is from genome assembly GCF_019393635.1 of Dromiciops gliroides. NCBI lineage: Eukaryota > Metazoa > Chordata > Mammalia > Microbiotheria > Microbiotheriidae > Dromiciops > Dromiciops gliroides. The sequence goes on along the minus strand of NC_057864.1, from coordinate 483,866,806 downwards.
TCTTCCTATAAGCAGTTGCTCATATCTCACTCTATCAGAAGCCCTAATCTCCCAAACTTCAATAAACATCAATGTTACTGGTTATACAATGTATTAACAATGTAACAAATAATAACACATCAACATAAATGATTATTCGTGGTTTTTTAGCTGTGAGAAACATCACATTCAGTGTGATATCCAAACATCACTTGAATTATAGATATCTGCTCCTCACTTCTAGAAATAACAGTCCCATAATTTGGTTCACCCAATTAATACCCTTTTTAAAAAATCAGGGTTGATGTTATAAGTTTATTGGTCCTAACATTTTTTGTAAATGCTTTTCAGTCTCCTGAACCCAGGTTATAAGATACATTTTTGCTCATTCCATGACTTCTCAGCCCGTTCAGCTGTGCTATAGCAAGAAGAGCACAGGAGGGAGGAAGCGTGGAGTGGTGGAGTAACTCCAGGAAGGGGTACAAGGAAGAAAAAGAATCCAGTTCTAGAGAGGATAGAAAGAACTTCAGCATCTTCTGAAGAAATCCAAGTTTTTATTAGAATCAGGAGATAGAAAGAATATAAAGAGATCTTGGTGGAAGGGAATTTTATTAAAAGCTGAATGAGGTGGAATGGGAAGACAACAGATATGCACTGTGGCATAAAAGAGATGAGAGTAGTAGGAAAGAATGTGGGAGGGTAGTCTTTTGGTCTGTACTTTTAAAACTGTATAGCTCGTGGCAGCTAGGTGGCCCAGTGGATAGAGCACTGGCCCTGGAGTCAGGAGGACCTGAGTTCAAATCCTGTATCAGACACTTAACACTTATTAGCTGTGTGACCCTGGGCAAGTCACTTAACCCCAATTGCCTCACTAAAAAAAAACAAAAACAAACAAACAAAAAAAACCCTGTATAGCTCATGAGCCCCCACTGATGAATTATCCCTTACTCTTGTCATTCAGTAGAGACAATTAACTCAAGAAAAAAAGGTATTTATTAAAACAGACAAATAAGATGAGTAGCATACAGCTTCCTCATAAACTTGGGGCACACTCTCCCAAAGAAATATACAGTATCAATGGGAAGACTGGACACCCACAGAGCTCTCAACAGGAGAGGCACTCATGTAAAGGAACACATGTGGCCAAGACTTTTTCAAGGAAAAGTAACTCATGTCTCTCTTACATTAGTATTGTAGGGCCTCTGAGATCTTCTCAGTGGTTAATACCATTCTTCCACATCTGCAAATTTGGTGTCATCTTCAACTCCTTAATCTCATTCATGCCTGTAATGATTGGAATGATGCCACCTGCTGGAAACTTATTGTAGGAAAGCTCCACCATGAGAAGAAGGTCTCTGAGGGCAAGACCATGCGTCTTTTCTTTGGCATCAGGAAGTGGCATTTGCTTATGGGAGGAAGAGGGGGAGGCTGGTGCTCTGACTCTCTCTTTCCTGAGGACTCCGATGGAGAAGGGAGCTAGAAATGCACTCTCCCTTTAATAGATAGATGAATCTAGGCCTTTCTCTCTCTCTTCACCAAATTCTTATTCTCCTTAATAGATGCTTAAAAGTCTAATTCTTGCTAACACTTATAATTTATTGGCAACCACTCACTAGATATTTTAGACAGACTAGCTAGAATTTTGGCCCCTTACATGCCACATCCAATCAGTTTCCAAATATTGTTCTTTCTATCTCTATAACTGCTCTCTCCTATGTCCCCTTCTTTCCACTAATGTGACCATTTCACCATTTTGAACTATAATCATTCCTTGGCTAGACTATTGCATTGGACTCTTATTTGGTCTCTTAGCTTCAAGTCTCTCTTTTCTCCAATCCATCCATCGTAGAGCTGGCAAACTAATTTTCTGAAAGCACAGGTCTGACCATGTCACTTCCCTATTTAACTTCTAGTGGTTCCCTATTACATGTAGGATCAAAAATAAACTCCTCATTTTGACATTAAAAGCTCTCAATGACTTTGTCTCATCTTTCCTTTCCAGTTGTCAGTATCCCAGTGCCAAAACCACCCCCTCTCTTTTTACTCCTCTTTTTGCTATTAGGAGACACAATGTTTTCTAGAGCTAAGAGCCAGCAAGCAAGCTGTGCCTTGAACTTGGAACAACAATAATCCTTTGCACTCACCATCTGGATGATCTCAGCTACAGCTAGATTTGTTTTATACCAGCACCAGGCAGTCTCTGAGCTTGGACAAGAACTGTAGTACCCTTGTTCTGGTCATGAAGTCCTGCTATGACTTAAACTTGTCTCATTGTTGCTGTTACCCCTCACTGTCAGGGTTACGGTTTACCATGTAGACATTGGTATGAGTCCTAAGATTTGTCCACACTAAAGTGGGTCTTCTACTGAGGGGGTGGAGATGGGTGGCACATATGTGTCTAGTTTCCCTCCTCCAATGGAATAAATAAAGCTTTTTGCTCATAACCACTGTTAGTGATTTGGTTTTATTTTATTTTATTTTTAGAGTTCACTGTAGTTTTGATAACCCATGTGACCTCTCTGGTTTTTAAAGAGTTAACAGCAGTTGCAGAGCTGCTGTGGCTATTTGCTCATTAGGTTAGGGTTGACATAGTCTAACACTCCCCTCCTTGCTCTCTATCTAGTATCCAGCCATACTAGCCTACTCATGCTCTACACACACACACAAAGTTCATCTCCCTCTCTCTCTTTGCCTGGAATTCTCTCCCTTCTCACTTCTACCTCTTGGAATTCCTAGTTCCCTCAGCTCAAAAACTGAGTTCAAATGTCAGTTTCTGCATGGGGCCTTTCCTGATCTCCTTCCCCCCCAGTTACTAGCATAGGGTGAGCATAGTACACCCAACACCAATTTCTTTTTATTGAACCAGACCAGGATAGTGGCTATTGATGCCACCTAGTGGGGAAACTTAAATGAAATTCAGGGTCCATTAGGGGACTATGTTGTTGAAAATTGTGTCAGAATGATTGTAATGTATAACCTATATCAGACTGCTAGCTCAACTCAGGACGGGAGAGGGAAGGGTGGGTGGATGGAAGAAAAATGTGGAACTAAAAATCTTACAAAAGTAAAAAACAATAAAAATTTAAAACCTTACTAAATCTTACTAAAGTAAATGTTGAGGGGCAGCTAGATGGCGCAGTGGATAAAGCACTGGCCCTGGATTCAGGAGGACCTGAGTTCAAATCCGGCCTCAGACCCTTAACACTTACTAGCTATGTGACCCTGGGCAAGTCACTTAACCCCAACTGCCTCACACACACACACACACACACACACACACACACACACACACAAAGTGAATGTTGAAAACTATCTTTACATGTAATTTGAAATAATAATAAAAGTCTGGTAAAATAAAAAAAAGAAAGAGTATTAAAACTAGAGGTGTGGGTTCATGTGCTGACTCCTTGATTTACCAGCAACTTGAAGTCATATGATCCTGGACAAGCCATTTCTCTTTCCTGAGACTCAATTTCCTTGTCAATAAAATGCATCTCCAAAGTATTAATATACTTTGGAGGAAAATGCTATGTAAACTTTGTTACAGAAATTTGAACTAGTTATGAATGTTTTCTCTGTGCTGAAATTGAATGCCGGTCTGGTTTCAGCCTGTTCAGCCACTCCCTCTTTCTTCTCTTCCTCCCTCCCACCCCCAAATTCCAGACATATGGTAATACAACCACATGTGCCAGGACCCTGATAGATTCCACCGGGATAGTTCTCCTGGAATAGAAACACATCTTGCTGATGAGGCTAGAACTGAACCAATTTTCCGAGATGACAGTCCCACAGGGGACACAAAGGAATGTCTCTTAGAAAACAATAATCCCAACACTTAGAGCTATCCAAAATTTGAATGGTATTCCTCAAAAACACTGGGTTTCCCTTCACTTAAGGTCTTTGAGCAAGGGCTAGATGAACTCTAATTCGGTATGTTTTATAGACTATTCAGGTTGGGGTTGAACTAGATGATTCTATGATTCATCTTAATTGCTATTTCCCATTCCTCATCTAGCATATTAAGTATTGAGGCATCCAGGCAGTAGGTCAACAGTCAATAAGCATTTATTTAATGCATTCTATGAAGCAGGCATTGTGATAGGCATTGGGGGTACAAAGAAAAGCAAAAGATAGTCCCTGGGAGTTCCAAGTTCAATGGGGACAATATGTAAACAACTATGTATAAACAAGCCATTTGTTGTTGTTGTTCAGTCATGTCTGACCCTTCCTTGTCCCATTCAGAGTTTTCTTGGCAGAGATACTGGAGTGCTTTGACATTTGATTCTCCAGTTCATTTTTATGGATGATGAAACTGAAGCAAACAGGGTGAAGTGACTTAGAGTCACACAGCTATTAAGTGTTAAGTGTCTGAGGCTGGATTTGAACTCAGGTCCTCCTGACTCCAGGGCTGGTGCTCTATCCACTGCACCATCTGGCTGCCCCCCTTACTCTCTTCTTAAAGGAAGTATCCATGATCTTCAGGTGTGGGACTGCTGAGTGGCCTACAAACCTGGGCATCATTCATTTCTTGACACTGAGCCATGTTTTTTCCTCTTCTGTGTTTCTCTTCACATTAAAGACACCAAATATCAAGGTCTACATTAACTTTGTTTGGGGGATCTCATGAGGTTCACTGCTAAATTATCTATTGAATCATCTGCAACACGTGCTGCATAAGTTACAATGATGTTCAAGGTGACACCATTTTCTACCTACATCCATCCCAAGCACATCCAGGTAAGATGACCAAGAATAATGAAACCAACTCTAGTGAATCCTTTTGTTAGTCCCTTTGTGGTAAAAATTATTGGAGTTTTAGCTAACTCATTTGGGAGGGGCCACACCTGGCCCACCCTGAAGTTACATATGCTACTGAGGTCAGAAGGAGAACTCTCCATAGGCAGTTTTTGAAGGACCTCCCCTTTTGGGGGAGGGAGATTGAATGCTCGCTGAGCTCGCTCACACATTCTCTCTCCCTCTCCCTCTCCCTCTCCCTCTCCCTCTCCCTCTCCCTCTCCCTCTCCCTCTCCCTCTCCCTCTCCCTCTCCCTCTCCCTCTCCCTCTCCCTCTCCCTCTCCCTCTCCCTCTCCCTCTCTCTTCCCTGTGATGTGA